>NC_052343.1:6449266-7049266 GCF_016432855.1 Salvelinus namaycush | reverse complement strand
TAGGTTGATTTGTTATGGTCTGCTGTCATCCAATGGCCTTGCTTCCATCCATTCCACAGCGTGGCCATTGGCCGCAATCCCTGGGCAAACAAAGTGCATGTCACTCACCTTTTCTCGACGCTTCAAAACTGTCGTAGATATTAATCCTCTGTATGTCGTACGTTAACGTCGTGTTGGGCAATAAAGTCCTGTTTCTGTTGATGTTGTTCACTGCAAATTTAAAGGCAAGCTCCTCTGGGCTGACGAGCGGCACCGGTCCCTCTGTTTGTTCGAAAATCCCCCCTGAGAAAAAGGAGACAGTCACATTAGCTCAAGGCCAACTGGTCTGGAACACAGTTGTCTGAAACTACTGCCAAAATTCTTAAGGGGTTTTGCACTAAACACTGGCAGTGGACTAGATTGTGTACATTAGAGCCGGCATTAGATTTGCTCTGTAAACAGACAGAAAGCCACACTCCATTTCAGGGAATGCTGTGAATACCAACAGCAGCTTTGATATCTGCTGCAGTAATGGAAGAGAGTGAGGAGAGTGAAAATGGCTCCAACAGAACAGGAGCTCAGCTTCTTCTCTACTGCATTGTCCTTTTAGTTCACTTTAAAATAGGTGGATCAGATAACTTGGAGTAGGTACTAGACTACTCAGGTATAATAGAAATATTGAATTAAATCACTATTATTATCACTAAATTTAGCATGTTGTATTTAGGGCCCTTGGTATTGCCGTATTGTATCAGTTAGATATGAGTATCAAAAATGTCCATGTAAAAAAATTATCTAACTGAATACGATCAACTTTTTCTTCTTTTTATTTAAAAACACCAATTAGAGTATATCTCGAAACTTAAACAACCTGAGGTTTTTTTAAACTCAGTTTTTCACAATTTCTGACATTTAATCCTAGTAAAAATTCCCTGTCTTTGGTCAGTTAGGATCACCACTATATTTTAAAAATGTGAAATGTCAGAATAATAGTAGAGAGAATTATTTAATTCAGCTTTTATTTCTTTCATCACATTCCCAGTGGGTCAGAAGTTTACATACACTCAATTAGTATTTGGTAGCATTGCCTTCAAATTGTTTAACTTGGGTCAAATGTTTCGGGTAGCCTTCCACAAGCTTCCCACAATAAGTGAATTTTGGCCCATTCCTCCTGACAGCTGGTGTAACTGAGTCAGGTTGTAGGCCTCTTTGCTCGCACACGCTTTGTCAGTTCTGCCCACCCATTTTCTATCGGATTGAGGTCAGGGCTTTGTGATGGCCACTCCAATACCTTGACTTTGTTGTCCTTAAGCCATTTTGCCACAACTTTGGAAATAGTCTTAGGGTCATTGTCCATTTGGAAGACTCATTTGCGACCAAGCTTTAACATCCTACTAATGTCTTGAGATGTTGCTTCAATATATCCATCCTCATGATGCCATCTATTTTGTGAAGTGCACCAGTCCCTCCTGCAGCAAAGCGCCCCCACAACATGATGCTGCCACCCCCGTAATTCAGGGTTGGGATGGTGTTCTTCTCTTCGGCTTGCAAGCATCCCCCTTTTTCCTCCAAACATAACGATGCTCATTATGGCCAAACAGTTCTATTTTTGTTTCATCAGACCAGATAATTTCTCCAAAAAGTATGATCTTAGTCCCCATGTGCAGTTGCAAACCCTAGTCTGACTTTTTTATCGCGGTTTTGGAGCAATGGCTTCTTCCTTGCTGAGCGGCCTTTCAGGTTATGTCGATATAGGACTCGATTTACTGTGGATATAGATACTTTTGTACCCGTTTAGCATCTTCACAAGGTCCTTTGCTGTTGTTCTGGGATTGATTTGCACTTTTCACACCAAAGTACGTTCATCTCTAGGAGACAGAACGCGTCTCCTTCCTGAGCGTTATGATGGCTGCGTGGTCCCATGGTGTTTATACTTGCATACTATTGTTTGTACAGATGAACATGGTACCTTCAGCCATTTGGAAATTGCTCCCAAGGATGAACCTGACTTGTGGAGGTCGACAATTTTTATTCTGAGGTCTTGGCTGATTTCTTTTGATTTTGCCATGATGTCAAGCAAAGAGGCACTGAGTTTGAAGGTAGGCCTTGAAATATATCCACAGGTACACCTCCAATTGACTCAAATTATGTCAATTAGCCTAACAGAAGCTTCTAAAGCCATGACATCATTTTCTGGAAGCTGTTTAAAGGCACAGTCAACTTAGTGTATGTAAACTTCTGACCCACTGGAATTGTGATACAGTGAATTATAAGTGAAATAATCTGTCTGTAAACAATTGTTGGAAAAATGACTTGTGTCATGCACAAGGAAGATGTCCTAACCGACTTGCCAAAACTATAGTTTGTTAACAAGAAATTTGTGGAGTGGTTGAAAAACAAGTTTTAATGACTCCAACCTAAGTGTATGTAAACTTCCGACTTCAACTGTATCAAAATAAGGCAGAAAAAAACTGACCAAGAACTTGGCTCTGATCGACACACCTTCCCATCAATATCTCAGTGTTTTCCCTGGAGACAGAATCAGCACCTGTGGTCTACTGCAAGTGGTCAACGGAATCACAGACCTCTGCTGCTACAGCGCCTTCAGAAAGTATTCACACCCCTTGTTGTTTTCCACATGTTGTTGCGTTACAAAGTGGGATACAAAAATCCATATTATTGGAAAATAAACCACTACTATAACATGATTAGATAAGTATTCAACACCCTGGGTGAATACATGTTAGAATAACCTCAAATCAAATCAAATTTTATTTGTCACGTACACCTGGTTAGCAGATGTTAATGTATACGAAATGCTTCTGGTCTGGTTTTAGACCCCACCATAGCACTGAGACTGCACTTGTGAAGGTGGTAAATGACCTTTTAATGGCGTCAGACCGAGGCTCTGTATCTGTCCTCGTGCTCCTAGACCTTAGTGCTGCCTTTGATACCATCGATCACCACATTCTTTTGGAGGGATTGGAAACCCAAATTGGTCTACACGCACAAGTTCTGGCCTGGTTAAGATCTTATCTGTCGGAAAGATATCAGTTTGTCTCTGTGAATGGTTTGTCCTCTGACAAATCAACTGTACATTTCGGTGTTCCTCAAGGTTCCGTTTTAGGACCACTATTGTTTTCACTATATATTTTACCTCTTGGGGATGTCATTTGAAAACATAATGTTAACTTTCACTGCTATGCGGATGACACACAGCTGTACATTTCAATGAAACATGGTGAAACCCCAAAATTGCCCTCGCTAGAAGCCTGTGTTTCAGACATAAGGAAGTGGATGGCTGCAAACTTTCTACTTTTAAACTCTGACAAATCAGAGATGCTTGTTCTAAGTCCCAAGAAACAAAGAGATCGTCTATTGAATCTGACAATTAATCTTGATGGTTGTAAAGTCGTCTCAAATAAAACTGTGAAAGACCTCGGCGTTAGTCTGGACCCTGATCTCTCTTTTGACGAACATATCAAGACTGTTTCAATGACAGCTTTTTTCCATCTACGTAACATTGCAAAAATCAGAAACTTTCTGTCCAGAAATGATGCAGAAAAATGAATCCATGCTTTTGTTACTTCTAGGTTAGACTACTGCAATGCTCTACTTTCCGGCTACCCGGATAAAGCACTAAATAAACTTCAGTTAGTGCTAAATACGGCTGCTAGAATCCTGACTAGAACCAAAAAATTTGATCATATTACTCCAGTGCTAGCCTCCCTACACTGGCTTCCTGTTAAGGCAAGGGCTGATTTTAAGGTTTTACTGCGGTCTCAACTTTTAAGTCTTTACTGAAGACTCATCTCTTCAGTGGGTCATATGATTGAGTGTAGTCTGGCCCAGGAGTGTGAAGGTGAACGGAAAGGCTCTGGAGCAACGAACCGCCCTTGCTGTCTCTGCCTGGCCAGTTCCCCTCTCTCCACTGGGATGCTCTGCCTCTAACCCTATTACAGGGGCTGAGTCACTCGCTTACTGGTGCTCTTTCATGCCGTTCCTAGGAGGGGTGCGTCACTTGAGTGGGTTGAGTCACTGATGTGGTCTTCCTGTCTGGGTAGGCGCCCCCCCCCCCCCCCCCCCCTTGGGTTGTGCTGTGGCGGAGATCTTTGTGGACTATACTCGGCCTTGTCTCAGGATGGTAAGTTGGTGGTTGAACATATCCCTCTAGTGGTGTGGGGGCTGTGATTTGGCAAAGTGGGTGGGGTTATATCCTTCCTGTTTGGCACTGTCCGGGGGTATCATTGGATGGGGCCACAGTGTCTCCTGACCCCTCCTGTCTCAGCCTCCAGTATTTATGCTGCAGTAGTTTATGTGTCGTTGGGGCTAGGGTCAGTTTGTTATATCTGGAGTACTTCTCCTGTCTTATCCGGTGTCCTGTGTGAATTTAAGTATGCTCTCTCTAATTCTATCTTTCTCTCTTTCTTTCTCTCTCTCGGAGGACCTGAGCCCTAGGACCATGCCTCAGGACTACCTGGCATGATGACTCCTTGCTGTCCCCAGTCCACCTGGTCGTGCTGCTGCTCCAGTTTCAACTGTTCTGCCTGCGGCTATGGAACCCTGACCTGTTCACCGGACGTGCTACCTTTCCCAGACCTGCTGTTTTCAACTCTCTAGAGAGCAGGAGCGGTAGAGATACTCTTAATGATCGGCTATGAAAAGCCAACTAACTACTGTGATTATTATTATTTGACCATGCTGGTCATTTATGAACATTTGAACATCTTGGCCATGTTCTGTTATAATCTCCACCCGGCACAACCAGAAGAGGACTGGCCACCCCTCATAGCCTGGTTCCTCTCTAGGTTTCTTCCTAGGTTTTGGCCTTTCTAGGGAGTTTTTCCTAGCCACCGTGCTTCTACACCTGCATTGCTTGCTGTTTGTGGTTTTAGGCTGGGTTTCTGTACAGCACTTTGAGATATCAGCTGATGTAAGAAGGGCTATATAAATACATTTGATTTGATTTGATTAATGCGAGTGTATCAAAATGCTTGTGCTTCTAGTTCCGACCATGCAGTAATATCTAACAAGTAACCTAACAATTTCACAGCATCTACCTTATACACACACAAGTGTAAAGGAATGAATAAGAATATGTACATAAAAATATATGGATGAGCGATGGCCGAACGGCATAAGCAAGATGCAGTAGATGGTATAGAGTACAGTATATACATATGAGATGAGTAATGTAGGATATGTAAACATTATTAAAGTGGCGTTATTTAAAGTGGTTAGTGATACATTTATTATATACATTTTTCATTATTGACGTGGCTAGAGATGAGTCAGTATGTTGGCAGCAGCCACTCAATGTTAGTGATGACTGTTTAACAGTTTGATGGCCTTGAGATAGAAGCTGTTTTTCAGTCTCTCGGTCCCCGCTTTGATGCACCTGTACTGACCTCGCCTTCTGGATGATAGCGGGGTGAACAGGCAGTGGCTCGGGTGGTTGTTGTCCTTGATGATCTTTTTGGCCTTCCTGTGACATTGGGTGGTGTAGGTGTCCTGGAGGGCAGGTAGTTTGCCCCTGTGATGCATTGTGCAGACCTCACTACCCTCTGGAGAGCCTTACGGTTGTGTGCGGAGCAGTTGCCGTACCAGGCGGTGATACAGCCCGACAGGATGCTCTCGATTGTGCATCTGTAAAAGTTAGTGAGTGTTTCTGGTGACAAGCCAAATTTCTTCAGCCTCCTGAGGTTGAAGAGGCACTGCTGCACCTTCTTCACCATGCTGTCTGTGTGGGTGGACCATTTCAGTTTGTCCGTGATGTGTACGCCGAAGAACTTAAAACTTTCTACCTTCTCCACTACTGTCCCGTCGATGTGGATAGGGGGCTGCTCCCTCTGCTGTTTCCTGAAGTCCACAATCATCTCCATTGTTTTGTTGACATTGAGTGTGAGGATATTTTCCTGACACCACACTCCGAGGGCCCTCACCTCCTCCCTGTAGGCCGTCTCGTCGTTGTTGGAAATCAAGCCTACCACTGTAGTGTCGTGTGCAAACTTGATGATTTGGTTGGAGGCGTGCATGGCCACGCAGTCATGGGTGAACAGGGAGTACAGGAGAGGGCTGAGAACGCACCCTTGTGGGGCCCCAGTGTTGAGGATCAGCGGGGTGGAGATGTTACCTACCCTCACCACCTGGGGGCGGGCCGTCAGGAAGTCCAGGACCCTTTGGCAGTGATTAAAGATGTGAGTCTTTCTGGGTAAGTTTCTAAGAGCTTTGCACAACAGTATTGTACAATATTTGCCCATTATTCTTTAAAAGATTATTCAAGCTCTGTTGAGTTAGTTGTTGATCATAGCTAGAAAGCCATTTTCAAAACTGTAACTAGGCCACTCAGGAACATTCTTGGTAAGCAACTCCAGTGTAAATTTGGCCTTGTTTTTTATGCAATTGTCCTGCTGAAAAGTAGGAATTTGTCTCCCATTTTCTGTTGGAAAGCAGACTGAACCAAGTTTTGCTCTAGGATTTTGCCTGTGCTTAGCTCTATTCCGTTTATTTTTATTATTTAAAAAGAATCCCTAGTCCTTGCTGATGACAAGGATACCCATAACATGATGCAGCCACGACCATGCTTGACAATATGAAGGGTGGTACTTGATGTGTTGTATTGGATTTGCCCCAAACATAATGGTTTAAATTTAGGAGAAAGTTAATTTCTATTGCAAACAGGATGCATATTTTGGATTATTATTCTGTACAGGCTTCCTTCATTTCACTCTGTATTTATGTTAGTATTGTGGAGTATCTACAATGTCGTTTATCCATTCTCAGTAACCTCCTATCACAGCCAACTCTGTAACTCATTTTAAATCACCATTGGTGAAATCCCTGGGCGGTTTCCTTTCTCTCCGGCAACTGAGTTAGGAAGGGTGCCTGTATTTTTGTAGTGACAGTGTCTATTAATACATCATCCAAAGTGTAATTAATAACTTTGTCATGCTCAAATGGATATTCAATGTATTTTTTCCCCCCATCTACCAATAGATGCCCTGGTTGAATCTGTGCTTGTTGTTCGACTGTTTCGACTGAGGGACTTGTATATGTTAGGTACAGAGATGGGGTAGTGATTTAAAAATCATGCTAAACATTATTATTGCACATTGAGTGAGTCCATGCAATGTATTATTAAGCACACTTTTACTCCTGAACTTATTTAGGTTTGCCATAACAAAAAGATTGAATACTTATTGACTCAAGACAATTCAGCTTTGAATTTGTAATTAAGTTGTACAATTTTGAAAAACATAATTCCACTTTGACATTATGGGGTATTGCGTGTAAATCAGTGACACAATATCTCAATTTAATCAATTTTAAATTCAGGCAGTAACATCAAAATGTGGAAAAAGTCAAGGGGTGTGAATACTTTCTGAAGGCACTGTATTTGCAGTGGAAACGGAAGAAACCAAGCCCATTACGCTACAACAGTGTCCATATGTGGACAGCCTCAGAGTCACGTAACATTGAAGCTGTCCTCATATTCACACCATACACTATTTATGACTGTGAAACCCCCTTTGATTCCAAGGGGATGTGATTACTACATTAAGTAAATGCTGGAGTATATACTCATTTGACTGTTAAGAGGATAAAATGCGCATTGCTCGAAAGCACTTTTACAAATTTAATAAACAGGGAGACCTGCTCCTTGGGAAGAAACCCAGGGATAATTTGCATCATCCTTTTTCACAATCCTGCCATAAGCACAATGCCTAGGCTTTAATGTGTTAGGAATTTCCAGACGCATCAAATAATGAGGAATAAGCAGCTCAGTTTTGATACCACAATATCCACACTAATAAACAAAGGGGCATACTATTATTGAACGATAGTTACACAGACAATAAGCACTCCCGGTTAGGCAATGTAATGCAATTTATGACTGAGGGTAAACACAAATTGAGATGCAACTTTAGATTTGGAATTTGTTCTTGTGAACCTCAGTCAATGGGCTTCAGATTAACATGTTGACTCTTTTTAGTCTGCCTCACAAAGGCCCTTAATTAATCTCTTGGGTTGTAGCCTGATGCTAAATAACAGGCATCTAATTGCAGCTCCCTATTTTCATAATTTGTCTCTCGTGAACATTTTGGGAAATCAGCTGCATTTAAAAGCTACAATAGTTCACTCTAAATAAAACAATTGAACAGCTGTGTGTGAGAAAAAGCACGGGCCTAAACTATGACCTTATAAAGAAACGTTTGACATTACATAACCTTGCGTAATGTCAAGCTATAGTACGTGTCCTGAACCCCTCCGTGAGGCGTATGTGTGCAATACCATGAAATTCAATCAAACAAAGCACTAGACACAAGGTCAGATTCTAAAATAACATTTCACACCGCAACACTGCATCAATTATAGCAAACACAGGTCCATTCTAGTTGTGTCCACCTTTGCTTCCGAGGCAAAACACTGGAACACTGTTGAGGGTAAACATAATAACAGTGTTGTTATATACCACTTAAGACTACAATTGACTTGTTTTGTGTTGTACAATTGACATTTGTGTTTGATTTATCCATCCAGTTCTTGCCTCTTGCCAGTGCTGCTAAGCATGAAGCAAACCTCTCTAATACGGTCAATCTACATCTGTGTCAAGAGTAGGGTTGCAAAACTCCGGGAACGTTCAATAAATTCTCTAGTTTTCCCAAAATCCTGGTTGGGGGATTCCCAGAATCAGGAGGGAATAAGCAGGAAATCTAGACGTGTCTAACCAGGATTTCACAAAATGTATTGACTTTTCCCAGACTTCTGCAACCCTAGTCCTGAGGATTCCATCTGAGTATGTCTGATTTTTACCAAATCACAATCAAAAATAGACGGGAACATTCAGAGAAATGCTCATCTTAATTCTCTGTATATCACATGAATAACAAAGCTGTGGTTTTAAATCTGTTTGTTGGTTACTGTAGATCTAATTAGTAGCTTGGCTAGAGCAAAAACAATCTGCTAGGAGTAAAATTGGGAGAGGAAATAGCAGGTCCACACTGTACCGGTTTCTCTATAAACCCTCCTTCCAATATAGCCTACCACACATTGTGCTTGTTCGCATTCACCATACTGCCAGACAGAACCACGCCAAGGCCTAAACAATAACACAATGTAATTTTGCTCTTGGATAAAGGTATGCTAGCCCATTGAATTTCTGAGTGTAGCTCCTTTGTACTTTTTGTTCTCTGGTAGGATTCCCAATCTGCCTGTGAATAGCTTCCCTTCTCCCTGGATCTGTGAAAGCACTTAGCGATACAATGAGAGAAAAGATGCAAGCAAACAATGACCGTCACAAAGCACCTGCAAAACACTGTAGGTTTGGATAATAGAACAGATTTGAGCTGTAATATGTTCCTCTTTAATGACATGTAACACACACTAACTCTCTCAATAGCCAGGTATTGGCTATGGCATTTGGTAGCAGTGGCGGGATCTGAGAGGAAAGTGCAACTCGTGTGCTGTTTAGAGAGCTGAAGCATCAGAAAGCTTGCAATGATTTCCAATTCACGGAATACATTGTTTAAACGTACCCACAATTGCACATTGCACATTTGATCTTCTTATCCAAACGAGAGTTCATTTTTAAATTGACTGTACAGTGGCTGTTCGGTTTTTGTCAACTGCACCCATTCATCATCCGAATGCAAGCACTCAATCTTCAGTAATGTTTTAATGGTTTAATGATGCATTAACTACCCCTCGGAACCGCTAATACCATAACAAACAAATGTTCCTGCTCACATCTATCCATCTGTTGGAATTACAGAGTTGTTCTACATTTGTATAGTCATCTGCATAAGTTGTTAATGTAACTGACCTTATATTAAACCACTGAGCTAAAGTCTAGGTGTTAGCTCTGGGACCTATATAACACAAGTCTTTAGATCAACAAAAAAACAACAACAAGATTACTCAGCACACAACTTCAATTCCCCGAACGACCTCCACAAAATGTGGAAATGCATATCATTCGTTAGTCTTAAAACAATTACTTGACCATATGATACCAGTTGACTATGGTTGAGGCCCACAGACACAGTTCTGATTGGCTAGGTTGGGTAATGTAATGCATTATACTTAGTGAAGTGGAAGACTTTCATTATTACATCTGTCATGAAATGGATACTGACAGGAGTACAGAAATCAATATGATTCCTACCTAGATGACAACGATACACCTCTCCCGGGAATATAGGGAAAGTCATTTGTCTTTGTATTGGAACGACCATAAAGGGACTGATGTGACTCCTGTTGCAAATTTGCCCTAATATCCTGTTCACCCATGAGATGAAATCTTGTTTAACTTCTCACTGTCTTCACTGTCTGTACCCTGATTCTGCAACAGCACTCAAATTAATGCTTTGTAATGGGGGACAGTTTTACAAAGCATCTTATATCATCATAATACATTTAATTTGGCCCTATATAATCTTTAAGTCCATAATGAGAAAAAGGGTTTTAATTAAGATAGACCACCTTTTTTTGACTTGGTCTATATTGAATATACACCTAACTCTATCAAAGCTGAGAGACATCCTTATTTATTTGATAAAAAAATGGGTTTTATTGTCACATACACCAGATAGGTGCAGTGAAACGTGTTGTTTTACAATGTCAGCCATAGTACTACGGCGCACCTGGAGAAAATTAGGGTTAAGGGCACATCGACAGATTTTTCACAATTTTGGCTCAGGTATTCGAACCAGCAACCTTTAAGTTACTGGCCCAACACTAACTGATAGTAATACTCTTGCAACCTTATAATGTTGTGATATCTCCTTCGTCACAGGCCTGTCAGGAAACGAACACATTTGTAAAATCTAATTTTATGCTCAAGTGGTTCGGCTTCTGCAATTTATCGCAGCTATCGCTTACTCCCTCTTCTCCTTCTCTTCTCCTCCTCTCTCGCCACCCTCTCTCACTTTCTCCCTCCCTCTCTTTCCCAGCTTAGCGTGGCTGTGTTTTGATCTCATTATCGTTCTCAAACATCCACACCGGATAATCTGTCAAGGTCAGGAGCCTGCACTCGGCTTCGCATAGGGCACCTCGGTCCGAATTATGAGGATGAGGGGCGTTCTCTCAGTAGGAACTGGACTGAAGAAAATTTGAAAGAGAGCAGCCCAGAGCAGACAAAAACCTGATTTTACTATGTTTTATATATATTTCCACACTATGAGGTTGGAATAACACTGTGAAATTGTGAAAATTATGATAACAACCTTTTAGTGCATGGATCATCAACTAGATTCAGCCACGGGCCGATTTCTTTCTGGAGAGGATGGTCGGTGGGGCGGAACACAATTACAAATAATTTGTAGACTGCAAATTGACCGCAAGAAGCCCAAACAGATAAGTTTGACTAAAACATAATCACTTCAAACCTTGCTTACAATTGAATACGATCACCAGTCTCTCTATTATGCGTGGGAATACTTGAGAACAGATTTCTTAAATTAAAATCACTTGGAGCTGATTTCCTTTTTACAGTCTTTTATGTCCAACATGCTCAGAAAACAACCCGCCACTTGGGGAACCCTGTTTTAGTATGAGAGCCGTTTGAAAAGTTTTGGAGTTTTGGCCTGCCTGGCGAGATCACAATGTGGTCAATTAGTTAATAAACCAATAGAAAGAGGGATCCAAACTTTTCTGCCAATTTTCCCCTCCCCACTCAGACCACCCCCAGACAGTCCCTGAAAAATGATTGCTTGAGAAATTGCCTTTTGCTAAGAAGTTATTTCGGTTTATTTTTTACCATTTTAATTGAAAACAATCAAAGTACGGTACTTAATTGTTATGCAGAAATGATTTGCTACTGAAATTGGACCTTTACAAGACAGTAAACTGCACTGTTTCACTCTATCTTAATTAGTCCAACAAGAAACGTGCAAATGTTTTGCTGTAATGAATATGACCCTAGGCTTTTTCCAAAGGCAAGGAGACAGCTCCTTCAGCATATTGCTTTAGGAAGTGGTAGCTGAAAGCTGACAGTAAATGTGACTTGTTTCAGGAAACTAGGTGTATATCGCGCGTCACTACTTCACAGGAGAGCCATTTGAACATAAACATTTCTTTTTTATCAAATTGCGTTTTTTGTCAGAAATGCCTTCTGGAACATGTGCACTTTCATGTGCCTTAATAACAAACGTGTATGCCATCTGTAAATACAAATACAATTGTTAAATTACAAGCCTTGTAGAAAAAGACAGGGACCTTCCCGCTTGCCATGATTGGATGAGATAATGGATGGGCTGGACATGCCGAGTGATGAGTTCGGATTGGTCTGCCATGTAGCACGCTTCTGTCTATAACATGAGCTGCTCAGTATGTGTAAGTAATCATTTTCTAAAATTTTTGAAAGATATCATGAAGAACTGCAAAAGTGTTTTTAATGCTCTCCACTTTCTGGAGGGCCAAGTTTTGAAATCAGTGGAATGCCCGGAGGAAGCAGAGTATGATAGCTAAGGAGATGGAGAAATTCTGGTGTTTGATTACAAATATGCAGAGGGAGTCGAAAAAAGAACAAACAGAAGGCTGTTGTATAAAACACCTGTCTCCGGATTACATCTTCAAACTAAAGGCAACCATGGCCTCCGTGATAGAGAGGGAGAAGCATTCATCCATGTATACCGGTAAGAGAGATAGCTAAATTTTCAGATATTATACGTTTCTAATTTTGTCAGAAAGTATTTTTCATTGCAAGTTAAAGTGTACTGTTAGCTAGCTAACTAACATTAGCTGACTGGGTCGCTAGCTAACGTTACATGTATGAGCTATGTAACGTAAACTCACGTAAACTCGTACATCGCCTTGGTCCGTACAATTGCCCTTATTTTAGCGCCCCAAAAACGTAATACTTCCAGATCAACTGTAATGTCAATATCATTGTAAAGCACAATTTCTCCCCTTTCCAACATTATCAATTACATGACCTAAACGCTGCCCGTTTCAGCATAATTCAAGCAGGCAATGAGCCCCGTTGGGTCTTTTAAAAAATGGCGGGTGGGGAAGCGAAACTAATGCGTGATAGTGAGAAGGAGAGATTTTGTGTGGGAAAATTGTTTTTTTCACTCGATCTGTCCAACTTATCACCTTATCGCCTCTAAAATGTAAATAAAACACTATAAAGAGTTTATATAATGTGTCATTACATACCTATTTGAAAGTTTGTGTCAAATTTGAATCGGGTTTTTAGGGCGGTGCTAAAGTGATCTTAGAAGTAAACAGCGGCTTTGAGAATGATGATCGCATGCAATGATGACGCAAAACATTACTAGGTATCCCCCTCTTACCGCCGTCACTGTCCATTTCTTGTTTTTAAACGATGAGAGAAGTGCTACACCTGGTGGAGAGAGACTAAGACAGAAATAGTTGCTTTATGCATGCTGTACGTTACGACATGATACGTCACGATGTAACGGAGGGTCCGTTTTTTCTACTTTTCTCCAATACTATAGAGCCATTACCATGTCGATCAACGCTTGAATAGAAACCTAGTTCACACCCCCGATTTTGAAGTCAACACAGTCGCTACAGTCCCATTAGTTTTCTTTGTAGCCTCGTTTGAATGTTGCGGTTGCGCACATTTGTACTGAATGGGGTGAGTTTACGTTAGTAATATTATTTGTATCTCAGAGCCATTTGCATTGCTAGTTATAGCCTAATGTTAGCTAGCTAGCTAACACTGAACCTAGTTGGTTAACTTTAGCTATCTGCAAATTCATGCAGGGTAGTAACGTTATGAGTTGGGATTATGGCTAATTGTTTAGCTAGCTAGCTAGCTAAAGTTTAAACAAAAGACTCCAATATGCAAGTAACCATTTTACTGTACTGTTTACACCTTCTGTATGCTTTGCATGTGACAAATAAACTTAGATTTTATTTGATATAGTGTGTGTTTACCAGAGACGGTAATGTGAAGAATGACCTGCACCAAAGTTAGTCAAATTAGGATAAATCGTTTGGCCAACAAGACAGTGTCCTTGTTCTAAAATTCTCTGGTAGAATGTCCAGCTTTTATTTTGTCACATACAAAACAGTATGCTATTTTCTATAATTAGCTCGCCATTAACTTGTAAATAATGATCTTGTGAGTTTATTGTGAATGTATTTTCCTGTAACAATGAATAAAGTTAAGACATTGTCAGCTATATGATATGGTCATTATTTGAACTGGCTAGCTAGCTAACAAGCTAAAAATTAACATTGTTTAGAAATGTGCTTTTCATTGCCTGGTTTTCTAGATTGACATATACTAAATTCACTTTTGAACGGACTGGTTTATGGGTGTTAAAATACACCAGTTATGCTATTTTGGACCACCAGGCTGCTGTCATGCAGCCTGTTGTTTTTGTGTTTATACTTTTTCATAACGACAACGACAAGTTTGATGTCAGACGACAATAGAATGTTCATGATGTCACTGCGACAACTGTCTACAGGCATGTCGATAGACGTTGTATAAAACAGCTTTATTCTTGAAATCCTTAGTTGTTTAGTAAACTACCGTACTCACTCTGTTTAGCACATGGCCTCAGATAGGTGGGGCTAAGGCTTAAGAGGGTGTGAACGATGTTGACGGGGTGTAGACAAAGTAGAGCTCTCCAGTAGGTGTACCAAAACATTCAAGGGCCTTTTTCTCAAAAGTGGGGTGACAAGTTGAACAACTTTCAAAGCAGAATTACTTTCCCATTGTCTCTCAACTGTAGTGTATGATATACCATGTTCTAGTTCTGAGTCTCTACTTTTATCCAATGTAAAAAAAAAAAACATTTCAAATGTTGCTACATAAGTCTGAATCGAGCCGGGCGGTAAACAAATGTCTGAGGCCAGAACTTCATAACTTAGGGAACGTTAGAAATGTACATAATTGTTACCCAGGTTCATGCTTTTTCAATTCCAGTCAGAGGGAGTGTTTGGTCTTTTTTTATTTAGTCCAGGGGAGGGTCATGTAATTTGCAATCAATTAAATGTCATATTGCTCAGGGTTTGAGAATTAGTTACTTATTATAGTATATTGATGTGTGCCCAATGATGCCCCTCATCCCTGATTCTCTGCTGGCTGCACAATATCAAGTGCACCTAGTGTGGTCTCAATCAAATGATCCATAGCCTATACTATAGGCTATAGGCCTAGGCTATATGAAGAGCGTGCTCGTAGAAGTGCAGGGCAAAGTTATATTTGATAAGAAAATGTACTTTCTTCCAGAGTTTTTGCGCGGCTGGGATGGTGTATTTAAAACTAGGCTACACTGCATTACACAATCATGAGACCTGGACTGCACGGCTCTTGCTGATATAAACCTTTTGTTGTTGACTAACCACTAACTGTGCTGTGTACGGTGGCACTTCAGGAGGCGAGGCAAAGGCTTCTTCCGAAAATACTTTTTTATTTGTCCCAAAAACAATTATATCTTTGAGCGCGGACTAGACCTACTGATGTCCTGTTCAGTTTGCGAGGGAGAGGGCGGAGACGAGAAGGAGGACCAGAGGTAAGCTTGCTACCGCTATAACTGATTTTAATAAAACAATATGTTTTGTTGTCCATCATGAAGCTATTTATCAGAGTTATCAACCTCACAATTAGCCATATTTGAGTAATTGACTTAACTTACATTACTATGAGGAATCAGCTGTGGAGATGGACAGCGCATGGGTGCTGAAAGTAGGCAAAGAAGTCCTAAAGAGTCATCATTTTAACTTGGCTTTAGGATACTAACAACAAGAGGGCTTTGTGTTGGAGCATATTTCTTCCCATTCAATGAATGACAGGTACGCCTACCTGTTTAACAGATTAAATTATAGTCTTCTATCCATAGATTTTGTCAGCCAATTTCTTCAGTCACCAAGCAACCCATAAATATCTCAGTGTCAGTGAAGAGCTCGGTGTGTTAAGTTAAGACCAAATAGGGATATCTTCTGTATTCCACCCCCAAAGCTGTCATCAAGGCAAAGGGTGGCTACTTTGAAGAATCTCAAATATAACATATATTTTGATTTGTTTAACACTTTCTTTGGTTACTACATGATTCCAATTTTGTTATTTCATAATGGTGATGTCTTCACTATTATTCTACAATGTAGAAAATAGTAAAATAAAGAAAAACCCTTGAACGAGTAGGTGTTCTAAAACTTTTGACCGGAAGTGTATATATATATATTATTCTAACTCTCAACAGTAAGATGAGACCCAGACTGAGTTCATATATATATACTGTATGTATATATAACTCAGTCTGAGTCTCAACTTACTGTTGAGAGTTAGAATAACAGAATACACAAGGTGCAATTTCGAAATTTGGATGTTCATCAGATGTCACTCAATTAGTCCATGTCCGCAAAACATTTTAAAATCGATTTTTTAGATTGATAAATTAGTCAACCGGCCAGCTATATAACTTCTAGTAAGCATGGTCAAATTACCAACCGGGGTGGGGCCCATTGATCATCAGTTCTCACATAAAAAACTGCAAACCTTTGCCTCCACCCTACGGCAAAATGTGTAGAATTGTAGGAAATTAGATCTGGGTACGCAGACCCACGAGCCACTGCAGCCCTTCATGATGAGTTCCGTTTTTTGGGGGGCCCTCACCCCCATCAAAGCTGCCCATCCCTGATATAATCGATCTGTAACGACGCTTTAGTCCGCAAGAAACAAGCTTTAAAATTCCGGGGAAAGACGTGATCTTTGGATTGTCTTTAAGAAATTCAGAGGCTTCTCTACAACCTTCCATAGCTGAGGAGACCAAAAAATGACTGTGCTTTGGAAGTAATGTGTGATTCTGTCACTGTCAATTGATGTTCCACATTACAACAGGCTATTAAACAACATATGACATCTAAATCAGTCAGGAGCAAGCCAGGTAGCCTAAGAAGGAATGAAAATGAATTACTTTGACTACATTATTATCATTTCAAGGCTATAGCCTGCCATTTAAGAAATCAATTGTGAAGCATTTGTGACACGCTACAGGCTAGGACGAGCACTCAGCATTTCAACAACATGCCTATAAATGTTGCATTTAGGCTGTATAAAATGACATAAAAAAAGAATGACATAACAATGAAACAAAAAATGCCTTAGGATACACAGTCATTTTACAGTGTTTGGCCAGTCTTTGATTTGAGTCTCGCGTGGTGAGTTATGAATGCCTAGTTTGTTAATTTAGCCTAGCAGATGTTCTTATATTCCATTGCCCTAATCAAAGTCAACAGAAATCTATTTTGTTACAACAATATCATGAATAAAATATAATACATTTAGAAAATCATAGTTTCCCACATGAAAAAGTATATAGCTAGTATAGTATATACCTGATGATATGTGGCTGCTGTGTTAAACAACAAATGCATTTTTCTCGAATTCATTGATGATCAAATACTTCCGTTGAAACTGGTTCTATTTCAGTCATGTAAAATTACGTAGAATTGCATGAAATGGTTTATAAAAGCCTATTTTTTCTCGGACTGCAAATAAGATGATAGATTCATGCAGTGTTTTGATTCTAATCCTTTCACAACCTTGATGCTACTTTGCCATTTAATGCTTACAAAACGAAGAACAGTTTCTAAAACTGCATATCTAAGACTATGGTCTGTCCTAGGAGGGAGAGTCATAGGCATATTCTCTGTTTTCTACTTTATGTTTTAATTATTATTTGGGGTATATACATTTTAATTTCAGAGAGCTCAGATTTTCACAAGGTATCCCTTATTCTAAATATTATACAGCCCCTTACAACCAGGGCTCTGGGACAACCCAGAGGAGTGAGAGAGTATTGATTAATATAATGGTGTGTGTATGGAGTAGACACAGCTGCCTTTTTTATGGACCATAAATCCCTCTCTGCACAGCAACCCAATGTGAAGCACACCTCCAATGGACAGTCTACCACCACCATGCAAGATACAAACACCCCCGTCTCACCCTCTCCATTAAGTTCCATTGTTATCACTGAGGTAAATGTGTTCCAACAACCCCCCCCCCCCCCCCCCCCCCGCCTGTCCAATCAAAGACAGTGCCAGAACAAGGGACAATGGTAGCTAAAGCCAGGTGGATGGGGGCCCAGAGCAGTGCCAGCTTTCCATCGTTCCACCCGCCACCCCCTTCACTCCCGACACCATACCCACCACCACCCTCTTTTGTCCACATACATTGGCAGAGAAGAACCAGTACCCACAGCCTTGGCATCTTTTCACTGCAGGACACAAAGGTGGCTCGCAGCAGGAGAAAGCCACTCTCTCTGCATCTGCAGAGAGACAAAAACGGTTTCTGTTTCTAATGATGCCATTGTTTTTTATGTGGAGAGAGAGGTGAGAGAGAAAGAGAGAGACAAGCGAGAGAGAGAGAGAGAGAGAGAGAGACGAGAGGCAGGGAGAGGAGGATGGCATCAAAGATTGAAATCTTTGTGCCCTAGCGGGTTCCTTCATAAGTAACATGAGCCAGGCGAGCATGGAGAACGAGCTCTGTAAACATCCCAGCTGCCACCACTGCAGCAGGTTGACATGCAACACTTTGCCCCACACGAAACACTGCGACACACTGCCAAACCATCACTTCTTCTCTTCCCAGTGCACATCACCTGCTAGCAGGCACTGCACATAAAAATTCTCCCTAAACACTCCCTGCAATGTCAACCTAGAGAAATCGCACACATAAAAACAGTCAAATTAAATACATCTACGTGTCATAGCCTACACTAGGTCAGCACTTACATGAAAATGGACAATTATTACAAATACAGAGTAATTATAATCCTTTTTCACAAAACAATTGCTTTGCATTTCGTTTCTTCGTATCCTCAATGTAAAGTGCCTGACTAGTAACTAAACGAACAGGGTCAGGGAAATAGCAGCTTAAAAGCTGACTGAGTGTGACGGGGAGGAGGTGTGGAGAAGATTAATAGCTTTCAACAACGGAACTGTGCAGCAGTATATTTTTATGTGTATAATTCTATACGACAGGCCAATTGGTAGCTTAGGGGCTTTGTGTCTTCATTTTCATTATTGGTACTTGAAAGGGGCTTTTAATTCCACACGTCTCTCCAACCACTGCAAAATGAACCTCTAAAACATAGATCACAAGGTTAGATATCTACTGCGGGTCACAACGACTTCGGCTGCTGTAATTGACATTGATTTTACAACTAAGGATGCAATTAATATTGAGGCTGTGTTTAGACCTGTGGATAGTGCCACCTCAAATTCCATATGAAGGGAGTCAAGGGAAAGGGTTGCCATTGTTTATGGACTTCACATGATTAGCTTAGGCGGTTTGACCCTGGTTCTGTTGTTTTTGCGGCGTAACAAAATTAGAACAGAAGATTCTGTTTCGTAGGTGTGTATAAAACTCTCTTGACAGAGCTATTATCTTCCCACAAACACTGAAATGAGTTTCTGTTGCCAAAAGCGGTAATAAAAGACCGAAAGGAAGTTTTGTTTTATGATCACTTGTCTAACTTTGAAACATTGAGACATTCTATAAATGTTTAAGTGCAAAACTGAAAAATAAAACATTGAGTATATGAAGTCTTTATTACTGCTTTACAACAGGTTTTTGTCAAAGGTGTTAAAATGTAGCCATGTGCAGCTCTATGGGGAAGAGAGGAAAGTTTCGTGCCACATCGTTGATGGGGTTCGAGGAGACTAGGTTACCCTGTTTTCAAGGTGCTTGCGGACAGGGCTAAATATAAAACTGGCCTAGATATTATGGGCGAGGACCACACACCATGCAAAGTTAATGTAGACAAATGAGGGAGAGGTGCGGGGGAACATCGTTTGGGGATGTTTCTGGGACAGCTAGACACTAAAATGGAAATGAAGTGCGCTCTGTCGGATCGCCTTCACTTCCCCTGGAACAGAACCAATCACAAAATCTCAATTCAGGTTCAAGACTCTTTTCTCCCTTCCTTTTTACCTCTCCTCCCATTCTGGTGTTATTGGGGAGCAAGTTTATTTCCCTGCAGTCATAAAAGGCTCCTCTTCTAGTTTTTCCAGAGGCGGGGAACCTGGCGATAAGCCAAGGGACACTTAGCAATGGTCTGCTATATATAACATTTCACTTCAATCGTCTCAATTTGACATTCTTAACAAATATCAGCTACAGTATCTAAAACACCTTTAGCCAACATACCCTCAATCAACAGCAGTTATTAGTCAATATAGTTGTGCAATTGCTGTATGCCTATTGTATGGGGGGTCTGTCCATACTGGATGATGCTGCATGGCACATGAAATAAAATGACTAGACAAATAACTACACAATATAATTTCCTCAATACCACAATCTAATTGGCAAGGAAGTACCAGCGTTTATATGAATATGAAAACGGAAATGTGTAACACGAGACACGCCATTGTCTCTGGAAAAATCGCAACGGTACGGCAAAAAGAAGAAACACTTATTCGAGACGTGTAGAACAATATGCACAGAGCTTACATTTGAGTCCCTTTTCAAACACAGCTTGACTATTGTCGGTTTATAATAAAAGCCTGGTGTTTTATCACAGCACACAACCATTATTCCTGAGCACTTTGCACCATCTTCTGAAAGCCGATTAGAGGAGCCGAAAAGGGGGCCAGCTCCATCGTTGCAAAGGCAGGATATTTACATTTCAGGGCCATGTGCAGCGCATTTTAATTTGGCTGCTGCGTTTGAACGTCCCGGCTTCCTCAGTAATTCTCAGTGATTCGCACATGAGCGGCTAATGGGTTCGTTAGCATCATTAGCATCCTCAGGGAGTATATCCTCATTACCTGATCTGGTCAACTCTGACAGGTGCATCGAGACTCATCTCATCACTAATCTTTTTTCACAGAGCCAAGCTCTCTCTCTCTCATTCGTGCTGTCAGGCTCAGTGAAATCGCAATCAAAGAAATACAAGTTGTGGGGAAACAAAGCACTAGCTCCAAAGACGCCCAGTTCAGATGGCATATGAGAATAATACTAATGAGATCAGTGCCCTTGACAAAAATATACGGTTCAACATTAAATGCCTAAATTATTCCAGTATTGCCTCTTGGAATATCGTTGGATGACAACCAAGAACACCATTAGGCCACTTTAAACAAATCCATTAGGCATGAGTTTCATTACACAATCGCAGATAAAGATCAAAGGCAATGCCTTCTGAAAAATTATTCAGGTTTTTATTTGTTTTGCCATATTAAATGCATCCGAGCATGTCACATTGTCAACCATTACTGTGCCCTTGAAGTTATTAAAAATACTGCATTCATGAACATCACAGATATTTTCTCAAAGTTTTCTGAATGCACTAATTCAAAACATGCTTATTTCACATTCATTTATTGATGAATGAAATGTTACTGATTCTTTCACCCAAGTATTCATTTAACCCTGTTCCTAGCACCAGTATGTTGTCCATATCAAGATAGACACATGTCCATGGAAGTTGTGTCAGAGTGTGAGTCTGTCTTAATATGGACACCATACTAGTGCTAGGGTTAAGATCAATGTTCCCTCTAAGCTGCGCGTGTGTGTGGGTGCACAGCTCCCCTCGGGCTGGCGCACAGAACAAATATCAGTCCGCGCAGAGAAGCACGAGATTGTAGAGTTTGCCCCTTTAATTAACACTATCAATTCTTCGCTCAACTGTGGGAATTGTGCTCCAATCAACTCAATATTAGCCAATTTCAACATGACATACTGAAACAAAACAAACTATGCAAGACTTAGTATGCAAAATAACCTAGATTTTCTTGTAGGCATAGGGCATTGGAGTAGGATTCAATTGCACTGACAGGCACGACTCAGGACCGTACTTTATACAGACCAGTGCGCCATAACCAATCAGAGCTGCAGTAGGCCTATATGCAAATAGCCATTGCCATATATGGATCTGTGCCATTCAATTTGAACTGGACTGTGTTTATAGCATGAGTGGTTGCTAGTTGATGCGTTTGATTTTATAACAAAGTGAGAGCTGCATGTAGCCACCTGTGCACATTTGTTCATATTCTTTGCTAGTTAGTGAGTTATTAGCCCAGTTATAGATCATTTCTAGTCAACAATGGGGGAGTGGTTGCTTCCTACAAGAACACAACATGTGTGCATTTCTAGCCATCTTTTGAAATCGAGTCAGGTAAAGAGCTTGTTTTATGTCTTAAAGGGGCAGTGTTGTATTTTGAGACGAACTTCAATAAGTTAAGTAGCCAATAGGCAGAGGGTAGCATAATTTGTCTGTTTCTCTCTAATAATGGTATGGGAATAATAAGGTTAATGTCAAGCCCTGCATGTATTATTTTTTTCAGTCTCATGGAATGTAGGCCTGCATTGAACAGCACACATTTGCTGCTACTGACAGAACAGCTATTTCCATAAATGCATCCCATAAAATGTTATGGGATGCATTTTTCTCCATAGTTTTTGATGGTAGGTCACTTTGGTAGGCCTACATTATGATAGACGCCACTGTTAAAACTGTAACTTAAAGCGGGTACAGCCTCAGGGTTCACAGTAAACGCGAGCCGGAAGTTGCACAGAATTTTTACAATATTGAAGTTTGCGCTCAGCAGACCTGAAATTTGCTGTGCCTCATTTTATTTGAGGAAACATTGGTTAGGACATATTAGGACACAGTTTCCATGAACATGTGACTGTCCTAATATGGACACCGTACATTAGCCCTAACTTCATTGTCCTTCCGAAAACCTAAACCCAATCCTACATTCCCTTATTACAACTACTGTATATTAAAAAACATGAAGGCCATTATCATTGTCATTTGAAACCGCAACTCAAGCCCCAAGCGTTTGTCCAACAAAAAGCATTTTGGGGGTGCTTATATTTGTCCTGTTAAACATAAGTGTGTAATGGAAATGTGTTTCTTGCTTATCCCAACTCCCCGTGAGAAACCCAAATGGAGTGGGGTCACAGCCAGGGTCCCCATTGTCCAGCACTCCTGGAGCAATTGGGGTTAAGTACCTTGCTCACATCCTCAGGTTATTTTTCCACCTTGTCAGGTCTGGGATTTGAACCAGCAATCTTCTGGTTACTGACCCAACGCTCTAACCTCGAGGCTAACTGCCACCCATACAGCAATCTGTCCTTGATTGGAATTGCTGCTGGTGATGAGGACGCATATAAACATGTGCAATGGTGCTGTTTACGTACAGATCCCCATGTTCCAAGTCCCAGACATTTAATACCACTTTAATACTACTGTCAACAACGCAATCATGAGCAATACATAAACAGAGTGAGCCAACAAACATCTCACGTTCATTTCATTGCTGAGTTTCCAATAATGTCCTCTGCACATTGTACATTTTCAGACACCCTCAGCATCAATTGACTCAAGGAGTGGTGAGTTGAGTACACCATACTTAAATGTATAACTTTCGGGTCTATATGAATTGCTCTTCGATTCAGTTTCTTCTCACTGAATTGAACTGCAATGCAGCACCCAGCTGTACATGCTCCTTGAATCCTCTCCCACTTATAAATGCCATGAATCTCCCAACCGTTGGCCTTCGTCGCCTGACACAGAAACCGAAAATATATTGCTATTTGATAAAAGAAGATAAGACGATTTCGAGGGGAGAGTTGATTAGAATGATGTACGGCTTCACAGGTGTATGTGGGTAGCCTAAAGGTGTAAACATGAACTGCTCTCTCGTCTTCAATGACTTCACGCCATACGATTTTATCTCTGATTATCTGGAACAGCTGCTTGTTTAAAAAAAAAAAAGTATGTCAATTCCTCCACCCCTTCTCTATGAGGGACGGTCACAATCGTTACACAGCAAAATAACAACACGGGGAGAATGAGATGAGTTGCACAGTGTGGATCTCTTTCATATCCCAGTCTTGGGTGATATGTTTCATGAGCTGTAGGTGTTGCTGTGCTACAGTGGGGAGAGAGGAAAAGAGAAAAAGAGGGAGAGGGAGAGAGAGAGGGGAGGGAGACTGTAGTACAATGATTTAGCTGTCTGATATAATAATTCCATTACAGCAGGCACTAGCCACCCCTGTCAAGACAGACCACGGAAAAGCTTATGGGGGGAAAGACATACATATGTATAAGAGGAGGCGCATTGATATGAAATTATCTTTGTGAAAACGTTACCCATTCATAATTCATTGCCTAGCTTTTATGAATAACTTGAATTTCCGCCACCTCCATTATTTAACAACCATTCTGTGGTGGTAATAATGGGCTGGCACAGTACCTTTTATGTACCTTTTGAGTTATGATTGATGAAATACAGTAGTAATAATGTAGTGCTGCTGCCCATAGCTGTGTTTATTTTATCCATCTGTTTTTGTATTCCTTGAGCAATAAAGGGGGGGTTGGCATACCATTACTTCAGCAGTGCTATCAAACACATCTGTCTAAAGTTCTTTCACACGGGTTTGAAACTGCATGTACCGTTTGTATGATTTGTCGACAACAAAAAATCATATCTAGTTCAAAATATATACTGTGTATGTACATATGCTCTGCCTTCATAACAACACTATCAACAAGGCAGGTCCTACAGGCCCTAGTTTTGTCGCACCTTGACTACTGTTCAGTCTGGTGGTCAAGTGCAACAAAAAATGACTTAGGAAAATTGCAATTGGCTCAGAACAGGGCAACACGGCTGGCCCTTGGATGTACACAGAGAGCTAATATTGCATGTCAATCTCTCCTGGCTCAAAGTGGAGGAGAGATTGACTTCATCACTACTTGTATTTATGAGAGGTATTGACATGTTGAATGCACTGAGCTGTCTGTCTAAACTACTGGCACACAGCTCAGACACCCATGCATACCCCACAAGACATGCCACAAGAGGTCTCTTCACAGTCCCCAAGTCCACAACAGACTATAAGAGGCACACAGTACTACGTAGAGCCATGACTACATGGCACTCTATTCCACATCAAGTAACCGATGCAAGCAGTAAAATGTGATTTAAAAAACAGATAAAACACCATATGGAACAGCGGGGACTGTGAAGCAACACAAACATAGGCACACACACACACACACACACACACACACACACACACACACACACACACACACACACACACACACACACACACACACACACACACACACACACACACACACACACACGCACACATACACACACATTAATATATGCACTATACATACACACATACACATGGCACATGGATTTAGTACTGTAGATATGTGGTAGTGGTGGAGTAGGGGCCTGAGGGCACACAGTGTCTTGTGAAATCTGTGAATGTATTGTAATGTTTTAAAAATGGTAGAAATTGCCTTAATGTTGCTGGACCCCAGGAAGAGTAGCTGGGGGATCCATAAGAAATACAAATACAAAATACAAATACTGTCATCAAACCCGCCCCATGCTACAAATGCTCTAGCATATATGTTCTGAACACTGCATGTTAGGCTTATCTATACAGTCAGCCTGGCTATGGTACTTTTCATCCGACATCTGAGGGCCATAAAAACTGAGACTGAGTGTAATATTTGTGTTGTGGAGAAATAACAAGGCAGGAGACGGAGTACAGTTAGTTTTCGTTTAGTCAAAACCTCTCCTGCTCTACAGTTTTCGGGCACACTCGTGCGCATGTGCATTTCCTATTAGGTGTAGTAACGTAACACTGTCGTAATAATCACTGCTTAGTAACAGCATAGTAACTAATATAAACAGATGTAGATCCCAGATACTACACTCCTCCCCCCATAGTTTTTAACTCCCAGAGAACAAGGTAAATATGTTAGGGAACTACTAATGCAATATCTGAACAATGCATTCTTAACATTTTTCAACTACTGGGTTGAAGCAGACTTTTCAGAGCCCAGCACAAATCCAGGGGATTATTCTGCCCCGAAGATGGAGTTTGTGTCCTAATAACTAACCCAGGTAATGTCCGTTTTCTTTCCTTTTATCTAGGACATATTAAAGTGTTTGTTTGTTTTACTGTCTGTTACCTTAAACAGTTCAACTCACAGGTCAAGCTTTTGAGGTGCCCTTCGCTGTCGAATAGGATATCTCCGCTCCTCCTGGGCTTCCGGTAGTGGGCCAGGTTCGGGTGGAAGGTCAGGCTCTGTCTCTCCCGTACGTCCACAGTCAGGAGAATAGTCCTGGGGGTCGTTATTGTTCTCTCGGCGTGTCTCTGCTGGGGCGTTGGACCGTAGCAGATGATCCACATGAACGTTGACCTGGCGATGACCAATTTGGACTTGGTAAGTCAAAGGTCCTTTGCGTTGCAAGATCACACCTGAGTTCCACAGGCTCTTGGGGTGTCTGAAATCACGTACCATCACCCTCTCTCCCTCTTTGAATTCTCTGACAGTCTTTGAGTGTCTGTCATGAGCTTTCTTCTGCTGTAGCTGGTGCTTTGCCACAGTGCTTGACAAGTCTGGTTTCAACAATGTCAGGCGGGTACGTGGTTGGCGTCTCAGAAACAGTTCAGCTGGTGTACATTCCGTTACTGTGTGTGGTGTGTTACGGTAAGTAAACAGGAACCGGGGAAGCCTTAGGTGGGTGGGCACAGACTGAACCTCGAGTCTAGTCCAGGCCTTCTTAAAGGTTTGCACGGCTCTCTCCGCTGCTCCGTTTGATGCCGGATGGTAAGGTGGTGACAGGATGTGCCTTACTCCATTGTTCTTGAGAAACATTTCAAAATCGTTTGACGTGAAAGGAGGGCCATTGTCCGATACGAGCTCCTTGACTAGTCCAAAGGATGCGAACAGGTGTCTGAGAAGATTGATGGTCTTCTCAGCTGTGGTCAGTTGAGTAGGGAACACTTCCATCCACTTGGAATGGACATCGACGACAACAAGGAAATGTTGCTTGTCAATCTCGGCGTAATCCACATGGATGCGTTCCCAAGGTGTCGCAGCCCAGGACCATGGATGAAGAGGTGCAGCAGCAGGCTTGTTGCGAACAGCTTCACAAGGTGAGCAGTGGCCTACATGCTGTTGAATGTCCTGATCC
The DNA here is from genome assembly GCF_016432855.1 of Salvelinus namaycush. Lineage (NCBI taxonomy): Eukaryota > Metazoa > Chordata > Actinopteri > Salmoniformes > Salmonidae > Salvelinus > Salvelinus namaycush. The sequence goes on along the minus strand of NC_052343.1, from coordinate 7,022,338 downwards.
AGTCCAGGCCACCACAGATAACTGCGAGCGAGTGCTTTCATTCGAGTGATCCCTGGATGTCCCTCATGCAGGTCAGATAGCAGTCTCCTCTGGAATTTTTGAGGTACCACCACCCTTGATCCCCACAGAACACATCCTTGATCAGTGGACAACTGGTCTTTCTTGTCGATGAATGGACGAAGGTTATCGTCATTTACGAAGTTTGGCCAACCTCCTAATGTTAAGTCCAAGACTTTGGAAAGCACTGGATCTTTCCTTGTTTCCTCTGCTATGTCTGAAGCAGATATGGGCAGTTCGTCAATGAGAGAGATCTGGAAGACTGCTCTATCATCTTCACTGTCGGAGTCACTATTGCATGGTAGTCTTGATAGTGCATCTGCATTTGCGTGATCACTGGATCGTCTGTACTCAATCTCGTAGTCGTAGGCTAACAATATCAGAGCCCAACGTTGCATTCGAAGTGCAGCAAGGGTTGGTATAGCTGATTTTGGTCCAAGGATGGCCAACAGAGGCTTGTGATCTGTCAGCAGTTGGAACTTCCTTCCGTACAGGTATTTGTGAAACTTCTTCACTCCGAATATTATGCTCAGGGCTTCCTTCTCAATTTGAGCATAATTTCTCTCACTTGGTGACAGAGTCCGTGATGCAAATGCAATAGGGTGTTCTTCACCTGACGATAGAACATGTGAGATGACGGCTCCTACTCCGTATGGAGATGCATCACACGCGAGTCTCAGCTTCATCTCTGTGTTGTAGTGGGCAAGCCACTTGCTCTTTAGCAGACGCTGTTTGCAAGTCTTGAATGCTTCTTCGCATTGTGGGGACCAATTCCACTTTGTATCGGCCTGCAGCAGTTGGTGAAGCGGATGCAACAATGTGGACAAGTTTGCCACAAACTTTCCGTAATAGTTCAGGAGCCCCAAAAATGACCTCAGCTCTGAGATATTTGTGGGTGCTGGTGCGTGTACGATTGCTTCCACCTTGCTGTTGGTTGGGTGCAGGCCTTGTGCATCAATCTTGTATCCGAGATACTCCACTGAGTCCTGGAGGAACTCACACTTGCTGCGTTTCATTCTCACTCCGTATTTCTCCAGTCTTGACATCACTTTGTCCAGCACTACAAGGTGCTCTCCAATGGTTGGTGCTGACACGAGGATGTCGTCCATGAAGCACACAACGTTGTCTATACCGTCCAAGATCTGATCCATTGTGTGTTGGAATATCGCTGGAGCTGTCGAGATTCCATAGGCCAAGCGATTGAATCTGAATAGCCCCTTGTGTGTATTGATGGTCAGATACTGTTCTGACTCCGGATCCAGCTTCAGTTGCTGATAAGCGAATGCCAGGTCCAGCTTACTGAAAACCTTCCCACCAGCTAGAGTGGCAAACAGATCTTCAGCGTTTGGTAGTGGATATTCCTCTGGTAGTATGCAGCGATTTACTGTGACCTTGTAGTCACCACACATTCTGACGGTCTTGTCTTTCTTTGGGACTACAACAATCGGAGCGGCCCAGTCGCTCCTCGCTACTTTCGTGATTATGTTATTCTTCTGTAGGCGGTCCAGTTCCTTCTCTACTGCTTCCTTAAGAGCATAGGGAACTGGACGTGGTTTGTGAAAGATAGGCTTGGTTCCTTCTTGCACTCTGACTTTTGCTGTGAAGTCTTGTATTTCGCCGTAGCCATCTTTGAAAAGTTCTTTGTGCTTCTCCAGCATGTTAGTGAGTGTAGCTTGACTCACTGGTTTGTCCTTTCTCAGACTGAAGATTTCTCCCCAGTTCAACTTGATCTTTTGTAGCCAGTTTCTGCCTAGCAAGGCTGATTTTTCTCCTTTAACAATGACAAGCGGTAGCGTCCACTCCTTCCCCTCATACCGGACTGGTACCTGGATCTGCCCTAACACAGGAATAGTGTCACCAGTGTATGAAGAAAGGCGGATGGACGCTGGCTGAAGAGGGCACTCTTTCAGTTTTTCTTTGTAGAGTCTCTCTGGAACCAGAGATACAGACGCTCCGGTGTCCAGCTGCATTTTTACCGGTTTTCCCGCTAACTCCATGTTGAGATAGATTCCATCTTTTTGTTGTTGAGCTGTGTACACTGTGGACAGTACTTTGTGCGCTCTTGCTGTGCGTTTTGAGGCTTTACACACTTTCTGTAAATGTCCAACCTTTCCACAATTGTGGCACTTTACATTTTGGAATCGACATTCACTGTGCTGATGATTATCTCCCCCACATCTGTAGCAACTTGGCTTAGACCATTGAGATGTGGGCTGCTTTGTTCTTGTGTAACCTTGAGGACGGGACTGAGAAAAGTGTGACTTTTGTGAGCCTTTTTCACCACGTGCATCACTGACCTTGTGAACACCTTTCTGACGTTCTGCATATCCCGATAGCTCAATAGTATCCCTGTGGGCAAGCTCGAGTCCAAGTGCGATATCACAGGCTTTCCGAAAAGTCAGGTCCTTCTCTGACAGAAGCCTTCTGTGATATGCTTCACCTGTGAGACCACATACAAACTTGTCTCGAAGAGCATCATCAAGAAATTGTGCAAACTCACATGTACTTGCCAGCCTTTTCAAAGCAAGGATGTAGTCAGCCACGGTTTCCCCTTGACTCTGGTGACGTTGGTAAAATCTGAAACGTTCTGCAATGAGAATTGGCTTAGGCTTGAAATGCCTTGAAAGAGTTTCAGTCAGTTCTGCATAGTTCAACTCCACTGCTTTTATTGGTTCAATGAGACCTTTCAGCAATCCATACTCAGTTGGACCCAAAACACTGAGAAATACGTCTGCTTTCTTTTCATCTTTGATTTCATTTGCAGCCAGCCAACGCTCAAAACGCTCCAAATAGGAATCAAAATCCTCTTTTGTAGCCTCAAACTCTGGTACTCGACCAATGGTTGCCATTTTCACAGTTAATTGTTCAGTTTCCTTATTCCTTGTATTCCTTAATTGTCTTCTAATTCTTCACTTCAGAAGTTTCTGCAATTACTTCGTTCACTGCACTCATTTGTAATAATGTACACACCGTGTTACGTTCCTTCTTCCTTTTTTTTTTTTCTTGACAATATTTCTCCACTGAGATCGCCTAATATCAATGGGTTCAATGACAGTTTTTATTTTTATTTTATTTAACCACCAGAGGGCAGTGTCGCTATTCTGGACTCCAATAGTCTTGCTACTTGGCAGCTCCTGAACACTGTACCTGCTAGCAGTGCTTAGCCTTTTTTTACTGGCGAAAGAAAATAAAAAAAATAACTGACGAATTACGTAATTATTTTGAGTTTCATTACTCACGCAACATTCTTCCCTTCAAGCAATGTCCGTTAAAGAAGTTTAATCACCTCGTCGCCACTGTAATATTTGTGTTGTGGAGAAATAACAAGGCAGGAGACGGAGTACAGTTAGTTTTCGTTTAGTCAAAACCTCTCCTGCTCTACAGTTTTCGGGCACACTCGTGCGCATGTGCATTTCCTATTAGGTGTAGTAACGTAACACTGTCGTAATAATCACTGCTTAGTAACAGCATAGTAACTAATATAAACAGATGTAGATCCCAGATACTACACTGAGCTCAAATCTAAACAGCACACTGAACATCACCTGCTTGTGAAGTCAAGTCTCTAATGTATTTATCGGCTTTCGTACTTTTCATCCGACATCTGAGGGCCATAAAAACTGAGACTGAGCTCAAATCTAAACAGCACACTGAACATCACCTGCTTGTGAAGTCAAGTCTCTAATGTATTTATCGGCTTTCGCTAATACTATTGATAGAAAGCTGAAAAAGAGAAGAAAATCCCCTCCGCTTATGTGACTTTTGGCTGTTTAGCATTTGTGCGAATACATGGCATTATAAGAGCAGATTATTTATTTTGAATGAGAGGCAATTCAATATAGCCCAGATCCACGGGGAAAGTGGGAAATGTGTTCCTGGTAGCAAAACAAGAGGCAGAGTGTGGCATTTGAGAAATCAGAAGGGGAGAAGAGAGCAATCTAAGTGCTGAATTGAATAATAACAGCAGAAACGACGAGGCCCAAAACTCCAAAGCTTCAGCGCTGGCTGACAAGTTCATTACAACAGGAACCTGCGTTGCTTGTGGGTCTTTTTTACTATTAAAGTGTTGAACAATAACTGCACAGTCCGCAACTCTCTGCCCACTACCCCTCTATTGTGAGTGTATGTCAAATAGACCCCATAAAATGTAATCACTTTCTCCCACTCTCACAAAGGCTTTGCAGAAGTTGTCATACATCAAGCAAACAATGTTTAATTTACATGATTTAGCTATGGAGCATACAGAGTGCCCAAAACATGCAAAATGCATTTTGATCACTGGCTACTACTGTATTGTTGTAGCCAGTATTAAGCCTAAATATTTGATAAGGATATCTCTGGAGACCAGTGCAGACTTTCCTTCTTTTTGTTTCCGATAATGGAATATCTCAGGTCAACATACCAACTAACATTCTAAAGACTATTACTAGGAGTGTGCAGGGTTTTTCCTCCCTTCATTATCTCAGCTGTCCACACATAGACCTCCCGGGGATGCCCTCTGTTTGGTGTGAGCCCAGCCTGACCGAGGCCTCTGGGAGAAAAAGGCGTCATTGTTTTCCCTGCCGGTCTAACCCAGTTAAATGAACGCCGTCTGCCAGGGGGGCGTCTTTCAAATACGCGTGGCCAACCTCAAGGTTGCTTGAGGGATCAAGAGACAAAGGGCGAGAGCATGTCGAGAAAGAGAGACAGCGAGCGAGGGCGAGGAGAGAGTACGTACCAGGACTCCTTAAGGACTTTAAACTGCACTGGTTTAGCTAGTTTCTCAAATTACACGTTGATAGTCCTTGAAACGCTTAAGGAAGTCTATTGTGGCAAGGGCATGTCATGGCAATCAAGAGAATAGGACTCAAAAATGTATTTGCATGAAACTATCCCTTATGTCTACTCCACAGTAACAGGATCTACAATGTTACGACTATAACACATCCATTAGGACAATCAAAGATCCATTGGAAAGTCTGTCCAAGTCCGTACATACACAGACATTGAACATTTTGCAAGTTCAACAGCACATATTGTTGAGAAAGACAGCATGGGTCACAATATCACGTGTGCCACATTCCAGTGAGTGGAGAGTCAGACCTTGCTTGTCAGTCAAGACATGTCGTTATCCAAAGGACACTGCACTAAATCCTATTAGGTGTCTGGTGGAATCATGGGGACTCATAGTTCACGACTCATTACGTGTGACGCGTGCTGTTTCAGGCGGTGTCATTGCCTGTTAACAGACTTAATTAACAAGCTCGGTGACTAAGCAATCATAACTCGGTCCACTGCATGAAGCGACATTGCTTATTTATTATTTACCTAACCCGTATTCGACTGGGACGGTAATTTCAGTCAACTGAAATTAAGTTGACTGATATGTAGTAATCATTGGGTGGAAGTTGTCTGCGTGATGTCACCAATAGATCGTGTGATATTTTTTCCTGGGATCACAGGTTAAGACCATACTAATCAATCCCCAAGACTAATTTGGCATGGGAGATGAGCTGCTCAATTATTCATCTTGTAATGTTTCCCATGCAAATTAAACCTTATTCATTGTGATAAGGAAGATGAAGTGATTACTTACCAAGTAATTTGGACATATTATTTATATTTGCAGCAAGTTCATACCGTACAAAATTACATTTTACAGGTTTTATCCACTTTTATTGCTCCCAAGTTACTGCTACTAAGGTAAAGCTGTCACGCCCTGGCCTGAGTATTCTTTGTTTTCTTAATTATTTTAGTTAGGTCAGGGTGTGACATGGGGAATGTATGTGTTTTTGTAGTGTCTAGGGTGGTTGTAAGGTTTAGGGGGTTTATTAGAGTAGTTGGGTTTATGTTTAGTATAGAAGTCTAGCTGTGTCTATGGTTGAGTGTAGGTATCTAGGAAAGTCTATGGTTGCCTGAATTGGGTCTCAATTAGAGACAGCTGGTTATTGTTGTCTCTGATTGGGAGCCATATTTAAGGCAACCATAGGCTTTAGCTGTTTGTGGGGAATTGTCTATGTCGAAGTGTTTTGTCAGCACTTATGTTTTATAGCTTCACGGTCGTCTGTTTTGTTTGTTGTTTTGTTTTTTCCTTCTTGAAATAAAAAGATGTACTTTCCACGCGCTGCGCCTTGGTCCTCTCTCAGTCCCTTTGACGATCGTGACAAAAGCATTGGAGTGTAGGATTGTTTCCTAACAGATAGATACAGCTCATTTTAGATTATAGCATGTAAAAAAAAAATGCTCCTACTTTGCTTTACTTCGCTTCCTGACAAAACGAGATTGTGGTAGAGTAGAAGTAATACGATTGTTGTAATGTCTTCCCCTTAAACATGATATGCAATGAGGTGCTACTAAATTCAGATCTATATGTCTTGATTAATTATCTTAATTGTACCTCGCAAGTATTGTTAGATTTCATCACGTCACAACTCTACCATTTCACACGGGTTATAAGCGATTAAGCTTGTTCAGCAAGATTAAAGCCCTCCTTCCCGTGACCCAAATGTACCCCACCGAACACCTGGTGTGAACTTATGATACCAGGTATTTACAGCCAACTTTCTTTGCCTTTGAGAGGGATATGCTCAAGTCAGCATTTTGTCAGCACCTAACAAATAGGCCTACATCTTTAATTAGCCGTGTTGATTATGTGTTGTATCAATTGGAGAACTCTGTTAAGAGGTAACCTTGGCAAATACAAGCTAACCATGCTAATTTCACTGAGCCATTGTATTTTACTATCCAATAAAACACATTTTTTATTGTAAATTGACTGAGAAAGGCTGAAGGTCAGCGTATCTATTAAAAATTATTGATGAGTAGGATCAATGAGGTTATGGGCCCCAACAAATGAGTTTATCAAATAGACAGAGTAGCTTATTCATTCAGGTAGTCACTTACACTATTCCAAGTGAGCTTCTATCTAAAACAGTTCAAAAATAAGCTACTACGGTGACATTGCAATATGTTTGTGAAGCAATTTCCTTCAGAAGTAACCTTATTGACCAAATTCAAAGAACTGATTACTTAAAGGCCCAGTTCAGTCAAAATTCTGTTTTTGTGTGTATGTCATATTGTACAACAGCTGATGAAACTAACACTGTCAAAGTGTGAAGAAAACTGATCAATGTTATTTCCTGATAGTTGCTGGTTGAAAATACAATCTTCACAGGACCTTGTAATCAGCATGTTTTGCATGGGAGGAGTTTTGGCTCACCTGGTGACATCACCAGGTGGTATACTCCGAGTTGATATTCCCCTGGGCCACGCACACAAATTGGGGGAAACCTACATTCTTTGCCATTGACCCCCATTGTAAAAGAGCCAACTTTGTTGTAGATTTTGAATTTTTTTTTATGTCAAAGGATAAGATCAAAACATCAATATGTAACATGAAACATGAGAGCATGTTAGCGGACCCTAATCTCTAAAAGACCAAACCATGATACTGAGAACCCAAAATGGCCTAGGATCTAATAGACAGAGAATTGACATGCAGCACTGGAGTTTGGCACATCATTAAAATTCAGTTAGTCTACATACATAACTGTACAAATTATAAGACACTAATATAACTCTGAAGACTGCGGTGAGGACTGATACAAAACATTTTGTGCAGGAGGAACATGCACAACCTGCACATCCCTGCACCTGCTGTCTACCTGTCAAAAGGCTTCTCTATATCCCCACTCCCCTCCTACGTTCTCCCTCTCGTCTCCCACAGTCAAGCTGATTCACAATCGCAGGCCCCCTATTGCGGTTTGTCAGATGCCAGCCTCAGACATTGCGCACCACTGCGTTAGAGTCTCTGGAGCTAACTGTCACTTATTTTTCTTGTTCTGCTCATGTGAAAGAGAGATAAAGAGAGGTGGGAGTGAGAGAGGGAGAGAGAGAGAAACAGATAGGGAGGGAGAGAGATACCGAGAGATACAGAAAGAGGGGGGGAGGGAGAGAGGGAGAGAGGTACAGAGAGAGAGAGAGAGATACAGAGATATACAAAAAGATACAGAGGGGGGAGTGTGTGTGTGTGAGAGAGAGAGAGAGAGAGAGAGAGAGAGAGAGAGAGAGAGAGAGAGAGAGAGAGAGAATAAAATAAAAAGGGAGAGAAAAAACACCCAGGGTGGAAAAGACGGCCAAAGCTGTCAGTCTCCACTAGAACTCTTTAAGATATACACGTTTGGGGGCTTGTAACATTAATGTATTTGGCGATGTGGCCATACTAGGGGGCTATGGGAGGGGAAGGGTCAAAGGAATCGCCCCAAGAGCTAGAATATCTATACAGCCTCACCCCCACCCCCTGCCCATCCTCGCTCTCTTTCACTCCCTTCATTCCACATCCCACCACCCAAGGTGCAGCTGATGTTGGGGCCTAGCTTTGTGCAGCCCAGCTGAGTTAATCTTTTTTCTGCATCGGCGCCTTGCAACAAGTCCACTCTCTTTTGCATTAACCGACTGAGGGAGTCTGGAGGCCGGGGCCGGGCGGCTGGTCAGCGGACTGGAGTGTGGAGGTACTTTCTGACTGCCCTGTCTGCATGACCATCGCACAAATGATAAGCACTTGCAGTCTTATTCGCACAAGCAGGCAAGTAGTGCTGGGCAATTAGTGCTTTTTGAGGTCGGTTCGGTTTCGGTTAAATTATTTAAAAAATGTCAGGGTTTTCAATTTCACTTTTGATAATTTGTTAAAACATTAAAGCTGCAATATGTAACTTTTGGGCGACCCAACAAAATTCACATAGAAATTTGAGTTATAGATCTGTCATTCTCATAGAAAGAAAATCTAAGTAGTCGTGTATGCTATTTCTATGCTTCTTGCATATAAATCGTTTTTGTACACCAGTTTCAAACAGTTGAAAATACAATATTTTTGGTTATGGAAAATATATTTCACAGCGGTTTAATCTCCACACAATACTTGCTTGTTTTGTCACAAACTGAAATTTTGAGAACTATTCACATTTTTGCAAACAGGAAGTGGCGGAGCGATTTCTGCATAGTGCATCTTTAAATGCATTATGAAATAATCAAATTACAACATTTTTAAAGCTTTTTAATGGAAATTCCAAAGCCAAAAATAGTGAACATTCTATTGCCAAAACATTGGAAATATTCCATTGTATCTGTCAGGTCCACATTGGGTAGACATCAATAGAAAATAGGAAATTACTCTGAGATAAAACAATATTTCAGTTGTGTCTACTACTTAGTTTTTAAAGAATGTGTTTTCAGAAAAGAAATACCACGTGTACGTTTAACCATTTATTAAAAAAGATTACAATGCATAGTCTTGGCGTTGGGCTCTGCTCCTTCAGCGTAGCTCACTGCCAGAGCCAAGCATCATATAAAGATGATGAAATAACTACTGGCAGTGAGCACGATATGCTATACTAGATCCCCTGAAAGAACAAACACAGAACCCAGACAGGTGGAGGCTGAGGTGGTGGTGGGACATCAGAAAACAGCAAACATAGCGAGTAACAGCTAGTTAAAGCAGCAACGCAATGGCAGCAAGAGACACCAGCACATGCGTGCAAGTGACATCCGGCATCGAGGAAGCATGTGTAGAACTGGTCAACTTAAATAGACCGCATGTAAGTAGTGTGAATCCAATTGGTGCAATATCCGCTGATGTGATCAGCTGATGCCACCACATTCAGGTTTCCCTTCTGAACTGGCTAAGCTTAATTAATAACAAAAAAAGCACTCAGCACTACAGGCAAGGCACACTGTGTTCTGCAAATTATAGCACACTACCACACACATGCGTGTAAGGAAGCACACAAACAAACACACACACACACACACACACACACACACACACACACACACACACACACACACACACAAATGTATTTCAACAAGTAACATATCCACCATATGTATATACAGTGCCCTCTGTAATTATTGGGACAGTAAAAATATGTTTTTTTTCTTTTGCATCTATACTTCAGAAGTTTGGATTTTAAATCAAATAATGACTGAGGTTAAAGTGCAGACTGTCATCTTTAATTTGAGGGTAATCTCATCCTTATCGGGTGAACAGTTAAGAAATGATAGCACTTTTTGTACATCGTCCCACCATTTTAGGGGAGCAAAAGTATTGGGACAAATGAATTTACATATTTCTATTAAAGTACTAAAAAGTTAAATATTTGGTCCCATATTCATAGCACGCAAGGACTGCATCAAACTTGTGACTCTACACAATTGTTGGCTGCATTTGCTGTTTGTTTTGGTTGTGTTTCAGATTATTTTGTTCCCAATATAAATTCATGGTAAATAATGTATTGTGTCATTTTGGAGTCACTTTTATTGTAAATAAGAACAGAAAATGTTTTTAAACACTTTTACATGAATGTGGATGCTACCATGATTACAGATAATGATGAATGAAAAAGTTAGACGCTCAAATATCATACCACCCCTTAAAATGCTAAACCTCCCTTGTTATTGCAATGGTGAGAGGATAGCATGTCTTGGGGGTATGATATTTGTGCATCTGTAACTTTCTCACTCATCATTATTCACGATAATCCGAAACACAACCAAAACAAACAGCCAATACAGCCAACAAATGTGTAGTGTCACAAGCTTGATGTAGGTCATTGTGTGTTATGAATATGGCACCATTTTCTTTTCTTTTTACTACATTAATATACATATACTGTTAGTGAATTTGTCTCAATACTTTTGCTCCCCTAAAATGGGGGACTATGTACAAAAAGTGCTGTAATTTCTAAACGGTTCACCCGATATGAATGAAAATACCCTCAAATTAAAGCTGTCAATCTGCACTTTAACCTCAATGTCATTGCTTGATTTCAAATACAAACTTTTGGAGAACGTATCCACAATCTCAACCTAAACACCTAGAACAACAAAACAGAGCACATCAGAAAACGTATACCCTTAGGCAGAAATGTGTTCAGAACAGCTCTGAGATCTGTTGGTGTTTGGGCTCTTCCTCATTTCTTGGGTGGGAAAGCTATTGTTTACAGTCTTTTACTTTTTTCAGAGAACCGGCGGAGAGGGGAAAAACAGGAGGGATCAGCAGTCCTCCACCATGCACGGCCACGAGATGCCACCATCTCCTCTCTCCATCTGTCTGGTACTCTCTTCCGGGGGCTAATTATCCTAATCCCCGGAATCCGGGATGCAGGCTGGTGGCATGCGCTGCCGTGTCCCAAGACTCTAGCCGTTTTGCCTCCCGGTTAAATGTGGGAAATTAATTACCGCCTAGCCTGCTGCCAGTGGGAGAAGGAAGAAGAGAAGGAGGCGCAGAGGAGAGGAGGTGGGGGGAGGAGCAGGCAGGCCAGGTGTGGGAGCGTGGGGGTGGGGGCAGGAGCAATCCCCCTGGAGTTTAGCAGGGGTGAGGGCTGGGGTGAGGCATGAGGAGGGAAGTGGAGTGTGGTGCTGCATGCTGCAACCCCTGTGTTAGTGACTCCAAAACCCCATGGAACTCTAGAAATACTGCACTGACTGCACTGTGTCAGCCATTGGAGGAGGTTCAAATATGGCTTAATTTAAACAGTTAGCTCACAAACTCACTGGATTATTGAACGTACTACTCATACATTTCACTGTGGAAATACAGAACTAAGCCACCCATACGTTCATTGTAACACACATACAGTATACACTGCCCGTATATACAGTACTCACACCCTTTGACTTTTTCCACATTTTGTTGTGTTACAGGCTGAATTTAAAATTCATTCAATTGAGATTTTGTGTCACCGGCCTACACACAATACAACATCATGTCAAAGTGGAATTATGTTTGTAAATGTTTTTAGAAATGAATTACAAATGAAAAGCTGAAATGTCTTGAGCCAATAAGTATTCAACCCCTTTGTTATGGCAAGCCTAAATAAGTTCAGGTGTAAAAATGTGCTTAACAAGTCACATAATAAGTGGCATGGACTCATTCTGCGTGCAATAATAGTGTTTAATTTTTTCATGACTACTATCTCTGTACCCCACACATACAATTATTGGTAACACTTTACTGATATTTTCTTGATATTGGCGGGAACTGGAACGCGCTGTCGTACACGTCGATCCAGAGCATCCCAATCATGCTCAATTTATGACATGTCTGGTGAGTATGCAGGCCATGGAACAACTGGGACATGCTGAAACATGATGTGATGGCTGTGGATGAATGGCACGACAATGGGCCTCAGGATCTCGTCACGGTATATCTGTGCATTCAAATTGCCATTGATAAAATGCAATTGTGTTCGTTGTCTGTAGCGTATGCCTGCCCATACAATAACCCCCCGCCACCATGGGGCACTCTGTTCACAACATTGGCATCAGCATACCACTCGCCCATACAATGCCATACACGCTGTTTGCCATCTGCCCGGTACAGTTGTAACCGGGATTCCTCTGTAACCGGGATTCAGTGTGCCAGTGGCCATAGAAGGTGAGCATTTTCCCACTGAAGTCAATTATAACGTCGAACTGCAGTCAGGTCAAGACCTTGGTGGGGACGAAAACCTTGCAGATGAGCTTCCCTGAGACGGTTTCTGACAGTTGGTGCAGAAATTCTTTGGTTGTGCAAACCCACAGTTTCATCAGCTGTCCGGGTGGCTGGTCTCAGACGATCCCGCAGGTGAAGACGCCAGATGTGGAGGTCCTGGGCTGGCGTGGTTATACATGGTCTGTGGTTATGAGCCAGGTTGGATGTACTGCCAAGTTCTCTAAAACAACCGGTTGGAGGCGGCTTATGGTAGAGAAATTAACATTCAATACTCTGGCAACATCGCTGGTGGACATTCCTGCAGTCAGCATTGACGCTCTGTCACGTTCTGACCTTAGTTCCTTTTTCATGTCTCCTTTTTGGTTGGGTCAGGGCGTGAGTTGGGGTGGGCATTCTATGTTTTGTTTCTATGTTTTGTATTTCTGTGTTTGGCCTGGTATGGTTCCCAATCAGAGGCAGCTGTCTATCGTTGTCTCTGATTGAGAACCATACTTAGGTAGCCTGTTCCCACCTGTGTTTGTGGGTAGTTGTTTCCTGTTTTGTGTTTTGTCACCTGATAGGACTGTTTCGTTTTTTCGTCTTTTCTCCTTTGTTATTTTTGTGTTCAGTTTAATAAATTTAACATGGACACGTACCACGCTGCATTTTGGTCCGATCCTTCTTACTTCTCGTCAGAAGAAGAAGAAAATCGTTACACGCTCCCTCAAAACTTGAGACATCTGTCGCATTGTGTTGTGTAACAAAATATATCTTGATATGTCACACCTGTCAGGTGGATGGATTATCTTTGCAAAGGGGACATGCTCACTAACAGGGATGTAAACCAATTTGTGCACAGAATTTGAGAGAAATAAACTTGTTGTGCATATGGAACATTTGTGGGATCTTTTCTTTCAGCTCATGAAACACGGGACCAACACTTTGCATGTTGCATTTATATTTTTGTTCAGTGTAAAACAAAAGCTGTATGATAACAATCTCATGAAAGCATAGTGTAAAGAAATCTGTGTTCATTTCAATATCTTATCATCTCAGGCCACTGAAGTATTTGTTAGCAGAGGTATCAGCCTCTTAAACAGCGTGCATTAAGTCATTCCAGTGTGCTGTATAGATTTCAAAACAACCCTAACCGTCAGTCCCTCTAATAGATTGACATGCAAAAAGGGAAGTCCTACTTAGTCTTATCCAATAGGAAACGCTCATTTCTGTTTTCCATTGCAAAAAGTTTTCCGTTGTTCCCTAAATGAACACCGCCTAGCTCACTCTCAAAGCTGAGCCCACATCCTCCTTCTGTGGTACAGGCCTGTAGAATGCAGCCATATCAAATGAGAAAGTAATAGAGGAGAGCATTTTCCCAGCTACAGATGCAATTAACCCCTAGGTGAGGCGAGGCACCCTGTCACAAACCCTGTCTCAGGTCTGTCCAAAAACAAGGCAGTATGTCACTGCTGAGGAGCCCACATATTACACTATGGCCCACATCTCACTTTGTCTGACCCAAAACACTGTTGCACAAACAGGAATACCTCCGGATGCTTGAGAGCCTAGCAATTCTTCAAAGTGCTACAGTACATAAAGTATCCCCATGGGATGAGATAGCAGGAATAGGAAGGAAAGAAGAACAGATTAGGGCCAGCCTATCAGTTCTGGACTAGTCCCCTCAGAAGAAATAACAGACTCAAGAAGTAATCATTCATTTGATTATAAATAACAAGAAGATGCATATAATATCATACAATAGCAGTGTTGTAATACTATATTTGTAAACAATCCGAGTAATGGATTTAGTGATGCTGGTGAGAAGCATTCATAAATAAACAATCATTGCATGTATTTTCCTCCCTTTATGTCCTTAAATGTCAAGAAAACTTGATGTATTACATAACACTTTGTATAACCTTGAAATTAAAAGTTGTTGCACATTGTTACACTCTTACACCCTTTAGTAATCATAAAATGTTGTGGTAGACTTATACTAAATGAAACACCATCAAGCAGAGTGGAGTGGGCAGTAGAAGGGAAATTGCATTTGCAATTCAGGAGGTCAGATGCTCCAGATGCTCTGATGTACAAATAAATAACATTTTCAAAAACATAATAACAATGGCTACAGCCATCTGCGGAAAATGGGGAAATATACAGTTGAAGTTTACATACACCTAGAATGGAGTCATTAAAACTCGTTTTTCAACCACTCCACAAATTTCTTGTTAACAAACTATAGTTTTGGCAAGTCGGTTAGGACATCTACTTTGTGCATGACACAAGTAATTTTTCCAACAATTGTTTACAGACCGATTATTTCACTTATAATTCACTGTATCACAATTCCAATGGGTCAGAAGTTTACATACACTAAGTTGACTGTGCCTTTAACAAGTCCAATACAGCAAATGAAAGATACACATCTTGTGAATCCAGTCAACATGTCCGATTTTTAAAATGTTTTACAGCGAAAACAGCACGTATATTTATGTTAGCTCACCACCAAATACAAAGAAGGACAGACATTTTTCCCAGCACAGGTAGCATGCACAAAGCCAACCTAACGAACCAAGAACCAACCAAACTAACCAAGAAACAACTTAATCAGATGACAGTCTTATAACATGTTATACAATAAATCTATGTTTTGTTTGAAAAATGTGCATATTTGAGGTATAAATCAGTTTTACATTGCAGCTACCATCACAGCTACCGTCAAAAATAGCACCGAAGCAGCCAGAGTAATTATAGAGACCAACGTGGAATACCTAAATACTCATCATAAAACATTTCTGAAAAATGCATCGTGTACAGCAAATGAAAGACAAGCATCTTGTGAATCCAGCCAATATTTCAGATTTTTTAAGTGTTTTACAGCGAAAACACAATATAGCATTATATTAGCTTACTACAATAGCCTACCACACAACCGCATTCATTCATCAAGGCACGTTAGCGATAGCAATAGGCACGTTAGCGTTAGCGAATAAACCAGCAAAATATATTAATTTTCACTAACCTTCATAAACCTTCCTCAGATGACAGTCCTATAACATCAGGTTATACATACACTTATGTTTTGTTCGAAAATGTGCATATTTAGAGCTGAAATCAGTGGTTATCCATTATGCTAACGTAGCTTATTTTTCCCAGAATGTGCGGATATTTCTATTAGACTCTCACCTATTCTGACCAAATAGCTATTCATAAACATTACAAAAAAATACATGTTGTATAGGAAATGATAGATCTATTAGTTCTTAATGCAATCGCAGTGTTAGAATTCTAAAAATATCTTCATTACGACATAAGGCTTATGTTATAGCGAGAGAGTGGCCAAAACCTGGGAGCAAAACTACTAGTACACAGTTCGACAGATATATGAAATAGCATCATAAAATGTTTCCTACTTTTGCTGATCTTCCATCAGAATGTTGTACAAGGTGTCCTTTGTCAAGAACAATCGTTGTTTGGATTTAGAACGTCCATTTTCCCTCTTGAAATAGCAAGCGCACTAGCCAAGTGGCTCGAAGCTCTCCTTTCTGAACAAAGGCACACAACGCAACACGCCTAACGTCCCGAATAAATTTCAAAAATCTAATAAAACTATATTGAAAAAACATACTTTACGATGATATTGTGACATGTATCAAATAAAATCAAAGCCGGAGATAGTAGTCGCCTATAACGACAGCTAATCAGAAGGCAAATCCAGGACCAACTTCGCGCCTTCCTGAAAACAAAAAATGGGTGACACGTCATTCCAAGAGGACGTATTCCATCTCAGACCAAGATAAACACTCCATTTCTTCTCTCACTGCATCTTGACATCCAGGGGAAGGTGTATGACGTGCATGTATACTAATAGGTATCATGCCCATTTATAGGCAGGACCCAGAAGAGAGCATCGATTTCAGATTTTCCACTTCCTGGTCAGGAAGTTTGTGCCAAATGAGTTTTGTTTTACTTACAGATATAATTCAAACGGTTTTAGAAACTAGAGAGTGTTTTCTATCCAATAGTAATAATAATATGCATATTGTACGAGCAAGAATTGAGTACGAGGCCGTTTAAATTGGGCACGTTTTTCCCCCAAAGTGACAACAGCACCCTCTGTCCTCATCAGGTTAATGTGTGAAAGTTAAAAATTTCTAAAAAATATCTTTTGAATTTCGAGGCTCTGCCTTTTCAGTGGAATGTGGGAGGAGTTCCGCTAGCGGAACGCCAGAGCCAGACAGGTTAAACAGCTTGGAAAATTTCAGAAAAGGATGTCATGGCTTTAGAAGCTTCTGATAGGCGTGGTGGTGTACCTGTGGATGTATTTCAAGGCCTATCTTCAAACTCAGTGCCTCTTTGCTTGACATCATGGGAAAATCAAAAGAAATCAGCAAAGACCTCAGAAAAAATATTGTAGACCTCCACAAGTCTGGTTCATCCTTGGGAGCAATTTCCAAACACTTGAAGGTACCTGTCAAGCCCTGACCATAGTTTGCTTTGTATGTTTATATGTTTTGTTTGGTCAGGGTTTGATCTGAATGGGCATTCTATGTTGTATGTCTAGTTTGTCTGTTTCTGTGTTTGGCCTGATATGGTTCTCAATCAGAGACAGGTGTTAGTCGTTGTCTCTGATTGGGAACCATATTTAGGTAGCCTGTTTTGTCATTGTGGGTTGTGGGTGATTGTCTATGTGTTAGTTGCCTGTGTCTTCACTGCTATATATAGCGTCACGTTCGTTTTGTTGTTTTGTATTCGTTTGGTTAGTGTTTCTTCTTAAATAAATAGAAGATGTATTCACTTCACGCTGCGCCTTGGTCCTCCTCTCTTCCACATTACGACGAATGTGACAGTACCACGTTCATCTGTACAAACAATAGTACGCAAGTATAAACACCATGGGACCACGAAGCCGTCATACCGCTCAGAAAGGAGACGTGTTCTGTCTCCTAGAGATGAACGTACTTTGGTGCAAAAAGTGCAAATCGATCCCAGAAGACAGCAAAGGACCTTGTGAAGATGCTGGAGGAAACGGTACAAAAATAGCCATATCCACAGTAAAACGAGTCCTATATCGACATAACCTGAAAGGCTGCTCAGGAAGGAACGAGCCACCTCTCCAAAACCGCCATAAAAAAGCCAGACTACGGTTTGCAACTACACATGGGGACAAAGATCGTACTTTTTGGAGAAATGTCCTCTGGTCTGATGAAACAAAATTAGGACCTTTTGGGCATAATGACCGTTGTTATGTTTGGAGGAAAAGGGGGAGGCTTGCAAGCCAAAGAACACCACTCCAACCGTGAAGCACGGGGGTGGCAGCATCATGTTGTGGGGGGGAGGGACTGGTGCACTTCACAAAATAGATGGCATCATGAGGATGGAAAATAATGTAGATATATTGAAGCAACATCTCAAGACATCAGTCAGGAAGTTAAAGCTTGGTCGCAAATGGGTCTTCCAAATGGATAATGACCCCAAGTATACTTCCAAAGTTGTGGAAAAATGGCTTAAGGACAACAAAGTCAAGCCCTGACCTCAATCCTATGGAAAATGTGTGGGCAGAACTGAAAAAGCGTGTGCGAGCAAGGAGGCCTACAAACCTGACTCAGTTACACCAGCTCTGTCAGGAGGAATGGGCCAAAATTCACCCAACTTATTGTGGGAAGCTTGTGGAAGGCTACCCAAAATGTTTGACCCAAGTTAAACAATTTAAAGGCAATGCTACCAAATACTAATTGAGTGTATGTAAACTCCTGACCCACTGGGAATGTGATGAAAAAAATAAAGGCTGAAATAAATCATTCTTTCTACTATTATTCTGACATTTCACATTCTTAAAATAAAGTGGTGATCTAACTGACCTAACACAGGGAATTTTTACTTGGATTAAATGTCAGGAATTGTGAAACAATGTGTTTAAATGTATTTGGCTGAGGTGTATGTAAACTTCCGACTTCAACTGTATGTCTACAGTATGTGATTTAATCCATCCATAAAACCAGTGCTGTGTCATTGTTGAATCTAGAGGGCCCTACTGCTCCTCCTACTAGCGTTTCCCATGTTTCCTCTGGCCTTGTGGTGAGAGAGATTGTCAGGAAGTACGTCTTCTTTGACGTAATGTGGAGCTGACCTGTGCGCCAGATGGGTAATGAGGTCATCTCGGAGCAGGCTGCCACCAGACATAATCAAAAAATCCAGGAGCGAGGGAAAGGTGCTGCAATGTCAGTCATATCATGCTCTCTTTCCTGCCCAGACATGTTCTCTTCATAAAGCACCAAAAGCACAAGAACCAATCGTCATAGGACAAAGGGATAGAAATCTTTGGATAGGGCCAATTCAACATCTCCCATAGACTTTGTCCAATGTCCATTTATTTAATAACATTTTAGTCATTTAGCAAACACTCTTATCCAAAGCGACTTACAGTTAGTGCATTCACCTTAAGAGCTAGGTGGGACAACCACATATCACAGGCAGAGTAAGTACACTTTTCCTCAATAAAACTATCAGAAAAGGCAGAGCTAGAAGGGGGGGAGTCAAGTGCAAGTGTTGGTTAATGTTATTTATTTAGTCATTATGTAAACAGTTTGGAAGAACTACCGCCAATTATACCGTTTCCCCAAAATAAGATGACCCTAACAACTAGTGAAAATGGAAAATTGCATTTTAATATTATAGATAGAGGATGCTTGAGTCCCTATTCGAAAACACTTTTTAAAAAGGGATTATTTCACAATGTGTAAAATCTAAACACTGGAGAAACCTCATAATTCTTTGGCATGTTTTTGATACAACTGCATTACTTTAGCTAGCAATCGACTGTAGGTGTGGTTGCTAGCTAACTATACACAACTTTAGTGAGCTAGCTCACCATCTTGGCTAACTGTTGGGTGAAACCATTCATTTATTTACAGTCAGCTAGCTACTTATTGCTCTCTGCTAGAAAATGTTTATGTAGACTACCAGGCCCCATACTGCACTGCAAAATGGACCAACACAGTCAGCAGCAAATCTTGTCATTGCAAGACAGCAGCAGCACAGTAGTTCCATCTCATGCTGTAAAAGATGAGAGACGTGTTCCAACCTTGGAATAGTGTTAATTGCATTGTGCCATCTGACGACCTTGGCAGCAGGTCGTGAGGACATTTGTGTATTCATAGCTCTCAGCACTCTGTTGGAATCTTGACTCTGGGAAATGCGAAGCCACCTTCACATATCCTCATTAGGATCCTTTTTCTGATCATTAGCGCCCTAAGTGCCTATAATTGATACTCATCTCTCACACATGACTTTCCCATTATCCACCAACTTACCCTCACTTGTTAGCCTGACAATCCCTAGCTTCTACACCTTCCACCCACATTTGCTTTCAGACTGAAAGATTGATCCTCCCGTTATCATTGTTTTACAATGGACAGACGTGACAATATCGAAAATGAGGTTCTCTATGAACAGGTGTTCTTTTATGGGCCAGCCTAGTTTAGGGCCAGCCTATTGATATCATTTGGCCAAAGTAAATTCCATGATGACTAACGCCACTCTCTTCATTTTGGAAGAGAGTGAAATCAGAGAGTATTTATATTTTAGGGCACATCCTTATCGTGAGAGAATAGCTGAGCGAGTGACAGATAGAGCCTGGCACGTAGTTGCTTCAGCTGCAGTAGCCCCCTCCTCCCTGTGCGCCCCTCTCTTTAGCTCTCTCTCCATCTATCTCTCACTTTGTCTACCCGTCTATCCCTCTCAACAATCTTTGTGCTTACGATCCATCTTCCTCACTATCCATCTCTGCCTCTGTCTAGCCATCCCTCCATCTACATCCCTCTAACTGACAATACCGTAATCATGCTCCTCTATCATTTAACCATCTTTTTATAGCGTGATGGTGACTGTGTCCACTCCTGGAGCTGGGAACTAAAAGGCAGCTCTCCTGAAAAATGGAGCAACGAACGTCTGTTGCCTTGAATCATTCAAATCATTCATGTTGCCATGTAGTTTAATTTCCTCTATTTTATACTCGAGTGTTTGTCGTTCCAGGCCCTGAGTGACACAATGGAATTACTCAACAGCCTCCAGCGCACATTTGTTGCCGATTGTAGAGCTCTGAACTTAGATCGCCTGCTCCATTTTTCAAGCTTTAAGTGGAGAGATGAGGGACAATGAGTCATAGTTCTGAGGAGTGTGTCCAATAGGAGGCTGACAATGGTCCAGAGTTTCAAAGAACCTTCCCACAAAAAAAGGCCCATCCTTCACTACCTTCGCTCAAAGACCAACACAATGGCCACTGGAAAGCTTGGAATCGATCGTCGATTCAGCTAGATCAAATCAAATCTTATTAGTCACATGCGCCGAATACAACAGTGCTCAACCCCTCTACAATGAAGATCTGTGAAGTTATTTGGATTTTTACGAGTTATCTTTGAAAGACAGGGTCCTGACAAAGGGACGTATCTGCTGTAAACTGAATGAGTAACCCATGTTCAGCAGGAGTACTAGTCATATTGTCACGGCCGTGAAAAGAAGAGGACCAAGCTGCAGCGTGGTAAGCGTACATACTTTTAATAGTCGATGTCGCCAACAAAAAAATAAACAATACCAAAACAAACCGTGAAGCTTAAGGCTATGTGCCATCAAACAAAGTTAACTTCCCACAAAGACAGGTGAAAAAAAGGGAGACCTAAGTATGGTTCTCAATCAGAGACAACGATAGACAGCTGCCTCTGATTGAGAACCACACCCGGCCAAACACAAAGAAATAGAAAACATAGAAATAAAGTAACTAGAATGCCTACCCTAGTCACACCCTGGCCTAACCAAAATAGAGAATAAAAACCTCCAAAGGTGCGGACTCCGGCCGCAAAACCTGACTCTAAAGGGGAGGGTCCGGGTGGGCTTCCTTTACGGTGGCGGCTCTGGTGCGGGACGTAGACCCCCCTCCGCCTCTGGCTCCCCCCACTTTGGTGGCGCCTCTGGTGCGGGGACCCTCGCCGCCGACCCCGGACTGGGGACCCTCGCCGCCGACCCCGGACTGGGGACCCTCGCCGCCGACCCCGGACTGGGGACCCTCATAGCGGGCCCCGGACTAGGAACCCTCGTAGCGGGCCCCGGACTGGGGACCCTCGTAGCGGGCACCGGACTGGGGACCCACGTTGCGTGCCCCGGACTGAGCACCCTCGTTGCGGGCCCCGGACTGGGCACCCTCGTTGCGGGCCCCGGACTGGGCACCCTCGTTGCGGGCCTCGGACTGGGCACCGTCGCTGGGGGCTCCGGACTGGAGACCGTCGCTGGGGGCTCCGGACTGGAGAACGTCGCTGGATGCTCCGGACTGGAGGCCGTCGCTGGAGGCTCCGGACTGGAGACCGTCGCTGGGGGCTCCGGACTGGAGAACGTCGCTGGGGGCTCCGTACTGGAGAACGTCGCTGGATGCTCCGGACTGGAGGCCGTCGCTGGAGGCTCCGGACTGGAGACCGTCGCTGGGGGCTACGGACTGGAGACCGTCGCTGGAGGCTCCGGACTGGGGACCGTCGCTGGAGGCTACGGACTGGAGACCTAAGTATGGTTCTCAATCAGAGACAACGATAGACAGCTGCCTCTGATTGAGAACCACACCTGGCCAAACACAAAGAAATAGAAAACATAGAAATAAAGAAACAATAATGCCCACCCTTGTCACACCCTGGCCTAACCAAAATAGAGAATAAAAACCTCTCTATGGCCAGGGCGTGACACATATTCTAATCTCTCCTCCATAGGAATCCAAAAGGTGTTATTTATGTGTTGGTATAACTCATCCTACTAGTATACAGGTTCATAAAAATTACCGATAGATGCTAACAACAGCCAAAAAGGGTAATTCAAATCAAATCAAATGTTATTCGTCACATGTGCCGAATACAGCAGGTGTAGAGCTTACAGTGAAATGCTTACTTACGAGCCCCTAACCGACAGTGCAGTTTCAGAAAATACGGATAAGAATAAGAGATAAAAGTAACAAGAAATGAAAGAGGGACAGTAAAAAATAACAATATATACAGGGGGGTGCCGGTACAGAACCAATGTGCAGTGGCATCGGTTAGTTGAGGTAGTATGTACATGTAGGTAGAGTTAATTAAAGTGACTATGCGTAGATTACAACAGAGTGGCAGTGGTGTGGAGAGGGGAGGGGGGGGCAATGTGAATAGTCTGGGTTGACATTTGACTAGATGTTCAGGAGTCTTATGGCTTGGGGGTAGAAGCTGTTTAGAAGCCTCTTGGACCTAGACTTGGCGCTCCGGTACTGATTGCCATGTGGTAGCATGGATGGCAGGAAGCTTGACCCCAGTGATGTACTGGGCCATTCGCACTACCCTCTGTAGTGCCTTGCAGTAACAGGCCGAGCAGTTGCCATACCAGGCAGTGATGCAACCAGTCAGGATGCCCTCGATGGTGCAGCTGTAGAACCTATTGCGGATCTGAGGACCCATGCCAAATCTTTTCAGTCTCCTGAGGGGGAGTAGGTTTTGTCGTGCCCGCTTCACAACTGCCATGGTGTGCTTGAACCATGTTAGTTTGTTGGTGATGTGGACACCAAGGAACTTGAAGCTCTCAACCTGCTCCACTGCAGCCCCGTCGATGAGAATGGGGTCGTGCTCGGTTTTCTTTTTCCTGTAGTCCACATTCATCTCTTTTGTCTTGATCACGTTGAGGGAGAGATTGTTGTCCTGGCAACACACGGCCAGGTCTCTGACCTCCTCCCTATAGGCTGTCTCATTGTTGTCAGTGATCAGGTCTACCACTGTTCTGTCATCAGCAAATTTAATGATGGTGTTGGAGTCGTGCCTGGTCGTGCAGTCATGAGTGAACAGGGAGTACAGATGCAGTACAGACTAAAGATCCAGAATCTTCTTTAGAAGACTAACCGTTAGACGCACAGCCTACATTAAAGGGAAAATCCCCCAAAACTATATTTTGTTGATACAGTCCCAAAATGTTTTGCATGTCAGCTTTTGGGACTGTATCAACAGTGGACTAATGAAACAAGTACCAAAATATAGTTTTAGAGGGGATTTTCCCTTTAACTCAAGGTTACAATTCTTTCAACAAATCAACAATGCCACTACATCATGTGTACTACACACCCATATGTGTCTGCAAGCGTTTCTAGCTACTAGTGTTCGTCTGTTCAGAAATGACTTAATTACCATATTACCATCTGGAGACACAGGAGTTCTTCGGCATGAACATTGAAGCACTGGCTTGACCTCCAGGCAACGCTAGCAGGATAACGATACGCTAATGTGTCCCATTATGCGCAATTCTCCAGGAGGGGATTCTCTTTGTTGAGCATCATGCTGCCGGTGGAATTCAGATGGGTGCTGTATAATGATGCGGGCCTTTTCCCCGCTTCATAAAAGATACAAGGGTAGTCCTGCTGAGAGTCATTAGCAGGGCATTTACAGTCTGCTTCTTTTCTTATCCACACACTTTCCGCTAGCATGGCGCCAAAGTGCTTTGAAGAAGCCACAAGGACGTGCTGCTACACAGGATCCATGAAAAGGAGGCCCAACTAGCCCCTGCAGCCGATGGATGTGAAGCGGCCTCGCAAACAACTCACCGACTCACGGAAGGGCCATTAAGCTCTGGACGTTTATTCTCGAACCCCCTCGTAAAATTACTATCATCCACAGCTAATGCTTTTAAAGAGGGGCAGCACTTTGAAAAGATCCCTTTGAAAAAAAGGAGGGAAAAAAAGAGAATTCTAATGGCAGGCAATGGTTGAAGGGAGAAAATAGCGGTTTGGCCTGCATTTGCCAAGCATGAAACATGAATTAGCACGGTGTGACACTGGTGGGCGGAGAGAATCGCACCACTCTCTGCCTCCCCTCTCTGGCCTCCCGATTACCATTCCGTCGACAAATTGAATCCGAGGCTGATTTGAATTCCGCGCCTGTATAACCTGTTATTTATTCATTGCTTTTCTCTCCCTTACATACCATTAAATCTAATAATTCGTTTTCAATACAGCGGCTGCCGCAACTGCGAGCAGTCTACCGATTTCACGTTCCCCAAGCAGCCTTCTGGTTTCCTATAGAAAGAAAGAAAAAGCCAAGGAGACGCTGTCCCGTGGTTACGGCATTTAACAAAAAAATGAGGGCAATAGGGGTTAGGTGCTAAAAAATTTAATTCCATATTTGGACATTCCTTTTGATCTTCAGAGAGGTCGACCCAAATGCAAACGCCGGAGTATTGGTTAGCGCCCTTGTGCAGTTCCCCACTGCCGGGTAATTACTCTATTACAGTGATACATCTCAAATCTGCCCACTGTTTACACTGTGCTTGCCCTCTCATATTAGGCTGTCTGCTATGCTTGACAAGAAAATGATGAAAGGTGGAGGCCCCAGACAGGGAGGGGAGATTAAATGGGGTTGCTGATGTTTGCCGCCACAGAACAGATCAAGTTTATATAATGGACCATTTGTCTCATATTCTTCACCTCCCTCTTCCCTGCAGGGTTGAAGACATGCAGAATACCCTTCAGTGTGTAGTGTGTGTGCTTGTATGCGCATGTGTGTGTGTGTGTGTTTGTATGCGCGCGCGCGTGTGTGTGTGTGTTGTGCTTGTGCTGTGTCCATATGTATGTGTGTCTCTGCAGGTGGGTGTATGTCTAAGTGCCTCTGTGCATGTTTGGGAAGGAGCACAGTGAATCAAGTGGGTTTTTTTTTAAATACCAGAACAGCTAAATCTAACCATGGCTGCCTTATAAGGCCCACATCAATGATTTGGATAGACAAGGTCTGTTCCTTCCCAGTACGATTACTTTGACAAGTTTAATTTCTTTTCAAAAACATTCAGGATGGATGTAGTAATAAAAGCAGAGGCATCTGCTACTCCAGATACACACTGTCATTGGGGATAAATGGAAATGCGAAATGCCCAAAAGACTGAATAAAATTGTTGAACATCAGAGATTCATTTGGGCCTTCTCATTGGATGAAATATGGCTAATCAGGATCTGTTTTTACTGTAAATCAGCGGGAGGGATGAAGCAGAGAGACATTTAGAGAGAACATTGTTTGCAAAAGCATAACCACAAGAGAAGCCGTTATCCGCTCCCTGCGCTCTAAATGTCACAACGGAGTTTCAAACATTTCTAGAGAGTAGTCATGTATTACATGAGTCATGGAATTCACTTATATATTCCAATCAACAAGAACTCAGGCAAAAAGACAATGTTCATGATCATGATGTGCAAATGTAACAAATAATAATGTGCAGTACAACAAATAACTACAGCAACAAAAAGGGGAAAAAAATACAGCTTGGCAATTGAATGCTAATGTAGGTTTCAAATATTATCCATTAATGGGCTTCTACTGTGGACAACTGTGGCACTGAGATGTCCCCTCCTCCACATTCAGAGAAGAAAACAAATGGCTGCCATCTCCTTGACCTCGAATGGGCCTTAATTGCAGCTCATCCAGCCTCTGGACATGTCAATCACAATATCTGGCTCCCAAATGGCACCCTAATACCTACATAGTGCGCTACATGTAAGGAATAGGCTACCATTTTGGATGCAAACGATGTACACGTGTCGACAGCCACCCTTGCTGATTTCCATGTGGCTTAAGAGTGACTAAGGATGTTCCTCATATAAAAATGCAGGCTATGATATAATCAGTGTTCTTAAAAACGCATGCTCGCAGGCACACAGGCAGGCACACAGTTAGAACTACTTGTCAACTGAATTATATGCCTTGCTTTGAATGGTTCTCTCTACTGTAACTGTGTCCTGCAGGGAGGCGCTATCAGGAATGTGCGGAGGGTAAGTGTATGGAAGTATATTATGAACAGAGTAGAAATGAACATTTTAATTGCAGTGGAAAGCTGCTTGCTGTAGCCTCTGTCTGTAGGTCATATGACAAATGTAAGGGTCAGAACATAAGATGGTAGAAGGCTTAAAAGAGGTATACATAGAAGGTAATATGTCTTCACTATTATTCTACAATAGAAAATAGTACAAATAAAGAAAAGTAGGTGTTCTAAAATGTTTGACTGGTAGTGTATGTGTTGAGAGAGCGAGAGACAGACAGACAGACAGACAGACAGACAGACAGACAGACAGACAGACAGACAGACAGACAGACAGACAGACAGACAGACAGACAGACAGACAGACAGACCAGACAGACGCCACCACAAGCATCACCACCCCCCCCTCCACCATATCTATGCCCAATGCGGGAACAAATGAATTACTGCTATTCAAAGTCCCTAGCTTATCTTCCGAAAAAATATGCCACTCACACACACACACATTCACATACACACCCGGGTGCTGCAGTAGCATTAGCTAGCATGTTATTTCCCTCTGATTACAACACTCTTCAGGGGCCCTTGACAAAGCCAATATTTTCTCTCAAGCTTCCCCGTCTTTGATGAACATTCTTTCCCGAACAAATGTGTAATGTTACTACAAGACAAGCGTCTGCGACAGCCTTCCACCTCTTGTGGAAATGAGGTGCAGAATATGATTGTGGATTTATTTTCCAATACTATTCTACCGCAGTAGACCACATGTCTATTACCGGCACAGGGGAGACAGTGAAACCTATACCATTCAAGTGATGTGACACTATAATCTTTGTCAAAGGAGCACTGAGAAAAGAGTAGGGTTACTACGAAATGTCTGGTAAACATATAGTAGGAGCTCGGTGTTGGGAATGGCTTAAACGGACTGACATTTTAATGGCGGCGGAACATCATAGCTAGATATAGAAGATTATACAGTGGTGCAGCCGGAGGGAGACTGGCATCCAACCAAATGACTTGGAAAACATGAATTTCCCCTTCAAAGAAGCAAAAGGAAATATAGGATGTCGATAGCAACAAACATGGGGGTTCGGGGGGAGTGATTTTATCCACAATATGACTGTGTGTTGTCTGAATAAAGAGACAGAATAAAGAGAATATTTCCGACTGGACATGACTGAGCCTGTGGTCACAGTCCCCCACTTCTCTTGGAAAATGGGATAAAAGCTGGAAGCCAGCTAAATGCAATTGCACACATCAAGAGGGTCACAGTGATTTTGTCATCTTTTTGCAGTTGAAATACCATTACAGGTCTAGACAGAGGAACATCAGAACAGACATTAAAAATACACACTTCCGCTTCAACTGACAATAAAGTTTTGGATTACGAAAAAACCCTATAAGAGACACAGTAGCGCGGTGTCATCGTGTGTGTTCCTGTCCTGGTTGAGTGAAAGCAGCTGCTGGATTGAGTGACTGGAGGTTGTCCCAGCTACCCGGTGAGTGGACAAGCCTGGACATGCTTGTGTGGCCAAGGCGAGCCTGCTGGGCCCTTGACTAGAGGCTGAAGGATGGACAACAGAAGGGCAGAGACGGTTTGCCAGGTAGCGACTGTGCTTGTGTGTTTGTTTGTTCGACAGCATGTACAGCAGCAGCCTGTACATGTACAGTGTGTAGCCTACATGTGTTACTAGACTCAGTTATGGAGTAGATATGATTCAGGCTAGTCTAGAACATTCTTCGGTACGGTTATACAGACTTTCAAATGTGTTGGGTTTGTCCTAGGTTGCCGGTGAAGTAGTGTGAAGCGGGTGGATTTCCAGTAGTTTTGTGTCTAACACCAACAGCCCGCCAAATTGCAACGGTCATAAAAGATTGTCTGAATTAATAGAGTCTGCGATTAAATAAATTGCAGTCCTCCAATAGTTGATATAAATGAGCGACATAAGACCCAATAACCTGAGCAGGAACTCTCATTTCAGAATCATTTTAATTTCAATCATGTCTCATGACAAAATTATTATGAATGACATTACAGATATTCTATTAGAACTGCCTTGCTAAAAAAAGTCATTACATGAGTCCCATTTTCAGCTGGCGGCACCGGTGACAGTGAGAGAAGCCACCCTCTGACATCCATTGCTCAAGTTCAGACACCCGACGGAGACAACTAATTCATCCCTGCTCTCTGTTCGCACAATCATACGCTGTGTTACATAACAGCATATCTCTGAGAGATTTCATCCACAGACACCAAAACTCTCAGCCTTTAATGTGTCTCTGTAATGTGTCTTTCAAGCTTCAGAAAGAGGACTACTAACCACAGAGGACGGAGGAATTTTGACATTACAATATATGAGCTGGCGCACACCCAGAAATATTAGTTTGTGTGGCGGTGCTGACTAACGGCGAATAAACTATTAAAATAAAGAAAGTCGCACACTCGATATATAAACTCCCAGCAGAAGGAAGGCACAGTGATGCCGAAGCATTGGTAAATACCCATTAAATTACTTGGAGTTTATATATGGAGTGTGCGACTTTATTTTGATAGTGTATAATATAGAATGTCTTGTCATAGTGCGTCACTCAAGGACACCCTGACAGTATCCTCCTATGCAGTTTGGACCCAACCATACAATGGTTAGATCGTCCAGACAGGCTGACTGGCCGTGCCACCACCATCCCAAGTTTAAGTGCGTGAAACATTTTCAAATGTGCAAATTCACCGGCAAATGGAAAAGTCATGCACTGTGCATTCTCCCACCTGATAGCATGTTAGCCCTGGACGACGAGGCAGAACGGCAGGCTGATTTCTGAAGCACCCTGCAATCAATGGGTCCCTGACGGGGCTGAGTGAGGCTGAGCAGGGCTGTTCAGCCAGCGTGGCACCCTGCTCCATAGCTAATCAACCCCCAAGGAGGGACTACGTCTGTGGGGAGATCTCTCAAACCCTCCTCTCAAACCATCCATCACCACCCAGGGAGGCAATCACCAGCCCATTTCCATGTGCAGTTTTTTCTTCCCTCTATCAATTCATACAAATCAAGGTGTACAGATGACTGGCAAGCCATGGGTAAGAAGGGAGGGAGGAATTCAAGGGATGGGGAAATCGGGAACTGCCAAGTAAATAACCGTTCATGGGGTTGAATATGACAGGATGGTAGAGATTATTTGACAAAAAAGTGTGCGCCGCTGTTGGTGTCAAAGTTGTCTGGAATGGTCCCTATGATCACAATACGGTCAGATCACATTCAGGCCCATGCACTGGACAACTCTCAAATGAGCATAAGACGATTGGAAACATGGGAAATGATTGAACGGTCATCAATTCCCTCACAACCGGCAGCATGTAAAACCCTGTAATTGGTCAGAAAAGGACGATAATCCAGTGAGAGGAGGAAGATGGGGTATTCGTAAGAGGGCAGGAGAGGGGAAGGGGAAAGGCCGTTGTCCCCAATGTCGGGATTACAACAATGAGCACATGCTGAACAGGATTGCGTCTCCAGTTTGACAGGAATTGGAATAGAGAGTGAATGAAACCCCAAACAAAAGCTTATTTTTTTCCTCCGAAAGGAACAAGAGTTTAAATGAGCGGTTGTTTCACCGCTCAAATAATAAAATGAGGGAGGAGAGGAGGAGGAGGGAGGTTGTTAAGAGGGGAAAAGGAGCCCTTTCCGATCATGTTCATGTCGAACATGAAACGAAGGATAAATGAATTAATAAATGAACAAAAGTCTGACATCCTGACAGTTTGATAAAGCCCAGTCTTTACAGTTGAACACTAGAGTTAATCGGCAAAAGGCCATCATTGCAGGTAATATCTTCTCTGGTCCTTTCTTGTAACGTTTGACAGCGGCTGGAGCAGCTCCCCGCTCTAATAGGCTCCACTCGGAACACACACAAAGTCACACACACACACACACACACACACACACACACACACACACACACACACACACACACACACACACACACACACACACACACACACACACACACACACACACACACACACACACACACACACACACACACACACACACACACACATTCGCAAATACACAGTCACTCACAGCCACACATACACTGTCCTGGCTCTGTTATCTCCAGAGTGCTTGCTCTGTCTATTGACGGAGAGCATGCACGCTCTGATCTCTCTGCTCAGCTCGTGCCAGCCGTCAGTAACGGCTGCAGACAGAGGCTCACAAAGACCCGCTGATTGTACCCTTGCCTCCAAGAGTGCCCCGAATAGGAATAAAGCCCTTTCAATCTACTTACGATCTCATGTGGTTCAATCAGTGATTTTGGTGTGAGCAAAACCGACTATTCAAGTCTAACAATGAGCAACGGTGAATAGTCTTTTGAATCATGCTTATTTGATTCAGACTGGATCAAGCAATGAATTCTATACATACATAGAGTATAATGTACAGGCCTACCATGTATATTTCCAGTAACTTTATCATTACTGCCCTGTTCAATTACCTAAAAAATGCATCCTTCCTTCCTACTTTCCTTGACATAATAACAAATTTGACATAATGTGGATTGGTGGAAGCTGTGTTTTGTAACCCTTACTTTTACCTATCCAATCTGGTCAGATCAGTGATTACTTCAATGAGTATGTTTACATGCACACTAATAACTTGATGGCAGTTGTAACGGCCATCGTTGCATGAAGAAGTGGACCAAAGCGCAGCGTTGTAAGTGTTCATGATTTATTAATAAAACTGAACACTGAATAACAAAAACAACAAAGAGAACGAACGAAACTGAAACAGTTCTGTCTGGTGCAGACACAAAACAGAAAACAACTACCCACAAAACACAGGTGGGAAAAGGCTACCTAAGTATGGTTCTCAATCAGAGACAACGATAGACAGCTGCCTCTGATTGAGAACCACACCCGGCCAAACACACAGAAATAGAAAACATAGAACACAAAACATAGAATGCCCACCCCAACTCACGCCCTGACCAAACCAAAATAGAGACATAAAAAGGATCTCTAAGGTCAGGGCGTGACAGCAGTAGGCCGAGTATGGCATTAGTCATGTAAACACCTTACTCTGCTTATCTTAATTGGTCATAATCGAAGTAAGCATACGCTGATTAAAAAAACTGGATTTCTGAGCAATCTTTCGAATTATTGGGACATGTAAACACCTTAATTGGAGTTCCAGTGGTGTATTGGATCTGTGCATGTCCTACACCAGCAGTGCAAGCCTCCCTCTTTTGCGTGAGTGAAGAGAGTTCGGAAAAACTCTAAGTACGCATCATAGAAATACAGATAACTGCCAAATTCGTGGAAACACTTGAATAAATGAGGGATACAGTGTAGAGGTCGACCGATTATGATTTTTCAACGCCGATACCGATACCGATTATTGGAGGACCAAAAAAAGCTGATACCGATTAATCGGACGATTTTTATATATATATTTGTAATAATGACAATTACAACGATACTGAATGAACAATGAACACTTTTATTTTAACTTAATATAATACATAAATAAAATAAATTTAGTCACAAATAAATAATGAAACATGTTCAATTTGGTTTAAATAATGCAAAAACAGTGTTGGAGAAGAAAGTAAAAGTGCAATATGTGCCATGTAAAAAAGCAAACGTTTAAGTTCCTTGCTCAGAACATATGAAAGCCGGTGAGTCTTCAGTATTGAATCTTCCGTATTTCTAGTTAAGAAGTTTTAGGTTGTAGTTATTATAGGAATTATAGGACTATTTCTCTCTATACCATTTGTATTTCATATACCTTTGACTATTGAATGTTCTTATAGGCACGTAAGTATTGAAAGCCTAATCTCAGGCTCGGAGCCATAAACAATGCTGTGCTTCAAGCATTGCTAAGAGCTGCTGTTTGAATGAATGCTTACGAGCCTGCTGCTGCCTTCCACTGCTCAGTCAGACTGCTCTATCAAATATCAAATCATATACTTAATTCTAATATAATAAACACACAGATATACAAGCCTTTGGTCATTAATATGGTCAAATCCGGAAACTATCATTTTGAAAACAAAACATTTATTCTTTCAGTGAAATACGGAACCGTTCCGTATTTTATCGAACGGGTGGCAACCCTAAGTCTAAATATTGCTGTTACATTGCACAACCTTCAATGTTATGTCATAATTATGTAAAAGTCTGGCAAATTAATACGGTCTTTGTTAGGAATAAGTGGCCTTTCAACAGTTCGTAACGAGCCAGGTGGCCCAAACTGCTGCATATACCCTGACTCTGTTTGCACTGAACGCAAGAGAAGTGACACAATTTCCCTAGTTAATATTGCCTGCTAACATGAATTTCTTTTAACTACATATGCCGGTTTAAAAATATATACTTCTGTATTGATTTTAAGAAAGGCATTGATGTTTATGGTTAGGTACATTATTGCGACGATTTGGCTTTTTTTGCGAATGCGCTTTTGTTAAATCATCACCCGTTTGGCAAAGTTGAAGCTGTGATTCAATGATAAATTAACAGGCACCGCATTGATTATATGCAACGCAGAACAAGCTAGTTAACCTAGTAATATCATCAACCATGTGTAGTTAACTAGTGATTATGTGAAGATTGATTATTTTTTTATGAGATATGTTTAATGCTAGCTAGCAACTTACCTTGGCTCCTTGCTGCACTGGCATAACAGGTAGTCAGCCTGCCACGCAGTCTCCTCATGGATTGCAATGTAATCGGCCATAATCAGTGTCCAAAAATGCCGATTACCGATTGTTATGAAAACTTGAAATTGGCCCTAATTAATCGGCCCTGCCGATTAATCGGTCGACCTCAAATACAGTATATTGAAAGCAGGTGCTTCCACACAGGTGTGGTTCCTGAGGTAGTTCAGCAATTAACATCCCATCATGCTTAGGGCCATGTATGAAAATGCTGGGTAGGCCATTATTTTGGCTACCATGGCTATGCCCCTATCCACAGGGCACGAGTGGTCACTGAATGGTTTGATGAGCATGAAAATGATGTAAATCATATGCCATGGCCTTCTCAGTCACCAGATCTTAACCCAATTGAACACTTATGGGAGATTCTGGAGCAGCTCCTGAGACACCGTTTTCCACCACTAGTAACAAAATACCAAATTATGGAATTTCTCGTGGAAGAATGTGTCGTATCCCTCCAATAGAGTTCCAGACACTGGTAGAATCTATGCCAAGGCGCACTGGAGCTGTTCTGGCTCGTGGTGGTGCAACGCTCTATTAAAACACTTTATGTTGGTGTTTCCTTTATTTTGGCAGTTACCTGTAGTTTTCACATACTAACTTTATATGTCCGAACAAAAAATAACATGGTCGGTATGGTAGAACGTTTATTTTGACTGCCAATTTTCTGAATTTATCAAAGTCCCATCAGGTAGCCTGATTTCAGATGTGTCCATGTAAAAAGGATTATTAAGGAAATTGTTCTTCTTGCAAAGCATGCAAACGTTTTAATAGAACTATCATATTCATCTGAGTATTCACAATAATCATATTATTGTGTGCATGTAAACAAACCCAATGAAGGGAAGAAGTAAGGATTCATTTGAAAAGTATTCAAACATGACTTACATTGCAGGTTTCTCTCCACAGAATGCCTATGTCTACTTCAGGAATGGGCCTGTGCACATTTAAAGTAGTTTCTCCTTGAGACAGACAGGAGATCCATACGTGGACAGTGCAGAGAGATCAAGTGCAGGGCATTAAACAAGCATTCATTCTGGGACGCCACCTGCATGCCAATCATTTTAAGTGTGGCCTTTCTCTGTTGGTCATATATTACAGTACAACAAGCAGACTGGCAATGTTGAGGGCCTCTTGTTTTAATGGGAGATACTGTACTTTGCAAAATGCCATACAATACATAGTAGGTACAAGTATAATTTGGTTGAATGAAATCAAAATAATTAGTGAGATAAGCAATGTGAAAGGAAGTTACATAACTAATAATACATTTCAATATTTTGACATATATAATGACACCATGTTGGGATTATATGTAAATGTTTTCATGTATTCAGGATGTAAGGGTGAAGTACAATACCAATCCCATGAAAAAGCAGAGGATTTTCTGTATTATCACCAAAGGTAGCCTTACCCTCTCCTCAACCCTAATGTCTGACATTTAGAATAGATCACTTTAGACATTCAGGGTATTGCTGTTTCTAAGCTACAATGCTCCGCTACATTTCCGTAATATATTTTACCGTCTAGACATCGCATTGTCGTAGAGGGCGGTTTCTAAGCTGCTATTTCCTGTGTTTATCTCCAATCCTAGAGGTCACTGATGCACCTCTCACCTCAATGTTCTTGGGCCTTAGCAGAATGACCCAGCAGTGCCTTTGACATTTCTCCATATTTCCCCTATTTCTAGTGTAATGTGCTCACTTGTGGACAGAGCTGCACATTTGCTATCCCTGGCTGACGTCATGTTTTAGATGGTAGCAGGATGGCCGAAGGGATGATTGTATGAAAGGATTCCATACGTATATGAAGACTATAATCTTGAAGATTATATGAAAAGGTGGTGAAGGTGGTGATATATATCACGAATAACACAGAGGAAATACAAACAATGAGCACATTGCCATGGCAACATGACAACATCTCTGTCCTGTTATAGAATATTCTACTAGGCTGAATCATATATATATACACTGTATAGAAAATACATAGAAAAATAATTAATTTGATATAAAATGATTAGCATAAACAAACCATGGACAAATATGATAAACATTGTTTACTTCCGACTTCAGAGTAATTAATACATTGCAGATGTCTCGTTACATTTGCATGTGATTGCTGTGACATCCTTCAGCTGATTCTTTTCATCTAAGCAAATAATAGTCGCTGATTAAAGACTATTGTTGCTCATGCAAATTTTATCATATCAAGTTTACCCTTGATGTCGTGCACTTAGTTTACCTAATTAACCAGT
Source organism: Salvelinus namaycush (assembly GCF_016432855.1). Lineage (NCBI taxonomy): Eukaryota > Metazoa > Chordata > Actinopteri > Salmoniformes > Salmonidae > Salvelinus > Salvelinus namaycush. The sequence goes on along the minus strand of NC_052343.1, from coordinate 6,987,077 downwards.
TTCAAAATTGCTCTTTGTTTAATGCAGAATATAGACCAGATTTCTCACTCTCTGTATATTGCGTGTAATATCAGGTTGAAGTTAAAAGGTCAAGGTTTTTTGTTCGAGAGATTGACTTTTCTTTGCTTGACTGACTCCTGTTCTGCTGGACTTGTAGCCAGCGATTCAGTACTCATTTTCATCACATCTTCGAGCAATATGCAAACCACCCTACTAGTGATCAAATGAACAGTGACAGATTTTAGTACCAATGTCTATAAGCCTCCAGTAGGCGATGCATTACGAATGTATGTATAACCTTTGTACTGTATATAGACTGAGCCATGATATGAACACTAAAATGCATCGTACACAGATGGTTCATAGACAGTGTTACTGCACAATAAGGTTCATGTAACTAATCAAAGACCAATTGTGGAGTCAAAACCCATGTCATGACAAAGAGGACTGTGGTTAACCAAAAAAGACTGCCGAATTAGAACAGAACTATAACACTGCAGAACCAAACTGAGCGCTACTGTGAGTAACTGGAAACCGTTTAATAAGTGAACGAATCAGACGTTATAAAAAAACTGAGGCGAAAGTTGAGAGTGAAAAAAATTATATTTGAGAAAAGCACAGCAGCAAAACTCCTCATTAAATCTCTCTTTGATAGAGAATTGATTTTGGAGAATAAGCATGCTGATTAGACCAAGGACCAATCAAACACTTCATTCTTGACAAAAAAAAGGGTCGCCGTCATCCAATCACGTCGCAAATTGGCAACATAAGCTGCTGTTACTATGACAGCCATCCCAGGCCTTCTAAGATTCTCGCTCACTTCGCAAAGAACATCTGTAGTGGTGACCTGAGGGAAGGGTACTGTTCTGAACATTGGATGGAATGCCCTTCTGCTAATGCTATGATTCATGCAAGCATCGCTAATAGCTTAGCTGATCTGCACCGACAATCCCAAGTCGCCCACTAACTTCCACTCCCCCATTCAATTCCTCTCCCATCCCTCCCCATTAATGATAATCTCCATCTCGAGTCCCATCTATCTTCGTCTGGGCACATGCAGAAGGGCAGCCCTTAAGTGATTCACAGCATACACTCTGTGGTTAACCATAGTGCACCCCGGGGACAGTCGGACAGTAGACAGTTAAACATTCCCTTAGACAGAGGAGGATACCCAGGTTGTCTTATATAGCACACAGAGAGACCAGAGAGGGATCTCCAGGTGCTTTCACGGTGTTAACTAAATTGACAGTGGCTTCCAACCTCCAATCTATCAGTCAATGGAGGGAGTGAGGGAGTGAGCGAGTGCAGTAAACGCGGAAGCTCGAGCGGTATCTCTCCTGATATAGTTGCCGACTGTCGCCGCCGGGGAAAAAGGTGTGAGGTCGGAACTGTCTTAAAGGGATCTCTGTTTCCCCAGAGTGATAGCCATACATTTGCAATGGTTTGGCCCAGGGAGGTTTGTCTTATCTGCTCCCCCTCACCAAGGGGGGAATGGAGGATGAGTCCTTCCCAGCACACTCGCCACTGTTGATTGGTAGCATGCACACACAGACGCTAGCACTTATGTAACCGACCAGCTCGATTCGGTCCTATGTATCAACATTTGAAATGGTATATCATACACTACAGTTGAGGAACAATGGGAAAGTAATTCTGCTTTGAAAGTTGATAAACTTGTAACCTCACTTTTGAGAAAATGGCCCTGGAGCGCACTTCTTTGTCTACACCCATTCAGCATCGTTCACACCCTCTTAAGCCTTAGCCCCACCCATCTCTTTAAGTATTCACATGTGAGGCCATGTACTAAACAACCAAAGACTAAAGGCTGGTTTATACTATGGGTGTGTTCGTAAACTCAATCTGGAGTCCCAGAGTGCGCTCAGAGTGCTTTCTGGGCGTTCGTAAACTCAGAGCATTGTTAGATTGTCTGTTCATAAATTCAGAGCGTTTTGCTCTCAGTGTTCAGAGCACACACTGGACGAGTAGAGTTGATCCGAGCGTTCTGACCTCACAACGGCAGTCAAGCACCCAAGCTAACTGGCTAACGTTGGCTAGCTTGCTAGCTACTTCCATACTCAAATGAGAGAACAGCTCACTCTGACCATTTTACTTGTCCTAGCAGAGCTGGTTAGGCTGTTTTTATCAATCAAATGTATGTATAAAGCCCTTTTTACATCAGCCGATGTCACAAAGTGCTATAAGGAAACCCAGCCTAAATCCCCAAACAGCAAGCAATGCAAATGTAGAAGCACGGTGGCTAGGAAAAACTCCCTAGAAAGGCCAGAACCTAGGAAGAAACCTAGAGAGGAACCAGGCTCTGAGGTGTGTCCAGCCCTCTTCTGGCTGTGCCGGGTGGAGATTAAAACAGAACATGGTCAAGATGTTCAAACGTTCATAGATGACCAGCAGGGTCAGATAATAATAATCACAGTGGTTGTAGAGGGTGCAACAGGTCAGCACCTCAGGAGTAAATGTCAGTAGGCTTTTCATAGCCGATCATTCAGAGTTAGAGACAGCAGGTGCGGTAGAGAGAGAGTCCAGAGTGTTGGTGACTGTAACTATGCTACTGACAACAATTTAATTAAGCTTTTTTGCCAAAGTTTACTGACACCGGCCATATTCAACGCGTGTTTGTAAATTCATCAGTTATTCTGCGCTCTTGCACACTCCCATGAGAGTTCTCTGAAATTGGAGTAGTTAGCCAGAGCGAATTTACCAGCTACATCTATCGACAGTTGTCGCAGTGACATCATGAACATTCTATTGAAATGGTTACTTGCATAGTGAAGTCTTTTGTTTAGACATGCTAAACAATTAACCCTAATCCCAACTCATAATGTTACTACCCTGGATGAATCTGTAGGTAGCTAACCAAACAGGTTCAATGTTAGCTAGCTAACATTAGGCTATAACTAGCAATGCAAATGGCTCTGAGATGTGAATAATATTACTAAACAGATCATACATGTAACATTAGCTAGCGAGCCAGCCAGCTAACATTAGCTAGATAGCTAAGAGTACGCTTGAACTTTCTGACTAAATAAAAAACGTATAATATCTGAAAATGTAGCTAGCTAGACTATTTTACCCGTATGGATGGACGCTTTTCCTCCCTCTCTGTCACGGAGGCCATGGTTGCCCTTAGTTTGAAGATGTAATCCGGAAACAGCTGTATTATACAACAGACTGTGTGTTCTCTTTTCGACTCCCTCTGCATATTTGCAATCAAAGGCCAGAATCTTCTTCACCTCCTTAGCTATCATACTCTAATTCCAGAAAGTGGAGAGCAACACTTTTGCAGATCTATTACATGATATCTTTAAAAAAAATCTGCTTTAGAAGGGATTACCTACACATACTGTATTAACCAGATCATGTTATAGACAGGAGCGTGCTACAACTCATCTCTCGGCATGTCCAGCCCATCCATTATCTCGGCCAATCACGGCTAGCGGGAAGGTTCCTGACTTTTTCCTTGGCTAAACCAACTAGGCTTGTTATTTAACAATGTTATTTGTATTTACAGATGGCATACAAGTTTGTTATTTTGTTATTAAGGCACATGAAAGTTCACATGTTCCAGAAGGCATTTCTGACAAAAAATGAAATTTGATTAAAAAAAGGTTTACGTTCAAGGTTTACGTTTACGTTCGACTCTGTGAAGTAGTGACACACGCCTAGTTTCCTGAAACGAGTCACATATACACACATTTACACCACACTACACACACATTACACCCCCCCCCCCCCCCCCAGCCATAAAACCTCACACACAATGCAGGGAAGGAATCACACGACCAGACCTGACATTTTCAGCACACCCATCAAAAAGGTGCCCGATTAAAAGGGCAGAATGAAATCATACCAAGCCCTGTACATTGCACTAAGTCCAAGCTAAATAGGATTTAAACCCGTGCAGGCCACTGATACCTTCGGTGTCAAATCCTGATTACTATAAAGAGGAGGAGAAAAGGTCTCGCTGTTGTAATGCCTGTGTAACAAGGGGTGTCTTAGAGCTGCATAGTTACACCAGTATACACAGTCCATGGACAGATAAGGCAGTATTTTTATAGAGAAGGCAGGGGAAACTGCTCCGTTGAATGCCTATTTGAAAGGCGATGAAATAAAGGCTCTGTTTTTAATCTTGCTTGGATCAAAAGGTTCAAGCTAATTAACAAACTAAATAAGAGTCTCCCGAGCTGCGTCTCTCTCTCTCTCTCTCTCTCTCTCTCTCTCTCTCTCTCTCTCTCTCTCTCTCTCTCTCTCTCTCTCTCTCTCTTTCGCTTATACTGCAGCGTGGAGGGAGAAATAATGGGAGACCATAGCGGTGTGTGCGTTTTGTGTGTGTATGCATGTGTAGGATGGTAATGGAAAGGGGATACCAAGTCAGTTGCACAACTGAATGCATTCAACCGAAATGTGACTTTCGCATTTAACTCAACCCCTCTGAATCAGAGAGGTGCGGGGGGCTGCCTTAATCGATGTTCACGTCATCGGAGCCCAGGGAGCAGTTGTTGTTGTGGGTTAAGTGTCTTGCTCAAGGGCAGAATGGCAGATCTTTCCACCTTGCCGGCTTGGGGATTCAGATCAGCGACCTTTCGGTTACTGGCCCAACACTCTACCTGCCACCCCTCTGTGAACACATCTTGGTGTGTGCATGTTGTGCTTGGGCGCATTCATGGGTGCACATTTACAAATCCAAAGAGAAATTGCTCCCCGCGCTGAAATGTAACAAATACCTGCCAAATGTTCCACCAACAAGATCAGTTCCAATTAACCATGCTATAGAGCTCCATGACCCACAAAATAAAATGGCTGGTGATCAAGGTTTCCTGTCTGTTTTAATTTGATTTGACTTTTCCAGCAGAACCCGGAGGAGGCTGAGAGAGGGAGTCAAACTGAAAGGACAAGGGCACGTAATAAAGACGAATGGCTACAGCAGGAAATTTGATTCATTGCCTCGGTACAGCAACATTTACAACCAAAAAAAAAAAACATTGACAAGCCATGAATTTTAAAACACTGTCAAATCCAGGAAAGCACACATCCGGCTGCTATAATGACATTTAGTCCCAGAAGGCTGCTGGGGAAAGACAGGGAGATGGTTAACTGACTTTATCAGGTGGCCATTTGCCTGACTTTCACATGCGTGCAAGCAGTTTTTGGTTATGTTCAATTCAATACATTACCTCAATTCTTCATACCGAATACAGAAGAATAATCTAGAAAAACATCAACAGTAAATACTGAAACCTTACTCAATAAAACTCCTACCCAAACTCAAGTTTTTGGCTAATTTCTTCAGAACTAGACGGACGCATTGATGTGAGGGTTGCTCAGTATTATTCACTGAAATAGGTATCAGAAGCATATGCTTGCCGCAGATCTTTCACTGTGGAGCGCACACTTTGTAGTATGATATGAAAACGCCATCTGGTGTGGGAACACAGCTAGGCTAGCTGTGTAGCTAAAAGGCCCTACTGTGTCATAGGGTTACCTTACTGTTAGGGATATCCGTTACATTAATCCTCAATGGATTTAATAATCATTACCTAGCGTGCATAATACAACAGCTCTACTAATGTACACGGGCAGGTGTACACTTTCTTGAGACAGCGTTTGCTGCTAAGTATAGCATATAATCATCTCGGTGTTGACACGTTGTGTCTCTGTATGACCTCTTGTTGACCTCGTCAACGTTTTCATAAGGCATGATATTAAACCTTTCCTATTATTGTCTTTCATTAGAATCTCATTAGATTATGTCAAAATGGTGACATTTAACCATTGTGGTTATATGTCACCCAAGCTGACATATTAGTTATATGTCACTTACTGTGACATATGTCTGTATTCATAACACATTAATATGAAAATTCCTAACAGTAGCCCTATATTTCAGTATATTGCCTGGAGTGTTTGCTTGTTTGTAGGGTAACATTTTGTCTCCTATGGAGCAGAAACAGTGTGTCCTGCTGACAGCGGAGAACTGGAAACAACACATTCTGAGACAGGGCCCTCTCCTGAACAAAAAGAACATCTGCCGTTTCTCATCAGCTATATTGAAGCTAATGACGGGCCGCAAGTGTGCTGACAGCGAATGGAATTGGATTGTGTACAAGAGCCCCTGTGAGACCAGACATATGTTCTGGAGTGTGTTTGTGGATGGAGTTTTTGTGAGCGTGCGTTTATGTGTGTTAGTTGAAGTGTCACTATGGATGTAGTAGTTGAGAGAGAGAGAGAGAGAGAGAGAGAGAGAGAGAGAGAGAGAGAGAGAGAGAGAGAGAGAGAGAGAGAGAGAGAGAGAGAGAGAGAGAGAGAGAGAGAGAGAAGCCTGCTGGCATGAGTTATTAAGTGAAGACGTTGTGTATATTGTGCATGTGTGTACGAGTGGGCGAGTGAAGTGTGTTGGTACAGGTTGAATAACTGTTGTATCCTTCTTCCCTTTCAATCTCCTCCTCTGTCTCTGCGTCACTAACAGAGATCACTGCATCACACACATCAAAGGAGCCCACTCTCGCTGGATACAATTGTACTGTGACCTCTCCCAGTCTTTGTTCGTATGCACCACAACAACTCCCAGGCTGCTAGCCTAGCTCTCTGCCAAGAGGATTCTCCCTGCTTGCCTCCTCCTCTTCTGTCTAGGGACAGATTACATTTACATGAAAATTAAATATATGTTTTCCACTCTGGCAATTGACGGCCATCTTAACTTCACACAACTGTTGATGTGTTCACCACTCGCTGTTGCCTTTCTTTATCTAGCACAACTATTTCTCTCTCTTCTTTCTGTTGTCGGAACTCTGCGGTGAATTCTTTTGCACACGGTCTTGAGTTCAACTTTTGTATAAATGGAAGCGAAGTACTATACCACGGCCCTTTTTGCAGCCTCTTGAAATATTTGCGAGTCATTTAAAATGAGAAGTTTGCGTGAACCCCGGTGAGGAGGATCTAGGCAAGTGTGTGTTTGTGTGTGTATGTGAGAGAGAGTGTGAACGGAGAGCGCTCTCCTTCTCGCCTGCATTCTGGAGAGGCTAATCACATGAAGAACATTTTCTGGTTGGGAGGGATAAAGACCAGCCTCTGAAGTGACTCGTCGTGTTTGGAGAATTTCAACCGAGCAGCAGCTAGCAAACGCAGCTCTAATTCTCCTCACAGAAGTGTGGCTTTGGAACAGTCACATTGCATACAGCAGCAAATACATCTTGAGACTTCTCGACTGTTATTTCACACACAAAAGGTATTTAGGTAGTGTTTTCCCCAAAGCATAAATTACATTTGGGGAGACAAAATGACAACGCAGACACCGGCTGTTTGAGGAAGAGGGGCAAAAGGGAGCAAAAGAAATGAAAGCGATGTCATATCATGAGGAAGATTGATTAACTGGCCATGATGAAGTATTAGGTAGACAAAGTAATTGAATATTCAATACATCCCTGTCTGGCACTGAAAAGCAGCATTATGAAATAAGAGACAAGAGACTATAAATTAGTTTAATCAATCTTCTGCCTCCAACAACAATTAAATAAGCATAACTATAAGTATCTATTAAATGGCTTGTGGGCTGGTTTGTAATTTCATTGGTTCTCAGCATAAGCATTGGCTGCTCTATGACAGTGAGGCATGAGAGTGAGCCATTCATATATATATATATATATATATATATATATATATATATATATATATATATATATATATATAATCATTGCCATTGTTCTAAGCTGTTGAAAAATCCATATTTTCCAATACCGGTTGATCAGGTATTTATATAGTTGCATTGCATCACATAGCTTTCAGTAACTTCCCTCTAACTGTCGTAAATTTTGTCATTTTACATTTTAAAATGGGTGCTATAGCCTACCTCATGTCAAATGAAGTATACTCAAAGCTCAGTGGTTGGCTGAATTTGTTACATAACCATTGGCATCCATTGAAGTTGGCATAATTGAAAGACGAAGTCCAGGATCTTAACTTTTACCGCCTCTCAACCCCGTATCCGGGATCACCCCCCACCCCCCCCACACTGATTAGCATCGCTAGCATAGCTTCACAAGTAAATAGTAGCATCTAAATATCATTAAATCACAAGTCCAAGACACCAGATGAAAGATACAGATCTTGTGAATAAACCCATCATTTCTGTTTTTTAAAATGTTTTACAGGGAAGACACAATATGTAAATCTATTAGCTAACCACGTTAGCAAAATACACCATCTTTCTTTGTCCACCATTTTCTCTCTCCACCACTAGCTATCACCAATTCGGCTAAACTAAGATATTGATAGCCACAAACCAAGAAAAAAACTCATCAGATGACAGTCTGATAACATATTTATGGTATAGGATAGGTGTTGTTAGAAAAAAGTGCATATTTCAGGTAGAAATCACAGTTTACAATTGCACCGACCATCACAAATCGACTAGAATTACTAGATAGAGCAACGTGTATGACCAATTTACTCATCATAAAACATTTCATAAAAATAGACAAAGCATAGCAATGGAAAGACACAGTTCTTGTGATTTCAGACCATATTTCAGATTTTCTAAGCGTTTTTCAGCGAAAACACAATAAATCGATAAGTTAGCATACCACATGTGCAAACGTTAGTAGAGCATGAATTCAAGGCAAAGGGAGCTATAACGTTATCATCGCCAAAATATATTAATTTTTTCACTAACCTTCTCAGAATTCTTCCGATGACACTCCTGTAACATCATTTTACAACATACATATACAGTTTGTTCGAAAATGTGCATATTTAGCCATACAAAACCGTGGTTATACAATGGAAATAGTCACAACTCAAGCATCAAAATGAGGGACGTCAGCTTTCAGAGTGATCTAGTTTAATCGAAAGCTAATCATATACTTGACTAAAAAATACAGAGTTGACAGGAATCGAAAGACAAATTAGTTCTTAATGCAACCGCTGACTTACATTTTTAAAATTATCCTTACTTTTCAATACAGGGTTCGCCAAGTGAAGCTATACCAAACAAAATGGCGAAATATGCGTTTAAAATATTTCGACAGAACAACGATTTATCATATTAAATATTGCTTACTTTGAGCTGTTCTTCCATCAGATTCTTGGGCAATGTATCCTTTCTATGTTATAAATTTCTTTTGGTCGATAGATGTCCTCTGTCCTTCGAAATGTCCACTACCAACGACCGAGACCCCCGAAACGTTCCCAAAGCTAAAAAGTGCACGACAAAGAAATTCCTCAGAATCGCACTAAACGGATATAAATTGCTATAAAACGGTTCAAATTAACTACATTATGATGTTTTTAACAACTATAACGAGTAAAAACATGACCAGAGAAATATTACTGGTTAAACAACGATTTGGAATGAGGCAAGTCCGATGTCCATCCCGCTTGTGACGCGCGAACAAAAGAGAGTGTACTCCCACGTTTTGTGGTTTTATATGGGCTGGGATTGTGCAATCGATTCCATTCAAAACGTGATGACGTACAGACACCCAGAGGAAGACGTAGGCAGTGTCGGTTTCTTCATAGCATTCACTGTCGCCTTAAAAACAGACTCCAGATCAGGGGTAAAAATTTCTGAAATCTGACCCCTGTCATGAAAAGTGCTGTAGATATTGTTCTGTACCACTCAGAGACAAAATTCCAACGGCTATAGAAACTATAAAGTGTTTTCTATCCAATAATAACAATAATATGCATATTGTACGATCAAGAATTTAGCACGAGGCAGTTTAATTTGGAGACCCAAATATGCTAATGCGGAACAGCACCCCCTATAGTTCCAAGAGTTAAGCACAACAACATGTTCTACGAATTGGACTCATCACATATCATACAAATTGCTAGTATATATATATATATATATATATATATATACTGTATATACTGTATATATATATATAATTGCTAGTATATATATATATACTGTATACTGTATATTATTATTCAATAAAACATTTCCAGGACGTAACATCAAACAAAATGGATGACGTAGTGCACAATTGGATGACGTAGTACGCAAGAAATGAGGACCCGTTCTGGCTCAGGAGCACCACTTTCAAAGCTACTGGTTGAAATTACACAATTGTTCGGGAGCATCACTTTAACAGAAGACACACAAAATGAACAACTATAGCTTTGGATGTAAAGCTTTAGACCCTAAGTCAGACAGGATGCTATAGAGAAATCTGGAGGTTAAAGAAACTTAGGAACTTAGAACACTTGAAAAAGAAAAGGAGAGCCGCAAACTCTAAGAGCTCAGATGCAATAATTGAATAACCTATTAACCAACGTTTCGACAGACAAGCTGTCTTCATCAGGGTATAACGACAGACACTGCGGGTCACTCATTTACTGTATATAGAGTCAAAGGACACACACGGGTGTCTGTAATCATGGCCGGGTGTGGCCTGATATCATTGGTTAATTCTCAGATATAAACAGAACATACAAAAAACATGAATGATTAGCATACGATCATAGATACAATTTGGCTACATAGGCCTACAAACATTTACAATGAATAGCAAAATCACAATAATCACAAGAATGGCTTCAGATCAAAGTCTACGTTGAGACAGAAGGAAGCAAGGGTCTTTAAATTAAAGATCCAGGCATCCTCTCATTTAATGAATTATCGAGGTCACCCCCTCTCCTAGGGAGGGTGACATGTTCGATGCCGATATAATGTAAGGACGAAATAGAATGGTTCGCTCCAAAAGGTGGGCCGCAACTGGGTAAGTCGAGTTTTTGCATCCAATGGCGCTCCGATGCTCCGAGAGTCGTACTTTTAATTTGCGCTTTGTTTTACCCACATAATTTTTACCACAAGGAGAAGTTATTAAAAGATAAATACCTGCCTTAGTGGAGCACGTGATAACACCTTTGATTGGGATCTACGCTTGTAGTTTCCATCCGGTAGAGGCGCAAATAGACGCTGTGCAGGGATATTTTGGGGTGGTAAATCAGAGTTTACCAATTGATCTCTGAGAATCTCTCACGAGAATTCGACCAAAGGAGGGTCAGAAAACACATTACCGATACAGTCATCAGATCATAGAATGTGCCAATGTTTGTGAACAATTCCCTTAATTTGTTCAGAGCACTTTGACTAGCGGGTAGTTAGAATGCAAGAATGCTTCTTTTTGCGAGACTGTCCTTGAAAGAGATCATGTCTCGATTTGTTTAGAATTTTCTCAATGGCATGCTTTAGAGAAACAGACAGCAGGCTGTTGGTCTAGTCTCTGACAAAGCACAAACAAATGCCTGCATTCATGACTTTTATACAGTGTTGCACCGTTTAACATGGTCCTTGTTTCCACATATGACTGAGAGAATACATTTATTCATGAGCACCGGTAGACACAATCAGCGTCTGAGCTTCACTGATTATAAGCTAAAACCAGACCTCATTGTCAACCAGGGTAGCCTAGCAAAAATATACTAAAATCACTCTATCCTATACATTATCTATATACCATAGAAATTATGGTATGAGCACTACTTGTTTAGCAAAGACAAGAAAAAGAAGAGAAGAGGGAGAACACTGAAGGTTAGGAGGAATAAAAATAGGCCTAGATACAGTAGAAAGAGTCTTTTCTCTTTTCTTTCCTCAGACGTTTACAGGCCTGCAGAAGGAGTGCGATTGACCATCTGGCCCTCAGTATGGAGCTATGCACTGTAAAAGCACTCAAATCAATGGAAACAACTCCACTTTGGATGCCCACCATTACACAGATGGTGTACTTGGAGAGAACTGCTTAGGCTACCTAACGAATAGCAGACACTGCACAGACAGAACACCCCACGCTACTGGCCCGCCACCACCACCCACTTCCAGTGAATGTTGCTTGCTTGATTGGTATTGTAAAGTATTGTTCGATGCTGGCCGGTGACCATGAACTACAACAGGGCCCTCTGGTGGTCTGTTGATAAATGGCTTTGACCCAGAGTGTGAGTGTGTGAATAGTATACTCATACACAAGCACAACACACACTCACACACATACTCACGGATACACTCTCTTAACGTCACACATAATGTACATGCACACAGCGGAGTCATTTCAGCTAAACTGAGGGTATGGAAAGCTAAATTGACTCCAGACATTATCACCTTGTTGCTGTAGTTTCACTCACCTCAGTCAATAGGGGACCTCTACAGGATCAGTGGGTCCCCCGCGGGACGGTTGAGCTAACATAGGCTAATGTGATTAGCATGAGGTTGCAAGTAACAAGAACATTTCCCAGGACATAGACATAATAATACATTATGGCCTTTCTCTTGCAAAATCAAAGATGATTTTCTTTGCATTATCTTTTACCATATCTAATGTGTTATATTCTCCTACATTATTTTCACATTTCCACAAACAAAGTGTTCCGTTTCAAATGGTATCAAGAATATGCATATCCTTGCTTCAGGTCCTGAACTACAGGCAGTTAGATTTGGGTATGTCATTTTAGGTGAAAATTGAAAAAAATGGGGCCGATCCTTATTAACACTCTACAAACACGTTATGCAAGAATTCGCTGCTACGCACCGGGATTAAAACTCTAGTTTAGTTTCATGTCAAGTCAAACAGCAGTTACCTAGCCAAAGCCATCTACTGCAGCCATCTTTACGCGCTGTTCCCTACAGCTGCATTGATGCGCTCTCCATAACTCCAGCCAGCCAGGCTACCACATAGTCCTAAAGTCAACCTACTAAACTGCATTTGGCTTTTAATCAGGGTTGGAATGATTTTAGTAGCCTATTTTTAATTGTTGATGTGGAGCTAGAGTATGGCGACTGCCAATTGACACCCCGCATGCACATATAGTCTAGGCCTAGGATAACACAAACCATATATGAGCACGCGATGATGCCCATAGACCAGGGCTGCCCAACCCTCTTCCTGAAAACTGTTCTGTAGGTTTTCAGTCCAACCCTAATTTCGCAGTTCTGATTCAGCTAGTTAAGGTCTTTTAGAGCAGCTAATTAGTAAAATCAGGTGTGTTAAATTAGGGTTGGACTTGGAAACCCACAGGACGGTACATCTCCAGGAAGATGGTTGGGCAGTCCTGTCACAGACAAACATACAGTAGATTACGTGCAGACAGATATACAAACCCATTAAAAGGCACTCAGAAATGAACTTAAAAATTCAGATTTACACAGAGACACAGTGTTATTGACATAGATGTCACTATGTTATTAACGTATAAAATATGCCTAAGAAGCACAGTAGACACAACCCGCACACACACACACACACACACACTCACTCTCACACACATTCAGACTGTACATGCAGACACATTTTTATGCATTTCATTTTTCTGTTCTAATGCATTTGTATGTTTTTGTTCATGTGGACATCAACTCAAATTCAGCACATTTTCTTGGCACATCCTTCTCATCTGCCTTTTGTCAAAAGACTAACTCACGGATACAGAAAGAACTGCACCTGGACTAGAATAAAAATATAAATAATATTCACCAAAAAAAGGCAATAGTGCAGCTGTAGCACATTTCAAGGTACATTTGTCTCAGCTCTGTGGCATTTCAACAACAAGACCTGTCACAGGCTATTTTCAGACAAAAGTCTTCAATTTGCATCACTAAAACAAAGCAGACTCTACATAGCATCTAAGAAATCACAACTCTCCACAACAATGTCATAGCTGTTCACAATGCCGCAGTCAATCATCAAGACATGACCGGCCAGAATAAGTGATGACAAACTGTAATACTCAATACAACGCATAGTTTTCTAGTGAGGCATCATGGTTTTGTTTGCTCTCAATATTTTTCTAATAATTTGTATAGGAAAAAATACATATATAGGCAACTCATTTCACTACCAGAAATCAACATATCTGATCATTTAGAATGGGGACTGTATGGCCTATATGGCTGTCTTAGTGGTTCTTTGTTGACAGGTTAAAAACTAGACTATGATGTAGCCTAATAACTATGTAATAACATATATTTTACTGTAAGACATATGCCTGCCTGTTCTTTAAAAACAAATGGATTGGATTTGGGCGAAATAGATTATACCCCACATTTGGTAAAAATTAAAACTATATTTTATATTCTTATATGTTTGTTCACTATTTTACATAATGACTTGTTAGGTTATCTGTTGAGACAAAATACACACATTTGTCCAGGGCCCTATCATATTGCTCTCCATCGTTTACATTGAGCCTTGTAAAGCTACGTTAATTTCCGGCTAATGCCATTTTGAGTAATTGTCCTGCATGGCACCGAGCCACTTGTCAAAACCGATTTGTCTTGGGACAAAAACGTATTGATCTTCATTCTGTCCCTCTCTCCTCGCCGCACAAAACGTTTCATCACATCTCCGCGCTCAGAATGAGAATTCTCACATTGTTTTACTTGGAGTGATTCCAAAAGACAGGGGCAGCATCACGCGCCCACTTGTGTCATCACATTAACCGTAAAGCAAAGGGGAAAGATTGTGAAAAAAGGCACTAGAGATCAACGCAGGAGTTGCTTACAAACTTCCTTCATTCCATAGGCCTACAGTACGCGTCATGCGGCTGTCCAAGGCAGGCGACACCTGTGCCGTCTCAGCACACGGGGCACCTTAATATACGTTGTTGTTCCTTATTTGCCCTCTTAAGTACAAATAATATGTTTGGGTTGTGCATACTTATATTGTGTTGCTATGCAAACATTCTCTACTTTTTCAAGCATTTTTAAGCATGTCAACCTTCTCCAAAATGAATAACTGACGTGAGATGAAGACTAATCATGTGTATTGATGTAGGATGTATTTATAACGCATCAACAATGTCAATTGCCACATGATAACCACATAGGGAACATATAATAGACTATAAGAAAATAATGGCATTGAGAAACAAACAAGCATGGGTAGGGGTCATTTTTACACCTGTCGGCTACAATGTGGTTGCCTCAAAGCCTCCTGACATGAAGTCACAATAGTTGCACAGCATTTAATCCAAAGTATCACTGTCGTATAAACTACTGTGGGCTATAGTCTCTGCAATGTTGTTTTAGATGCACACAGTCATCTGATAGCATACCCGTGAATAGAGCGTAAACATATATATTTTATAGATGACGGGCAAACCGTTACTCCAAAACCCACAGATGCTGCACAAGCACAGATAGATACCTTCACTTTCCTAAATAGATAGGATTTCCACTCTAAGAACGATACTGGTGCTTTACCTATAGCCGGTCCATATTACACATAAATAGACACTTAATAACGCTTACCTATTCGAATGACATGAGGCATCCCACAAGAGTACTGAATCCAAAAGAGACATAGAATGGCCGATGTCCAGTATTCCAAAATCGAACTCCGGGCAGACAACCAAGTGTTTCGCATGATTGTAAAGTCGAGGGATCCACTTTTTAAGATTCCAAATACGCTTCAGTGTTGCTCATCAAATTTGAATTCGACGGAGTCATATGTGGGTTTATGTGTCTGCGACAAATGGGCGCTCATTGTACTTGGTGCAACATTCTCCCAGTTTTTTCACTCTCAATACTTTGGACGGCTTTTCAAGAATATACCCCACCAGTTCCACACACAGGCGGATCAGTGTTACGCCTGCGAATGCTGGCTGCTACAATTAGCCTGCACGAGTCTGTATCCCTTCCCCTCCTACCGTTGATGCTATTTGTCTGCTGGCTGGAGAACAACCGGGCTGGATTCCCGTACAAATGTGGAAGGGAACTGCGCCTGCGGTACTTTTGGTCGCCTCCAACGATGCTCTGACCGGTGTTAGCCACAAGAAGCCTTGAAAACCTGTTTCTTAATACGTTTCTTCAGAATTCATGCAAGCTCATTACATATTTCAAATATATAAAATATCAGTGCTGATTTGAAATATTAAATTAGTCAAAAATGTTGATATAGCCAAATAGCAGTTATTATCATGATGATATTGTCTAAATGTTAATTACTGTTAATTTAGAAAAAGTATTCGAAATGTATAAGAGAAGCTTCTTCATGATGCACTAGTCGTTGCTGTATGTTTTTCTCATAGCGCAATGAAGAAATAGCCTAATGCGCTTCAAGTTTTACAAAAATCAATAACAAAAAATCCGTGGACGACCAGAATGGCTTTTTTAAATTGAATGCTTGTTCAACTCACAACCTGCGCGTGGTTGGACAGATTCACTGGTGATGATTTTTTTTGGTACTGAGCAAAGCTTGTGTTGTGAGAGCGAGCGCCACCAGCCTTATTCAATAGTGCCACTAGAGGCACTTGAATCATTAGGCAAAGGTCACAATTATGTCCATGAAACATTTGACACGTGAGATTATACCACTAGATTATTACATTTTCAATTATTATTTATTTCTACTTATTTTACATCTATGTGTTGACTTTTTTTGGTTAGATTAATGCTCCCTGAAAACCAATTAAAATGTTGAGTATAAATAACTTCCCCATGTGTGTCAAAAACAATCAATTGCTTCACATGCCTATTCTGCCAATTCTACCTAAACAATTACAATGATACATACTACAAAAGTTTCCCCTTTAAATCTAACAGTGTGTAGTCTACCTGTCCCACTGAGTCATTTGGAAAGCATAGCCTACTTTATAGTATAGTCTCTAAGGTAAAACGTGCTGCCATGTCCTCACTCCTTTCAGGCCTAATCAACATGTTTAATGACAAAGAAAGCCTGTAGCAGGAAACAATTGAACGGGTTGAATTGTGTATGTACATGTTGGAAAATAATCGTCTGGCAGTGGGGTGTGGGCCATTGACAAAGCAGACTGCTCATCACGGTTATTTGGAGCGCTCTGTCTGTGTCAATGAGTACATTAAACTCACATAACTGCTTAGTGCCTTTCTGTCTGTCAATTTGTCATGCTTTATATGGAGCCGTCAGTCACAAGACGGTGGGTGAAACATGATTGCAATCGCATAGAGAGTGTGCCACCGCCTGCAGTGCACAGGCCCTCTCTCCGCCACTTCCTCTCTGCTGTAGGTACAGTAGTGACTGTGTGGAAGTATCAAGTCACATCACACATGTATTCATCTACTCGATGACACACAGTACTGTATTACTTACTGCCACGAAGCACTCCAGTGAAAATGTAAATTAATATATCAGTTTGTCCCTTGTGAGAAATTGAATTTATATTTCAATGAAGGAAAGGCTGAGAGTGAAATGTTGGTATCTCTAGACTGAGTCTCTAACTCTATCTCTGCACTTGATTTTTATATTGAAATATAAAGGGATTTAAAAGATTCTGTTGAAGATACTCAGTCTGAAGATGGCAAAATGGCGATATAGTCTTAATGAGCTTATGAATGCACTGATGGGAGAATGGCTTGGCCCATTGGTTTTATATTCCTATTTTGAATGGGGGGGGGGACAAACTAATTGTATCAGAGGGCATGCGAGCTAAAATAACCATAACTGACTCTGCCACTGCATATTCATGTCTTGAAGAGCAGATCTATGACCCCTTGGCACAATACAAGGACTATCAATGTGAGTTATGTGGCCCTACTCTCACATTATCAAGATTAATTGACTGCTGCTCTTTCAAATACAAAATGTACACAGCTTCAGCAAACAAGACATTCTGGGGGTCTGGGGGTGCCCTCTATAGAGAGGCTTGTGGCAGTGCTCTCCATCAACCAGACTGATCTATGGATCTGATCGATGACCATGATCAATGGTCAGACAGGTGTGTGCCATCACCCAAGACATGGTGGGATGCTATTGGAAGCTATGGGCTGCTATGAGACACACGCAAGCTATTCCATAGAAAGACCTGTGTTCAAATACAATTTGAAATCATGTCAAATACTTGAGCTGTACTTGATTGAGCTTGCCTGTTGCAATGGAACCAATAGAAAAGTCTCAAAAGTGAAACCCCCACCCATCCAGGCACCCTAAAGCAAACCTTCAAAGTATTTGAAAGACTTCAACCCAGGTCTGTTATCACAATCACCCAGCACTCCTCCCCTGACAAGATGTAAGTCCTTCTCTGAAACAAAAGGAGGTGAATATAATGCTAAATAAATATTGCCAGACAGTTTGTTGAATATAACAGGGGTAATGAGTGGAAATTTAAATGACAGCGGATGCTCATATTATTCCATGCTGGGTTAATAACTACTTCACTGATGGCACCCCCTGATTCGCTTTCTCTCTTTCTATGAGGTGTTATCAATAATAAGGAAAGAGGCATTACTAAATCCTGTGCTAAACATGAATGGCCTGCTGGCAAACGTAATACAACATTGGAAAAGGTAAAAGGGTTGTAAAAGGGTGGTAAAACAATAAAACACTAGTGAATATTGTTTTACAAAGTCATTTTGGGAATATTTTATTTGGTAGTCTTCACTGGGATGTATACCTGGTATGTCACGATCTTCGTTGGGAGAAAGAGAGGAGGACCAAAGCGCAGCGTGGTATGTGTTCATCATGAATTTAATAAACAGAGAACACTAATAAACAGAAAACCTAAACCTATAGGGGAGGGTCTGGGTGGGCATCTGTCCGCGGTGGCGGCTCTGGCGCGGGACGTGGACCCCACCATAGTCTATACAAAACAATAAACGAACAACAAACGTGAAGCTATATAGGAAATGTGCTGACACAAGCAACTAACATAGACAATCACCCACAACCCACAATGACAAAACAGGCTACCTAAATATGGTTCCCAATCAGAGACAACGACTAACACCTGCCTCTGATTGAGAACCATATCAGGCCAAACACAGAAACAGACAAACTAGACATACAACATAGAATGCCCACTCACCCTGACCAAACAAAACATAGAAACATACAAAGCAAACTATGGTCAGGGCGTGACAGTACCCCCCCCCCCCCCCCCCTCCCAAGGTGCGGACACCGGCCGCAAAACCTAAACCTATAGGGGAGGGTCTGGGTGGGCATCTGTCTGCGGTGGCGGCTCTGGCGCGGGACGTGGACCCCACCATAGTCATTACCCGCTTCAGTGGCTTCTTAGGAGCGGCAACCCTCGCCGCCGACCTTGGACTGGCAATCCTACTAAAGGGCCCCACTGGACTGAGGGGCAGCTCCGGACTGAGGGGCAGCTCAGGACTGAGGGGCAGCTCCGGACTGAGGGGCAGCTCAGGACTGGCGGGCGGCTCCTGACTGGCTGGCGGCTCTGGCGGCTCCTGACTGGCGGGCGGCTCCTGACTGGCGGGCGGCTCCGGCGGCTCCTGACTGGCGGGCGGCTCCGGCGGCTCCTGACTGGCGGGCGGCTCCTGACTGGCGGGCGGCTCCGGCGGCTCCTGACTGGCGGACGGCTCCGGCGGCTCCTGACTGGCGGACGGCTCCGGCGGCTCCTGACTGGCGGACGGCTCCGGCGGCTCCTGACTGGCGGGCGGCTCCGGCAACTCCTGACTGGCGGGCGGCTCCGGCGGCTCAGGACAGACGGGCGGCTCAGACGGCGCTGGACAGACGGGCGGCTCAGACGGCGCTGGACAGACAGGCGGCTCAGACGGCGCTGGACAGAAGAGCGGCTCAGACGGCGCTGGACAGACGGGCGGCTCAGACGGCGCTGGACAGACGGGCGGCTCAGATGGTGCTGGACAGACGGGCGGCTCAGACGGCGCTGGACAGACAGGCGGCTCAGGCGGCGCTGGACAGACAAGCGCACCTGTAGGGAGGAGACGGAGAGACAGCCTGGTGCGTGGGGCTGCCACAGGACCCACCAGGCTGGGGAGACCTACAGGAGGCCTGGTGTTTGGAGGAGGCACCGGAAGGACCGGGCTGTGGGGGAGCACTGGAGCTCTGGTGCGCAGCCTTGGCACCACTCCCCCAGGCTGGATAACTACTCTAGCCCGGACCCTCCAGAGTGCAGGCACAGGTTGAACTGGGCTGTGGGTGAGCACTGGAGATCTATTGCCTACTACGCGCACCTCTCCCTTAGGCTCCACTCCCACATTCGCCCGGCACGAGCGGCGCGCAGGCATAGGACGCACTGCACCCTCCCAGCGCCCCGGAGACACAGCACGCAGAGCCGGTGCAGGATACCCTGGACCGAAACGGCGTACCGGAGACCAGACACGCTGAGCAGGCACGATACGCCCTGGCTGGATGCCCACACTCGCATGACACTTTCTGAGGGCTGCCCTATAGCGCACCAGGCTATGGGCACGTACTGGCGACACCGTGCGCTTAACCGCATAACACGGTGCCTGACCAGTAACGCGCTGCTTATAATAAACACGAGGAGTGAGCTCAGGTCTCCAACCTGACTCTGCCACACTCCCCGTGTCCCCCCCAAAAAAAATATTTTGGGGCTGCCTCTCGTACCTGTCGCGCTGCCGTGTTGCCTCCTCATATCGCCGCCGCTCAGCTTTCGCTGCCTCCAGCTCTGCCTTGGGGCAGCGATATTCCCCAGCCTGTGCCCAGGGTCCTTTACCATCCAAAATCTCCTCCCATGTCCAGGAGTCCAGAACTCGCTGCTGCCCGATACCACGCTGCTTGGTCCAGTTGTGGTGGGTGATTCTGTCACGATCTTCGTTGGGAGAAAGAGAGGAGGACCAAAGCGCAGCGTGGTGTGTGTTCATCATGAATTTAATAAACAGAGAAAACTGAACAAACTATACAAAACAATAAACGAACAACGAACGTGAAGCTATATAAGAAATGTGCTGACACAAGCAACTAACATAGACAATCACCCACAACCCACAATGACAAAACAGGCTACCTAAATATGGTTCCCAATCAGAGACAACGACTAACACCTGCCTCTGATTGAGAACCATATCAGGCCAAACACAGAAACAGACAAACTAGATATACAACATAGAATGCCCACTCAGATCACACCCTGACCAAACAAAACATAGAAACATACAAAGCAAACTATGGTCAGGGTGTGACATGGTATACCAATGATTTATGTATACACTAGATGACAGGGGCGCTGTTTTGAAGCAACCATGACTCCATCTTCGCACTTTGTAAAAAATATTTTTGAAGCTATAAAAATGCATTTATTAATGTCTACATTTGTTTTTGCCACGCGTATTCTGTTACAGACACCTTAATGCATATCTTTAAATTATATTATGTGAGCTAAACATAAGCATTTAAAATGACAAAATATTTAAAAAAATATGTTCCTTAAAGTATAATGTTTTGAAAGTTCTAATGTTGTTGTCCCCACTACAACAAAAAGTAATTAAATACATGGAATTTTGTTCGTGAAACATTTAATTGAAATA
This sequence comes from Salvelinus namaycush, assembly GCF_016432855.1. Lineage (NCBI taxonomy): Eukaryota > Metazoa > Chordata > Actinopteri > Salmoniformes > Salmonidae > Salvelinus > Salvelinus namaycush. The sequence goes on along the minus strand of NC_052343.1, from coordinate 6,965,845 downwards.
CTGTAAAATTCCATTCATTCCTATGGAGTACTGCTTCTTCTGTGGAGTGCCAATATCGCAGACCGGTGGCTTCAAACCCTCTCATTGGCCAATACATACAGTTGGAAGTTTACATATACCTTCACCAAATACATTTAAACTCAGTTTTCCACAATTCCTGACATTTAACCCAAGTAAAAAATCCCTGTTTTAGGTCAGTTAGGATCAGGATTTATGAATGTGAAATGTCAAAATAATAGTAGAGAGGGATTAATTTAAGCTTTTATTTCTTTCATCACATTCCCAGTGGGCCAGAAGTTTACATACACTCAATTAGTGTTTGGTAGCATTGCCTTTAAATTGTTTAACTTGGGTCAAACGTTTTGGTTAGCCAAAACACAAGCTTTCCACCATAAGTTGGGTGAATCACAAGCTTTCCACCGTAAGTTGGGTGAATTTTGGCCCATTCCTCCTGACAGAGCTGGTGTAACTGAGTCAGGTTTGTAGGCCTCCTTGCTCGCACACGCTTTTTCAGTTCTGCCCACAAATCTTCTATAGGATTGAGGTCAGGGCTTTGTGATGGCCACTCCAATACCTTGACTTTGTTGTCCTTAAGCCATTTTGCCACAACTTTGGAAGTATACTTGGGGTCATTGTCCATTTGGAAGACCCATTTGCGACCAAGCTTTAACTTCCTGACTGATGTCTTGAGAGGTTGCTTCAATATATCCACATTATTTTCCATCCTCATGATGCCATCTATTTTGTGAAGTGCACACTGCAGCAAGGCACCCCCACAACATGATGCTTCCACCCCTGTGCTTCACGGTTGTGATGGTGTTCTTCGGCTTGCAAGCCTTCCCCTTTTTCCTCCAAACACGACGATGGTCATTATGCCCAAAAGGTCCCATTTTTGTTTCATCAGACCAGAGGACATTTCTCCAAAAAGCACGATCTTTGTCCCCATGTGCAGATGCAAACCGTAGTCTGGCGTTTTTATGGCGGTTTTGGAGCAGTGGCTTCTTCCTTGCTGAGCGGCCTTTCAAGTTATGTCGATATAGGACTCGTTTTACTGTGGATATAGATACTTTTGTACCTGTTTCCTCCAGCATCTTCACAAGGTCCTTTGCTGTTGTTTTGGGATTGATTTGCACTTTTCGCACCAACGTACGTTCATCTCTAGGAGACAGAACGCATCTCCTTCCTGAGCGGTATGATGGTGTTTATACTTGCGTACTATTGTTTGTACAGATGAACGTGGTACTTTTAGGCATTTGTAAATTGTTCCCAAGGATGAACCTGACTTGTGGAGGTCTACAATTTTTTTTCTGAGGTCTTGGTTGATTTCTTTTGATTTTCCCATGATGTCAAGCAAAGAGGCAGTGAGATTGAAGGTAGGCCTTGAAATACATCCACAGGTACACCTCCAAATGACTCAAATAATGTCAATTAGCCCATCAGAAGCTTCTGAAGCCATGACATCATTTTCTGGAATTTTCCAAGCTGTTTAAAGACACAGTCAACTTAGTGTATTGTAACTTCTGACCCACTGGAATTGTGATACGGTGAATTATAAGTGAAATAATCTGTCTGTAAACAATTGGTGGAAAAATGACTTGTGTCATGCACAAAGTAGATGTCCTAAACGACTTGCCAAAACTATAGTTTGTTAACAAGAAACTTGTGGAGTGGTTGAAAAACGAGTTTTAATGACTCCAACCTAAGTGTATGTAAACTTCAGACTTCAACCTGTAGCATCAACAATCCAGAGTTTATATACATCAGAGAGTATGAGGTGTTGGGGTTTTGGTCAGAATCTGTATGAATACTACTGTTGTGGTCTTACTGGGCAGCCTATGTAGGCTACCTTATATGACCAAAAAGCATTACACATCGGCCAAGCAGTAAATTAAAAGATAATTCAACCTGACACCTGTTAAGTCACACGTTCAGATATGACGACAGTTTGAGTGTGCTTCTGTCCTGTTTTGTTCCCTGTGAAATGATTGCCTTCGCATTTACAAGCTAGCAGACTTTTGCGATCAATTACTTGTCAGGAGAGTCAGTCATAGCTAATGGTTCAGAAAACACCAAGTCCCCATTGTAAAACTAGAAACATCGACAAGTGTTGCACTTAGTTGACTGGATTGATCAGCACATTTTGTTTATTTTTGAGTGACGGTAACAGAATAGAAAGACACGATCAATGTTTCTCCCAAGGCGCCTTTCAGTGGCTACTTATAACCCAGGCCTGGGATTGGCTAGGACGAGATGTGCAATCCACAGTGTTAGATTGTTCATAATTATTTTGAGAAATTGCTGTGCTGCTATTGAGCTGCAAAAATGAATCATGTGAAACATTTGTTCTCATTGATTTTCATTCTCTCTTTAAGAAGATTGTAAAAGGCATCACCACCAGGCAGAAGATAATGTTGGAGATCGAACATCTCCCTACAACAAAAGGTGAATAGGAACCCGGCTTTCAGAAAGACTACAGTCTAATATGGTTATGAATTGGGTGTCAGGTTTTTCGAGCGTCTCCTTTGAAAGAAACCACTTCTTTGACGACAGACTTTGAATGGTGTTGTGAAGTGGTTTAAAACACAATCTTATGATTGGTTTCATCAAATGCAACAAAATCTACTTTCCAGACTGTAAATGGAAATTGTTTGGGCCCAAAGAAAATTGAAATGAGATTCAAACAAAAATTAAAGGTTGGTAAAACATTAAAACACGAGTGAATATTAGTTTTCAAAGTCATTTTGGGAATATTTTATTTGGTAGTCTTCACTTGGATGTATACCTGGTATAACCAATGATTTATATATACACTAGATGACTGACAGGGGGCACTGTTTTGAAGCAACTGTGCCTCCATCTTGTAACTTCTTATTTTGGAAGTTATAGAAATGCATAAATTTATGTGAGATTCAAACAAAAATGTAAAGAATATAAAAAAAGTTATGGGCTGCAAATTCAAAAGTATGTTTAGCCTGACTGATATGGTCATTTCTTTGCATACTGTTTGGCAATGTAGCGAACTTATTAACTCAACACCTGGCAACTTTGTCAAGAGGTTCGGATTTCTTGCCGTAACGGCTAAGGTCTTGGGTTGACAGTCACTGGACCCTGGATTCTAAGGGATATATGCTGCATTATGCTGCACATTCAGACAGTGTTACTTCTATATCTTTCTCTATCTTTCTATATATCTTGATAAAGGCCTTGTCTCCTCTATCCCTCCTCTCTGAACTTATTTGCCAATGCATGTTGAGAAGGAGGTAAGGAGAGAGGATGTGAGGAATATAAAAGAAAAATAATTGAGAAAGAGCCCATAGTGTCTCCCTCCAGACCTTTTCAATAATTCCCCAACCTACGCCTGTCATGGTCAAAAATAGCATTTTATAGTCTACATTGTTTAGTATGGTCATGCTGAACCACGACTGCTTGTACTTCACCTCCCTAACACATACTGTAAGCCTGTCAACGCTGTGGGTTTGTGGCGACTCTATCACCCTGCCATAACGTCCTTGCTGCTTTAGTGGGCAGACAGATAATTAAATGTCGATTTACTCTCTTCAACTTTACTAGAGCAATATTGCCCTACTGCTTTGCTCACTGTTGATAGATTGAAAGCTGGCCGTGGCCTCGTAGCGTATGATTCAAGGCAACGTGCCATCGGCAGATGAGGTTATGAGGAATTGGCCAAATTCTGGCTCTGATCACAACGTTTATATACTTTGGGCTCAGGCCCGTTCTGGCTCGGAGCTGGAGACTGAGCTGAAGATCTATGTGGTGCGCCTGACATGTGTTGTGCTGTGGTGAGAGGGCAGACAATCACTGGCCTGATCATTCATCCAGACAGTCTGGGAGATGGGTGCTGCGAGGGTTTCAATCCGAAAGGTTATAGATGAGAATCCCGATTTCAGTACGATATCCAAACATACCAGCAGCATAGCTTCAAGACATGATGAGGCCATGTTTGCTGTGCAAGAGCTGACACCAGTGACCTACAAAATCATTGATTAGTATCTCAAATTATGTATTTCTACCACTGGTTTCCTCACAGTGATTACATTACATGAAATGTAATGTCAGGTCATTGGTAAAATAGCAGCATGTGTGCCACATAAGTACCTATGGTCGGATTGCATGAAAAGGACACTTGAGAGGAACGGTTGGCGACCTTGTCGAGATTAATCAAGGAGCGATTAATTATCTCAGAGAACTCCCGTGACTGAAATATACTTAACCCTGGACTGCAGCGATGTGCTTCAAAGAGGGAGCAAATGTCCACAGAGGTCAGAGATCAAATGTTGTCCTGACCTATACTCAGGGTTGTCATCAGAGAGCGATTTGAAAAAAAATGTATGCACTGTTTGACTTATGCTGATAAAATCTCATTTGCATACCTAATTAGCATGTGGAACTCAAGACCTCCTTCATCATCAGCATTGTCTTGCAGCACACTCCGCAATCCCCACAACAGTCGGTGAAGTGCCACTTTTTTGCCAACTCAATACTTGTAATCCAACTCTCACCAAACACTTACGATGAAAGACACATTTAAACCTCTGGGAATGGTTTGCTGCATACATGTAGCAACATCAGTTACAAAGATGCTGCTACATGTATGCAGCATTATGTATCCCTCTTAGCTAAAGTCAAATTCAACTCCACTACCTACACATAGGTTTCTTGTTTGCATGTTATGGAGCTAATGAAAATAATGAGTATCCATACGTGTTGACAGGGATCGACATTGAAGCAAACGGCTAATACATATAGCTAATGACTGTTTTCACTTTGATCATTACATATTGTACATGCCACCAGCAGAACACATTTTCAGAATAATGTGTTGATTATCTCGATGGGGTTCATACTATGCTAGAAGTGCTATGAGATGTTTGGACTGTATCATAAACATGCTTAGCTAGCTAATACACTTCCAGTCAAAAAACCTAATGCTTTGTTATCTATATTCCTATAATTCACCACTCAGTGTCTGTCAGTGACCGAAAGGGAGACACGTCGATGACAGCGACTGTCCGATTAACTGCTACGTCGGCTAATATCGCTCCGGCAGTTTAACAGGCCAGGCTTTGTTGTTGTTTACACCGTGTTTGCCCATCATTAGGCTGGCAATGCTCATTGCTGCCTACTCCTTTAATTTTAATTAAATGTGATATACAGTAAAGGCTCCACACGTGGCCCCCAGCCAGGATTTTGAAATAAGACTCAATTAACCTGAATGACCCTGTCTAACACAAACAATGAGAAATTAATTGTATGCAATATCCATCCCAGACAGGCTTTGTGGGCTCAAAAGTACCTTATAAATGGTTTAGAATGCAATTCCACTTTGTTTTCGTTTGTGGCTTCCAAATCAATGGGCCATTAAAATTCTCTCCACCAATGAAAAATAGGATTCAAAACTAAAACAGGTGTCAGGACTGGGGTACGAAGGGAGGTTTGGGAGGGGAGCAGATAATGAGAAAGAATGTTTTATGAAAGCTGGATAGCATTAGCAAAATGGGATATTTTCGGACTGGACGAGTTGTGTTGATAGTCTCTCATGTGCATGTGAGAGAACTGCAGTTTTCTTTAAGATAAATATAGAGATGGGGGAGGGTTGTTTGAAGATGGATATTGGAGCAGTACGGTACAAGACAGACTATACTTAATGAATTATTTCTACTTTCATGAAATGGATGAGGTATTTCTGAGTTCAGATGTGTGTGGTACATAAGGTCTTCCAGAGGTGGCTTCAGACAAGCTACAGTGCCTTCAGAAAGTATTCACACACCTTGACTTTTCCCATATTTTTGTTGTGTTACAGCCTGAATTTAAAATGGATTAAATAGAGATTTGTTTTGTCATTGGCCTACACATAATACACCATCATGTCAAAGTGGAATTATGTTTTTTGACATGTTTACAGATTAATTAAAAATGAACAGTGTCTTGAGTCAATAAGTATTCAACCCCTTTGTTCTGGCAAGCTTATATAAGTTCAGGAGTAAAAATGTGCTTAACAAGTCACATAATAAGTTGCATGGACTATCTCTGTGTGCAATAATTGTCTTTAACATGATTTCTCTGTACCCCACACATACATAATTATCTGTAAGGTCCCTCAGTCGAGCAGTGAATTTCAAACACAGATTAAACCACAAAGACCAGGGAGGTTTTCCAATTCCTCGCAAAGAAGGGCACCTATTGGTAGATGGGTAAAAATAAAGTAAAACGCAGACATTGAATATCCCTTTAAGCAGTTATTAATTACACTTTGGATGATGTATCAATATGCCCAGTCACTACAAACATACAGTATAACTCATTTGCTGGAGAGGAAGGAAACCTCTCAAGGATTTCACCATGAAGTGACTTTAAAACAGTTGCAGAGTTTAATGGCTGTGATAGGAGAAAACTGAGGATGGATCAACAAATTGTAGTACTCCACAATAATAACTTAATTGACAGAGTGAAAATAAGGAAGACTGTATGGAAAAAGGTCCAAAACATGCATCCTGTTTGCAACAAGGCATTAAAGTAACACTGCAAAAAATGTGGCAAAGCAATTCAGTTATAGTCCTGAATACAAAGTGTTTTGTTTGGGGAAAATCCAATACAACACATTACTGAGTACCACTCTCCATATAGTGATGGCTGCATCATGTTATGGGGATGTTTGTAATCGTTAAGTACTGTCACGCCTGCTCCCGCTCCCCCTCCCCCTCCCGGGCGCTCGAAGGTGCCAGGCTCCCCAGCATCACGCACTCCTGCCACCATTATGCACACCTGCCTTCCCCCCGTCACACGCATCAGCGATTATTAGACTCACCTGGACTCAATCACCTCTGTCATTAACTCCCCTATATCTGTCTGGTTCCCCGCTCTGTTCCCTGCTCCTGCATTATTTGTCGTTTGTCGTTGTTTACCCGTGTGCTGACGCTGTTCCTGTTTTGTTACCTGTCTGTTCCGGAATAAATGTTGACTCCCCGTACCTGTTTCTCATCTCCCGCGTCGGTCCTAACAAGTAATGGTGATTTTTTTCAGGATAAACAAGAAACGTAATGGAGCTAAACACAGGCAAAATCCTGGTTCAGTCTGCTTTCCATCAGACACCGGGAGATGAATTCACCATTCAGCAGGACAATAGCCTAAAACACAAGTACAAATCTACATGGGAGTTGCTTACCAAGAAGACAGTGAATGTTCCTGAGTCGCCGATTTATAGTTTTGACTTAAATCTTCTTGAAAACCTATGGCAAGACCTGAAAATGGTTGACAGAGCTTGAAGAATTCAGAAAAGAATAATGAGAATATGTTACACAATCCAGGTGTGGAAAGCTCTTAAAGTCTTACCCAGAAAGACGCACAGCTGTAATCGCTGCCAAAGGTGCTTCTCCAAAGTATTGACTCAGGGGTGTGAATACTTAGGCCTGCATACTAATGTAAATGAGATATTCCTGTATACATTTTCAAAACCTTCAAATAACATGTTTTCACTTTGTTATTAAGTGCTGTTGTGTAGATGGGTGAGAAAAAATATAAATCTAATCAATTTTGAATTCAGCTTGTAACACAACAAAATGTGGAATACGTCAAGGGGTATGAATACCTCCTGAAGGCACTATATGCTTACCTGACCCCAGAGACGTGGGTTAATACTACAAGACTTCAATCAGCGCACAGCTGAGAGAGCATTTGTAATGTAGTGGTTTAAGGTCACACAGGGTTTATACTTTAAAATCAACATACTACTGTTGTGCAATAGCTACAATGATGTGTGCTTGTGTGAAATTTTTCTGTGTGTTTATGCATGTATGTTTTGTGTGTGAGTGTGCATTTATGTGTGTTTGCATGTGCTGTGTGTGTGTTGGGGGGGTGGTGAGAATGGGTGCTAATGTGAGCATGTGTGTGCGCGAACATGACATATCCGTGCATTCGTGTGTGTGTGTGTGTGTGTGTGTGTGTGTGTGTGTGTGTGTGTGTGTGTGTGTGTGTGTGTGTGTGTGTGTGTGTGTGTGTGTGTGTGTGTGTGTGTGTGTGTGTGTGTGTGTCTGTGGGTGTGCATACGTGCGTGAAACATTACAACCCTTCTGAATAGGGCCCCGCTAATTTAAAATTGTTTTGAATTTAAACAATACAGTGATCCCCTGACTTTCATGTTATCACATTGGCAGTTATGAGTAATTGCACCCTGCAGCATTCCCTACCCCTGGACCACTTTTAATTATGTTACAAAGCGTACTGTTCTTCTGAATTAATGTCAGCACGAGAGTCTTGCATTATTGGACTCACTTGTGTATTTACAGGGCTTTTTCTTTTTGAATGATGAAAATATGTCTGTAAATATGTCTGTTTTTGTTGGTTTGTTGTAACCTAGGGGCATGCACTGTGGTCGTGGTATTTGCAGATTTCAGGGTAGGATTAGTGAATTGTAATATATAATGCAATATTTGGAACAGTTGTGAATTGTAGATTAAAGTCTGTGTTTATTTCTGGTGGAGAGAGGCCACTTTTGTCAACAATGTTAGACTACCCCACTCTACAGACCAGACTTGGGTTCAAATACTATTTTAAATAATTTAAAATACTTTATCTGTGCTTGATTGAGCTTGCCTGACTTAATGGACCAATAGCAAAATAGTCTTAAAACCCAGCACATATGGCACTCTAGGCAGGCTAGAACAAACGCTCAAAGTATTTGAAAGATTTCAAATAGTGTTTGAACCCAGGGCTGCTACAAACACTGAAGATCAGGTCCGTTTTTCTTATTTACACATAAAATTGCTGTTGGAATAATTCATGAACGTGTATTTTTTGTCCATCATCATGGGTTCATTCAGAGGCTCCCTCGAAACCAAAAGCATGTCACTCAGTTGAAACTGTGAGCATTAGGGTCTGAGGGAAATTCTCAATAGAGATGGAATTTCAAAGACTCCAGTCACCAAAGTCATAGACTGTTCTCTGTGCTCATAAAATCAATAATTTGCTAGTAACAGATGGCATTCATATTCTGACAATCTCTGGTAGCAATACATGATAATAACATCTACAGAAAATACAGAAATGCCAATGGTGGAGGTGTTACCATTTATTTTCAGAACCACATTCCTGTAAAGCTTAGAGACAATCTCATGTTAAATACTGTTGAAGTAACATGGCTACAGTTTCATCTGTCTCACCTAAAGCCCATTCTTGTGGGAAGCTGCTATAGACCACCAAGTGCTAAAAGTCAGTATCTGGATAACACGTGTGAAATGCTGGATAATGTATGGGATTTCAATAGAAAAAGAAAAAGCTTCAAACTGTAAGTAGTGCCTGCAACCTGGTTCAGGTTAGTTACAAACAGCACAGGAATTAAATCATCAACATGTATTGATCCCATCTTTACTAATGCTGCAGAAATTTGCTTCAAAGCACTATCCAAATCCATTGGATGTAGTGATCACAATATAGTAGCCATATCTAGGAAAACCAAAGTTCCAAAGGCTGGGCCTATAGTGTATGAGGTCATACAATATGTGTTGTAGTGAAACCTATGTTGTAAATGTAAATAATATTTGTTGGTCTGTGGTGTGTAATGAGGAGCAAGCAGACGCTGCACTTGACACATTTATGAAATTGCTTATTCCAGTTATTAATAAGCATGCAACCATTAAGAAAATGACTGTAAAAACTGTTAAATCCCAGTGGATTGATGAGGAATTTAAAAAAAATTATGATTGAGTGGGATGTGGTAAAAGTTATGGCAAATAAGTCTGGCTGCACAACCAATTGGCAAACGAGAAATTGAGAAATCATCTGACTAAACAGAATAATAATAATAAGAAACTATGAAACAATAAATTAAATAAAGAATGATAGTAAAAAGCTTAAATGAAAATTTGGGATTAAAAGGCAAACTCAGCTCCATCATTCATTGAATCAGATGGCTCATTCTTTACAAAACCCACTGATATTGCCAATTACTTAATTTAGGCATGACATGCCAGCAATAAATGCTGACACTACACATCCACTGATCAAATTATGAACGATAAGCAATGTAATTTTGAATTCCGTAAAGTGAGTGTGGAAGAGGTGAAAAAATTATTGTTGACTATCAACAATGACAAGCCACCGGGGTCTGACAACTTGGATGGAAAATTACTGAGGATAATAAAGGACGATATTGTCACTCCTATTTGCCATATCTTCAATCTAAGCATAGTAGAAAGTGTGTGCCCTCAGTCTTGGAGGGACGCAAAAGTCATTCTGCTACCCAAGAATAGTAAAGCCCCCTTTACTGGCTCAAGTAGCCGACCAATCAGCCTGTTACAAACACATAGTAAACTTTTGAAATAAATGGTTTTTGACCAGATACAATGCTATTGTACTGTAAGCAAATTCACAGACTATCAGCACGCTTATAGGGAAGGACATTCAACAAGCACGGCACTTACACAAATGACTGATTTGGCTGAGAGAAGTTGATGATAAAACATTGTGGGAGCTGTTTTGTTAGACTTCAGTGCTGCTTTTGACATTATCGATCATAGTCTGCAGATTTGTTATGGCTTTACACCCCCTGCTGTATTGTGGATAAAGAGGGTGTTCTTAATTGGAAGCCTCTCCAACATAATCCAGGAAGAATCAGGAATTCCCCAGGGCAGCTGTCTAGGCCCCTTACTTCTTTCAATCTTTACTAGTGACATGACACTGGCCTTGAGTAAAGCCCGAGTCTCTATGTCTGCGGATGACTCAACACTATACATGTCAGCTACTACAGTGAGTCAAATCACTGCAACACTTAACAAAGAGCTCCAGTTAGTTTCCGAATGGGTGGCAAGGAATAAGTTAGTCCTAAATATTTCAAAAACTAAAAGCATTGTATTTGGGTCAAATCGTTCACTAAACCCTAAATCTTCACTAAATCTTGCAATAAATAATATGGAAACTGAGCAAGTTGAGGTGACTAAACTGCTTGGAGTAACCTAGGATGGGAAACTGTCATGGTCAAAACATGTTGATACAACAGTATGTAAGATGGGAAGAAGTCAGACTTTTTCACAACAATATCAACAAGGCAAGTCCTACAGGCTCTAGTTTTGTCGTACCAGGACTAGTGTTCAGTCGTGTTGTCAGGTGCCACAAAGAGGGACCTCATATAATTACAATTGGCTCAGAACAAATCTCTAATAGCTCAAAGTGGAGGAGAGATTGACTTCATCACTACTTGTTTTCTAAGAAATGTTGACATGCTGAATGCACCAAGGTGTCTGTTTAAACTACTAGCAGACAGCTTGGTCACCCATGCATACCCCACATATAATAAATTGTATATAACTGCCTTAAATACACACTCACACTCACACATACTACATACGCTCACACACACAAAGCACACACACACATGCATATTGACGCCACACACACTGACACAGACACACTTTCACACTCTTCACATACGCTGCTGCTACTCTATCCTGATTGCCTAAGTCACTTTTACCCCTACCTGCACGTACATTACCTCAAATACCTCGTACCCCTGCACATTGACAGGAGCTACACACACCTTTAAGACATCACTGGCATCATGGGACCTTATACTCCATCTCAGTAGTTTAGGGAAAGACACAAGTCTTTCAATGGACAAGACAAGAGTCAGTGAGTGGGTCAAGTAGGCTTGAGGAGACCTGTAGATTGGCAATACTAACTATCTGTTGTACCCTCCAGTGGTGGCCAGGCTGTCCTGCAATGTCCTGGTTGTAGTAAAGGCTTTACAAATACATCTCTTGATCACTTCCAACCAGCCACATTTTTACTACACTGAACAAAAATATAAACGCAACATGTGAAGTGTTGGTCCCATGTTCCATGAGCTGAAATAAAAGATCCTAGGAATGTTCCATACACACAAAAAGCTAACTTATCTCAAATTTTGTGCACAAGTTTGTTTACATTCCTGTTAGTGAGCATTTGTATTTGTAAATATTAGGGATCCCCATCCCTCTCCTTAGGGTCCAAACACATTAAGGAATTTACATGACATAGAAAACAAAAGATAAAACAGTGCATCAGTTAACATTATTACACCACTACATATAGTACATTCGGAAAGTATTCAGACCCCTTGACTTTTTCCACATTTTGTTACTTTACAGCCTTATTTTAGAATGGATTAAGAAAGAAAATCCTCATCAATCTACATACAATACGCAATAATGACAAAACAAAAGCTTTTTTTTTAATATATATATATTTTTACACAAGTTTTACAAAATGTACATCAATGTAAGTACAACGTTTTGAACAATCCCAACCACCCTCCGCAAAAACAGTTTTTGAAATTTTTTGCATATGTTTATAAATATTTAAAATAGTAATATCACAGTTACATAAGTATTCAGACCTTTTACTCAGAACTTTGTTGAAGCACCTTTGACAGCGATTACAGCCTCAAGTCTTCTTGGGAATGATATTACAAGCTTGGCACACCTGTATTTGGAGAGTTTCACCCATTCTTCTCTGCAGATCCTCTCAAGCTCTGTCAGGTTGGATGGGGAGCGTCGGCTGCACAGCTATTTTCAGGTCTCTCCAGAGATGTTCGATCGGGTTCAAGTCCGGGCTCTAGCCGGGCCAATCAAAAACATTCAGAGACTTGTTCCAAAGCCACTACTGTGTTGTATTGGCTGGGTGCTTAGGTTCATTGTCTTGTTGGAAGTTGAACCTTCACTCCAGTCTGACGTCCTGAGTGCCCTGGAGCAGATTTTCATATAGGATCTCTATGTACTTTGCTCCGTTCATCTTTCCCTCAATCCTGAATAGTTTCCCAGTCCCCGCCGCTGAAAAGCATCCTCACAGCATGATGCTGCCATCACCATGCTTCACCGTAGGGATGGTGCCAGGTTTCCTCCAAACATTTCCTCCAGTGTCCAGTCTTGGTTTCATCAGACCAGAGAATCTTGTTTCTCATGGTCTGAGACTCCTTTAGATTTCTTTTGGCAAACTCCAAGCGGGCTGTCATGTGCCTTTTAGTGAGGAGTGGCTTCTGTCTGGCCACTCTACCATAAAGGCCTTATTGGTAGAGTGCTGCAGAGATGGTTGTCCTTCTGGAAGGTTCTCCACAGAGGAACTCTGAAGCTCTGTCAGATTGACCATTGGGTTCTTGGTCACCTCCCTGACCAAGACACTTCACCCCCGATTGCTCAGTTTGGCTGGGTGTCCAGCTCTAGGAAGAGTCTTGGTGGTTCCAAACTTCTTCCATTTATGAATGATGGAGGCCACTGTGTTCTTGGGGACCTTCAATGCTGCAGACATTTTTTAGTACCCTTCCCCAGATCTGTGCCTCGACACAATCCTGTCTCGGAGCTCAACGGACAATTCCTTCAACCTCATGGCTTGGTTTTTGCTCTAACATGCACTGTCAACTGTGGGACCTTATATAGACAGGTGTGTGCCTTTTCAAATCATGTCCAGTCAATTGAATTTTGGGCAGGTGGACTCCAATCAAGTTGACGAAACATCACAAGGATGATCAATGGAAACAGGATGCACCTGAGCTCAATCTCGAGTCTCATAGCAAAGGGTCTGAGTACTTATGTAAATAAGATATTTCTGTTTTTTATTTGAATACATTAGCAAATAAAACTGTTTTCACTTTGTCATTATGGGGTATTGTGTGTAGATTGATGATTTTTTTTGTTGTTGAATAAAGCTGTAATGTAACAAAATGTGGAAAACGTCAAGGGGTCTGAATACGTTCTGAATGCACTGTACTTTCTTGAATAACAGGGGTAATGAGTGGAAATTTAAATGACAGCGGATGCTCATATTATTCCATGCTGGGTTAATAACTACTTCCCTGATGGCACCCCCTGATTCGCTTTCTCTCTTTCTATGAGGTGTTATCAATAATAAGGAAAGAGGCATTACTAAATCCTGTGCTAAACATGAATGGCCTGCTGGCAAATGTAATACAACATTGGAAAAGGTAAAAGGGTGGTAAAACATTAAAACACTAGTGAATATTGGTTAACAAAGTCATTTTGGGAATATTATTTCACTTGGATGTATACCTGGTATAACCAATGATTTATACATACCCTACATGACTGACAGGGGGAGCTGTTTTGAAGCAACCGTGCCTCCATCTTGGCACTTTGTAGAAAATATTTAGGAAGTTCCATTAAGTATACTTTTATTGAAAGTTCCAATGTTACTGTCCCCACCACAACAAAAAGCACTTAAATACATGGAATTTTGTCCTTGAAACATTTAATTGAAATACTGTAGAATTCCATTCATTCCTATGGAGGACTGCTTCTTCTGGGAAGTGCCAATAAGGCAGATCGGTGGCTTCAAACCCTCTCGTTGGCCAATACATAGCATCAGCATTCCAAAGTTTATATACATAAAATATAAAGGGTCTGAATACTTTCCGAATGCACTGCATATACAATATATAATGTATAATGTATAGTACAACAATATTACAACGTACGTGACTGTAGAGTGTGTGCTTGGCATATGTGTGCGTCTCTTCACAGTCCCGCTGTTCCATAAGGTGTATTTTTACAAAAAAATGTGTTTATCTGATTCTACTGTCGTCATCAGATACCTGATGTGGAATAGAGTTCCATGTAGTCATGGCTCTCTGTAGTACTGTGCGCCTTCCATAGTCTGTTCTGGATTTAGGGATTGTGAAGGGACCTCTGGTGGCATGTCTTGTGGGGTATGCATGGGTGTTTAAACAGACAGCTCGGTACAATCAGCTTGTCAGCACTTCTTACAAAACAAGATAATCCCTCCACCTGACTGGTGTGACATATCAATAAACTGATTAAACAGCATGATCATCTTCATGGGCTATACTCTGCCTTGTCTCAGGGTAGTATGTTGGTGGTTGAAGATATCCCTCTAGTGGTGTGGGGGGCTTTGCTTTGGCAAATTGGGTGGGGTTATATCCTGCATGGTTGGCCCTGTCCGGGGGTATGGTCAGACGGGGCCATAGTGTCTCCCGACCCCTCCTGTCTCAGCCTCCAGTAATTATGCTGCAATATTTTATGTGTTGGGGGGCTAGGGTCTGTTATATCTGGAGTATTTCTCCTGTCTTATCCGGTTTCCTGTGTGAAGTTAAGTATGCTCCCTCATTCTCGCTCTCTCTCTTTCTCTCTTTCTCTTTCTCTTCTCTCGGAGGACCTGAGCCCTAGGACCATGCCTCAGGGCTACCTGGCCCGATGACTCCTTGCTGTCCCCAGTCCACCTGGTCGTGCTGCTGCTCCAGTTTCAATTGTTCTGCCTGCGGCTATGGAACCCTGGCCTGTTCACCGGACGTGCTACCTTGTCCCGGACCTGCTGTTTTCGACTCTCTTTCTCTACCGCACCTACTGTCTGGAACTCTGAATGATCGGCTATGAAAAACCAACTGACATTTACTCCTGAGGTGCTGACCTGTTGCACCCTCTACATCCACTGTGATTATTATTATTTGACCCTGCTGGTCATCTATGAACGTTTGAACATCTTGGCCATGTACTGCTATAATCTCCACCTGGCACAGCCAGAAGAGGACTGGCCACCCCTCATAGCCTGGTTCCTCTCTAGGTTTCATCCTAGGTTCTGGCCTTTCTAGGGAGTTTTTCCTAGCCACCGTGCTTCTACACCTGCATTGCTTGCTGTTTGGGGTTTTAGGCTGGGTTTCTGTATAGCATTTTGTGACATTGACGGATGTAAAAATGGCTATATAAATACATTTTATTTATTGATTACACAGTGGCACCTTGTACTGGGGACAATAAAAGACCACTCTAAAATGTGCAGTTTTGTCACAGAACACAATGCCACAGATGGCTCAGGTCTTGAGGGAGCGTGCAATTGGCATGCTGACTGCAGGAATGTCCACCAGACAGTGCTGTTCATATCTCAACTATAAGCCGCCTCCACCGTTGTTTTAGAGAATTTGGCAGTACATACAATTGGCCTCACAACCGCAGACAAGTGTATGGTGTCATGTGGGAGAGCGGTTTGCTGATTTCAACGTTGTGAACAGAGTGCCCCATGATGGCGGTGGGGTTATGGTATGGGCATGCATAAGCTACGGACAACGAACACAATTGCATTTTATCGATGGCAATTTGAATGCACAGAGATACCGTGACTAGAGCCTGAGGCCCATTGTCGTGCCAGTCATCTGCCGCCATCACCTCATGTTTCAGCATGATAATGCACGGCCCCATGTTGCAAAGATCTGTACACAATTCCTGGAAGCTGAAAATGTCCCAGCTTTTCCATGGCTTGCACACTCACTAGACATGACACCCATTGAGAATTTTTGCAATGCTCTGGATCGACGTGTACGACAGCGTGTTCCAATTTCAGCCGATATCCAGCAACTTTGCATAGCCATTAAAGAGGAGTGGGACAACATTCCACAAGCCACAATCAACAGCCTGATCAAATCTATGTGAGGAAGACATGTCGGGCTGCAAGAGGCAAATGGTGATCACACCAGATACTGACTGGTTTTCTCATCCACACCCTTACTTTAAAAGAATTGTTATCTGTGACCAACAGATGGATATCTGTATTCATGTGAAATCTATAGATTAGGGCCTAATGAATTTATTTCAATTCATT
The DNA here is from genome assembly GCF_016432855.1 of Salvelinus namaycush. NCBI lineage: Eukaryota > Metazoa > Chordata > Actinopteri > Salmoniformes > Salmonidae > Salvelinus > Salvelinus namaycush. The sequence continues at coordinate 6,949,234 of NC_052343.1, read as the reverse complement.
GATTTCCTTATATGAACTGTAACTCGAAAATCTTTGACATTTTGCATGTTGAGTTTATATTTTTGTTCAGTATATTTCCTTTTTTTTTTTTTTATCTACTTTTTAACTACATATTGTTGGGAAAGAGCTTGTAAGTAAGCATTTCACAGTAAAGTCCACGCCTGTTGTATTCGGCACAGGACAAAATACTATTTGATATGATTTTATTTGAATGAGCAAGAAAATATCAAAAGCGTACCGGTCATTGATAAAGGAAATGAAACAACACTCAGAGAGCGTCTCCTGTGTCACTTATGAAGGCAATTTTCAATATACTTTCCTTTGTACAAAGTACTATACGTTCAGTGAATAGTTTTCAACTCAATTGTAAACTATTCTCGCTGCATTGGTATCCTCATAATATCAGGTATGGCTCCTCAGAAATATTACATTGTGTAATCGTTCTTCTTTGAACAGGAACATGCCAAGCTGATTATTCACAATCTGCCAATGAATGACACGCACCGTTCTCTTAACAGAGGCTACAGAGCTTGAATTTGTCTGTGATTTTACGAAAGAGCAGTAACCATTTAGTCATTCTATTTCACACTACAGATCCAGCTCAGTCTAAACATCCATTTCATTCTGAATCTCATGTACTAAAATGCAACGGGCTGGGATGAAATTTCAAATAAACCTTTTGAATGGAGACACATTTATTCCAAACATTAACATCGGTGAAAGCATGAGCATGAGCATGAGAACTCCTCTGAAATGTTCTTGCAGTTGAGTTTCTCTGTGTCTGTCTGTATAATAACACAATTTCTATAACACAATGCATAAAAAGAGATGCCTTCCTGTGCTTCAGTATTTAACACTGATTTAATGCTTGACTGAATCGGTCTAAGTCAAAAACACAGTGGGAAATGAGTAGCACCCTCATTGAAGTTATCACGGTCTGCGATCTAAAGAAAAAAGATAGAACGAGATAAATATGTTCGTCAGAAAACCTGCTCTTTCATTCAATCCATACAGCAGCAGCCACTGCACTGGTTTAATCAAAGATCTGGTACAGAGATAATCAGTAGAAGTGAACCTTGCCTGGGTGACATTAACCTATATTGAGTTACAGGAGTCAGTCTCACTGAGACGGTATCAGATGAATTGCCGTTTCTGATGTTATCTGGAGGAGGCTGAAACACATCAGAGGGGATATGAGCGCCTTTATCAACCCATTTGTAACACTTCAACATGCCTAGATTTGGACGTTTGATTTTTTTTTGTCCAATTGAGAGCCAGCAAACAATTTCAAGCCCATTATCAAGATAATTTTATTCAAATTGCACCGGATGCAAATGTCAATGTTGAATATGATGGTAGAATTTTTTTGCTAACAGACAGAGAGGGAAAAAATTTGATGAAATGTAAATATATACATGATTTGGAGAGAGAAAAATCTTCGATTGCTTCTAATTAAACAATTTGGCACTTTTAAATTTGACTTTGTAAACTACCCATCAATGTGTTACAACTTAATCTCCATGTATCTAAACCATTTCCCCTCCATGTGTACTAGGTTGAGTATTAGGTATTAAATGTTAGAATTTCATGACTCAAAAACCACAGCTTTCTTTAAATTTGAATGTTAAAGCTTTGGGGGGAAATCCTGACCATACCAACAGACCTGCAAGTACCTTCAGTTTTACCTCATTTATGTGTCTTGTACTGTAGTTGCAGGCTCATATGCGTATGTGTAATGGTCTGAGTGTAGCTGGTGCAGAGGAGTCAGGCGCAAGACAGCAGAGATGAGTAACACAAGTAACTTTACTCAAATATTCCAATAACATGTCGTAATACCGAGCCCACAATAACGGACCGAACATACATCAAACAATCACGCACAAAAACCATGGGGATAACAGAGGGTTAAATAATGAACATGTAATTGGGGAATTGAAACCAGGTGTGTAAAACAAAGACAAAACAAATGGAAAATGAAAAGTGGATCGGCGATCGGCGATGGCTAGAAGGCCGGTGATGTCGACCGCCGAACGCCGCCCGAACAAGGAGAGGGACCGACTCCGGCGGAAGTCGTGACAGTATGTTTCTAGCACCAGGGATCAATAGGATGTACTGACAATACTGATGAAAGGAAGCATTCAAATCAATTGGGAATCTTGCTATAGGACTTCATAGAACAATTGGTGTTTTCCTGAAACATATTGTACGTCGCATTTGTGTTTTTCTCTTCATAAAAAACCTCAGAGAATGATTTTATTTCATTCTTACTCATATTTCTGTGAAAAGGTTCATTGTGAACCATCAAATGAAATAACATTTTATTTGTCACATGCATGAAATGCTTACTTTCAAGCGCTTACAACAATGCCGTTCAATTGTAACTCTTAAGCATTAATTAATCTATGTCGTTCATATGTTTTTCGGCATCCCGTAGTTCAACTGGCCCTAAAGAGGGGATCAATAGTAAAGACTTCCAGATGTTAAAATCCTACCATCTTTTACAGTGGTGATTTTAGGATGTCAATCTTGGTAGGGCAAACAAATATGTTTTGGGGCGATGCATGCCAGCAAAGCCACTACACAATACTAAACAATACATTAATTGCACTATAACAGCGACAAACTGTGCCCACAAACTGTTAGGACCTACATAAACCTGTCCCAACAGCAGTCCCAACATCTTACCACTGCTATACCTGGCTATCAGCGGAGCCTTGTCTGGCAGCGAAATAGTTAATTCAGCCTCATTTACTGCCTTTAAAAAAAAACATAGCTGATATGGCTGACATGCTTACACAAATGTGGTTTCTACTGACAATTGAGATGTACAAACTACGGCATAAGGGGAAGACGAGCGGATATGAGGCAATTCGTAATTTCGATTAAGACATTAATGAGAAAGCTAAGACGGACGTAGTCAATATAACTACTTGTTCAGCACTTTTGATATGTACAGCGACAGAATTCAGAACATGGGCCTTCTTACAGTGTTCTCCCTGTACACCAAGTAAGAACTGTAGGATAAATAAAGGGGGCATATAAGCAGACAATGAAAGCTCTTACAATATTCAATGATTACATTTCTCTTAAATAGGTTATAGGCTACATGTGCCTAGTCAGAACAGTAGGCAAAATTAAGAGGGGAAAATAGCTCAAATCATTAGGGTGAGGCACATGGGCTACTAACAGCTTACAACACAACATACACTTAGTATTACTTTTTTAGCTACAGTATACATATCTTCCTGGCATATTACATAATTTATGCAGCAGCATACAATACATTTCTGAACTCACCTTGTTGTGCTGTTCTCACTTGAACAGGAAGGTGGCGCGGCGGTCCTTCGAGAGCAAATTATTTTCAAGTCAACTGGGAACTCTGAAAAAACAAGGTTGAATCACGATGACGTCGGTGATCTTCAGGTCGTAGCTCTAGAAAGAGGCCGGAGTTCCCGACTTACAACTCCGAGTTGGATGACCGTTCAAAGTGTATTTTTCCAGTCGGAGCTTGTTTTTTTCCTGAGTCAGATTTCCGAGTTAACAGTTGTTTTGAGCGCGGCAGAAATCATGCTGGATTGACAGCATGGCCAATGTTGAATGTTTATAATTTTAAACTTGGAAAAGAGAACCTTAAACCGAAAATTGGGACCACACAGCCACTCCACTGAATAACAGGCTAGTGATTGCTTTGCAATGTTGCAGTTAGCCACTGAATCCCTCCAAACCACTCATTGTTGAATTTGCGATTTCCAACTTGCTGTGTAATGTTTATGTCCAATGACCACCGATATAATGTATCTATAATTTCTCTAAATTATTTATCTTCATTTGACAAGGATTAAAAAGGATTTGCAAGTAGCTTGTCGACTTGATTCATGATGACCGCTAGCGAAGACATTGAAAGTATGATATTGATCAGTCCAATCAAAGCTGAATGCAGATATAACAAGATTTGACAGCATTTTATTTGTGGCCAATGACCTTGAGCCTTCTTGGATGGGCACTTCTAATGTAGCTCTATGGCAGCACCCAAGGGGCTTGAATTTTCAGTGGCTTAGTGTCCCCGTGAGTGACAGAACACTGAGCCAATCACGGCGCAACTAGAGAATGCCAAAGTCACAGCATGTGAGTATTCTACCACTGATGAATAAAGTCATGCATCAGAGCATCATGCATTGCCCCAACCCACCAGAGACTGGCCTTAAAGACTTAAAGCTTGAGCTGAGAAAGTAGCCCTTTAAGTGTTTCACCACCTTGGGTTGCAAAGGTCTAATTAGCCATTTTGTTTGTTCTGTCAGGGATGGCAGACCTCTACAAGACAAGGCCATTTCAGAGCTAACCCCACCATTACCGGTGTCAAGCCCAACTGTGCTGCTGGTTCTCTCTCTGACTGTTTGCTTGTTTTCCCCATGGGCCCCCTTCTAAGAGAAGAATACAGCAATTATCCATCCACTGCATGGTGAAAGGTGAAGGGATTTGTATTTACCAGCCACTGAGCGGTTAATGACAATACAATATGCTCGAATTGTAAGGATTAGAGAGTAGGGATTTGTGTAGAGTCAATGAAATTTCAAACACTGTTTTCCAAGACAATCTACTATGGCAATTGTAAATAGACTATGCTATGAGAACGGGAAATGCATGTGTACAATATATTAATATATTGGCAAACTTTTCTATGTGGTTGGAATATTCTTGCTGTATAAGATTGAACTAATCTCTATTAATGTACCTCTTGGGATGCCCACAAAACAATATTATGTTGGTGTTTGTCCCTATGATCTTTTATAGCAGATTATCTTTGCCAAATACAGTATACTGTCCGTAGCAACCCCCACTCTAACTGTTCTAGTTTGTCAAAGCTTTCCGTACATATGACACATCGATATGTATCTACAGAAAGCCAAGTTTAGCCAAGTTTCACCCAAACCAATGAACTCTCTTCAACCCAAGACACTATCCGTATGTCATCTCAACCAACTGTCATCCCCCCGTGGTGAATGGTGGGACATGTTGACTGAGACAGAGAGAGGAAAACACAACAATTAGAGTCAGACCGCGGGCAACGGACTGTTGCTGAGGATTAAAAACAGTAACATTTCCGGTCTGGTGAACAGAGGAGTGAAACAGGGGAACAGTGGAAGAGGGGTGAGGAGAAAACATTTGAACAAACACTTGAGTGGTGAGAAGAGGGCTGATGTGTACATAAGTCTGAACTTCAGAAAGGTTACATACTGTATCTGCATAGATTACGAAAACTGAGTCACCGAAAGTGACATATATAACTAACATGTCAGCCGAAGTGATATATAACTACAATGGTTAAATATTTTAAAAATGACATATTTTAATGAGACCGTTGAAAAAAAATATATATATATTTGCTTTTTAGCTATCACTTCAGCAGCAGACATTTCGGTTTTCATTTCACTGTCTTTGGGCGATTTGTTTGTCCTTGGTTGTGATAATTACAGAAGACTGGGACAAATCAGAGGGATGTTGGCTCCAGTAGGAGGTCTGTTCTCACAGAATTAATGAGTATAACAACATCAAGTCTAATATCTTATGCAAGACTTCCATGCAGCTCTTTTTTACGTTACATGATGTGTGCTTTGCATTCAAGGGGACGCATCCACCCGATACTAAGGAGAACCGTTTTTGATTGCCAGCCCTATTATATTAATTGTCAGAAATCTTTGTCTTCGACATGCTCCACTGACAGGCTGATGATCCCAGCAATCACCTATAGCTATAATCGAATACAGGTGCAGCACTGGTAATCACACTGAGCACAGTGTGTGTGTGTGTGTGTGTGTGTGTGTGTGTGTGTGTGTGCGCGCGTGCGTGTGGGTGTGTGGGTGTGCGCTTGCGTGCATGCGTGCGTGTGTGTGAGCATGGTGAGGAAAGAGAAAGTGTTCCCTAACATCTACAAAACGTTTCTATTATACTCAAATCAAATCAAATTGAATTTTGTCACATGCGCCGAGTACAACAGGTGCAGACCTTACAGTGAAACGCTTACTTACAAGCACTTAACCAACAATGCAGTTTTAAGAAAAATACCTTGAAAAAGTAACAAATAAAAGTAACAATAATTAAAGAGCAGCAGTAAAATAATAATAGTGAAGGTATATACAGGGGGTACCTGTACAGAGTCAATGTGCGGCGGCACCGGTTAGTCGAGGTAATTGAGGTAATATGTACATGTAGGTAGAGTTATTAAAGTGACTATGCATAGATAATAACAGAGAGTAGCAGCAGTGTAAAAGAGGGGGGGCAATGCAAATAGTCTGGGGTAGCCATTTGATTAGATGTTCAGGAGTCTTATGGCTTGGGGGTAGAAGTTGTTTATAAGCCTCTTGGACCTAGACTTGGCGCTCCAGTACCGCTTGCCGTGCAGTAGCAGAGAGAACGGTCTATGACTAGGGTGGCTGGAGTCTTTGACAATTTTTAGGTTCGTCTTCTGACACCGGCTGGTATAGAGGTCCTGAAGGGCAGGAAGATATGCCCCGGTGATGTACTGGGCCGTATGCACTACCCTGTAGTGCCTTGCGGTCGGAGGCCAAGTAGTTGCCGTACCAGGCAGTGATGCAACCCTTCAGGATGCTCTCAATGGTACAGCTGTAGAACCTTTTGAGGATCTGAGGATCCATGCCAAATCTTTTCAGTATCCTGAGGGGGAATAGGTTTTGTGGTGCCCTCTTCACGACTGTGTTTGTGTGCTTGGACCATGTTAGTTTGTTGGTGATGTTGACGCCAAGGAACTTGAAGCTCTCAACCTGCTCCACTGCAGCCCTGTCTATGAGAATGGGGGCGTGCTCGGTCCTCCTTTTCCTGTAGTCCACAATCATCTCCTTTGTCTTGATCATGTTGAGGGAACGTTTGTTGTCCTGGCACCACACGGTCAGGTCTCTGACCTCCTCCCTATAGGCTGTCTTGTCGTTGTCGGGGATCAGGCCTACCACTGTTGTGTCATCTGCAAACTTAATGATGGTGTTGGAGTCGTGCCTGGCCATGCAGTCATGAGTGAACAGGGGGTACAGGAGTGACTGAGCACACACCACTGAGGATCCCCCGTGTTGAGGATCAGCGTGGCGGATGTGTTGTTACCTACCCTTACCACCTTGGGGCGGCCCGTCAGGAAGTCCAGGATCCAGTTGCAGAGGGAGGTGTTTAGTCCTAGGGTTCTTAGCTTAGTGGTGAGCTTTGAGGGCACTATGGTGTTGAACACTGAGCTGTAGTCAATGAATAGCATTCTCACATAAGCTCTTTTCTTACTCCATACTCATTCATATTAGGCTTTTGTGTGGGGTTCAATGTTATTGACCATGTTATTTATTTCATGTTCTTCATTTAAAGCACCAACACTAGACTGATAGACTGGCCAAAGACTTCAGAACCATGGAGAGCAACAACACCAAGCATCTGCCTCCAACAACCACACTTCCCCATATAATTTCAGCACCATGGACAACAGCATTACCTGAAAACTGATTCTCCTCAATGGGATCGACAGCACTAGCGAGAGTAATCATTTAAGAATGACGCATCTTGTTTTATATGGAGTACTTGAGGTAGAGTATCCATGCGAAGCCCACAAAAGCCTAATGAGTGTGGAGTAAAAAAGGAGCTTCCTTTTTATTTGCAGCAAAAAACATGAAATCATAAAGGTGACAATGCCATGGTCCAACTGCTCATGTAATTGAAACAATCGATTGCAATTTCATAAACACAAATGTGTACAAAGCGGCTTACTTTGGTCGAGCGATCAAAGCGACACGCCTATCAATCTCACAGCCTCTCCCTTGGGCCACTCATTGTTCTCTTATTGAACGCTAGAGGAAAACATTGCACCCAGTCAGGTTTTATGTGGCATAAGGGTGGAAGGGTTTGGTTTCTAAGCTCTGATGTAGGATCAGTTCATCTTTATCCTAACCCAAACCCTTTGAATGGGAAAGCTCGAAACTGCTCCAGATCATAGTGGTGACATGGCGATTTCTCTTGCTTGGTGTGACACTTTGTCTGAGACTATGGACTTTTAAAATTGAGCTGGGACAGAGGGACCTAGTACATTTTTAGCAAGAATACGGTAATGGGAAGCCATTTCATTGACAATTTCCATGTTCTAAATCTGAAAGGCACATTACTTTTGAATTATTAAAGGGAAAGGGAAAATAATTTTGAAAAGTATGTCTAAATTGTATTCAAAGTAAACCTGGCCCTTTTGACAGTTATATAACCACCAACAGGTTGCCATGAATATAAAAAAAGGGGACTATTGGAGAGAAATTCAGGATTAACGTAAACGTTGCATATGAACCCAGAAATGTTTGAATGAACCCTTTAGGAAAATGCTTACAGTCTGACTGTTGTTGGACTCTGTTGTTTGAAATGGTGGAGACCTTAGAAATCCACTAACATCCACAGTGGTGATCGTAGTAAGTAAATATTGGTGGAGCAAAAAAAAGTGGGATGCATGCCAGCAAAGCCACTACACAACACTAAACAATACATTAATTGCACTGTAACGGTGACAAACGGTGCCAACAAACTGTTACGGCCTACATAAAGCTGTCCCAACAGCAGTCCCAACATCTTACCACTGCTACTACACCTGGCTATCAGCGGAGCCTTGTCTGATAGCGAAACAGTTAATTCAGCCTCATTTACTGCCTTCAAAAAAACATAGTTGATATGGCTGACTTGCTTAAACAAATGTGGTCTCTACTGACAATTGAGATGTACAAACTATGGCATAAGGGGACAACAAGCGAATAAGAGGCAATCCATAATTTCGATTAAGACATTAATGAGCGAGCTAGGACGGTCAATAGTCAATATAACTATTTGTTTAGCACTTTTGAAATGTACAGCGACAGAATTCTGAACATGGGCCGTTCTTACAATGTTCTCCCTGTACACCAAGTCAGAACCGTAGGATAAATAAAGGGGGCATATAAGCAGACTATGAAAGCTCTTACAATATTCAATGTTTACATTTCTCTAAAATAGGTTATAGGCTACACGTGCACCAACAAGTAAGAACAGTAGGCAAATTAAGAGGGGAAAATAGACCAAATTATTAGGGTGAGGCACGTGGGCTACTAACAGCTTACTACACAACATATACTTAGTATTACTTTCTTAGCTACAGTATACATATCTCCCTGGCATATTACATAATTTATGCAGCAGCATACAAGACATTTTTGGACTCACCTTGTTGTGCTGTGATCACTTGAACAGGAAGGTGGCGCGGCGGTCCTTCGTGAGCAAATTTTGTCATCAAAGTCTGGTATTCTCATGATTTAGGGTGCTTTAAAAACAATTGGGAACTCTGAAAAAACAAGGTCGAATCATGATGACGTCATTGATCTTCAGGTTGTAGCTCTAGAAAGAGAAGAGTTGGAAGACCGTTCAAAACGTATTTTCCCAGTCGGTGCTCATTTATTCCCGACTTCCCAGTTGTTTTGAACTCATTGAAGTCAGATTTCTGAGTTAACAGTTGTTTTGAGCGTGGCACAAATCATGCTTCATTGACATCATGGCCAGATTTGGGACCACACAGCCACTCCACTGAATAGCAGGCTAGTGATTGCTTTGCGATGTTGCAGTTAGCCACTGTCACTGATTCCTTACAAACCCCGCATTGTTGAATTTGCGATTTCCAACTTGTTGTGTAATGTTTATTTCCAATGGCCAATGAGCTACGATACATTTTATCTATAATTTCTCTTCATTATTTCTCTTCATATGATAAGTTTTAAAAAGGATTTGACAGTAGATTGTCGACTTGATCCATGATGATGACTGCTAGCTAAGATTTTGAAAGTATGATGTTGACATGATCAGTCCAATCAAAGGTACTGTACGTATAACGTGATTTGACATCATTTTATCTCTGGTCAATGACCTTGAGCCTTCTTGGATGGGCACTTCTAATTTAACTCTATGGCAGCACCCAAGGGGATAGAATTTTGTAGCTCTACTCTTAGACTTGGCAGTGACGTAGTGTCCCCATGAGTGACAAAACACTGAGCCAATCACAGTGCAACGCTACGTATTTTCTGCTGGTTTGCCCCACCACTACAGACAGCACTGAGCTAGGCTGAAACACCTGTATTTTGGTGCTGCCTTACTCAAGAAAACAAAAAAAGAGACCATGTGTGTATGCGGCTTTATTAACTCAATTATATATATTTTTTTTACATTGTTTGCAAACTGATATGTGACACGTATTATACCACATTTTTTGCTAAAAATGTGCCTCTGCCCCACCTGCCCTGAATACGGGTCGCCACTGAACATCCATAATATGCTCAGCCACTTACTGACCGAAATGGCTCTCGTCTGTATGTGGACAACCCTCTCGTTTCACATTTCTACAGATGAATCCAGGAATTCTGAATAAATTGACTCTCTCTCAGCTTCTCTCCCCCCCCCCCCCCCCCCCCCACCCCCCACCCCACCCTCTCTCAATTTCTCTCTCCCCCTCTCTGTTTTGTTCTCTGCGTCACTGTTGGTAAATGAGATGGGAACAGGTAATGAGCAAATTTCATGCCAGGAGCATGTGTAACGACGATAATTAATGTCCATTGTCTTTTGGATCAGCCAAATATTAGACATCAGGCGGAATTATCTGCCTGTATCAAATCACCTTAATCAACATTTTGGGCCACCTGCTAATCACGATAATGCATTCTCTCTCTCTAAATTGGTTGGATCGCATGCATGAATTTGGAACTCATGGAATGAGTAGATGGAAGGTGAAGTGGAACATTTCAACAAGAGGGGAAGACAACATTTCCTTTCACAAAAAGTATTTCATACTTTACTTTTGTGTAACCTTGAAAAATATACTTTTATTCTTAAATAACTTGCAGTGTGTATTGTTTTCTATGGAGGTTTAAGCCGTCTGAGCTGTAACTTGACGTTGGGGTTGATCACGAAAAAGGTGATGAGGATTTTCGCCCACAACCTTTTGAACTCTTGCCACATCTCCTTGCCAGCAAAATCCTCCCAGCATCCGGGTGTGTGACAGCATTGCCAGCCAGCATATGCCTCATGTCTGTTTGAAGGGGACCCCGCCCTGCCGGTCCAATCCTCCAAACCTGCGTGACTCAACCGGCTTATGACGAAACCAGGCAATTGCAACTGCTTTAGGCCCCTGATAAAAGAAGCAATAAGTCAGCCAGAGAATCCGCCACAGTGCTATACAACGGCCAGGAACATTTACACTGTATTTGTGTAACATCATGGTTATCATGGAGGTGGTAGGAGAAATTGATGTATGGTGCAGTGTAGATAACAGTGCTGCATGTGCCGCCACCATTTTATTTGTCTATTCTTTTTACCATCAGAAACTGTGTCTGGAGTCTAGAGGGAGTACATTCAGAGCCAGGTCATTCTGAAATGTGTGTCAGACACATCGGATAAAGGGCTTTACAATGGTTATTGGTAAGATGGGAGTAATCATGGAGGATTGTGAGATACAGCAGCCTTATTTTTGAGCTATTGATTTCTGTTCTGCCGATGGCAATGCTAAAACAGCGAGGGAGGTGTTTTTAGGCACCTGCTCATTTTTTGTTAAAAATAAATAAAAGCCTACTCCTACCACTTGTGTGGTTTAAATCTATTTTTTGGATTACTGTAAACAAGATGTACAGTGCCTTGCAAAAGTATTCATCCCCCTTGGCGTTATTTTAATTTTGTTACAACATTACAACCTGGAATTTAAATGGATTTTTATTTGGTTTTCATGTAATGGACATTCACAAAATGGTGAAGTGAAATGAAAAACCCAACTTTGTTTAAAAAATGTAAAACGGGAAAGTGGTGCGTGCGTATGTATTCATCCCCTTTGTTATGAAGCCCCTAAATAAGATCTGGTGCAACCAATTACCTTCAGATGTCACATATTTACTTAAATAAAGTCCACCTGTGTACAATCTAAGTGTCTCATGATCTGTCACATGATCTCGGTATATATACACACCTGTACTGAAAGGCCCCAGAGTCTGCAACACCACTAAGCAAGGGGCACCACCAAGCAAGCAACACCATGAAGACCAAGGAGCTCTCCAAACAGGTCAGGGACAAAGTTGTGGAGAAGTACAGGTTATAAAAGAATATCGGAAACTTTGAACATCCCACGGAGCGCCATTAAATCCATTATTTAAAAAATGGAAAGAATATGGCACCACAACAAACCTGCCAAGAGAAGGCTGCCCACCAAAACTCACGGACCAGGCAAAGAGGGCATTAATCAGAGAGGCAACAAAGAGACCAAAGATAACCCTGAAGGAGCTGCAAAGCTCCACAGCAGAGATTGGAGTATCTGTCCATAGGACCACTTTAAGCTGTACACTCCACAGAGCTGGGATTTACAGAAGAGTGGCCAGAAAAAAGCCATTGCTTAAAGAAAAAAATTAAGCAAACACATTTGTTGTTCACCAAAAGGCATATGGGAGACTCCCCAAACATATGGAAGAATGTACTCTGGTCAGATAAGACTAAAATTGAGCTTTTTGACCATCAAGGAAAATGCTATATCTGGCGCAAACCCAACATCTCTCATCACCCCGAGAATACCATCCACAGCATCATTCTGTGGGGATGTTTTTCATCGGCAGGGACTGTGAAACTGGTCAGAATTGAAGGAATAATGGACGGCACTAAATACAGGGAAATTCTTGAGGGAAACCTGTCTCAGTCTTCCAGAGATTTGAGACTGGGGCGGAGGTTCACCTTCCAGCAGGACTATGACACTAAGCATACTGCGGTTTTAAGGGGAAACATTTAAATGTCTTGGAATGGCCTAGTCAAAGCCCAGACCTCAATCCAATTGAGAATCTGTGGTATGACATGAAGGAACTGGAGCAGTTTTGCCTTGAATAATGGGCAAAAATCCCAGTAGCTAGATGTGCCAAGCTTATATAGACATACCCAAAGAGACTGACAGCTGTAATTGCTGCAAAAGGTGGCTCTACAACGTATTTACTTGGCGGGGGGGGGGGGGGGGGGGGTGAATAGGTATGCATGCTCAAGTTCTGTTTTTTTCTTCAAAGTGGTATGCATGTTGTGTAAATCAAATGATACAATCCCCCCAAAAATCTATTTTAATTCCAGGTTGTAAGGCAACAAAATAGGAAAAATGCCAAAGGGGTGAAAACGTTCGCAAGCTACTGTACATGTACATACTGTACATTACTTTGCATTAGCTATCTTTAAATCATGGTGTTCATCACTACCCAACGGCTGTTTTCTTTGTCAGGTCCGGTTTACATGTTGTGCATACTCATTCTGACAAGCATAAATTACCCAGCCTTGTCAGATCTTAGGCTTCCGGCATGGAGAGCTGGAAAACACACTGAGAAGCTTCCCAGCTTTCCCTTCTCCCTCCCTGATCTGATCCCCCACATCTTCTGGATCGGTGAGCACATATAACCCCACACCCTCCTCGCCTCTGCCGAATCCCTATCCTCTTCCCCATCCCAGCCCATGTGATTGCTGGAGGAAACCATGCATGTGCCTCCCTGAGCCTCTCTACTATGGTGCCAAACCTACCCTCCGCCACTCATAGGAAATGCAAATCCTCAGGAAATCTACAGCAGACTTGGGAGAGCTCAGCAAAGGGAAAAATTAGTAGGCAAACTAAGGGTTTCCACCAACCACAAAGAGATCTGGATATATTTTGATGACTTGTGCATCTTTGTCAAAATTGTGGTTTCATATAAATTGAAGGGTCTGTCGAAACATTAATAGCAGTGTGATAGTAGCAACTAGTGCTGTATTCCGTCAGTAATTTGATGTCGATTTATTATTAGATTTAGATTTGGACCAGCACCAAAGCCCTCATATTTTTCACAATTTAATGGGAGGTCCTCCAATTTAGTGATATCCAGGCTACCCCAAGAACCAGTCAGCAAAAGGTTGCATTTAACAGTCCATAACAAAAGAACTCTGCAACGATATCCTAATTAGATCAAAAGTCTATAATACCACAGCTGTCATACACTGTAACAATGAAAAGGAAATCAGCCTACTATGACACCACCATGTGACTATATTAATCAGTCCCCTGTGAGATCTATTGTAAGTCAGAGGTTAGATCTCATCCACGGTTCTAAATATGCCCTGCTCAGACTGATTTTCCTCAGTGACCATAAATGAGGGCTATGGGAAGGTTATGAACTGAAGGAACGGCCATTACTTCTAAACCATGAAGCATCTGTTGACTTACAATGCTAATCAGAGGGAGTTCATCCTTAAGCCCAGTGAAGAGGTCTGGGAGCCGCGTGCAGCGAGCCAGCCACTACTTCCATCAATGTCACGACACAGCTGAAAAGAGTCACGACCAGTTAGAGCACCTCGTTTTTAGGTCTGCGGTCTGTGCACTGTGCAGGGCTGTGGGAAACAGTGAATCACTGAGAGAGCTTTGCCTTTTGTCTAACTCTCTTTCTGACCATTGAGTTCCACTGAGAGAAAGAACACTCTTGATATTAACTATTTCAGAGAGGCTATGGTAAATTGCAAATTAGTAAAATGTTCAAACCGTTCAGGGTCGATGACTTCATGTACTGCTATAAGCCAATTAAAAGGTGCAGTAGAGACACTTGTCTAAATCCCGATGTCCTTGCGCTTACTTCAGCCTCAATGTTTCATCAAAATTGGATCATATGATTGTTCATAAAGCCTCCAGCACACTGAGTTCAAATCTGTCTTTGGACAATTTTTGATACACACACAGCAAAGTGACACCTTATGTATCCTTCTCCAGGACCATGCAGTCTCCTTGGTTCCCTATTGACGTCAAACAAGGCTCATGTGCTAAAGTAGTACGCAGTACTGAATACTCCTCGAGAGTTCTGCAAACCAAGTCTGACAGTTGCTTTCTATACGGTACAGCAAGGACCAATTCTCACGACTGTTTCACTAATGTCAGTGAACGTGAAACCGGAATGGGAATGGAAGAAGAGGCAGCAAAGTGCCATTGACATTGTTGGGAGGAGTTTGTGATGTAACAGACAGACAAAGAGCAGAGTCGAATAGTAGTTCTGGGAGTTTGACGAACAGACAGACTGATAAGACAGCAGCATGACTCATTTGTCATACTGCTGGGGAAAATAAACATTAAGGGAACTGCACACAGCTCAACAGATAGCATCTTTTAATTGGAGTGTTTGGTCATGTTTCATCCACTGCAAATCGGTTATGTCTTCATTTTTTTATGTTGTTGTAATGGTCAGAAGTGAATTTTGTGCATTTAACATTATCATGGGTGAGTGGAACAATAAGCTGGAGGCAAATGTGTTTACTTCTCATTTGGAGGTGATGAAAAATACAATGCAGTCCCTAAAACAGGAGTTTTCTCGCCTTCCATTTTTTAATAGCTTGTGTTCATTAAATATTAAATGCTGTAATGAAAAACAAGCTTGGTATTTCATTTTCGGTTGAAATAAGCCAATTTGAATTATTGGATCGATTTTGAACAGTGCAGCGCTACACTGCCTTTCATGCAGCTGTGCCATTGTTAATTAAAATCCCTCGACAAATGATTAAAATACTTTTGGCAATAGAATTAGATTTTTCTGTCCCACTCATAGATATCGCTTTATGTACACAGAAAATGCTTACAGTGGACCAATGGACCAAGCAAACCCTAGTTAATTAGGCCTACTAAATTGTACTTTGTCATGGCCGCTCTGGGACTGAAAAAAGTAAAAGGTGGAACTGCAAACATGGGAGGGAATTGTAAAGCGAAGTGGTACATTTTTGTGACAAATTCAGCCTGTAGTGCTGGCTGCTCCAATGCTCTTTTTTCAAATGACTCCTCTTTACCTCTCTTCATGCACTCTCCCTTTACTTCCGAAGCCAATCTTTCCACCATTAAGCTGACAGATTTACTCTTGTGATTTAATCCAATCTATCGGAAAGGGCACAAGATATACACCCGAGTTGGGACTAAGGTCTGCATCATTCTCCGAAAGCTCGGTCAACAAAAACAATTATACAAATGACCTTTGAACGCATTGCCTTAGTTCCTTCATTAGGTTAAGTGGTTCCCTTTTGAGTTAGTACAGTAAGAGAATGCCCACTTGCCTCTCTCTGACTTGACGTCTTAAGAAATGTACTTTAGGGGGGAAAATGACAATGACGTAGAGCGTAAAACACGTGAAATCACGCTAAATCACGTGCCTGACTTGTCCTTGTCCTTTTACCAGAGCCATTCTCTCAATATTTCGCCATTGCAGCAATGCCAGGGGACATCTACTTCTTTTCTCTTGTTGTAAGACACCAGAGGGGAATGATAGAATAAGGAGGAAAGTGTGGTGGAGTGAGAGCGGGGTTACGGGGGAAAGTGGTTAGTGAATAGACTGTCACTGCTGGGAGAGAGAGAGGGAGCGAAATGAGAGAATACAGGTACATCTCCCCCAGGCCTATAATCCTGAGATTACTGTTTGCTCTGGGGCCTGTCTGACTTCACTCCTGCCCGCCTGCGTTTCACTTCTAATCTCCCCGGCCCCAGCTGTCCACCAATTGATTTTAAGATTCTCTAAATCAATTACTTCTCCTGTCCAAGATCTCATTGCCTGTGAGATATACTCACAAATGCATAGGGCCTGTGCACGAATACACACACACACACAAAAAAAATAAGTCCACGCACACAGACACAGACATAGGCTTCAGTGCACGCACACGGGGACACACACACACACATCAGTGCACTAACACACACACACACACACACACAAACAGTATACACCTCATACTCTGAATTATTGTGTGCCTGAATGTCAGTTGAGCTAATTCAACTCAACCTCTTTTCCCCGTAATAGTGTACTGCAAAGCCCCACAGAGTAACTGCAGGTCTCTGTCTGACCCCGCGATTGGATGGATGTCCTCTGCCACCCTTTATGACCCCCATCATCTACATATCCCTGTCTTACACAACATTCAAACATTACATCACACTCGCCTGTTCCATTGCTGTAATCCCTAAAGATGGCGTAATAAAACAGTCGTAACAGTATTGTCATGTGAGACATTCCATGAGTCGCGTCACTGAAAAATCGAATAAATTACCATCCTTCTGGCCTCAGCCTCATAAGATTTACCCTCTCTCCTGTATATTCTGTATGTTTTTTATTTTATCTCACAAAATGTTCAATATTCTCCAGTTATTTCTAGTCGAGATGCCCTTCCTCTGTGAGATGTCTAACCCAACACTTGCATTCCACAAACCTATTGAATTATGGATATGGTCAGGGAATAGCGAGCTACAGTATGTGTTTGAGAGAGAACGAGAGAGCAAGTCCCTTAAATTGACCGTATTATTTATTCATACATGTTTTATTGAGTCACGGGTATTAATAAACAAGCCCACAAATGTATAACTATTAAACTGAGGAAAGAGAAATTGACACGTTGTGGTGCCAAGTAACTTTTCAAGACGAACCTGCCTGCCTCACAGTAAGTAATTATATCGCTCCTAAAAGCTATGGAGGATGGAGAGAGAAAACTCAAAGCTGGCGCTCCATTTCCTTTTTTCTTTCATTCCTTTTTCCCAACAATGTTTGCAGTACCGTCAAGCTGATTCCAGCTGCAGAAATAATTGCAGTTTATTGCCAATTAAACTAATGAGTTCCAAAATACCCCCCGAGTGTTCTGTTTGACAAAACTGGAGATGTGTATATATAGAAGAGGTACATAAAAGTAGAGGGAGAATTCTTAACAATTCCCCCCAAAACAGGAACTTTGATTGGAATGTCACCTTAAAAGATTTTCCAAATAGGATCTCTTTGGAGCTGAGATACTCCTGGGCTGCCAAGGGTTTTTATAAGAAAGAGGTACATGGAAATAGTGGAAGAATTCCGGAATATTCCAGAATGTCAAATTAGAGGCCCTTCAAACAGGGATCTCTTTGGACTTGGGATGCTCCTGGGCTGTCTAGTTGTTTTTTCTTAAGGCCCTGTACGAATTTCCAACCAAAAGAGAGAAGTAGTTCTGCTTGACAGATGTCGTCTCTAGGCCTGGCCCACGGCCTGTCTCTTAGGTGAGCATCATTAATAATGTACCAGGCGTTTGCTAAACCTGTCTGGCAAATGTGCATAAATTGAGCCCGAGGTGCACCGTTGCTGAACAGTCTGCTGTTAGTTTTTTTAGGGAGTATATCACAACAGCTGTACATCTATTATGATAAAGAAGTGATTGAGATACAACCATGTGAAAATAAAAACATTGATGTACAGGAGCTTGCAGTACTAAGCACATAGTCCCATCGATGTTTATGCCTTATGTCCATGAACGCATGTCGACATGATATCTGAATAAAAGCATCGACTCTGAATCTTCTCAGAATTGTATGACTCAATTTTCCAATGTATGTGCTATAAAGAACTGGGTTAATCCTCCAGTTTTTTCACCCACTGCTATATTCCAGAAAAACAGTGACAGTGCATGCGGCTGAAAACAATTACAGGCTAGATCCTTTGAGCATGTATATCATCACATTCTCAACCATGTTCCCATGAAACATTGAGTGCTACATCTAGTCTGCGATTCTCCTCGCATTGCACTGTGGAGCTATGCATTATTTATCAATAGCATGTCAATAGTCATTTTTTACTCTAAAATATACTGGATTTCTGAGCCCTGATGGAACACTATGGCTCGGCATGTGTGATTCACTGTTTCTCAACAAGTATTCCATTACTTGGACTTCCTTCCCTTTTTAAATTATACCACAGAACCAGAATAACAAGCCTTGGTCTCAGAAGCAGAGCAGGGCCCGAAATGGAGAAGGATGGCAGCTGAAGTAGCCTCTATGTATAAGGGTCTGCCATAACCTTGTCAACATAACGTCCTTCAACATCAGTTGAAGGGAAGGGATCCATGATGGGTAGAACCAGATAGGTGGATGAGATGTGGGTGAGGAAAGAGCAAGTGGATGTCAGAAATCTTTCACTTTATAGGTGAGCTCTCTTCAATAGCATGATGGCTAGCACATACTGTATTGTAAACACTCATTGGTAACTAATGGTAATCCTGAGAAATATTCACAAGGTCTTCATGTGGTTGGTACCTGAAAAAATGTTTTTAGCACTTTAGTCTGAGTATTAAGAATGTAGTTCTTCATCAAAACATTTATTTTCAACATCCCTCAACCTTTTAGATTGTTGATAGATATTTGGACCTCGATCACTAGCTTGGAACAGAAACTGCTATTTCAACATTGGTAAGGAAAGCTAAAGTAATATAACCTTGAAGCTCACAACTGAAGTACAGTATTTAGAGACATCTCACTGAATCGACTGAGCTTTCATCAAAAACATTTGCTCGAGAGTGTGAAAAAAAGGGAGCTAAATGTCACAGCCCACGAGATACCAAGATACCTTCCACTATCACTGTTGACTTTTTCCTCATGTGGAACCGGCGGTCACGCAAAGACATTATCACCTGTTTCAGGCCTGCAGTCTGTTGTATTTGCTGTCCTGCGTGTGTAAGGGCCAAGGACCGGTGTCCTGGCATGGAGGCACGTGGCAGTATCCTTGTTGGGGCCCCGGTGTCTGGCGTCATCCCGAGGCCTCTGTGGCACTGAGGTTATTAAAAACATAGCCCCCTCCGTCTGTCAGGCCTGCATTCGGTGGTTGGCCTTGTGTTGCTTTGAAGATGCAGCCTGCCTGGAATTCCATCCTATAAAGTGATTTGAGACTTTAAAAAACTAATCCCGCTATCAGCATGTCTGTCAACTATCGACAATCCCATCTGCCTTTGCTGATAAGACCATTTCGCGCCACGGTCTCTGAATTTTCACAAGGCATCGCTGATTTCAGATAATGCTCAAAAAAGTGAAATATGATCAAATTAGAAACAATGTCATGAAAGATTACCTCCAGCAGGCCACAAATGTGCATGTGTCAGCATATGGTCTCACAAGGGGTCTGAGGATCTCATCTCGGTACCTAATGGCAGTCAGGCTACCTCTGGCGAGCACATGGAGGGCTGTGCGGCCCCACAAAGAAATGCCACCCCACACCATGACCAACCCACCGCCAAACCGGTCATGCTGGAGGATGTTGCAGGCAGCAGAACGTTCTCCACGGTGTCTCCAGACTCTGTCACATGTGCTCATGTGCTCAGTGTGAACCTGCTTTCATCTGTGAAGAGCACAGGGCGCCAGTGGCGAATTTGCCAATCTTGGTGTTCTCTGGCAAATGCCAAACATCCTGCACGGTGTTGGGCTGTAAGCACAACCCCCACCTGTGGACGTCGGGCCCTCATACCACCCTCATGGAGTCTGTTTCTGACCGTTTGAGCAGACACATGCACATTTGTGGCCTGCTGGAGGTCATTTTGCAGGGCTCTGGCAGTGCTCCTCCTTGCACAAAGGCGGAGGTAGCGGTCCTGCTGCTGGGTTGTTGCCCTCCTACGGCCTCCTCCACGTCTCCTGATGTACTGGCCTGTCTCCTGGTAGCGCCTCCATGCTCTGGACACTACGCTGACAGACACAGCAAACCTTCTTGCCACAGCTCGCATTGATGTGCCATCCTGGATGAGCTGCACTACCTGAGCCACTTGTGTGGGTTGTAGACTCCGTCTCATGCTACCACTAGAGTGAAAGCACCGCCAGCATTCAAAAGTGACCAAAACATCAGCCAGGAAGCATAGGAACTGAGAAGTGGTCTGTGGTCACCACCTCCAGAACCACTCCTTTATTGGGGGTGTCTTGCTAATTGCCTATAATTTCCACCTTTTGTCTATTCCATTTGCACAACAGCATGTGAAATTAATTGTCAATCAGTGTTGCTTCCTAAGTGGACAGTTTGATTTCACAGAAGTGTGATTGACTTGGAGTTACATTGTGTTGTTTAAGTGTTCCCTTTATTTTTTTTGAGCAGTGTATATATATATCTAACTTAAAAGCATATATTTTATAACTTATCACTTTCAAACCTCAAAATATTTGATATCACATAGAGTAAAGGTGATGCGGTAATACACATACTGTGTTAGCTCAATCTTTTATATTCTGTTAGAGCTCAGATGTGAAACAAACCATTGTCATTCCAAAACAGCATGGATATCAAAATATCTGTGTCTGTGAGCAAGCGTAGTTTCTGAATTATTAATATCCAACAGCATCGAGCGCAGACATTTAAAAACGCAAATAATCAAATGAGAAATTAGATTAATAATGAATGAATTTGTCCTAGATTTGTGTGCTCTCAAACCAGTCTGTGGCCAAACTAAACAACGTGTTGGAAACACTGAAAGTTTTTGATTTCATCACCATGTGTGTTGTTGAGTACTATGGGATGCTGAACATTCATTCACATGCAAACGCACATTAATCATTTAAAGTGTCGAATGTGAGTGTACTGACTGACTGGGGACCATATGCTTATTCCCTAGGTATATGATACAGCTCTAAACATTAATATCCTACCCACTCTGAATAACACATTATACATAACTCATACATCATTCATGAATTCAGATATTACGTTTTGAGATGTATTTATAAAAAGTAAAATAAGGACAGGTTGTGGGAGTTACCTGTCATTCCTAGCCATGGTGGATCTGCAGCAGAGTTTCAACTCCTGCTCTGGATTATCCAGAGTTCAATGCCTACAGTAATTGGTGTTTGACTTAAACATACACTCCTCTACACCCCCACATCCCATGAGGCAACCCGCAGTTTGACTCGTACACTCCCACCATTCTAAAATCGCGGTGGTGGACTTCGATATTCTACCAGGAACAGAAGCAGTAATGGCCCATTATGTTATAGATTTGTGCACACTGCACTGTTTACCTGAGGCTGCTAATGTTAGAGAGCAGAGGAGAAAATGGTGGAGATGGTTCCCTGCTTGTCTCTGGGAATTCAGTGTAGGATATTCAGTGTTAAAGAGCTGACCTTGAATTCAGTGTAGGATATTCAGTGTAAAAAAGCTAACACTGACTTCAGTGTAGGGTGTTCAGTGTTACATTTGACATACAGTGGGGCAAAAAAGTATTTAGTCAGCCACCAATTGTTCAAGTTCTCCCACTTAAAAAGATGAGAGAGGCCTGTAATTTTCATCATAGGTACACTTCAACTATGACAGACAAAATGAGAAAAAAAATCCAGAAAATCACATTGTAGGATTTTTAATTAATTTATTTGCAAATTATGGTGGAAAATAAGTATTTGGTCACCTACAAACAAGCAAGATTTCTGGCTCTCACAGACCTGTAACTTCTTCTTTAAGAGGCTCCTCTGTCCTCCACTCGTTATCTGTATTAATGGCACCTGTTTGAACTTGTTATCAGTATAAAAGACACCTGTCCACAACCTCAAACAGTCACACTCCAAACTCCACTATGGCCAAGACCAAAGAGCTGTCAAAGGACACCAGAAACAAAATTGTAGACCTGCACCAGGCTGGGAAGACTGAATCTGCAATAGGTAAGCAGCTTGGTTTGAAGAAATCAACTGTGGGAGCAATTATTAGGAAATGGAAGACATACAAGACCACTGATAATCTCCCTCGATCTGGGGCTCCACAAAAGATCTCACCCCGTGGGGTCAAAATGATCACAAGAACGGTGAGCAAAAATCCCAGAACCACACGGGGGGACCTAGTGAATGACCTGCAGAGAGCTGGGACCAAAGTAACAAAGCCTACCATCAGTAACACACTACGCCGCCAGGGACTGTCACGTTCTGACCATAGTTCTTGTGTGTTTTACTTGTTTTAGTGTTGGTCAGGACGTGAGCTGGGTGGGCATTCTATGTTGTGTGTCTAGTTTGTCCATTTCTATGTATGCCTGATATGGTTCTCAATCAGAGGCAGGTGTTTGTCATTGTCTCTGATTGGCAACCATATTTAGGTGGCTTGTTTTGTGTTGGGGTTTGTGGGTGGTTGTTTCCTGTCTTTGTGTTCTGCACCAGATAGGACTGTTTTCGGTTTTAACATTTATTGTTTTGTAGTTTGTAGTGTTCACGTTATTCTCTTTATTAAACATGTTGAACACTAGCCGCGCTGCGTTTTGGTCCTCTCCTTCATCCCAGGAAGAAAGCCGTAACAGGGACTCAAATCCTGCAGTGCCAGACGTGTCCCCCTGCTTAAGCCAGTACGTCCAGGCCCATCTGAAGTTTGCTAGAGAGCATTTGGATGACCCAGGACGAAGATTGGGAGAATGTCATTTGGTCAGATGAAACCAAAATAGAACAAAATTGGTAAAAACTCAACTCGTCGTGTTTGGAGGACAAAGAATGCTGAGTTGCATCCAAAGAACACCATACCTACTGTGAAGCATGGGGGTGGAAACATCATGCTTTGTGGCTGTTTTTCTGCAAAGGGACCAGGACGACTGATCCGTGTAAAGGAAAGAATGAATGGGGCCATGTATCGTGAGATTTTGAGTGAAAACCTCCTTCCATCAGCAAGGGCATTGAAGATGAAACGTGGCTGGGTCTTTCAGCATGACAATGATCCCAAACACACCGCCCGGACAACGAAGGAGTGGCTTCGTAAGAAGCATTTCAAGGTCCTGGAGTGGCCTAGCCAGTCTCCAGATCTCAACCCCATAGAAAATCTTTGGAGGGAGTTGAAAGTCCGTGTTGTCCAGCAACAGCCCCAAAACATCACTGCTCTAGAGGAGATCTGCATGGAGGAATGGGCCAAAATACCAGCAACAGTGTGTGAAAACCTTGTGAAGACTTACAGAAAACGTTTGACCTCTGTCATTGCTAACAAAGGGTATATAACAAAGTATTGAGATAAACTTTTGTTATTGACCAAATACTTATTTTCCACCATAATTTGCAAATAAATTCATAAAAAATCCTACAATGTGATTTTCTGGATTTTTTTTTCTCATTTTGTCTGTCATAGTTGAAGTGTACCTATGATGAAAATTACAGGCCTCTCTCATCTTTTTAAGTGGGAGAACATGCACAATTGGTGGCTGACTAAATACTTTTTTGCCCCACTGTATTTAGCACACACTCTGAGAGCGACATAAAGTATACATTTTGTTACTGGTTCACTGTGGGAATCGAACCCACAACCCCAGGGTTACACCCGTCATGCTCTACCCCAATGTTCAAATAGAGCTAGTGTGTCACGCCCTGACCTTAGAGATCCTTTTATGTCTCTATTTTGGTTTGGTCAGGGCGTGAGTTGGGGTGGGCATTCTGTTTTGTGTTCTATGTTTTCTATTTCTGTGTGTTTGGCCGGGTGTGGTTCTCAATCAGAGGCACCTGTCTATCGTTGTCTCTGATTGAGAACCATACTTAGGTAGCCTTTTCCCACCTGTGTTTTGTGGGTAGTTATTTTCTGTTTTGTGTTTCTGCACCTGGCAGAACTGTTTCGGTTTCGTTCGTTCTCTTTGTTGTTTTTGTTGTTCAGTTCAGTTTTATGAATAAATCATGAACACTTACCACGCTGCGCTTTGGTCCACTTCTTCATGCAACGATGGCCGTTACATAGTGTAGGATGTTCATCGTTAGAGCAAACACTGAATTCAGTGATACTGTGTTACCAGTGGTTCTGCTCAGTTAGAGAGACCCTGCTGACTTACGTGGGATGTTAATATGGAGGGTCCTCCTCATTATGATAAACATGAACCACACAGGCACTGAGCACTGAAGTCAATGTAATTAATTGCCAGCAAAAAAAGTTTTAACAACTGGTCAAATTAGCCACTTGCAATGTGTTTCAGATATTGTGCCAAAGCCACTTGGCTTTATAAGTGGGGTAATAACTATGGGGCTCTGGGAAAGTGACAGCAAAACGATGCAAAGAACATCAATAGTCATAATTTAAAAAATAATTCATTTGATGATTATAATACACTTGCATCTCCTCCTTGGAGACCTGAAAAGAGCAGGTGAGAGAGAGAGAGAGAGAGAGAGAGAGGGAGAGAGAGAGAGAGAGAGAGAGAGAACAATCAGCAACTGGCTGAAAGTGGGCTTTTATCATTTAGTCATTTGAAATGCAAAAAGGGAAAGCAGATGGATGCACACCAAACTCTCCTCTAATTTGCATTGAAAGGCTGTAGGTGAGAGTGAAGGCTGAGGGTTGCTTGTTTCATGGCACAGAACTGTCACCCTCGGGCCAGCTCCCACCCCCACATGTTAGAGTACATGTTAATGGATTTCAAGGCAAATGTGAGTCCAACAGTTGCCTGTTCTACATTTATGAGGAGAAAAGCAGGATACCTATTACATGAGACCTATTGGGACTTGGTATGGATTCAAGAGATATGTAATGTAATTAACCTATACTGTTTGAATATAGTATTAGACCCACAGACAATATCCAAGAGTTTGGTTTTCACATGACTATCCAAGCTATTTCAGCAGTTACAAAAGGTACTTGATAATGTATGTATTTTAATTTGAATGTAGTACATTTATTAAATCCATACAGCTTACAGGGACAGGAACTGTACCAGCGCTTTGAAAACAGTTCACAGAAGTAATAATTAACTGGACCAAAAACATATTTTGATGTTTCTTTGATGTAACAAAACATAAACAGTATGGTATCCATTTTCAAAGCGGGATCAAAAACCATTGTTTCAGTTGTTGACTGGAGAGAAGGATTGAGCAAATGATGATGTAGTGTTAGTGTTGTATGCACAATAACCATATTCCCCGCCAGAGAGCATACTTACGTTTGCTTCTAAACCTCAGTCGTGAGATCTTTTCACAATGTCACATCCTTCTCCACTATCGCCTTCCGAAGAAATCAGAACACACAAGTAATCCTTCTATCAATCAGCTAATTTGTAGACTTTGTTGTTAAATTGGTAGTACCAAAATGAAAGTTTGCATGATGAGCCTCTGTTTAAGGAGGAGCAAACTTTCTTCCCTGTCACAAATAATCTACAGTGGCTTGTGAAAGTATTCACCCCCCTTAACATTTTTTCCTATTTTGTTGCCTTACAACCTGGAATTAAAATAGATTTTTTGGGGGGGTTTGTATCATTTGATTTACATAACATGCCTACCACTTCGAAGATACAAAATATTTTTGGGGGTGAAACAAACAAAAAATGAAAACTTGAGCGTGCATAAATATTCATGGCCCTCCCAAAGTCAATAATTTGTAGAGCCACCTTTAGCAGCAATTACAGCTGAAAGTCTCTTGGGTATGTCTCTATAAGCTTGGCACATCTAGCCACTGGGATTTTTACCCATTCTTCAAGACAAAACTGCTCCAGCTCCTTCAAGTTGGATGAGTTCCGCTGGTGTACAGCAATCTTTAAGTCATACCACAGATTCTCAATTGGATTGAGGTCTGGGCTTTGACTAGGCCATTCCAAGACATTTAAATGTTTCCCCTTAAACCACTCGAGTATTGCTTTAGCAGTATTTTCTTTTTAGGCCATATTCTTTTTGGAAGGTGAACCTCCGTCCCAGTCTCAAATCTCTGGAAGACTGAAACAGGTTTCCCTTAAGAATTTCCCTGTATTTAGTGCCAGCCACCATTCCTTCAATTCCGACCAGTTTCCCCGCCCCTGCCAATGAAAAACATCCCGACAGCATGATGCTGTGGATGCTGGGGATGATATTCTCGGGGTGATGAGAGATGTTGGGTTTGCGCAAGATATAGCGTTTTCCTTGATGGCCAAAAAGCTCAATTTTAGTCTTGTCTGACCAGAGTACCTTCTTCCATATGTTTGGGGAGTCTCCCACATGCCTTTTGGCTAACACAAAACATGTTGAATTATAATTTTCTTAAAGCAATGGCTTTTTTCTGGCCACTCTTCCGTAAAGCCCAGCTCTGTGGAGTGTACGGCTTAAAGTGGTCCTATGGACAGATACTCCAATCTCTGCTGTGGAGCTTTGCAGCTCCTTCAGGGTTATCTTTGGTCTCTGTTGCATCTCTGATTAATGCCCTCCTTGCCTGGTCCGTGAGTTTTGGTGGGCGGCCCTGTTTTGGCAGGTTTGTTGTGGTGCCATATTCTTTCCATTTTTTAATAATGGATTTAATGGTGCTCCGTGGGATGTTCAAAGTTTCGTATATTTTTTATAACCCATCCCTGATCTGTACTTCTCCACAACTTTGTCCCTGACCTGTTTGGAGAGCTCCTTGGTCTTGATGGTGCCACTTGCTTGGTGGTGCCCCTTGCTTAGTGGTGTTGCAGACTCTGGGGCCTTTCAGAACAGGTGAATATATACTGAGATCATGTGACAGATCATGTGACACTTAGATTGCACACAGGTGGACTTTATTTAACTAATTATATGAATTCGGAAGGTAATTGGTTGTACCAGATTGTACCAGAATACATATGCACGCACCACTTTTCCGTTTAGATTTTTTTTGAATTTCTTGAAACAAGTTATTTTTTCATTTCACTTCCCCAATTTGGACTATTTTGTGTATGTCCATTACATGAAATCCAAATAAAAATCAATTTCAATTACAGGTTGTAATGCAACAAAATAGGACAAACGCCAAGGGGGATGAATAGTTTTGCAAGGCACTGTAGTCATTAGCTGCAGAGCTTTTGTTAAAGCCACCATAACCAATGCAACAATGTGCAATACATGTCAAATCCGCAAACATAATTCATATTTTATAGCCACAAAATGACCTGTAATAACGATTGCCCCATTGTCCAATGGGATCACCGACAATAACACTTTTCTACAGAACACCAACCGCCAACCTGATTGTCATTTGACCCTCAACAACCTTACTAACTATGAAGAAGTTTGTGTCTTGGGGTGGGTGGGAGGTGTGTGTGTGTGAGGGTGTGTGTATTGGATCGGTGAGGGTGGGGGGAGTCAGGTGGGGGGTCAACATGCTGACCGGCACTTTCCCCGACTGTCAAAGTCAATCAGCGTCTGGGAAGTTAATGGAGAACACAAAACCTATTTAAAAGCTACATTTAACACTCGGCTGATTCCATTACATTGTGTAATTTCCAGGTGTCACATTTCCCCTCCACACGTCGGTCTTAATGCTCTCCCAAGCAGCCGCTGATTAGTCAGCCTCTGCTGGCTCCCCAAATCCTCTATCCTCCTAGGCCTCCTATCTTCTCACATCCTCCTGGAAGGCTGTCAAAAAGACTGAGAAACACTTTCCTAGTTCCTACACTTTAGTCGGTTTCGACCTCCTAGGCTGGTTGAAATACTGGATACCGGACATTTGCCCTGTGTACAAAATCCATAAAGGTTACTGGTGAGCAATATTGTAGTCAATTCCTTATGTTAGGTTCTAATTATCAGAAGAAGAACTCGACGGACACTATGAAAGCTTAAACCAAGTTTATTCATCCCAGAGGATCGAACAACTGTACTGACCAGAAACATGGTTCCACCAGTGGTGGTTTACATAACCCACTTTGGGTGGAGTCTCCTCCTTCTCGCTAAACATTGTATCTTTATTACTAGGCAGGAACCTAAGTGATACGGGCTATAAACTGTTCCTGCTCCCTTAACGTGACCTGACCTGACCTCGACCCCCTTCATCACTACTCCACGGCTCTCTCCCCTTATCAGTACTGCCACATGTGATCGTTTTCCCTCCACTCAGCACATTCCAATCGTAATTGCACTCACCATAAACCTTCATCCTACAGATAACCATTAACTCCTGGTGTAAACCCTCGACTATGGCACCCCTCATGTCTCTATTATAACTAATGATTATTAATATTTTAAGTTACACAATCCAAACTCATCTGTCCCCCATTTTTGAACATCTGATATCATCCTGTTCAACATTACATACACCTGTACATTACTTACAAATGAACAACCAATGATAATAAAACACGAACAAAAAATAAGCATAATTAACATTCATAGTGAGGTTTACAAACTCAGAGACTTACGGCCTCTTTTCTATGATCACACCATGCACATTCTCCTTTCCATTTCTCATAGAACAGTGATAATAACCTTGTCTGCTGGAGCTGTTGACTTCTTCCATTTCAACTTTCTCTTTCCGGTCCCTAAGAGAGTGATAGCACAAGACTTGAAAAGCAACGAGAAACACAAAACATAACAGTATTAACAATGTGGTAAGCTTTGCATAATTACATATGCATGAAAACCCAAAGACTGATAACATGACAA
Organism: Salvelinus namaycush; assembly: GCF_016432855.1. Lineage (NCBI taxonomy): Eukaryota > Metazoa > Chordata > Actinopteri > Salmoniformes > Salmonidae > Salvelinus > Salvelinus namaycush. Next base: position 6,920,145 of record NC_052343.1, on the reverse strand, counting down.
TTCCCACTCCCTCTTCGCCTGACTCTATGCCTCCGGGATACTTTTCTGCTTGATTCCACAAAAATGAAGGCCCTAGAGAACCTCCTCATGCTTTCACCCCTTTCCGGCCACAGGTTACGAGAGGTGTTCCCAAGCCATGTCATTTTCACTTTTTTCCCCATCTCCTCCATTGCCACCTGATAGGCACGTCACCTGATAAGCAAGTGCATAGCCATAATCAATGCTACATCCTCTTGAGGTAACTCAGTACTGTATATGCTTTCACATCAATGCCTCCAGAATGTTGTCCAGAGTACAATTACCCCAACGTCTATCCTTTCATCTGATGGATTTACCAAAAAAGCAAATAAACCAAACTAAAATTAAACAATTACGGGCACGGTTGAAGAGCATAACAACATATTGCTACTGGTGAAACCATTTTCAAAATGAGTTCATACTCCGTTTATTTTACTGGCAACCTCTCAGAAGAGTTGCCAGATCAGGTAGTTGGCACCCTAACCCATGAAGGAATCCCAACAATCCAGTAGACACAATCTGGTGAAATTTGAATCGAAACAAAGGCAAAAATGAAATCAGCAATACACATATCACAATCCATTTCATGAAATCAGCAATACACCTATCACAATTTGGAGTAACTATCAACCCTCATTAAAAAATGTTCCTTCTATATGCAGAACAAAAAATATTTGTGTACAGTGCCTTGCAAAAGTATTCATCCCCCTTGGCGTTTGTCCTATTTCGTTGCATTACAACCTGTAATTTAAATGGATTTTTATTTGGATTTCATGTAATGGACATACACAAAATAGTCCAAATTGGGGAAGTGAAAAAAATTACTTGTTTCAAGAAATGTAAAAAAAAAAAAAAAAAATACGGAAAAGTGGTGCATGCATATGTATTCTGGTACAATCTGGAACAACCAATTACCTCCCGAATTCACATAATTAGTTAAATAAACTCCACCTGTGTGCAATCTAAGTGTCACATGATCTTAGTATATATACACCTGTTCTGAAAGGCCCCAGAGTCTGCAACACCACTAAGCAAGGGGCACCACCAAGCAAGCAACACCATGAAGACCAAGTAGCTCTCCAAGCAGGTCAGGAACAAAGTTGTGGAGAAGTACAGATCAGGGTTGGGTTATAAAAAAATATACGAAACTTTGAACATCCCACGGAGCACCATTAAATCCATTATTAAAAAATGGAAAGAATATGGCACCACAACAAACCTGCCAAGAGAGTGCTGCCCACCAAAACTCACGGACCAGGCAAGGAAGGCATTAATCAGAGAGGCAACAAAGAGACCAAAGATAACCCTGAAGGAACTGCAAAGCTCCACAGCGGAGATTGGAGTATCTGTCCATAGGACCACTTTAAGCTGTACACTCCACAGAGCTGGACTTTACGGAAGAGTGGCCAGAAAATAGCCATTGCTTTAAGAAAAAATAAGCAAACACAGTGGTGGCAGCATCATGCTGTGGGAATGTTTTTCATCGGCAGGGATTGGGAAACTGGTCAGATATGTAGGAATGATGGATGGCAGGGAAATTCTTGAGGCAAACCTGTTTCAGTCTCCCAGAGATTTGAGACCGGGGCAGAGGTTCACCTTCCAGCAGGACAATGACCCTAAGCATACTGCTAAAGCAACACTCGAGTGGTTTAAGGGGAAACATTTAAATGTCTTGGAATGGCCTAGTCAAATCCCAGACCTCAATCCAATTGAGAATTGGTGATATGACTTAAAGATTGCTGTACACCAGCGGGACCCATCTAACTTGAAGGAGCTGGAGCAGTTTTGTCTTGAAGAATGGGCAAAAATCCCAGTGACTAGATGTGCCAAGCTTATAGAGACATACCCCAAGAGACTTGCAGCTGTAATTGCTGCAAAAGGTTGCTCTACAATACAAAGTATTGACTTCGGGGGAGGGGGGGGGTGAATAGTTATGCACACTCAAGTTTTCTGTGTTTTTGTCTTGTTTCTTGTTTGTTTAACAAAAAAAATATTTGCATCTTCAAAGTTCCAAGCTTGCTGTGTAAATCAAACGATACAAACTCCCAAAAAATATATTTTAATTCCAGGTTGTAAGGCAACAAAATAGGAAAAATGCCAAGGGGAGTGAATACTTTTGCAAGCCACTGTATTTACCCAAAGACCAGGGCCCCAGGCAGCTAGTTAATTCCCCTTTGAACACATGATTCACATTGTGATTAAAAAACAAACAACACTGCATGTTAAATCAAAAATAAACCAATTTGAATAACCAATCAATATGGAATTACAACTCTTGTTAACTCCATTAAGAAATAATGATATCCCATAAAGTAATGGTAAAATAGAATAGAGGCTGGTGTTTCTCATTCATTTTATAATTACATCCCACCTGTTTCGATTATTTCTAGTGAGATTGATCCGGCCTCACCAGAAAGTCAGAATGCAGGGCATTCGACGCCATTAAATATTCCGTCTCCGTTTTCTTTCCCTGTCCTTCAGAAACAATAAAAAATATTTTCTACATTTCCATCCTTCTGCATACCCAATTTAAAGACCCCAAACAAAATAAATCCCACAGTATCAACATCACTAACGCATATTCATAACCGGCAAATTGTGTGTTGCTGCTGGTGTGTGGTAAACCGTAGGTCAAAAACACACACATGAACAGGCCTTACTTATCTGGGAACTCCGTTTATGGCCTAATCCAGATTATTTTATACTTAAAATTGCCGAATATCACTAACTGCTCTCCCCAAGACCATAGTCTCAGGGAACATTCCAACGAGAGATAATGAAACTCCTCTTCTGGAAAATATATAGTAAATTTTATTAGCATTCACTATCTTAATCAGCAATCCAAAAGTATTCATTATAAACCAAACATGATAATGGGAAATCCACTGTCCTTACTCTAATCATTCATCATTTGTTTTAATCCACCCCAACGTTTATGTATCCTTTATTTAGCATGTACTACCCTTAGACAAGGCGACATTATCTCGCCACCAAGTCTAACGATTCACTGGTCTCTTTTCCTATTATTCTCCATAAACACTGCACCACCATGTTCATGAACATTTTAGGTTTGGTAACCCCTATGCTAATTCCACGTGACCCCTCCACCCTTTCGTTCATTCTAGAAATCTATTTCAGAATAATACGACATAAAATATCTCATGAGATTAAACCCCCCCCCCCCCAAGGTTTTCTGAGTTGCCAGGAGTGTTTGGCCAGATAATTATAATTTGTTACCTCTTCAGAATACATTCCTTGGCATTTCGCCTAGATTCTTTAACCAAAAATACTTTTTCCTGTGGCAAATTTAGCCAATTTCTCATAAGGAATCTGCGATATTTGATCATTGGCATCTATTAAAAAGTTGTGTAAAACGTGATCTCATACGTCTTCCTTCACATAGAAACTGTAATCTCTATGAACCACTATCGATTGTACCGAGGCCATACACCGCTATGTGAACGTTTCCTGTCCCGCTACATTCAGGAGGATTTGTTGCTGCTCTTTTGAAAAAGAGGCAAACGCTTGCAGGGCAGCATTTCCTCCGAATGTAGCAGGCTCCATTCCCACTCTACACTCATTCTTCCAATACCTAACGGCCCCACATCTTAAACAGGGATCTATCTCCCTACGCTTTGATTTTTTTTCTCTATGTTACTTTGTCTTACCTTGGCCATTGAAACAGCTGTTAGTGACTTTCGTTGTGGCCATATTAACCCCTCGCACATCTGCGAAGTGATCGGAGTTATATTCCATTCTCAAAGCAACCTGCTCTATTTCATCCCAAACCCCCGCAATTGCCGTTTTGATCACAGGTTTCAAACCTATCATCAAAGCCGACGTACAAATTATATCAATGTACTCACGTACCCAGTCTTTTTGCAGCTGAGTAGATATACTAATTTCGTTTTTATCAGTTATACTCAAAACACTTGTATGTCACGCACTGATCTGTTTCACCTGTCTTTGTGATTGTCTCCACCCTCCTCCAGGTGTCGCCCATCTTCTCCATAATCCCTGTGTATTTATACCTGTGTTCTCTGTTTGTCTGTTGCCAGTTCTTTTTTTTGCTCTAACCTATCAGCAGTTTTTCCCCCCTTGCTCCTGCCTTGTCTATATTCCTGTTTTCTAGTTTTCCCGGTTTTGTCCTTTCTGCCTGCCCTGACCCTGAGCCTGCCTGCTGTCCGGTACCTTTGCCCCATTACTCTGGATTACCAACCTCCGCCTGACCCTGAGCCTGCCTGCCGTCCTGTACCTTTGCCTGCTCATGTTCGAATGAATAAACTTTTGTTACTTCGACATCATCTGCACCTGGGTCTTACCTTCAAATGTGTGCTTCTTTCAGCGCCTCCGTGGCTTTATTAAAATCCCCTAGCTCCGACTTTACAGGGAGAATCGAGGCTGTCTTTCGCAATTTCAATAGTTATTATTCCAAAATCTCTCAAGACGGTATCCAGGGTGATTAGATTTCTTCACTCTTCACACAATTTTCCCAGGTAGCGCTACCCACTTCCACGGAGAAAAGTTATGGTATTTGTGCCTATTAATTGTGGAGCACTTAATACCTTGTATTAGAACCAATACTATAGCGTCTGCAAATGTACTACTGGAGAATACGTATGACCTAATGTCTTATTCAACCCCCTTCATCACTAATCCACGGCTCTCTCCCCTTATCAGTACTGCCACATGTAATCGTTTTCCCTCCACTCAGCACATTCCAAGCTTAATTGCACCCACCAAAAACCTTCATCCTACAGATAACCATTAATTCCTGGTGTAAACCCTCGACTATGGCACCCCTCATGTCTCTATTATAACTAATGATTATTAATATTTAAAGTTCAGCAATCCAAACTCATCACTTATCAATTCAGGAAGGCTGAATTGAAATTCTTAAATTCCAATTGTAACTTTCCTCAATTCTAACTAACCCCCTAGTCCATGTCTACGCCCCCCACAGAAATCGAAATAGCACGAGAAAAAAAATCCCCATAAAAAATCTGTCTGTTTAAGCTTTTTTGCACGGGCTGTGTCTCAAACAGCATCTATCTCAAAGCCATCAGACTGTTAAATAGCCATCACTAGCACATTAGAGGCTGCTGCATATGTACATAGACTTAAAATCACTGGCCAATTGAATAAATGGAACACTAGTCACTTTAATAATGTTTACATATTTTTCATTACTCATCTCATCTTTGTGTGTATTGGGTATATGTTGTGAAATTGTTAGATATTACTTGTTAGATATTACTACACTGTCGAAGCTAGAAACACAATCATTTCGCTACACCTGCAATAACATCTGCTAAACACGTGTATGTGACCAATACATTTGATTTGAATAGACCGCATCCGCCAATGGCGGCATTTCCCATCTGCAGTGAAAGGTGGCCGAGCTACAGCGGTGTTTGTCAGACCATGAGACACCCTGAAAATCTGTCTTCTCATGAAAACGTTGATCTTGAATAACATCAACCCTAAACGTCTGAAAACGTCTCTTGCGAACACGATGGTGTTCTCCGCCTCACAAGACTCTTCTGAACGTAGCCAGGTACCAGTTTAAAAAATGGATGGAAGTATACAGTGGAAGTCGAAAGTTTACATACACCTTAGCCAAATACATTTAAACTCCGTTTTTCACAATTCCTGACATTTAATCCAAGTAAAAATTCCCTGTCTTAGGTCAGTTAGGATCACCACTTTACTTTAAGAATGTGAAATGTCAGAATAATAGTAGAGAGAATTATTTCTTTCAGCTTTTATTTCTTTCATCACATTCCCAATGGGTCAGAAGTTTACATACACACACTCAATTAGTATCTGGTAGCATTGCCTTAAACAATTTAAACTTGGGTCAAACGTTTCCACAAGCTCCCCACAATAAGTTGGGTGAATTTTGGCCCCTTCCTCCTGACAGAGCTGGTGTAACTGAGTCAGGTTTGTAGGCCCCCTTGCTTGCACACGCTTTTTTAGTTCTGCCCGCACATTTTCTATAGGATTGAGGTCATGGCTTCGTGATGGCCACTCCAATACCTTGACTTTGTTGTCCTTAAGCCATTTTGCCACAACTTTGGAAGTATGCTTGGGGTCATTGTCCATTTGGAAGACCCATTTGCGACCAAGCTTTAACTTCCTGACTGATGTCTTGAGATGTTGCTTCAATATATCCATATAATTTTATTCCTCATGATGCCATCTATTTTGTGAAGTGCACCAGTCCCTCCTGCAGGAGGTAGGAGGATGCTGCTACCCCCATGCTTCATGGTTGGGATGGTGTTCTTCGGCTTGCAAGCCTCCCCCTTTTTCCTCCAAACATAACAATGGTCATTATGGCCAAACAGTTCTATTTTTGTTTCATCAGACCATAGGACATTTCTCCAAAAAGTATGACTTTTGTCCCCATTGTGACGGCCCTGAATTTGTCTGAACCGTCTCAGTGCTTCTCCTTCCAATAGGGCGCTTCCCCTTTAATTCCCAATTAAATAGCCAGCATCAGCTACGCAAAAGTGGGGTTGTGATGGAGCCGTGTATACCGTGATGATTTATGTGGTCAGTTGTAGTTGAAGACCTATTGAGATTTGATACTCTTTATGGTTGTGTGGTAAAAGAGTTGATTGTATGATTGAGACTGGGTTTACGCTACACTTTTATGAATGGACAAACATTGCGTGACTAAGGTTACTTGAGTTCCCTGAACTCCTTTACCGGGCTGGACTCTTTTAGGCCCGAGGAACAGGACTTTTCTGGAGGAACCAGAGCTCATTATTTGTTATATTGTGTGTGTGATCATATGTTGGTAATACAACCCACGCAAAAGAATACAGCTGTTTTGAAGTTATTTCCAATGTTTTAAGGGTTTATGAAAAGTGTATGTCCATCCTTGTAACGATAGTCATTTTCTTCCTCCTCCTCGGACGAGGAGAGGCAAGAAGGATCGGACCAATACGCAGAGTGGTTAGTTTCCATAGTGATTTAATATATAACAAAACAATATGCGATACAAAATAACAAAATAACTACCGTGACAGTCCCGTGTGGCGAAACACTGACACAAGAACAAACACCCACAAAACACACGTGAAACCCCGGCTGCCTAAGTATGATTCTCAATCAGGGACAACGATTGACAGCTGCCTCTGATTGAGAATCATACCAGGCCGAACACACAAAATCCCAACATAAAAATCACACATCGATAACCCACCCAACTCACGCCCTGACTATACTAAATAAATACAAAAACAAGGGAAAACAGGTCAGGAACGTGACAGAACCACCCCCTTAAGGTGCGAACTCCGGGCGCACCTCCTAAACTCTAGGGGAGGTTCTGAGTGGGCGTCTGTCCGCGGTGGCGGCTCTGGCGCGGGACGTGGACCCCACTTAAACAATGTTTTTTCCCGCCTCCTTAATCGCCCCCGTGGCTTCCTAACCACAACCACCCTCCATATCAACCCCACTGAACCAAGGGGTAGCACCGGACTGAGGGGCAGATCCTGGCTGGCGGGCGGTTCTGGCAGATCCTGGCTGGCGGGCGGCTCTGGCAGATCCTGGCTGACTGGCGGCTCTGGCAGATCCTGGCTGGCTGGCGGCTCTGGCAGATCCTGGCTGGCTGGCGGCTCTGGCAGATCCTGGCTGGCTGGCGGCTCTGGCAGATCCTGGCTGGCTGGCGGCTCTGGCAGATCCTGGCTGGCTGGCGGCTCTGGCAGCTCCTGGCTGGCTGGCGGCTCTGGCAGCTCCTGGCTGGCTGGCGGCTCTGGCAGCTCCTGGCTGGCTGGCGGCTCTGGCAGCTCCTGGCTGGCTGGCGGCTCTGGCAGCTCCTGGCTGGCTGGCGGCTCTGGCAGCTCCTGGCTGGCTGGCTCTGGCAGATCCCGGCTGGCTGACGGCTCTGACTGCTCCCGTCTGGCGGACGGCTCTGGCTGCTCCCGTCTGGCGGACGGCTCTGGCTGCTCCCGTCTGGCGGACGGCTCTGGCTGCTCCCGTCTGACGGACGGCTCTGGCTGCTCCCGTCTGACGGACGGCTCTGGCTGCTCCCGTCTGGCGGACGGCTCTGGCTGCTCCCGTCTGGCGGACGGCTCTGGCTGCTCCTGTCTGGCGGACGGCTCTTGCGGCTCGGGACAGACGGGCAGCTCTGACGGCTCGGGACAGACGGGCAGCTCTGACGGCTCGGGACAGACGGGCAGCTCTGACGGCTCGGGACAGACGGGCAGCTCTGACGGCGCTGGGCAGGCGGGCAGCTCAGACGGCGCTGGGCAGGCAGGCAGCTCAGACGGCGCTGGGCAGGCAGGCAGCTCAGACGGCGCTGGGCAGGCAGGCAGCTCAGACAGCGCTGGGCAGGCAGGCAGCTCAGACAGCGCTGGGCAGGCAGGCAGTTCAGACAGCGCTGGGCAGGCAGGCAGTTCAGACAGCGCTGGGCAGGCAGGCAGCTCAGACAGCGCTGGGCAGGCAGGCAGCTCAGACTCTGGCTGCGCTGGAGAGGAGGAAAGCTCTGACAGCGCTGGACAGGTGGGAGCAACTGGAGAGAGAAGACGGAGAGACAGCCTGGTGCGGGGGGCTGCCACCGGAGGACTGGTACGTGGAGGTGGCACCGGATATACCGGACCGTGAAGGAGTACACGCGCTCTTGAGCACCGAGCCTGCCCAACCTTACCAGGTTGAATGGTCCCCGTAGCCCTGCCAGTGCGGCGAGGTGGAATAGCCCGCACTGGGCTATGCTGGCGAACCGGGGACACCACTTGTAAGGCTGGTGCCATGTACGCCGGCCCGAGGAGACGCACTGGAGACCAGATGCGTTGGGCCGGCTTCATGACACCCGGCTCGATGCCCAACCTAGCCCTACCAGTGCGGCGAGGTGGAATAGCCCGCACTGGGCTAAGCACGCGTACTGGGGACACCGTGCGCTCCACCGCATAACACGGTGTCTGACCAGTACGACGCCCTCTCACTCCACGGTAAGCACGGGGAGTTGGCTTAGGTCTCCTACCCGGCTTTGCCACACTCCGCGTGTGCCCCCCCCCCCCCCCCCAAGAAATGTTTGGGTCTGACTATCGGGCTCCCAACCGCGTCACCGCGCTGCCTCCTCATACCAGCGCCTCTCTGCCTTCGCTGCCTCCAACTCCGCCTTGGGACGGCGATATTCCCCTGGCTGAGCCCAGGGTCCCTTGCCGTCCAGGATCTCCTCCCAAGTCCAGGAGTCCTGTGTCTGTTTCTGCTGCTGCTGTCGCTGCCCTTTTCCACTCCGCTTGGTCCTTTGGTGGTGGGTGTTTCTGTAACGATAGTCATTTTCTTCCTCCTCCTCGGACGAGGAGAGGCGAGAAGGATCGGACCAATACGCAGAGTGGTTAGTTTCCATAGTGATTTAATATATAACAAAACAATATGCGATACAAAATAACAAAATAACTACCGTGACAGTCCCGTGTGGCGAAACACTGACACAAGAACAAACACCCACAAAACACACGTGAAACCCCGGCTGCCTAAGTATGATTCTCAATCAGGGACAACGATTGACAGCTGCCTCTGATTGAGAATCATACCAGGCCGAACACACAAAATCCCAACATAAAAATCACACATCGACAACCCACCCAACTCACGCCCTGACTATACTAAATAAATACAAAAACAAGGGAAAACAGGTCAGGAACGTGACAATCCTGACTTTTAAAGGAGTCCTTTGTATTGGTGTAGACTTGACGGGCCAGACGGGACTCATTCCCTCCAAACTAAGTGAATGTAAACATTCCCGACTTCAACTGTATATGGAAGTAGTTTAGTGCCTAAAAAAAGGGGGTTAAATACGGGTCTTTTAAAAAATCTATATAGTTTCCTGATATTTTTTGAATTGCTTATATATATGAGAGACACTTCAAAACAAACCTTTTGATTTATTTTTTGACTATCTGTTTTTCCATGTATGAATCTGTTATTCAATGTGTTTCTATGGGCTAATAGCAGTAAGGCCAAATTCCTTAAGGACTACTTTCCATTCAACCTTTTAATGCGAGTATAGTACATGTAGAATAAAAACTGTCACGACAGGCCTGATGGAAACAGCACAATTGTCTGTAAACTTTCCAAGTGTCGACAAAACAAAATACACTAAACAAGGTGGGATCTTTTAGTGTCTGTAAAGTCACCTGATGATAAGTTGTGTGGTCCTCCCACTATAACTTGGGAAAGCATTCAGTTTATTAGGCTACAGATTGAATAAATCATGATGAACTTCACAGGGTGGTGAAAGTGCAAGGTCATGAGCTTGATACAACAGTACTTTCCAATAGAGTCTTATTCTGGTAACATGATTGTTTCTTGGCTGCCGTTTGACAAATAAAAATAATCTTGCTCTTATCCATAATAATCTCATCATGTAGGTAGCCTACCCACACTGTATCTGCAAACTGTTGGCTTGAGCGCACATGTAGAGCGCACGTGCCAAGACCAGAGAGGGCCCATTTGCTATATGACGCAACATTTGTTGTGACAGAACCATCAGTAGAGTTGGAAACCTACTTGTATTCTTTATTTGGTACGTTTAACAGCAAAAGTTATTTTTATGTGCACTATTTGTAATTAAGGATCTCCCTCTTCCTGGGTTCAAGCAACATTAAGGCAGTTATATACCGTTTAAAATATTACATGACATAAAAATTCATAGCACAATGTCGTCACGCACAGCCTTTTATATGCAAATCAAATCAAATCAAGTTTATTTTATATAGCCCTTCGTACATCAGCTAATATCTCGAAGTGCTGTACAGAAACCCAGCCTAAAACCCCAAACAGCAAGCAATGCAGGTGTAGAAGCACGGTGGCTAGGAAAAACTCCCTAGAAAGGCCAAAACCTAGGAAGAAACCTAGAGAGGAACCAGGCTATGAGGGGTGGCCAGTCCTCTTCTGGCTGTGCCGGGTGGAGATTATAACAGAACATGGCCAGATGTTCAAAATGTTCATAAGTGACAAGCATGGTCAAATAATAATCAGGAATAAATGTCAGTTGGCTTTTCATAGCCGATCATTAAGAGTTGAAAACAGCAGGTCTGGGACAGGTAGGGGTTCCATAACCGCAGGCAGAACAGTTGAAACTGGAATAGCAGCAAGGCCAGGTGGACTGGGGACAGCAAGGAGTCATCATGCCCGGTAGTCCTGACGTATGGTCCTAGGGCTCAGGTCCTCCGAGAGAGAGAAAGAAAGAGAGAAGGAGAGAATTAGAGAGAGCCAAGATTTTCAAAATGTTCATAAACGACAAGCATGGTCAAATAATAATCAGGAATAAATGTCAGTTGGCTTTTCATAGCCGATCATTAAGAGTTGAAAACAGCAGGTCTGGGACAGGTAGGGGTTCCATAACCGCAGGCAGAACAGTTGAAACTGGAATAGCAGCAAGGCCAGGTGGACTGGGGACAGCAAGGAGTCATCATGCCCGGTAGTCCTGACGTGTGGTCCTAGGGCTCAGGTCCTCCGAGAGAGAGAAAGAAATAGAGAAGGAGAGAATTAGAGAGAGCCAAGATTTTCAAAATGTTCATAAATGACAAGCATGGTCAAATAATAATCAGGAATAAATGTCAGTTGGCTTTTCATAGCCGATCATTAAGAGTTGAAAGCAGCAGGTCTGGGACAGGTAGGGGTTCCATAACCGCAGGCAGAACAGTTGAAACTGGAACAGCAGCAAGGCCAGGTGGACTGGGGACAGCAAGGAGTCATCATGCCCGGTAGTCCTGACGTATGGTCCTAGGGCTCAGGTTCTCCGAGAGAGAGAAAGAAAGAGAGAAGGAGAGAATTAGAGAGAGCATACTTAAATTCACACAGGACACTGGATAAGACAGGAGAAGTACTCCAGATATAACCAACTGACCCTAGCCCCCCGACACATAAACTACTGCAGCATAAATACTGGAGGCTGAGACAGGAGGGGTCAGGAGACACTGTGGCCCCATCCGATGATACCCCCGGACAGGGCCAAACAGGAAGGATATAACCCCACCCACTTTGCCAAAGCACAGCCCCCGCACCACTAGAGGGATATCTTCAACCACCAACTTACAATCCTGAGACAAGGCCGAGTATAGCCCACAAAGATCTCCACCACAGCACAAACCAAGGGGGGGGCGCCAACCCATATGCAACAAGTCAATTTAATGGAATCACATCTCTGGTGGGAAAATGCGCAGTTTTTACACAGATTTTAGAAAAATGTTCATGAAAATATGTCGATAATTGGATGGAAACCTAACTTATGAGGCAAAAAATTGGAAGTGGAATTTGAATTTTAGTTTATTCATGGGGGAAACACACATCCATGTATTTTCCATCCTGAACTTCTGAAGCAAATGAATTCAAATACATGTCCTCAAGTAATTAGTGAAATGTGTGCCTCAAATGATTCGAAGCTTGTTGTGTCCAACTTTGCCTGAAACTATACTGTAGGAGCAACCAATGGCATCCCCAGAAGTTTACCGGTCATTAAACGTTGACACTGATGGCCTCAAATCATCCATTGGATCAAAAGTTCAGGTATTAGTCATTGTACAAAGTCACATATTCAGTTTATAATCGCTCATTGTTGTGTGCATGTGGTTGAATGACTGACACCAACTTCTTGATTCTGAGGCTGTCCAATACGGACACCGTATATACAAGAAGATATGATACACGGCTTACAATACGTAACCGGTCTTTTCAGCACCACCAAAGGATCTAAAACTATCAGGACCATGGACAGCACCCAGCAAAGCTAGCTGTGGTATGTCTGATGTAGCATGCAGGTCTTAATATGCATACCGTACTGAAAGGTAATGCTAAGGCAAATCGTCTGAAAGCCAGTGCATCCATTAAACATACTCAATATTGGAATGGTGTCAACACCCCTCACAGCGCAACATTGACCCACTGCTTCAGAGGGAATTTGCACAGTGATTTCTTAAGTTGTGCAGTTTTCTCAACACAGCATGTGTACGTGATTCAGTAAATTAGTACATTTTGCATTCCAAAGTGAAGCTTGGGCTAACTTTTCACTCGCTTGTTTCACACTAGTTTTGAAGAAATAGCAACCTCCAAAGCAAACGGAGATTGAATGCAAACTACTATGGTCTACCTTGGCAAATAATTATATCCACCATACGAAAGGTTACAACTACTTATGAGTTGTTATGACAGTTTATAGCAAGTTTTATAGTGCACCATAATGTAAGTGTATCACAAGGCCTTATACAGTTGAAGTCGGAAGTTTACAGACGCTTAGGTTGGAGTCATTAAAACTCGTTTTTCAACCACTCCACAAATTTCTTGTTAACAAACTATAGTTTTGGCAAGTCGGTTAGGAAATCTTTTTTGTGCATGACAAGTAATTTTTCCAACAGTTGTTTACAGACAGATTATTTCACTTATAATTCACAGTATCACAATTACAGTGGGTCAGAAGTTTACATACACTAAATTGATCGTGCCTTTAAACAGATTGGAAAATTCCAGAAAATTATGTTATGTCTTTAGAAGCTTCTGATAGGCTATTTGACATCATTTGAATCAATTGGAGGTGTACCTGTGGATGTATTTCAAGGCCTACCTTCAAACTCACTGCCTCTTTGCTTGACATCATGGGAAAATCAATAGATATCAGCCAAGACCTCAGAAAAAGAATTGTAGACCTCCACAAGTCTGGTTCATCCTTGGGAGCAATTTCCAAACGCCTGAAGGTACCACGTTCATCTGTACAAACAATAGTACGCAAGTATAAACTCCATGGGACCACGCAGCCGTCATGCCGCTCAGGAAGGAGACGCGTTCTGTCTCCTAGAGATGAACGTACTTTGGTGCGAAAAGTGCAAATCAATCCCAGAACAAGAACAAAGGACCTTGTGAAGATGCTGGAGGAAACAGGTACAAAAGTATCTATATCCACAGTAAAAGTAGTCCTATATCGACATAACCTGAAAGGCCGTTCAGCAAGGAAGAAGCCACTGCTCCAAAACCGCCATTAAAAAAAAGGAAGACTAAAGTTTGCAACTGCACATAGGGACAAAGGGAGTACTTTTTGGAGAAATGTCCTCTGGTCTGATGAAACAAAAATAGAGCTATATGGCCATAATGACCATCATTATGTTTGGAGGAAAAAGGGGGATGCTTGCAAGCCAAAGAACACCATCCCAACCGTGAAGCACAGGGGTGGCAGCATGATGTTGTGGGGGTGCTTTGCTGCAAAAGGGACTGGTGCACTTCACAAAATAGATGGCATCATGAGGTAGGAAAATTATGTCGATATATTGAAGCAACATCTCAAGACATCAGTCAGGAAGTTAAAGCTTGGTCGCAAATGAGTCTTCCAAATGGACAATGACCCCAAGCATACTTCCAAAGTTGTGGCAAAATGGCTTAAGGACAACAAAGTCTAGGTATTGGAGTGGCCATCACAAAAGCCCTGACCTCAATCCCATAGAAAATGTGTGGGCAGAACTGAAAAAGCATGTGCGAGCAAGGAGGCCTACAAACCTGACTCAGTTACACCAGCTCTGTCAGGAGGAATGGGTCAAAATTCACCCAACTTATTGTGGGGAGCTTGTGGAAGGCTACCTAAAACGTTTGACCCAGGTTAAACAATTTGAAGGCAATGCTACCAAATACTAATTGAGTGTATGTAAACTTCTGACCCACTGGGAATGTATTAAAATAAATAAAAGTTGAAATAAATCATTCTCTCTACTATTATTCTGACATTTCACATTCTTAAAATAAAGTGGTGATCCCAGCTGACCTAAAACAGGGAATTTTTACTAGGATTAAATGTCAGGAATGATTAAAAAAAACTGAGTTTAAATGTATTTGGCTAAGGTGTATGTAAACTTCCGACTTCAACTGTACATGTACTCAGAAGGTATTACATGTGTTTGCCTATAGCACACAGCTAAGTGTTACCATCATTTCCATACTGTTGGAGGGGCCTTGTTTAAGGCTTCCTCTGACCAGCCGTATGGAACCAATCAAATAATTCAACCACTTAACAATCAGCCATGGATTCCCAGTAAGGGAGATAGTGGTCGAGATAACCTCCAGCAGTTTGTCAAAGGAGACGTTGATGTTTAATCAGGGGGGAGAACATTGACTTGTGGTCATCCTCCGACCCAGGAAATCAATGTCGGTTGAAGATGCAATCAAGCGCTTCATTTGATTTGTGACCCGAGGTGCCTCTGTTCACCAGGTCTTGTTGCACACGAGGGAAAAGCCAACCCCAAAAGTTTGGCCCTGTAGACTACCATTCCCTTTGAGAATAGGAAGACCTATTGATTATTGTTCTTAGTTTTTTTAGAAGGCTTGTCATTTTTTGCCGTCATGCCGAGTTCATCCTCGATGGAGTGTAAGCACTTCCTCGTCATATAAATGTCACTGGCCTTTTACGGTGTGTTATATATCGGAGACAGTCGGCTTAATGTAACATCTTACTAGCCAGTCTTTTTATGTACTCAAGGTGAGATCGATGCGATCAAACAGCCTCTCTTTGTGAAGAAATGTAGGCATATGGATGGATGAAGCGAGGATTTTTAAAATGCAATGGACTCGGCCACCAAAGTCCTTACAGTCCTCATAATTACATGTGATCGCCTGAAGTTATGAGATCTATCAATTTTCCAATACGTACAAGTTAAAAAAATAAAGGTATAATAGATTCCAGGGCAGGTGATAATTTCTTATTGAGCTAACATGGCCCACAATGCAATTTCTAATGTTATCAGAATAAATACACATTAATCAAGGAACAGCTGGTACAGAGATGGAAAGATACAGAAATTACAATAAATAAATGGCTGTGATGCAGGGTTGGTTGCACAAAATTAAAATCACTCTATATTACTACAACTATTATCAATGACTTCTTATTACTGCTTCATGATATGTGGCTCTGTCTCTTCCTGACAATAAAGGAGATAGGAGGAGATGAAGAGATACAGAAATGACAATAAGTAAACGACTAGGATACTTTGCATAAAACCTGGAATCACTCTACCTTAACTTATGCTACCATTGTCAATGACTTCCTATAACAACACAGCCTGCTAGGTGGAGCGTTCTCTTCTCTTGCTGACAAAAAAAGGCTGCATAATAGAAAAGCAATAGTAGGGAAGCACCGGGGGGCGTCGCCTGCTTTTACTGCTACTGATCTCCCCCAGTGCAAATTGCAGGTCAAGCAGGTTGATTTGCGGGTTTAACCCTTCCCCCACCCCGAAGTGACTGCTGAATCGGCCACTGTTGGGAGAGTATATTAAAAGCACCCAAAGGGCAACTAATGATTCTCTCTCCATCAATGTGCGGCTTGCCCAGGAAATGTCCTGTGCCTTATTGAACGATTACGAAGCTAACGATCAATTCATGTGTATGTTAATAAAGAAATGAAACCCGGTCACTTTAAATGTAACCGCTTGGCTCGAGACCATAATTGTTAAGCACTATTGACAGATCAAGTGTGTTATAAAAAAAATGACAGAACAGAATAACAAAGACGCAGGACGTCGTCTATCTTGTCTGACTGGGGGTCAGATGCAGTACGGTGTGCGCCAGACAACATCCCTCATGTCTATCATGGCGCAGTGCTATTTTCTGTCCTGCTGACCAACTTGGGGCAATCCGTCAGGAATTCATCATTTATCAATCTCTGAGATATCCCCTCTGGCAGGAGAGAGCTGGATTAAGCTTGACGCCTCGGGCTTTGCCCAGAGAGAAGAGGCCAGTGGGGACTCCCCAGGCTGCCTGCGCAACACTGGACCCCTTCCACAAAACTTGAGTCATGGAGTATAATAAATGATTACTACGACATGTCCTGATCCTCATCTGCCTCTGTAAACACATTCTCTCTAACGGCAGCGCCTCAACCTGCTAACCACGCCGGAAGCATCTGGGAATGTCACAAATGTAGAGAGGAGTAGGCAGGAGGCAGTCGCAGGTTTAGAACTACTGAATTTATTAAAGCACTACATATAAACTCAGCAAAAAAAAGAAACGTCTCTTTTTCAGGACCCTGTCTTTCAAAGATAATTCGTAAAAATCCAAATAGCTTCACATATCTTCATTGTAAAGGGTTTAAACACTGTTTCCCATGCTTGTTCAATGAACCATAAACAATTAATGAACATGCACCTGTGGAACGGTCGTTAAGACACTAACAGCTTACAGACGGTAGGCAATTAAGGTCACAGTTATGAAAACTTAGGACACTAAAGAGGCCTTTCTACTGACTCTGAAAAACACCAAAAGAAAGATGCCCAGGGTCCCTGCTCATCTGCCTGAATGTGGCTTAGGCATGCTGCAAGGAGGCATGAGGACTGCAGATGTGGCCAGGGCAATAAATTGCAATGTCTGTACTGTGAGACGCCTAAGTCAGTGCTACAGGGAGACAGGACGGACAGCTGATTGTCCTCGCAGTGGCAGACCACGTGTAACAACACCTGCACAGGATCAGTACATCCGAACATCACACCTGTGGGACAGGTATAGGATGGCAACAACAACTGCCCGAGATACACCAGGAACGCACAATCCCTATGTCAGTGCTCAGACTGTCCGCAATAGGCTGAGAGAGGCTGGACTGAGGGCATGTAGGCCTGTTGTAGGGCAGGTCCTCACCAGACATCACCGGCAACAACGTCGCCTATTGGCAAAACCCACCGTCGCTGGATCAGACAGGACTGGCAAAAAGTGCTCTTCACTGACGAGTCGCGGTTTTGCCTCACCAGCGGTGATGGTCGGATTTGCGTTTATCGTCGAAGGAATGAGCGTTACACCAAGGCCTGTACTCTGGAGCGGGATCGATTTGGAGGTGGAGGGTCCGTCATGGTCTGGGGCGGTGTGTCACAGCATCATCGGACTGAGCTTGTTGTCATTGCAGGCAATCTCAACGCTGTGCGTTATAGGGAAGACATCCTCCTCCCTCATGTGGTACCCTTCCTGCAGGCTCATCCTGACATGACCCTCCAGCATGACAATGCCACCAGCCATACTGCTCGTTTTCTGCGTGATTTCCTGCAAGACAGGAATGTCAGTGTTCTGCCATGGCCAGCGAAGAGCCCGGATCTCAATCCTATTGAGCACATCTGGGACCTGTTGGATTGGAAGGTGAGGGCTAGGGCCATTCCCCCCAGAAAAATCTGGGAACTTACAGGTGCCTTGGTGGAAGAGTGGGGTAGGAGACTCCTCTCAGGAAAACAAGCAACATTTACAATGACCGACAAATCCAAAGGACAGAGGGAGTACATATACACAGTGATAGAGTGGGGATTGGAACCAGGTGTGTGTATAATGATGACGAGACAAGTCTGGGGTTGATGAGTGAAGGGCGTTTGCCAGCAGCAGGTTCAGCATCAGCTAGAAGGCCGGCGACGCCGAACGCCTGAGCTGGTTAGCAGGGGGAGCCAAAGCGAAGGCTGGTGTGACAGGAAATAAATATAGAGTAGTAATGCATGTCCACTGGGGTTGAAATTAAATGAATATGCATGTGCACTTGGCGATGTAGCAATGTACTGTATTTATCATTGGATGTTGAACTTGGCATGTGTTCGTCGCTTGCATAATTGAATCGCCGCTTGGTCTCAATTTAGAAGCACGGCTAATGTACAGACCATAAATAGCTTGTTTGGAGGGGACATACACTGAGTGTACCAAACAATAATAGCACCTTCTTAATGTTGAGGTGTTAACCTAGAAGGTGTCGGAAGTCTTCCACAAGGATGTTGGCCCACAGTTGTGTCAAGTTGGCTGGATGTACTCTGGGTGGTAGGTTGTTCTTGATACACACGGGAAACTATTGAGCATGAAAAACCCAGAATCGTTGTAGTTCTTGACACATGCCGGTGCACCTGCTACCATACCCCGTTCAAAGACGCTGAAATATTATGTCTTGTTCATTCACCCTCTGAATGGTACACATTAGCAATGCATGTATCAATTGTCTCAAGGCTTAAAAATAATTATTTAACCTGTCTTCTCCTCGTCATCTACACTGATTAAAGCGGATTTAACAAGTGACATCAATAAGGGATCCTAGCTTTCACCTGGATTCACCTGGTCAGTCTGTCATGGAAAGGGCAGGTGTTCTTAATGTTTTGTACACTCAGTGTATATCTCCCATTTATTTACATGTACGTGGTCTTGTTTGAGACCAGGCAAGGAGCTATACAGTGTATACTGTATACTGAATGTATGAATAAATTAAACAAAAAATTGGCAGATTGCCTGGCCAATAACATAATGGAAAGGCCCCCTGATTGTACATAATTATTTCCTTCATTTACAAGAGTTGCAGTAATGTCAGTCCATTCTAAACCTTTTTAACAAGGAGTAAATAGTTCATATATAACCGCTGCATAAATACCAGACCTGGGTAATATGCAATATGTTGTGTCCTTGTTTTTGGTATCTTTTCTGTACACATTCAGTTTTTCATAATTTGCACAATCAACTAACTGAATTAGAAAAAATGTAAGTGTTAAAGGCCCAATGCAGCTGTTTTATATCAATATCAAATAATTCTGGGTAACAATTAAGTACCTTAAGGTAATAGTTTTCCATTAAAATTGGCAAAAATTGCTTTTAAACAAATGTTTTTTTCCTCAAACAAGAATTTTGCCAGGACTGTCTGGGAGTGGTCTGAGTGGGGAGGGGAAAACTGAAGACTAGCTGTTATTGGCAGAGGGGTTGGAACTCTCTTCGTTTTTGGTCTGTTAACCAATTTACCAGCTGGTGATGTCACCAGGCAAGACAATGTAAACCTGCTGATTAAAAATCCTGTGTAGATTGTATTTTCTACCATCAGGAAATAACACAAATGTTTTCACACTTGTACAGTGTTAGTTAGATCAGCTGTTGTAGAATATGATACAGATCAAATGAAAAACTGAATTTTTACTGCACTGGGCCTTTAAGGTAATAAATCAGGCTTATATAAAAGAAATGAGCAGAATAAAACAAGCGCTACAGGCGCAAATGTCAAGGAGGGAATTTCAGATATTTTTCTTGACCCAGAAAATTCGGTTTGCCATGCGAGGCATGAATAACAGAAAAATTGTGGAACATGGAAAAATCTGACTTATCATAATTACAGCATAAGTAAATCATGGCAAAGGTGACATGCTGTGCACACAGGTTAGAGAAATGAGATTTGCAAAAGCCTGTGTTCTCTGTACTTTAAAAATAACCATCTCCACATCGACAGAACATTTTTTGCAGCTGGAATAAGCCCCGGGTACACCCCTCACCCCACCTCTGAACTGCATATTAAACACTGAATCCTGCTTTTTAATGAGCCAAAATGACAAAGGCAGGCTATTTCAATTTTCTACTATGTGTTTTTGAGGTTTGAACACCTTTCACAAACACCCTTCACCTCCAATGTCAACCACATCCCTTTTCCTGTCTTCTTCTCTCTGACATGCTGTCTCTCTCACAAGCCTGCTGCCAGTGGCTTCGAGTGCCTACTATACAGACAACACCTGACACCATGGCCACAAGACCACTCACACTTACAGAACCTGCATGAGAAGATAACACAAGAGTCTTTCCCTGGCAAGGCTGGCTGCAGTACAGCGTTTTTTCCCCCCCGCCCTTTAAATGTACATCTTGTATGGCTTCAGCCACAGGTTATAGCAAGGAGCCGGACAAAGATTTTATTAGCTACAATTAATTTGTCAGCAGAGAGGGTTGAGACCTAAAAAATAATATGCTGTGTTTGGGAAGCCATTTATCTCTATGAGCCACGTCGTAGAAGGTGGGACATGGTGGGAAGATGCCTGTGCTGCTCCACTGCCTTGCTAGATTAAGCTTAGTATTGGCTGTGGATGGGAACCGACAATGGGGCATCTGTAGAGGACTATTAGGGGCATAATTTTACATGAAGCACTTTCCCCATAGGTGATTCACGGATCATCTTTAAGAGCAGACTGTGAAATGCTTTTTTCATAACACAGATGGGTCACGACGTCCTGTACCAAGAGGAAAATGTATTGTGTTTTTTAGACTAATGTGTTTACATGTTGTCTCCAATTGATTTTGTTTGGAATCGTGGCAATTCATATGGTAATCAGATTTTCTCTAATTGGATGGAGGCAGGTATGCTACAGCCATTAAAAGGTTTCAGACTATATCAGACTGAGACCTACACTACTCTCATGAGATTTCAGATATACAGTTGCGAAAAAAGATTGCAGTTAGAGTGCAGTATAACTGCAGTATGCTGCAAATGCTGCATCCAAAATACCACAGTTGACTGCAGTTACTGCATTTTAATTGCAGTTTCAAAACGGCAATATTTTTTGTAAGGGTAACTTTGAAAACCTGAGAAGGGATTTGCTTGGTCAATCAACAAATCACTTTCAGATTTTAAGCCATTTGGAAATCACGGCTCCATCACTGCTCTATCCAAACTGTTCGGTGTTTTTTTCTGTCACTAAATGACAGAACGCTCAATGCTCGCTGGCTGTGATTGTACAGTGAAGCTCCGTCGTCTCATCAACCAGCACTTCAGTTCAGGCAATCATCCATGCCCTTACCTGTGTTTCCCTCCTATCCGTCTCCATGGCAACCACCTCTGCTTGATCAGGCTTCTATTCACAGAGTGACACTCCAATGACCACTTCATGGATCAATGAAACGCACCCATCTGGATAAGAGAATATAGGAGACGTTATAATAATGATGACACAGTTGATGTTCGGTCTGTTTCAAGTCCAGAAAAGTTTCAATTGAAGCCTGAAGTGAAGTGATGCAAAAAACCTTGTGGAAATGGGTCAATATGGATGATAAAGATTTGACTGTTTACCAGAGCGGGAAAATCCAGTTCCTTGATACCAGTGGAAGGGTAAAGGTTAAAGCAGCTTATGCTTATCGGGAAACACACTGCAAATGGAACTGGCTATTTTATGGTTTTTGATTGTGTGGGGTGTTGTATGGTTTGTGAGAGTATTGGTGGAGCGATAGGCCAAGGACTCATATCCATTCACACATGGTGTCACGATCGTCTTCGGGAGAGAGAGAGGACCAAGGCGCAGCGTGTGCAAAATACATCTCTTTATTTTGGAAGAGAGAAAAAACACGAAACGAACACTATACACAAACTAACAAAACAACAAACGACCGTGAAGCTAAATAACGTAAGTGCACAGACAAGCAACAAACGTTCAACATAGACAACACCCCACAAAAGCCTACTGCCTATGGCTGCCTTAAATATGGCTCCCAATCAGAGACAATGACAGCTGTCTCTGATTGAGAACCAATCCAGGCAGCCATAGACATAACTAGACAACACTACTCTACTCTGCCCCATACATATACAACACCCCTAGACATTACAAAACACATACCTTCCCCATGTCACACCCTGACCTAACTAAAAAACATAAAGAAAACAAAGAATACTAAGGCCAGGGCGTGACAGTACCCCCCCCCCAAAGGTGCGGACTCCGACCGCACAACCTGAAATAGAAAGGGGAGGGTACGGGGTGGGCCCCATCATGGCGGCGGCTCGGGTGCGGGACGTGGCCCCCACTCCACCATTGTCAATACCCGCCTTGGTAGCCTCCTCCAAATGGCCACCCTCCAAATTAACCCCACCGGACTAAGGGGCAGCACCGGACTAAGGGGCAGCACCGGACTAAGGGGCAGCACCGGACTGAGGGGCAATACCGGAATGAGGGGCAACACCAGAATGAGGGACAACACCAGAATGAGGGGCAACACCAGAATGAGGGGCAACTCCGAAGTGAAGTGCAGCTCCGGACTGAGGGGCAGCACCGGACTGAGGGGCAGCACCGGACTGAGGGGCAGCACCGGACTGAGGGGCAGCACCGGACTGGATGGCGGATCCTGGCTGGCTGGCTCTGGCAGATCCTGGCTGGCTGGCGGCTCTGGCGGATCCTGGCTGGCTGGCGGCTCTGGCGGATCCTGGCTGGCTGGCGGCTCTGGCGGATCCTGGCTGGCTGGCTCTGACGGATCCTGGCTGGCTGGCTCTGGCGGATCCTGGCTGGCTGGCTCTGGCGGATCCTGGCTGGCTGGCTCTGGCGGATCCTGGCTGGATGACGGCTCTGGCTGGTCAAGGCTGGATGACGGCTCTGGCTGGTCAAGGCTGGATGACGGCTCTGGCGGGTCATGGCTGGATGACGGCTCTGGCGGGTCATGGCTGGATGACGGCTCTGGCGGATCCTGGCTGGATGACGGCTCTGGCTGGTCATGGCTGGATGACGGCTCTGGCTGGTCATGGCTGGATGACGGCTCTGGCTGGTCATGGCTGGATGACGGCTCTGGCTGGTCATGGCTGGATGACGGCTCTGGCTGGTCATGGCTGGATGACGGCTCTGGCTGGTCATGGCTGGATGACGGCTCAATGCTGGATGACGGCTCTGGCTGGTCATGGCTGGATGACGGCTCTGGCTGGTCATGGCTGGATGACGGCTCTGGCTGGTCATGGCTGGATGACGGCTCTGGCTGGTCATGGCTGGATGACGGCTCTGGCTGGTCATGGCTGGATGAAGGCTCTAGCGGCTCCTGTCTGGCGGAAGGCTCTAGCGGCTCCTGTCTGGCGGAAGGCTCTAGCGGCTCCTGTCTGGCGGACGGCTCTGAAGGCTCATGGCAGACGGGCGGCTTTACAGGCTCAGTACAGACGGGCGGCTTTGAAGGCTCAGTACAGACGGGCAGTTCATGCGGCGCTTGGCAGACGGACAGTTCAGACGGCGTTGGGCAGACGGGCAGTTCAGGCGCTTTTGGGCAGACGGGCAGTTCAGACGGCGTTGGGCAGACGGGCAGTTCAGGCGCCGTTGGGCAGACGGGCAGTTCAGGCTCCGTTGGGCAGACGGGCAGTTCAGGCTCCGTTGGGCAGACGGGCAGTTCAGGTGCCGTTGGGCAGACGGCAGACTCTGGCCGGCTGAGACGCACTGTAGACCTGGTGCGTGGTGCCGGAACTGGAGGTACCGGGCTAAAGACACGCACCTTCAGGCTAGTGCGGGGAGCAGCAACAGGGCACACTGGACTCTCAAAGCGTACTATAGGCCTGGTGCGTGGTACCGGCACTGGTGGTACCGGGCTGAGGGCACGCACATCAGGGCGAGTACGGGGAGAAGGATCAGTGCGTACAGGGCTCTGGAGACGCACATGAGGCTTGGTGCGTGGTGCCGGAACTGGTGGTACCGGACTGGAGACACGCACCTCAAGGCTAGTGCGTGGAGCAGGAACAGGGCACACTGAGTTCTCGAGGCGCACTATAGGCCTGGTGCGTGGTACCAGAACTGGAGGTACCGGGCTGAGGGCACGCACCTCAGGGCGAGTGCGGGGAGAAGGAACAGTGCGTACAGGACTCTGGAGACGCACAGGAGGCTTTGTGCGTGCTGTAGGTACTGTCTTCACCAGACGGCTACCACGCACCTCAGGACGAGTATGGAGAGCTGTTCCCGGTGACATTAACTCACCAACACGTTCGTTAGGACGGATGCCGTGCCTCATGCACCAAACCAATACATCCCTCATAACTCTCTCCTCCAATTTCTCCATTAACTCCTTTACTGTCTCTGCGTCGCTCACCTCCAAATCCGCCCTCACCGGCTCCCTACGGTAAGCAGGAGGAGTTGGCTCACGTCTCCCGACTGACCCAACTAAACTACCCGAGAGCCCCCCCCCAAGAATTTTTTTGGTTTGAATTACGGGCTTCCAGCCTTGTTTCCGTGCTGCCTCCTCATATCGCCGCCTCTCTGCTTTCGCTGCCTCCAGCTCAGCTTTGGGGCGGCGATATTCTCCTGGTTGAGCCCAGGGTCCCTTTCCGTCCAATATTTCCTCCCATGTCCACGAGTCCTGGTTTCTCTCACGCTGCTTGATCCATGGTTGGTGGGGTGTTCTGTCACGATCGTCTTCGGGAGAGAGAGAGGACCAAGGCGCAGCGTGTGCAAAATACATCTCTTTATTTTGGAAGAGAGAAAAAACACGAAACGAACACTATACACAAACTAACAAAACAACAAACGACCGTGAAGCTAAATAACGTAAGTGCACAGACAAGCAACAAACGTTCAACATAGACAACACCCCACAAAAGCCTACTGCCTATGGCTGCCTTAAATATGGCTCCCAATCAGAGACAATGAATGACAGCTGTCTCTGATTGAGAACCAATCCAGGCAGCCATAGACATAACTAGACAACACTACTCTACTCTGCCCCATACACATACAACACCCCTAGACATTACAAAACACATACCTTCCCCATGTCACACCCTGACCTAACTAAAAAACATAAAGAAAACAAAGAATACTAAGGCCAGGGCGTGACACATGGTGCCTTGGTGGAAGAGTGGGGTAACATCTCACAGCAAGAACTGGCAAATCTGGTGCAGTCCATGAGGAGGAGATGCACTGCAGTACTTAATGCAGCTGGTGGCTACCCCAGATACTGACTGTTACTTTTGATTTTGACCCCCCCCCCTCCCTTTGTTCAGGGACACATTATTCCATTTCTGTTAGTCACATGTCTGTGGAACTTGTTCAGTTTATGTCTCAGTTGTTGAATCTTGTTATGTTCATACAAATATTTACACATGTTAAGTTTGCTGAAAATTAACGCAGTTGACAGTGAGAGGACATTTCTTTTTTTGTTGAGTTTATATGCTTTGCTGCTGTCACTGGCATTGTAAGGAGCCCTCGTTTGTTGAGTGTTACCATGTTGATGCTAGCTCAAGGCCGTGGGGTTGCTAGAGATACTGTATGATGGAAGAGATTGTTGTAGACTGATGTGCTAATGAAAACCAGAGACTGACATAAACACTAACGTGTAATAGCGGTGTAGTCTGCTTTACAGTCGTTGTATAAATACATAAATAAAAACGGGGCTACCCTAGCTCACTTTCAACAGAAGCGTCCCACCGCTGCATTATCAGTCTTGATTAGATGACAGACAGATTGTATTTTGTTTTAAAGGAGCAACGACATGTACATTTTTGACTGACTTTACTTGGAAATAAGCCAAAAATAAGCATATACAAACAAATAATAGTTGCAAAATATTGAAAATGCAAGAGCCTAAATTCTCATTCTATATACTCGAGGGTAATAGGCCAATGCGAAATGCAGAATGGATTAAGAAATGAACTCGTTTTCATCTTGTTGCAGTTCATTATTTCAAAGAGAATAAGGCATTAAGACATTCTCTCTACGACAAACAAAGTCTGATGAATTTCCATGGTAAACAAAAGTCTAATGGCTGTCTTGCGTGAGAGACTGATATAAACACTAACATGTAATATCGACGTCGTCTGCTTTTACTGTCGTTGTTTGTTGATTCCATTTTATTTCCCTTAGTGTTACATATATTAAAACTGCATGCTATGTGCATCAACCACTCAGGGAAATTACTACTGCGAGGAGTACTCAAAATAACAGAGCTACCCTATTGACCCTACATAAAAGGTGACTGTCCAATCAAAAATATCTAAATATTGTACAGTATGTTTAAGTCTGGTTCCACTACCCCACATAGAGCTACCGACTGTAAACATGGCCTCCTTAGACCTAAATACACAGGACAACAACACACAACAGGATAGGTCTGTGCTGGAGCTGCAACATTTTTCTTACAACAGAGGTAGCTACTGTAGAGTAATAGCGCATGACAGGACCCTTTCCAGACCTGCCTGCGGGCATTGAGTCATGTGTGGTTTTAGTCAAGCTGGCCCTCGCAGGATCTCTCCATTCCAAAGCATATTCTGTCAGCAACCTTCCTCCCCCTACATCCTTCTCATGTCACCTTTCAATCCTCTACCTCGGCTGATCCGCTCGCCCCTAAGCCAAGACCAGAACTGACAGTGGCCGCGCAGGCTAAGGCCCCGGGCCTTCGTAACGCATCCTCTGCACCCTGGCAGAATGGGCCATCCAACTCCATCCACCCGATCACATATGACAGTATGAGGACCGCAGACTTTCGGAAAGGCTGTTTGTGCATAAACAGGCTGTGACAGCAACACTGACTAACAATACATACCGCTGCAGAAAGCCAAGCTATTTTCATCAGCCCATACCCAACCAGGTGATAGACGGAAGACAAGACAGCAGACTCCGACCAAAGGAAGTAGCAGCGTCAAAAAATAAAGAAATGAAGGAAAATATAAACAAATATGGAAAAAAACATTCTGACATCAGAACAAGTGAATATCACCTTTGTTTTAATTTAAAGCCAACATCTTAGCTAGTACCATTGCTCTCTGCAGCGCCACTGTCATAAACCAGTGATAAAAAGTTAATGAAAGTCGGACTTCGAGGCATAAAGCCGGAGACACAATTTAGCAGATAATGCCAAAGAGCCTTTTATGAAGGGACATTGTCCCATTCAGGGGAGAACAATGACTGCAATCTTTCACATGGCTGTCCAGTATTATAGGCCTGCTCATGAGGCTAGAGAGAGGCCAGCCAAAGTTCTGCCATGAAGGGAAGCCGAAATTAACCAAAAATGAACATGAGCACTGAAACAAGGTAGCTATAGGAGACAGATTATACTGTCATAGTAACTGACTTTCACCAGAAGCTTCCCACCGCTGCAGTATCAGTCTTGATTAGATGAGAGACAAATTGTATTTTGTTTTAAAGGAGCAATGACATGTCAACATCACTGCCTTTTTGACTGACACAAGTACTTGGAAATAAGCTCAAAATACGCATATACAAACAATTCATAGTTGCTAAATATTGATAATTCAAGAGCCGAAATTCTCATTCTATATACTCGAGGGTAATAGGCCAATGCAAAACGCGGAATGGATTAAGAAATGTTGCAGTTCATTATTTCAAAGAGAATAAGGCATTAAGACATTCTCTCTACGACAAACAAAGTCTGATGAATTTCAATGGTAAACAAAAGTCTAATGGCTGTCTTGCGTGAGAGAGATTATTTTAGCATTTCTGTTCAATGCATAAAAGGCTCCAGTAACTTAATATTTCCAACTCAAAACAAAGGAATTGTTAAGCAACAAATGATGTGCTACTTTGAGGAAATAAACAAGACATTTAGACAACAAAAAATATAAAGTACTTAATAGTTTTGGTGAAGTACATGGTCTCACTTTATTAAATAGTCTTTCAGAACTTTCATGTTAAATGGGGCAATACTACTGAGAGAGAAAATTCATAAAGAAAATCATGCATTTTGGTCACATTAATCCTTTAGATTAGAGTATGTTCTCCAAATGCTGTGTGGTCATAGAGCATTTCATTTGAATTGGCAACAAATGTGTAATTACTAGATAAGTAAAATGTATCGGTGCTTTATAGAAGGCAGCAGCATACCACCCTGCATCCCGCTGCTGGCTTGCTTCTGAAGCCAAGCAGGGTTGGTCCTGGTCAGTCCCTGGATGGGAGACCAGTTGCTGCTAGAAGTGGTGTTGGAGGGCCAGTAGGAGGCACCCATTCCTCTGGTAAAAAAAAAAATGCACCAGGGCAGTGATTGGCGACATTGCCCTGTGTTAGGTGCTGTCTTTTGGATGGGACGTTAAACGGGTGTCCTGACACTCTGTGGTCACTAAAGAGCCCATGGCACTTATCGTAAGAGTAGGGGTGTTAACCCTGGTGTCCTGGCTAAATTCCCAATCTGGCCTTCATACCATCATGGCCACCTAATCATCCCCAGCTTACAATTGGCTCATACTATTCCCCAGGTCGTTGCTGTAAATGAGAATGTGTTCTCAGTCAACTTACTTTGTAAAATTAAAAAATCGTACAAGGCAGATTTGCTTCAGAATCAACCAAATGAATGCTAATTAAGTTAATTGAATCCAGCTCAGTGGACATTGTTTAGAGAGCACTGTAATTTCCTGTAGTTCACTCAGATGTAATATAATCTGCCTAGTTACTGTCCGTTTCTATTTTCAGCATATCTGCTCAGCCAATCACCATTATACTTAATGAAGAAAATGGGAATTCATGGCAACCTATGATTTGAGACTTAATGAATTGACCTTTGACCCCTGGCTTGCTGCAGTCTCTTAGCATGATTGGTCGATCCTCAGGTTGGATTGGAAATTAATTTCTCAGAAATAATTCAGTTGTATTTTCAGCTGCACTGGAAACATTGTGTAATATCAATATGATTATTGATTTCCATGCCTAATTATTTAGAAAATCTATTGACTCAAAAAAGTACCACATACAGTAATGTAAGACGAATCCATTGCTTTATCGCCAACCTTGCATGGTAAAAAGGCCATAAACAAATATAAGTAGATCATGATTTTCATGCATGGAAAAAGAGCAGACTGTCCTAACTCATCTAGACAACTAGGCTCAAATTAGAAATGGCCAGTATTCCAGCTCTGCAAATCAAGTTCTGTGTATTTGTGTGTTGCGCACACACACACACACACACACACACACACACACACACACACACACACACACACACACACACACACACACACACACACACACACACACACACACACACACACACACACACACACACAGAGTTGCCAGGCATCCAACCATATGAAGAATGATGATCAGGGCTAATGACATGAGAGACGGTGTAACCACAGTGATAACCACAGCAGCTTGTGTCTTGTAGGGAAAATGAGAGGATGCAATGATGCATGATAGCAGTAGCAGGGAAGACTACACCACAATATCATCTAACTTCTGCACAAATGTGTGTCCTCTGCTGAAGACACACACCCACAGCCATGCACCCGCACAGGTTATCCATCCATGAATTAATGCAAGTTGTTTCTGCTATGCATCCAACCTTACATTACTACAACTTATTGACTCCTTGTGAAAAGGACAGTAGAAAGCTGCTCCTCTACAGCAGGCTGACAAATTGTGATCTATGGTGAGTAAAACTGCTCACGTGTGCGCCCTAGCCCATTCATTTATCACAGTTTAACTGTAATCAACGTTTATCTGGTTCAGATTACGGCTGCACAGCATTCCATTTCAGCTGTATTAAGTGCACATGTTGAATTCAAAATACCATAGAATATTGCCTCTATCAGTCCCTCATGGTTCTTCTGTGTGTAGGCTTACAGTCATTTAGTGGGAATGTTTCTTAATTATATAATCATTATTACTATAAAATGATATCTAGCCATACAGTATCTATCCATATATACTGTATATCTATCTATCTATCTATCTATCTATCTATCTATCTATCTATCTATCTATCTATCTATCTATCTATCTATCTATCTATCTAGATATAGATACAGTAACCACTTGTACTGCTGGATACTACTCATACTTATGTTTTAGCCTTGAAATCTGGACTGAATGTTCCACTCAAGAAAGTCTATATTGCTTTCCATTATGAGCCAAACACGAAGTGAAAAGGAAACCTGGGGGAGGTAGTGATAAAAAAAGAATCCTGAGGACTTTGTTTGATGTGATTAGATCTTATCACATGGCCAATGAGTAATGTATCGTGCTGCAGCTGTGCTCTAATGAGTACTGGCCAAGGATGAGGGCTAGCCTCCCTGTCTGTCCAGCCTCTGTATTTTTCAGTCCCACACACGCACATGCCTATGCTTGTACATACTCTCACCCGCACATACACATACATATTCACACATCACTCACACACACGTACGGACACACACACACGCGCACTGTACGGGACACACACAGTGCAGCGTACACACGCATGCTTACACACACTTACAGTTCATACCCTGGATGCATAACCTGCCTGTGTGAGCACTATAGAAACAAATAGTATATTCCCCTTACTTTGGACCTAGTGTATGGGTTGAAACTGCAGCAACAGCACTTCTTTAAACGAGCCAAGAGCTTTATATACCATACCCATTGTTATGCTAAGATGCATGGATTGGGGTGGCGGGAGGAGTTCCAGATGGGTGAGTGATCATGAATGACAAAGGGATCTGTATCAAAAAACGGGTGAGAGTGCAGCGGTGACGGTTGGCGGCGGTGTCGTCGAGCGCCGGCGGGTTCCTCTGTAACTGCGTCGCTCCTCCGAGAAGCCTGTCATCCGATACAGAGCCCTGCGTAAGCACCCTTGGCCCCGTTAGAAGACCCCTAATAAGGAGAAGGTCTTATGAATTATAGATCCCTGTATAGTACCCCTCCACGAGCAACACAGTGCTCCTTTAAGATACATATTCCCTTTAAATCCAAAGGCTTTACTCTCTCTCCCAGTCTCGACTTTCTGAGCACAGCTCTAGCTCTCCGAGGCACGGAGCGATGGATGCCCCAGAATGAGAAACCAATTAGGGGCTGCAAGGTTCCCTCAACCCATTTTCCTTCCCTCCTTCCTTTTACCTTCCTACCCCACATACTAGGCTATTCCATGATCCTTTAACTTCTCTCTGCTGGTTGGTGCTAAATCCCTCCTCAAGCTTGTGCCCCATTCTAGATTGAGGCTATACCAGGGCTATCCACTGTGTGTCTTGGGTTCTAGGTGAGGCTACCTCCTGCTCTTCCTGCTCCCATACCCAATAATCAGACCCCACGGATGGGCTCTTCTGACAGACAGATTGGCAACCCACTACCTGTTATTACTCTGTGTTCAATCATGCTGTTTGTTACCAGACAACAAAACAGTACAATGGCCTCTAGATTGCTAACCGTATGAATGCCATTTAAATGCATTAGCATGAGCTAGCTGACATGTGGCTGTCAGTGAGGTTTTGATGGGATTACTCTGATGCCTGATGGTCAGTCTATTCCCTTGCCTCATTGTGCATTCAGGAAGCATCACCAGCCACAAATCAAGGACAGACCAGGGTCCGTACTGAAGAATCTGTGTCCCAAATGGCATCATATTTCCTATATGAAGTGCACTACTTTTGACCAGGGTCCATAGGGAAGTATTGCACTACGTAGTGAATAAGGTGACATTCGGGACACAGCCAAGAAGCCAGGCTACATATAAGAGTATCACCTGTCTGATGGTAATAGATACTGACAAGGATGCCCTGTCACACTTGTTTGATAACATTCATAGTCCAATGCTGTTTCAACTGTATTCAGCCCGTGTGTCAATAGCATCCACAGATTGTCTGTAGAATGTATTTATACACTTTAACAAGAGTGTATATAAACTCTCTCAACACCTACCGAATAACTTTTTAAAATTAAGAATTGGACATTGAAGAGCACTTGACTCAAAAAGAGCAGACCAGAGAAGATCTTTCCAAAAAATGAAAGACTTAATATAACAGTTGCTTTTGTTACATTCCCCTGGCTATTTGAATAGGGATTCAATAAAAAAAAACTGGAATTCAGTATCAGTTGTGGGCCCACAAATGAGAGTGCAGTGAGATCTGGTATTCATAGACAAACCTACTGTACCTTCAGGCTGTACCTCACTTATATATCAGCACACAGAGAGTATCCATTCCATATTTCTCGTGCTGCACTCTCTCTGCACTCTCTCTCTCTCTCTCTCCCCCTCCCTCACCCTCTCTCACCGGCAGGTCACAGGGCTGAGAGATAAGCAGGGCTATATTGAAATATTCAAAGGCAGTCGATGCCTAGCCCAGCGTATTAATGCCGGGTCAGTCTCCAGGTCTTCAGGGGTATGGATGAAGATGGATGAGGATGCTGATGATGGTGGATGAGGTGATGGTAAAGGCTCAGTGCTATCAGTAGCTTGTCTGTTCCCTGACAGGCAGAGCCCTCTCCTGGCCATTCTGGCTCCCTGTCGCTCAGTTTCTCTGGTAATTCTGGCAAATGCCAGAAGGGCTGGACAATTTTTTGTTGGGTGTGCAGGTTGAAATTGGCAAACAAAAAAAGTTATGTTTTGTATATAGACTACTGTTCAGAAGTTTGGGATTACTTCGAAATGTCCTTGTTTTTGAAAGAAAAGCAAATTTTTTGTCCATTAAAATAACATCAAATTGATCAGAAATACAGTGTAGACATTGTTAATGTTGTAAATAACTATTGTAGTTGGAAACGGCAGATTTAAAATTAAAAAAAATGGAATATCTCATAGTGTGGCAGCTCTGTGGCAGCTTCATTAAATAGTACCCGCAAAACACCAGTCTCAACGTCAACAGTGAGGAGGCGACTCTGGGATGCTGGCCTTCTAGGCAGTGTCTGTGTTCTTTTGCCCATCTTAATCTTTTCTTTTTATTGGCCAGTCTAAGATATGGCTTTTTCTTTGCAACTCTGCCTAGAAGGCCAGCATCCCGAAGTCGCCTATTCCCTGTTGACATTGAGACTGGTGTTTTGCGGGTACTATTTAATGAAGCTGCCAGTTGAAGACTTGTGAGGCATCTGCTTCTCAAACTAGACACTCTAATGTACTTGTCCTCTTGCTCAGTTGTGCGCCGGGGCCTCCCCTCTTTCTATTCTGGTTAGAGCCATTTTATGCTGTTCTGTGAAGGGAGTAGTACACAACGTTGTACGAGATCTTCAGTTTCTTGGCAATTTCTCACATGGAATAGCCTTCATTTCTCAGAACAATAGACTGACGAGTTTCAGAAGAAAGGTATTTGTTTCTCACCATTTTGATCCTGGCCAGTTTTATTGCTTCTTTAATTAGAACAACAGCTGTGCTAACATAATTGCAAAAGGGTTTTCTAATGATCAATTAGCCTTTTAAAATGATAAACTTGGATTAGCTAACACAAAGTGCCATTGGAACACAGGAGTGATGGTTGCTGATAATGGGCCTCTGTACGCCTACATAGATATTCCATAAAAAAATCTGCCGTTTCCAGCTACAATAGTCATTTACAACATTAACAATGTCTGCACCGTATTTCTGATCAATTTGATGTTATTTTAAATGGACAATTTTTTTTATTTTCTTTCAAAAACAAGGACAAGTGACCCCAAACTTTTGAACGGTAGTGTATATACAGTGCATTCGGAAAGTATTCAGACCTCTTGACTTTTTCCACATTTTGTTACGTTACAGCCTTATTCTAACATGGATACATTTTTCCTCATCAATCTACACATAATACCCCATAATGACAAAGCAAAAACTGTTTTTTAGAAATTTTTGCAAATGTATTAAAAATATAAGCAGGAAATATTACATTTACGTAAGTATTCAGACCCTTTACTCAGTACTTTGTTGAAGCGCCTTTGGCCGTGATTACAGCCTTGAGTCTTTTGGGGTATGATGCTACAAGCTTGGCACACCTCTATTAGGGGAGTTTCTCCCATTCTTCTCTGCAGATCCTCTCAATCTCTGTCAGGTTGGAAGGGGAGTGTCACTGCACAGCTACTTTGAGGCCTCTCCAGAGATGTTCGATCGGGTTCAAATCCGGGCTCTGGCTGGGCCACTCAAGGACATTCAGAGACTTGTCCCGAATCCACTCCAGCGTTGTCTTGGGTCTGTGCTTAGGATCGTTGTCCTGTTGGAAGGAGAACCTTCGCCCCAGGTCTTGAGCACTCCGGAGCAGGTTTTCAGCAAGGATCTCTCTGTACTTTGCTCCGTTTATCTTTCCCTCGATCCTGACTAGTCTCCTAGTCCCTGCAGCTGAAAAACATCCCCCCCCCCCCAGCATGACGCTGCACCACCAGGTTTCTCCAAGAGGTGACACTTGGCATTCAGGCCAAAGAGTTCAATCTTGGTTTCATCAGACCAGAGAATCTTGTTTCTCGTGAGCTGAGATTCTTTATGTGCCTTTTGGAAAACTCCAAGTGGGCTGTCATGTGCCTTTTACTGAAGAGTGGCTTCCGTCTGGCCACTCTACCATAAAGGCCTCATTGGTGGAGTGCTGCAGAGATGGTTGTCCTTCTGGAAGGTTCTCCCATCTCCACAGAGGAACTCTGAAGCTCTGTCAGAGTGACCATCGGGTTGACCTCCCTGACCAAGGCCCTTCTTCCCCAATTGCTCAGTTTGGATGGGCGGCAAGCTCAATCCTATCTCGGAGCTCTACGGACAGTTCCTTCGACCTCATGGCTTGGTTTTTGCTCTGACATGCACTGTCGACTGTGGGACCTTATATAGACAGGTGTGTGCCTTTCCAAATCATGTCCACTCAATTGATTTTACCACAGGTGGACTCCAGTCAAGTTGAAGAAACATCTCAAGGATGATCAATGGAAGTATATGAAAGTATTCAGACCCTTTGCCATGAGACTTGAAATTGAGCTCAGGTGCATCCTGTTTCCATTGATCATCCTTGAGATGTTTCTACAACTTGACTGGAGTCCAAATGCGAGGGCCATTGTGAGGGCATAGGCCTATAGGTCTTATGGGTAGTAGCCTACAAGTGAAAGAAAAGGACAATGCATTTACTGTTGGATGATTACATGGCTACTAGCAGTGGGCATTATAATAAGAGATAGCAATCTAGTGTTTTGAGTTTCCTCAGGTGTTAAACCCCAAATGAATTAATCTATGATATTAGTGCTTAATATAAGCACTCCATCACTCTCCTTCTTGGTCAAATAGCCCTTACACAGCCTGGAGGTGTGTTGGGTCATTGTCCTGTTGAAAAACAAATGATAGTCCCACTAAGCGCAAACCAAATGGGATGGCGTATCGTTGCAGAATGTTGTGGTAGCCATGCTGGTTAAGTGTGCCTTGAATTCTAAATAAATCCCTGACAGTGTCACCAGCAAAGCACTGGTAACTCTGGGTCTTCCTTTCCTGTGGCGGTCCTCATGAGAGCCAGTTTCATCATAGCACTTGATGGTTTTTGCAACTACACTTGAAAAAACTGGGCTTGGTCTTTTACCAAATAGGGCTATCTTCTGTATACCACCCCTACCTTGTCACCACACAACTGATTGGCTCCAACACATTAAGAAGGAAAGAAATTCCAAAATTACAAGGCACACCTGTTAATTGAAATACATTCCAGGTGACTACCTCATAAAACTGTTTGAGAGAATGCCACGAGTGTGCATAGCTGCATAACAAGGCGAAGGGTGGCTACTATGAAGAATCTCATCTTAACACTTTTTTGGTTACTACATGATTCCATATGTGTTATTTCATAGTTTTGATGTCTTCACTATTATTCTACAATGTAGAAAATAGTAAAAATGTGACTCCGTTCAGGAATCGAGGCTTATGTCAAGGGTCACTACTTCACAGGACAGCCGTTTGAACCTAAACTTTGTTTTTTAAACAAAATGCATTTTTTGCATGATGCATGTCAACTTTCATGTGCCTTAATACAAACTTGTATACCATCTGTAAATACAAATAAAATTGTTAAATTACGAGCCTAGTCGGTTTAGACACATAAAAAGACAGCAACCTTCCCGCTAGCCATGATTGGCTGAGATAATGAGTGTGCTGGACATGCTGAGATGAGTTCAGATTGGTCTGCCATATAGCACGCTTCTGTCTATTTGAGCTGGTTAGTACGTGTAGGTAATCCTGTCTAACGCAGCTTTTTTTATGTATCAGGTAGTAAAACTGCATGAGTGTTGTTCTCAACTTTCTGGAGGACCGAGTTTTGAAATCAGTTTCCACTGATATCTTTGGCTTACAGTATGATAGCTAAGGAGATGGAGAAAACACCTGTCTCTGGATTACATCTTCAAACTAAGGGCAACTATGGCATCCGTGACATGGAGACGCGTCCATCCATTATGTATAAGGTAAGATAGTCTAGCTAGCTACATTTTCAGATATTACACGTTTCTAATTTTGACAGAAAGAGGTTTTATTTCAAGTTAAAGTGTACTGTTAGCTAGCTAACGTTAGCTGGCTGGCTCGCTAGCTAACATTACGTGTATGATCTTATTATTCGTATCTCAGAGCCCTTTGCATTGCTAGTTATATCCTAATGTTAGCTAGCTAACATTGAACCTGGTTGGTTAGCTACCTGCAGATTCATGCAGGGTAGTAACGTCATGAGTTGGGATTATGGTTCATGGTTTACCTAGCTAGCTAGCTACATGTCTTAACAAAAGACTCCACTACTCAAGTAACCATTTGTAAATTCAGTCTGGCAATCTACTCCGATTTCAGAACACTCTGTCTCATCTGAGTGTGCCAGAGTGCATAGTAACTGATGAATTTACGAACGCTCAACACCCATTGAATATGGCTGGTGTCGGTAAACATCGTCAAAAAAGCGTCATTAAATTGTTGCCAGCAGCACAGGTATTCACCAATGCTCTGGATAACATGAAAACAGCTGAGAACCAGGTCTGCTAGGGCGAGTAAAATGGTCAGAGTGGGGTGTTCTCTCATTATGAGTATGGAAGTAGCTAGCAAGCTAGCCAATGTTAGCCAGTTAGCTTGGGTGCTTGACTGCCGTTGTGAGGTCAGAACGCTCGGATCAACTCTACTCGTCCAGTGTGTGCTCTGAACACTGAGAGCAAAACGCTCTGAATTTACGAACAGACAGTCTGACAGCACAGTTGCAGTCACCAACGCTCTGGATAACATAAAAACAGCCTAACCAGCTCCGCTAGGGCGAGTAATGTTTAGTGAGCTGTTCTCTCATTTGTGTCTGGAAGTAGCTAGCAAGTTAGCCAGTTAGCTTATGTGCTTGACTGCTGTTGTTTGTACAGAACGCTCGGATCAACCCTTAAAGAGATGGGTTGGGCTAAAGCTTAAGAGGGTGTGAATGATGCTGAATGGGTGTAGACAAAGTAAAGCTCTCCAGTTTGTACCAAAACATTCAAAGGCCATTTTCTCAAAAGTGAGGTGACAAGTTTATCAACTTTCAAAGCAGAATTACTTTACCCTTGTTTTTCAAATGCAGTGTATGAAATACCATTTTGTAGCTCTGTGTCTCTGCTTTTATCCAATGTAAAAAAACACAATTTACAATTTAGCTACATAAGACTGATTCAAGGCAGTCGGTAACAAATAAAGAAAAACCCTGGAATGAGTAGGTGTGTCCAAACTTTTGACTGGTATTGTATATCAATCGAATATGTAGCATTTCTCAAATGTTCATGTTTGTTCAGAACATAACTGTAGCCATCATTATGTAATAACTGTAGGCAATTATTCTGTTCTCTAGGTTACGAATGGCAACGTTTATTGGCTTCCACTGCAATTACGTCATATGTGTCCTCGATTGCAACGGTAGCATAGTGAGCATACATCCTTTTTCCTAGAAGAGCGTGGAACATTCCCTGCTTTTACAATAGACAGCTACTGTAACTTTTGAGAGCGTTGCAGCAACAGTGTGCATTAGACATTCAAATATAAGTACTGTATATCTTAAAAGAGGCCTCTGAGCATTAGAAGGAACTGTGCCACTTTTAACTTTGCTCTGGCAAATGGGGAACTGGTGATTCCAGAGTCCTTTGTTTTCTTGATGGCTGAAACCCTCTGCTGCTTCGGCTCTGAGGAGAGTGAGACTTCACAGGGTCCTCTTGAAGCCATAACATCAACCATACTGAGACTCAGAGAGAAAAGTATGATGAAGTTGCCTTGGGAATTCGCTTGTTTTTTGTGGAATAATAAGTAGAAAGCGAGAAAAAAGCCAGGGTTGTTTTAGAAAAACTCGCCTCTGAGAACCTTTGGCATGCTGCTCCGCCTGCCATTTTGGGAGACACTTCTTGGGGGAGGGCTATTCATGTGAAGAACATACTGGGAAAACTTTTCCGCCATTGGGATGGAAAACAAGAACAGGGTGATCTTCCTCTTAAGCCTTCTGGCATTTCCGATAACTCTGACTGGCGATGAATTTAGAAACAGAACCCCCAAAAAAGCTGTAGTTACGCAATCAGTGCTGGACATCATTTTTGTCTTCAGTGAGACACCTGAATTGAACAACAGAAACAACGCCGAAAACCGAGTAGACAAAAAAAATACAGCCATTTCCTAAGGGAACAGTATGTTGATACGGTTTAGAAAAAGCAATGAATAAGTAAAAAAAACTTTAGCAAGCCCAAGACATCCTGTAACCCACAACCTATACTCACAATAAATCCATCTGGACAGTAAAATATTTATGTCAGGTTTTTTCTGTGCCCTACTTATAGAGGTCCACTGAGTTCACAACTCAAGGTCACCGCAGTCACTCTGGTGAGTCACAGACAACCTGGGAGAGGGATATGAAGAGGTAATGGGGTCAGGAGCTGAGTGGAACCGTGTTGAATGTCAAACTGAAGGGGAAGGCATCAGAGGCTTGCCTAGGCAACAGAACAGCTCTGCAGAATCAACCTATGAGGCCTGGAGAGTTAGCTATTTATTTCTCTCTCGCTTTCGCTCTCTCTCTCTCCCTCTCTCTCTCTCTCTCTGCAGAACCTAGGAGGCCTAGAGAGTTTGCGACCTCTCTCTCACGTTCACTCTCTCTGACTCTTTTTCTCTGTCTCCCTCTCTCTCTGCAGCAGAACCTAGGGAGAGTTTGCTATTTCTCTCGCTCACTTTGCCCTCTCTCGCTTTCTCCCTCTACTCTCTCTCTCTATCCCTCTCTCAGCAGAACCTATTGGCCTGGAGTTTGCAACCTCTATCTCTCTCGCTCTCCTCTGCATTCCTTGCACAGACACACACAACCCAAAGAAAGTCTGATGTATCTCTACGCACCCTTAAACTTCCTGGAGAATTGGTGTGCAAATAGCGTTAGTGGAGGGCATCACTTGTGCAATTCTCTACTATCCAACACAAAGACCATCTCTAATTAATAAGCTAACGAAAGACGCCTGCAGTGTGCGGCATTTGTTAATGATCAGGTTAATATTGCAACTGGGAAGGATGTGAACTGAAAGTGGATCTCATTAGCATCGCTCAAAGTGCTTTTCTTGGCAAACCGTTTGGGACATATTGTACTTTTGCCTGTACATGTTGCCTTGGGTTTTCTTAAATACTGCATGTAAATGAGTTTCAGCTTAATAAGCTTAATCAGCTTAATTAAACTCCAGACATTCTCCTAGGTGTTCGGTGAAATCCACAGTGTATGGAAGTCTAGAGACGAGTGGGACAGCATGTTGAGAGAGAGAATGACAAAAGAAAAGAGCGTTTGGTGGATAGAGATGAAGAGAACGAGTGTCAGAAAGGAGGAGGACTGAGAGCTGATGTTGTCAAAGATACACAGAACATGTTAGAGCAGCCATTTCTGAAATTACGATAGCAACATCATCACCAAGGGAAGGTTTGTCCCTTTTAAGTGACTGAGGGAATGAATGACGTAGACTCATCATCACCTAAAGCTGGTATCCTAGTTGCTACATCCATTTTTGTAATGATCAATTAACGATACATACCCATTGACTCTTGAAGAATATAACTTACTGTGTAAATGCCATGAGCTTAGTTCAACTGTCATACACCCATCATAACCCAAAATATAAGCTTGTTTTACAATTAAAATGTAAACAAACACTGTGTAGCCTAAAAACATGGTTAAAACTATCATTTTGATATCATGGATGGTCAGTCCTTGCATCCATAGCTCTGTCTATGAATGTGAGAG
Source organism: Salvelinus namaycush (assembly GCF_016432855.1). NCBI lineage: Eukaryota > Metazoa > Chordata > Actinopteri > Salmoniformes > Salmonidae > Salvelinus > Salvelinus namaycush. The sequence goes on along the minus strand of NC_052343.1, from coordinate 6,879,803 downwards.
TGGTTCAAATTCCCTCAGCTTTTTACCAAAACAGAGCCTGGTTAACAACTTTGTTATTGTTCAAATGAAGGATTAGAAGCTTAAAACCTGTTTGGGATAGGGGGCAGCATTTTCACGTTTGGATGAAAAGCGTGCCCAGAGTAAACTGCCTGCTACTCAGTCCCAGTTGCTAATATATGCATATTATTATATAGAAAACACTCTGAAGTTTCTAAAACTGTTTGAATGATGTCTGTGAGTATAACAGAACTCATATGGCAGGCGGAAACCTGAGAAAAATCCAACCAGGAAGTGGGAAATCTGAAGTTTGTAGTTTTTCAACTCTTGGCCTATCAAATACACAGTGTCTATGGGGTCATATTGCACTTCCTACGGCTTCCACTAGATGTCAACAGTCTTTAAAACCTTGTTTGATGCTTCTACTGTGAAGTGGGGGCGAATGAGAGGGGATTGAGTAAGGTCTCTCCCAGAGTGCCATGAGCTGACCATGCGCGTTCACGTGAGAGTTAGCTTGAGTTCCATTGCATTTCTGAAGACAAAGGAATTCTCCGGTTGGAACATTATTGAAGATTTATGTTAAAAACATCCTAAAGATTGATTCTATACTTCGTTTGACATGTTTCTACGGACTGTAATGGAACTTTTTGACTTATGTCTTTTATCTTTAAAATGGTGTCTAATACTTGTATGTTTGAGAATTTTGAATTATGAGATTTCTGTTGATTGAATTTGGCGCCCTGCAATTTCATTGGCTGGTTCCCAGACAGGTTAAGAGATCCCTCCAATGTTCTCTGCTGCTTAGCAAATGACCTACTTTACATTAGTCATATAATAGAGTCACCCAAAGCATGACAGCTATCATGTCAGGGAGGTTGTAGAGGTTATATTATGTGAAGGTTCAACATGCCCATCATTTTAAGAACTCCGCTAACCATTTCACACCGGTTACATTCTTTTGACCTCCTCCAGCAACCAGTATCCGGGTCAACAGCATCAATGTAACAGTGTTGCTTCCATCCCTCTCCTCACCCCAACCTGTCCTTCTGCCCCTGAAAAAGGCAGTTAACCCACTGTTCCTAGGCCATCATTGAAAATAAGAATTTGTTCTTAACTGACTTGCCAAGCAAAATAAAGATAATAAAAATTTAAAAAATTTAAAAATTAAAAAACCTGGGCTTGAACCAGGAACCCTCTGCATACATCGACAACAGTCACCCTCGAAGCATCGTTACCTATCGCTCCACAAAAGCCATGGGAAACAACTACTTAAAGCTTTTAGAGCGAGTGATGTCACCAATTGAAATGCTATTAGCACACACCCCGCTAACTAGCTAGCCATTTCACACCGGTTACATGAGGCAGGAAATACAGGGAAACGTCAACTTTAACCATTATTCTTTAAGCCAAAGACTTATTTACTATGTCTTTCAAAAGACTACACAGCTGTCATGGGTAGAGTAGAGAAATAGTGATTCATATTTAATATTGACAAAGTGACAATTCAAAAGTAAAATACTTACAGAAGAGCACCACTTCCATGCTGATAGCGGTGGTAAATTACCTTCACACCTGTCATTTGTACTACTCATAAAACAGGTATCAAAAGACTGGAGGATCCCCCTTGATGACATTTGGAAAGTTGATTTACTCCCCCTTTGATATTTCAAACGAGCCCAGGTTTAAACATGTCATCTTTGAACATTCACAGAGTACATGCAGGATGTCAGAAATCAGTCACTTTAAAGGGGTTGGAATACACTTAGCTTTCATCTAGGGCATTTTTTTTTTTGCACCTAAATCCGACACAGCCCAGGCTTGCAAGCTGCCATAAACTCAAACGTTTGAGGACATTTCTACAATATCTCTTTTATGCTGTATGTGTAACCATCAGTCTCTCGATCCATAAAACACCACAGGTGTCATATAAAATACCAATTACCAGTGCATATATCCCCTATAAAACTGATAGGTCTATGGCAAATCTGATGGCAAACTGAATACATAGTCTCAAACTCACTCTCATCTCTCTTCTAGAAAGAGTATGAAACATATAATACATCACTCTAAAGAGTATTGCTCATTCACTATGGATGAATATGGATACGAATGAATATCTCTTCGTCCTCAGCACCTCACACTATTGGCCTATCCATCACTATGCAGAGAAAAGACGAATTGGCGAGAAATGGAGAATAACACATCACCAGATATGCCTGGAAGGCCCTTGCCAAAGCCACAGTACTCATAATGAAATATTAATCAGCGGTTCTCCACTAATGATAATGCACTACCAAGCATGAGCTGGTTGGAGTGAGCCAGGCAATTCCCCCATCACACAGCTGTTAGAGAGGATAACCCCACTAATACGACTCCACACATGAGATTTGTATCTGCAAATCACAAAGTGGATAAAGTCTGCTGGTCCACTCGTGCTTATTAATTCTTTACATCCCCAAATCCCTCAGATTGTTGTACTCTGGACCCTTCGGCTCTGTATTACATATAATTTGAGCAAATTAATGAGAAAGGTATAAGGCACGAGTCTGTACAAGGAACTAGACTTGTCTGTCTGTTTGTGCTACTGTCTCACTTTCCCCACCACTCCTCCAACCTTTTTTCCAACCCCCCTCACACACAGACATGCATACACACATACACACACACACACACACACACACACACACACACACACACACACACACACACACACACACACACACACACACACACACACACACACACACACACACACACACACACACACACTTCGCCTCTCTCTGAGTCATAAGCACTTGTGAACAAGACAAAATGGTAACTGATTAGAAGTGAGTGCCCATACAAAAGAGCTGTCCTTATGCAAAGCTCTTGAATTAATTCTAGCTGCATTGCGGTTACATTGCCATGAAGTCAATATGTCTCTTCAGATTCCATCCACCCAAGCATGCACACAAAGGTATCCACTCCTATGACACTTGCCTTTTGAAATACAAGAAATCAAATCTACAGAGGCAGTCCTATTGATTGACAGAAAGTTCAAAAGGGACGTTTTTTTCATTTGGCATCAAAAGGAACGTGGCGGTGTCTGCACACACAATCCAAGTCTCTTTAATTTTAAATTCATTTCAGTCTGGGGAAACATTTTCTGTTTTTAAAATATTAAGAAAAGCCTCAACTCAGTGGGAGATGGTATCGGAGCAAATGCAATAGGATCACAGATCTTATCCTTGGAGAAAGCCTTAATGTTGACAGTGATTTAAAACACAGAGGCACCTAGCAGAGTGGAATCCTCTTATCCACTAAGAGAAAGCTAAAAATCAAGTAAAATGTTGCTTCCATCCATAAGGGATAGCGAACAGGATAGCAAACATCATTTTTGGGTGTGTTTAATTAATGGTATTTAAAATGACCTCAACACCAGTTTGTATAATCCAAAGTAACATTTGAAACATGTTCAAATTACGTACATACAGTTTAGTGGGATGCTCAGTAGGGCATTTGTGTGAGGACAAGACAAGGTCTGGAATCAAATGCTGTTACGTGTGTTGAAAACCCAGGCTAGTTTGGCAACACTCAAACACTGGACGAATCCTCTGCAACATTGTACCACTGATGCCAAGTTCATGAATAAGGGGAAGAGGGTCAAAGAGAAGGCGTATCTCATACTCTCTCCCTCCCCACAGAACCTCCAGGTAGTACACTTTATCTATTACACTATAGACTCTATGGTTTGCTTTTGCTTTCCTATCCCTACAGTTAATTCTCATTGTTTTCCAGAATGGACTCCAGTGTGTGGGCTCCAGAGAAGAATAAGGATCGGGCAGCCTAGCCAGCAGGCTCCTGGCACGGGCCTCCTGCCCATCAGACTTGACAGAGGGAACAGATGGAGCTATCCGAATGGGGAGGTCTCACATCCGCTCCAAGCCATTGGAGCCCCGCTCTGGCCCACGCCACGCCAGCCACCCTGAATTCAATACAGCCAGCTGTGCATGGCCCTTGCAATTCCATCAAAGCAATTGGCCCATTCTTTTATTGTCCAAGCCTTAATCCATAATCCCTAGGACAACCTGTGCTTCGTGGAATGTGTTTGTGTGCGTGCGTGTGTGTTACCCACCTTGGGTGATACAATAGCCACAATAAAAAGAGAGCAGATTTGAGTAATAGACAAAGTCGGTGGCTCGTTCCCTATGGATACTGCTGTTGTAATTGTACAAAATGAAATGGATGTTATTAAATGATAAGGCTTGTGCTATACCGTCTGAAGTGGCCATTTTACTGTGGACCCTCTCCCTCTGGTATTGATAACTATATTTTATACTCTGTGATTTATTCAGCAAAGCTCCAATTGTATAGCTTTGTGACTAGTGTTAAGCGATTAACCTACATTTCCGTTTTTTATTCGGTTATTAAACAATTCATTGACCGACGTCGGTTCAATTGCTTGGATTCCATTTAGTTTTTTTTTTTGTGAGCCCAACACGCCATTTCTCTAGAGAGAAATCAAGTCAATAACTATGTGGAACGCTGGGCTGAAGGAAGTTGTAGTTTTCATTAAGCAAATATTCAATGTAGTTCAGCTCAAAAACGTGGTAATTAACTACAATGACCATAATCCGTTGTGCCTGTTTTTTCCATCCATCTTGGACAGAGACGGATCAGGGAAGAAAAGACGAAGCGAGAGGTTTCACTCTTATCAAAATCTGTCCACAATAAGCCCAATGCGTTTCTTTGGGTTTATTTTGAACCTCAGCTTGTCACCTGACTGATACTGCCTGAGCAGAGATGAGATGATTATGACGTTTCAGGTAAGACCCAGATGCAGACAACATCGAAGTAACAACAGTTTATTAATCAAACAGGGGCAAGCAAAAGACAGGTCCAGGGCAGGCAGAGTTCAGTAATCCAGATAGGTGGGGAAAGGTACAGGACGGCAGGCAGGGTCAGGGTCAGGGCAGACAGAATAGTCAACACCGGGAAAACTAGGAAACAGGAACAATCGAGAGACAGGAGCAGAGGGAAAAACGCTGTTAGGCTTGACAAAACTAAACGAACTGGCAACAGACAGAGAACACAGGTATAAATACACAGGGGACAAGGGGGAAGATGGGTGACACCTGGAGGGGGGTGGAGACAATCACAAAGACAGGTGAAACAGATCAGGGTGTGACAATGATGACTTTAATGAATGAAAAATGTTAAGTAATAAACACACCTGAAATGTTTTATTATTTCATAGTAATTTCTTATTTTTCTTCTGATGTCTACCCAATGTGTCCCTAACAGAGACAATGGAATAATGTTTTGGCAATTGAATGTTCACTATTTTTGGCTTTGGAATTTCCATTAAAAGCTCTAAAATCATTGTAATGCCATTATTTCTTAATGCATTTAATGTTTAAAAAAGGGAACAAAATCGAAAACAGTATCTCTATATATATTTTAATCAAACCGAATCTAAACCGATCTCAAAAAGCACTAATCGCTCAGCAGTATTTGTGACAGCTACAGTAGTGATTTTGACACACTTCCATTCAATTTTGTAAAAACGGACGACATTTCTGTATGTGAGAACTAGAACACCTGGGTTCAAATGAATAGATTCCACGTTAGTATCCTACTTCTGTCACTGTGTCAAAAGAGCCATTGTGGCTGTAGTAGGCTACTGTAGTACAACTCTAGTAGTACTTCACCTACTATATCAAATGTAATATACAGTATTGAGACTAGTGTTTGCTCTCCAACAGAATCACCATTCCCATTTGACTGAACACACTGAGTTAATGTGTTGGACAGATGGTAATCATTTTGGCCACTCGTTTCCAAGACATGACGCACGCATCTCATTTTGGAGAAATGCAACAGTGACTCTTTACATAGAGGAGGAGTATGTCAGTCGTTCTTGGTAAGTATGCCTAGTAATCGAACAATACTTTTAAACACTTTAAATCATTTCCATATATCGCTGCAATCCGCCAATTTTAGTGAGGGTGCATCTGTCTTGACTTGGTAATGCACCTACTGTACTGTAATGACACTGTTAGAGGGAGGCAAAGACTGATGGACTTTGTAGTCAAAGTGATACAATTGTATTTGGAAGCATTTCATTGTTGAACTCACAGCATTGTTGACAATTACCATTCCTCCCACATTCACAAAATATTGGATGAGTCCATCCAGCCCTTCTATTTAAAAATGTCTGTCTAATGCAGATTAGGCAAAGTCTTTCCAATATCTCTATTTTCACCTGTCTGTTATACAACTCCAATTGGTTTGTTTTTGTCCATGCAGGAGCCTCTATTCAAAAGGCACATACTCCCTATTACATGTTTATTTGTGTAGGTTTTTCCACAGGCATATTCTAATCAATATACATTTTAATTAATCTTCTGGATGAGGCAGACGGCTCATGTATGTTTTCTTATAGATAATGAAACAAATGAAGTTCGGGTTTTAATTTGTTTGTTTACGATTGCATTTTTTTCTGTATCCAGCAGTTTTCAACTAAAGTTGCCACCCTCTAGCTCAGTGCAGGTTTTACATGGAATTCCTGCATTCCTTGAAGAAAAGTCCGAAAAGACTGCTAAGGATATGTACTCCTACAACAGCCTCACTGGACACACACAGTATTTTCACAAGTTTTTTTCCTTCAGCTCCTCCCCTGTCCTCTTAGCCTAGCTGACCCTATAGTAAGCCTCTATTCTTTTTCTCTTTGCCGAAATGCCTTAATAACCTCCATAACCTGCTCAGTTGTTTCTCATTTCTTATTCCTCATCGATTTTCATCATCGTTCATAAATCCCTCCATGAATCACCCTCAGCTGCCCGATCACACACTCCGGGTGATGTTACAGCACCCAATCGATTGAATGCCCTGAGCACACCAAGAACAGTGCATTCTTACTATTCAATATAGTACAGTATACCCCATGCATGCTAAGCTGTTTCATTGAATTTCATAGTTGGACTCACACACTGCATAGTTTCAGATGTGATGCTTTAGAAATGTGTTTGGTGCGTGTGTACAGGTTTTCGGTACAGTAATGTCTCAAGCTGTACTGTAACATTTGATGTTCTGCATGTTGTGGGAATTGGTAACCCAAAAACTTATTTCAGGAGTTTTTTTTATATCCAATATGGGAATCTTCATGAGACCCAAGAAAGAGCTCCACCATCCTCTCCCATCCAGTACATTAAACGTTACAGAGCACTGGGTGATAGTCACTTGCTATCTGCAATCACAGCAATTTCCTCTGGATGGACCTCAGTGTTAGTGATGTTTCACAATGATCACAATCTGGTGAAGCAATGCCTTGGGGGAGTGATAGCCTAGAGGGATTAACAACTTGGAAGATGGAAGCAATGAGAAATGTGGCCTTGATGGAGCCCTGTTTGAATCTAACTCAAATGTAAAATACCTCAGGTTCATTCCTCTTGCTATTCTTGCAATTGATCCAAGTTGGTTTGTGAATAACTGTCTTTGCTAATCCATTATGTTAAGGTTTCATCAAAGCTATTTGGGAGTTAATGAAATGTAGCCTACACCTTGCTCTAAATATTTTACATGAAAATAGCTAGAGGACATTTGCAAGGAATCTCTCTTGTAATACATCTGTCCAAAAAGGCTGAGCGAGAATTATTCTTGGGGGTTTAGAAGGCCTTTCACAACATCCCACAGATCACCTGATGATATCTACTCTGTGGCCAGGCTGCAGATTAGGCTAGCTGAGTGCATAGGAATGAGCAGAGCAGGAGTTCACACCATGTTACGGCTGTAAAACAGTACTAGAGTACCTGAGAGTGGACCAGTTTAGTAGATTAAGGAGTGCCTTAACGCCGACGGAGTCTCCTGAGACACCGGGCTTAATCAATGCACCCACGCTCTCTGGGATGCTTTACAGGTTATGCAAATGAACGAGGCTCCAATGTGACATTTTGAAAGCCCACGATGGATAACCCCTATTAGCCGAGGCTTTGACAGATCTTAAAAGGTACTTCCCCTCCCATGATGGAGGTTTGTTTTACACTACCACCTCTTTTAAAATGATTTGTGGCGAGAGTGGGGATGACGGTTAGTTGGAATAAGGAATAAAACAAATACCCACCCTCTCGGATGAAGTGCGGAGACCATCTGTGAATTGGAATTGGTGCATGCAGCGCAGCTGTCAAGAAGCATAGCTCTCATAGTCAGCTCCCTACATATACAGTATGTAGGTTTCCCAGTACCTCTGACCAAACAAGCAACCTCTGAAGGCTGAAACCCAGACAATGTTCATCACTTCATCAGTTTTTATAGTGTAGGTATTGTAGTTTGTATTTATGAGATCACACATGTGATTACTGCGACTGCTAAATTACATATAATGACTGTTCACTTCTGAGGTCCAGGGCCTACTGCTATGATACAGAGGTAGCCTAATCCTTCAGTTTAGGGTGATGGTGGAAAATAACAGCGAGCAGGCTACTGTAACAGCGAGCAAGCTATTTTCTCACCATATAGTGTCAATCTAGGATAGCTGAGACATAAAATATTTACTTTTTCAAAACAGGTTTCATTTGGTGTGTATTATTTTTTAACTAGACGTTGACCTCTCCTCCAAAAACAAAAACTGCACTTCTACATTTAACCAATAAAATGACAGCAACAACATAAAACACCTCAGTATTAGACGGTAAAAGCTCCTGCCAGATGTAGTCAGGAAAAAGCAGACTGTTGATGGACTTTCTGACAGACACCAGCCCTCAATTCGAGGTTGCATGCAAAATCACTAATGCCACAATAAAAGTTGAAAAGCTCCAAATGCAACATGAAAGTTGAGAGGAGCTAAGCTATGGTAATTCCTGGATATTGTTCAGTATATTCCATGTTGTTTACCAGTGATCTAGATCCTATTTTCCAGCAGCATGCAACTTTTTGAAACAAGAAATCTGCTTATTAACAGTGCATAAATGTAATTCAACTTTTGCATATTACGTGGATAGTCAAGTTATATGCGCTTTATTGAAAGAAATGCTACACATCCTTGTGTATCTCTCCAGATTTTATAAAAGTTGCAGCGTACTGCAGCACAGCTTGCGTGGTGCCGCAGAATTCTATGGCACGTTGTTTAAGTGCCAACCACTGGTACCATTAATGCTAGTTAGTGCTAGTATGACCACCAGAGGGCATCTTTGAGAAGCATTTGATACCCTTCAATAGTGGCTGTACTAGAATTTAAAACCTTTTTTGTAAGAACTTAGTATATGGAACTGATTTTAAGAAATTTTGCTTAATGAATTTGCTTAATATTATGGTGTTTCTATTTGAAGAAAAACAAAAACCCTCTGGGTTTCCGTTAGGATGGTACGGAAAATATGGCGCTGCACAGCGCGACGGTCGGGAGTAGGCTAAAGAATACCCGTGTTGTGCCGTAAGGGAGGAAGGAGTAGGCTGTCCTTGTAAATAAGAATTTGTTCTTATCCGACTTGCCTTGTTAAATAAAGGTTACACTAAGAGCATAACATTTCTACACCCTAATTGTATAATTGTAGTCTAACCAATACCCAAACGGACATTCAGTCAAAATAAAAATCTCATTGATTTATCAAGACCAGTCCCCATGCTTGTCTCAGAGCAGTACGAAACGGTGCTAAAATAGGCTATTGCTTGAAATCCTATTGCTTCTAACTTTAATATGCTCTTTAAATATATAAGACCTACACCACTTATCAGCACATTACTCAACACTAGTGAGACTCATGTCGCCTACGGTAGGCCTACAGTATATCGAAAAATATGACGTGACTCTCCACAAATAATTACATATAGAGGATTGGAAGATTGGAGGATTCTAATTTTAAACCAAAAGCCGCCTCATGGGTCTCCCGGTGGCGGCCGGCACAGGTATCTGTAGCAACTCATTTTGCATTGCGATGCAGTGACTTAGACAGCTGCACCACTGAGGAGGCCCCATCCACAAAGAATCAAAATACAGGGAGGTGTTGGTAAAGGTATATTGTCCTGAGGTATGAGTCCATAATGGGCTATTATAATACTGTACATGGTGTCCAGGTCAGGATAACCAAAACATTTCTTTATTAAAGACTATCAGAAAGAATGTTTGTACTTGTTTATTTTGATCTAAAGCCATGAATGAATGAGTCACTCAGCTTTATGTATGACTATATGACTGTCATCAACTTGATAATATATAACGATCATTTGGAGGTTCTTTTGTTTAAAAAAAACAAAAGTGAGTGATTGTAATCTGAATAAAGACCAAAATAAAATTTGTAAAGGCCAGAACAAGTATTTCTGTTTATAGAGTGAGAGAAACGCTGGGCCAATTGTGCGCCGCCCTATAGGACTCCCAATCACGGTCGGATGTGATACATAATAGCGAGTACTGCTGGAGAACTGCAAGGCAATCCCATTGTGCGCCACTCGGGAGCCATGACCAATATATATTGTCCTGCTAATAACAGGGTTAATAATATATCTGTGAAAATATCCAAGGGGCTTTTATATAATCCTAAATTAATAATATTAATAATAATCGTTTGTTTAAAAAAATATCAATATTTTGGAGGTTATTTTGTTTTCAAATAACGTAAAATGAGCGAGAAAAGGGCCATTCTTGAAGATGGGGTGAGACAATGTTACTAATTTGTAAATAAAGCCAGTTTGTGATTTAGGATTATTCATTTCTGTTTTTAGAGGGAGAGAAAACAAAAACCTACAGTCATCTCATGGGTCTCCCAGTTGAGGTCAGCACAGGTATTGAACCAGCATCTGTAACAACACAGCTTGCACAGCTATGTAGTGTCTTAGACCGTTGTGTCACTCAGGTACTGTACAACATGACCGGTCGAGAGTGGGCTACACTACTACAGTAAGAGCAAAATAATCCTAACAAAATAAAATAATAAAAACCTTAGTGTAACAGTTTTTTAATACTGAAGTCATGCACAATTATCAGTTTCTATTTAGGTTTATGTCGCCCCCTCATTGTCAGTTAGAGACACAGTAGGACCCAAAAGCATAATCAGTGCTCTAACTCCCACTTTGAGCTAGTCTGAAGCAATGAAGTGGTGACGCAGGGTAACGTTCTAAACCACAAATTACCTCTAAGTACCGCAGCATAATTGCAAACTTTTAGTAGAGCAACCACCGTATGGGGGATACAACCATCCCAGGTCTGCAGACTTTGCTGCAAAGAGACAGAATCATTAGATCATTTGTTTTGGTACTGTCCATATGTAGCTCGTTTGTGGTTGCAGGCTCAGGAATGGCTGAAGAATTGCAACATTTACCTGGAGATAGCACTGCTGGGTGACTTAAAACGTCACAGTCAATCGATCAACAATAAAATAATACTTTTCGCAAAAATGTTTATCTTTAATGTACAATATGTAGAATCTATAGAATAGAAAGGTTCAGAACTTTTGTGAAACATCACAGCACAGTTGAAAAATATATGGAAAATAGAAATGAATACTGGATTGTATTCAGAGATAGATGGGAGGGGTTGAGTGGAGCTGAAGGATCAGACTAAAAACAAACAAAAGAGAACTATTGTAAAATATAATGTGTCCGTAAAATGTATATAGTATGTATAAGCTGGAAGTAGAAGAGTTGTTTTCCATTAGTTTACACCAATTAGGGGAGGGATGGCAGGGTCAGGGGAAAATAATAAAGGAAAATATAGTATATATACAGTACCAGTCAAAAGTTTGGACACACCTACTCATTCCAGAGTTTTTCTTTATTTTTACTATTTTCTACATTGTAGAATAATAGTGAAGACATCAAAACTATGAAATGGCACATTCTGAATAATGTAGTAACCAAAAAAGTGTTAAACAGATTAAAATATATGTTATATTCTTCAAAGTAGCCACCCTTTGCCTTGATGACAGCTTTGCACGCTCTTGGCATTCTCTCAACCAGCTTCATGATGTAGTCACCTAGAATGCATTTCAATTAACAGGTGTGCCTTTTTAAAAGTTAATTTGTGGAATTTCTTTCCTTCTTAAAGCATTTTAGCCAATCAGTTATGTTGTGACAAGGTAGGGGTGGTATAGAGAAGATAGCCCTATTTGGTAAAATACCAAGTTCTTATTATGGCAACTCAAATAAACAGAAAGAAATGACAGTCAATCATTACTTTAAGACATGAAGGTCAGTCAATGCGGAAAATTTCAAGAACTTTGAATGTTTCTTCAAGTGCAGTCGCAAAAACCATGAAGCGCTATGATGAAACTGACTCTCATGAGGACCACTACAGGAAAGGAAGACCCAGAGTTACATCTGCTGCAGAGGATAAGTTCATTAGAGTTAACTGCACCTCAGAATGCAGCCCAAATAAATGCATCAAGTCACAGACACATCTCAAAATCAACTGTTCAGAGGAGAATGCGTGAATCAGGCCATCATGGTCGAATTGCTGCAAAGAAACCACTTCTAAAGGACACCAATAATAAGAAGAGTCTTGCTTGGGCCAAGAAACACGAGCAATGACCGACATTAGACCGGTGGAAATCTATCCTCTGGTCTGATGAGTCCAAATTTGAGATTTTTCGTTCCAACCACCATGTATTTGTGAGACGCGTAGTAGTTGAACGAATGATCTCCGCATGTGTGGTTCCCACTGTGAAGCATGGAGGAGGTGGTGTGATGGTGTGGGGGTGCTTTGTTGGTGACACTGTTAGTTATTCATTTAGAATTGAAGGCACACAATCAGCATGGCTACCACAGCATTCTGCAGCGATACACAATTGATGGAAGTCACAACATGAACTCATCTGATTGTCTCCATCGTACCAGAACATATTTCACTGTGGGACAACAATAAAGTCACGTTGTATCGATAATGACTGACGCTTTATCCTATACTCATCACGGTTTGCTGCTCACTGGTTTATCTTGCCATTATTGTTTTATTAGCATGCCTTAAAAGCGACCAAGGCTTCCAGAGGCTCCCACTCCATGTACCTTACTGTATCTTATTTCTCTACAGGGGGGTTCCATAGTCTGTTTATGGGTATATACTGTAGGGATGCAGCCATGGAGACGGTTCATAAACTTTCATCGGACCATTTACTCCCTAAGTATTCCACTTTAGGTTCACTATCGTATAAGCATCCTTCCAAGGACTCTTTACTTGCATACCGAGTCACCTGGTGTGACAGTTGAAGCAATCATTTTTGTTAAAGGGAATCTTCACCAGTAGACACTATTTCGGGTGTTTTTCTCCCTACATAATTATGAGTGATGGGGGTGTTTCAAACATAATTATGCACCATAGCGGTATTTTGGGGATTTTCACGCCGGGAGATTTCAGCCAAAGACGTCATTGGTTGATTGAGCCTGTTGTCTGATCTAAAAATGGCTTTATCTTGGCCAGGTCGCAGTTGTAAATGAGAATGTGTTCTCAACTGGCCTACCTGGTTAAATAAATAATTTTTAAAAAATATATAAAAAAATGTATGGCGTTTTGTAGCAATTATTGGGCCTTTATTGGGCCGATTGCACAATCATGCTAGCAGCAAGTATATATGGTTGTCATTGTTAAATAGAGCAATTGGACTTGTCTCAACGATGTTCCTGTCTGCCACAACATTGCAGGATATGTAGGTTGACCCATTTCATCTGGCTTTTTAAAGACTACAGCCTGATGAGAGCCCTACTTCCTTGTTCCGACACTCGAAGGCAGCCTTTTTAAAATGGGGGTGGTACTAGTTTCTAAAGGTTCACAGGGAGTCTATCTGAGATGGCTAGCAAAATAATTACAATGGCTGCTTCTGATGATTCCTCTTTCCAAAAAGAGCTGGACAACAAAACAGGATTTGATGTTCTTTTACATACAAATGTAACAGTATAACTTTAGACTGTCCCCTCGCCCCAACACGGGTGCGAACCAGGGACCCTCTACACACATCAACAACAGTCACCCACGAAGCATCGTTACCCATCGCTCAAGGGGAACCACTACTTCTAGGTTTCAGAGCAAGTGACGTAACCGACTGAAAGGCTGCTAGCGTGCACCACCGCTAACTAGCTAGCCATTTCACATCCGTTACACAAACATATGACAAACGAGTAAGTGGTTTTGCTGTCGGTAGCTAGCTAGCAATATAGCTAAGCTCTCTTTTCACACGAGGCAGTGTTGTTTAGTACAGTATAATTTTGTCATCAATTCGATCATGACGGGGCTTGCTAGTACTACTACAAGTTGAGCTAGCTAGCTTTGTTGCTATACCCAAAATTTATTTTAGCCAATGTTAACAAATGCTAACATTAGCTAGCTAGCCTCAGTGCATCTCATTAGGACTAGGAGCAAAACTGGATAAACGTTTTGATGTTGATGAAGTTTAAAGGAATGACATGTGTCTAACGTGTGTCTGTGAGATGTGTCATTTTTTTAAACCAGGTAAGTCAGTTAAAAACAAATTTTTATTTACAATGACGGCCTACCCCGGACGATGCTGGGCCAATTGTGCGCCGCCCTATGGGACCCCCAATCACGGCCAGATGTGATATAACCTGGATTTGAAACAGGTACTGTAGTGACACCTCTTTCACTGAGATGCAGTGCCTTAGACCGCTGCACCACTCGGGAGCCAATTCTGCATCGTGCTGCTACAGTAGGAATAGACAGTCCACAACAATTTCCAATGAAAGTCTAATAGCATTTTTGTCATTCTCTTACACACAATAACGCTTGGTGGCCTACAGATCTTTTGGGGAGTTTGTTCTACTTGGAGAGAAGTTAGTCACAGGACACTGAATCCCCTTGCCTGCATGTGTTGTTGGGGCCATTTGAGCAATTCAACAGGAGATGTGAAATGTCCATAACAACAATCTCCCCTTGTATAAAAGTGACTTTGAAAACCTCACTGCACCCCCCAAACAGTTTCCCTTTGTAGAACTGTAGTATTTAGTAGTAGTAGTATATTTTTCTTCTAATGTATATATGTCATACATTGCCTTAACTGTTCCTGCATACTGCTGTGTACAGTCAACTCACCTCGGTCTCCAGAGCAAATAAACTTTGCCCTGAATACAAGCCCTGTCTACATATTTGCTACATTGACAGACTAACATACTGTTATATAAAAAAAATGAAAATGTAAATGATACACCAACTCCCTGCATCATTTGTTTTAGCAGTAAGATTGTAGCTAAGTACTTCCAAACGCATTTCATGAAAATCACAATGAATGCATCCAGAAGATGAAGTTGACACTATTGCTTTCTGATGCAGATGGAATCATTTAGTCCCTTGTCAGTACACTTGTACACAGTTTGGTGCCAGGATAACAACCTCTCCCTCAACGTGATCAAGACAAAAGAGATTGATCGTGGACTAGAGGAAAAGGAAGGCCGAGCACACCCCCGTTCTCATCGACGGAGCTGTAGTGGAGCAGGTTGAGAGCTTCAAGTTCCTTGGTGTCCACATCACCAACAAACTATCATGGTCCAAACACAGGAAGACAGTGGTGAAGAGGGCACGACAATGCATTTTCCCCCTCAGGAGACTGAAAATATTTGGCATGGGTCCTCAGATCTTCAAAAAGTTCTACAGCTGCACCATCAAGAGCATCCTGACTGATTGCATCACCGCCTGGTATGGCAACATCAAGGCACTATGGAGGGTAGTGCGTACGGCCCAGTATATCACTGGGGCCAAGTTTCCTGCTGTCTAGGTCCTCTATACCAGGCGGTGTCAGTGGAAGGACCTAAAAAATGCAAAACACTCCAGTAGGGTTGTGTAACGGATGTGAAATGGCTAGCTAGTTAGTGGGTACGCGCTAGTAGCATTTCAATCAGTTACGTCACTTGCTCTGAGACTTAAGTAGTGTTGCCCCTTGCTCTGCAAGGGCCGTGGCCTTTGTGGAGCGATGGGTAGCGATGCTTCGTGGGCGACCGTTGTTGATGTGTGCAGAGGGTCCCTGGTTCGCGCCCGTGTCGGGGCGAGGGGACGTACTGAAGTTATACTGTTACATTGATGCTGTTGACCCGGATCACTGGTTGCTGCGGAAAGGGTGGTGAGTGTAACGGATGTGAAATGGCTAGCTAGTTAGCGGGTACGCGCTAGTAGCATTTCAATCAGTTACGTCACTTGCTCTGAGACTTAAGTAGTGTTGCCCCTTGCTCTGCAAGGGCCGTGGCCTTTGTGGAGCGATGGGTAACGATGCTTCGTGGGTGTCAGTTGTTGATGTGTGCAGAGGGTCCCTGGTTCGCGCCCGTGTCGGGGCGAGGGGACGGTTTAAAGTTATACTGTTACATTGATGCTGTTGACCCGGATCACTGGTTGCTGCGGAAAAGGAGGAGGTTGAAAGGGGGGTGAGTGTAACGGATGTGAAATGGCTAGCTAGTTAGTGGGTACGCGCTAGTAGCATTTCAATCAGTTACGTCACTTGCTCTGAGACTTAAGTAGTGTTGCCCCTTGCTCTGCAAGGGCCGTGGCCTTTGTGGAGCGATGGGTAGCGATGCTTCGTGGGCGACCGTTGTTGATGTGTGCAGAGGGTCCCTGGTTCGCGCCCGTGTCGGGGCGAGGGGACGTACTGAAGTTATACTGTTACATTGATGCTGTTGACCCGGATCACTGGTTGCTGCGGAAAGGGTGGTGAGTGTAACGGATGTGAAATGGCTAGCTAGTTAGCGGGTACGCGCTAGTAGCATTTCAATCAGTTACGTCACTTGCTCTGAGACTTAAGTAGTGTTGCCCCTTGCTCTGCAAGGGCCGTGGCCTTTGTGGAGCGATGGGTAACGATGCTTCGTGGGTGTCAGTTGTTGATGTGTGCAGAGGGTCCCTGGTTCGCGCCCGTGTCGGGGCGAGGGGACGGTTTAAAGTTATACTGTTACAGTTGCACATTTTGGGGAATATTCAGAGGTGGAAACAATGAACAACAAAATAAAGGGAATATTAAATGATCCCCAATAATCCATTGCATCTCCCAAAAATGTTTTAAACATACATCTGTAAAATGATAGTCTAGAAACTAAAGCTTTGGTTGTCTTCCTCTCAGGCTTCCATGTCTTCTCCCTGGACCTCCTCAATGTCCATCTCTTAAACATCAGACTCTGAGGCCTCATCATCACTGTCACTTTCCAACCTTGTTGAGGATGGCTTGTTGTCAGGCTCAAAAAGCCTCAAATTTGTACGGGTGGTCACCAATTTTTCCACCCTTGTATTGGTCAGCCTGTTGAGTGTGTGTTCCCAAACAAGGAACAGTTGTGCTCTGAGGGGGCTGATGTTGGTGGGATTTGGAGGCTGATGGAGGCAACAGGGGAAAGAGCCTCAGATCCACAAAGTCCCTTCCACCCGGTGGCTGATGAGATATGTTGGCACGATTGCCATATTGCATCCCCATCCCAAAGCCCTTGCTTGAAAGTGTATTTAGCCAGACTGCCAAGAACATTGCCCTCATCCAGGCCAAGGTGTCGAGACATGGTAGTGATGACACCATAGGCCTTGTTGATCTTTGCACCAGACAGGATGCTCTTGCCAGCCTACTTGGGGTCCAACATGTACGCTTCGGCGTGTATGGGCTTCAGGCAGAAGTCTTCATGCTTCTTGATGTATTTCAGAACTGCAGTTTCCTCTGCTTGGAGCAACAGTTAAGAGCAGGGCAGTACGGATTTCTTCTCTTACATCTGCAAGCAGAGTCTGAACATCAGACAGAATGCATTGTCTCCCTCAATCCGTGCAATGGCTACTGCTATAGGTTTCAGGAGTTTCAGGCTGCTCACCACTCTCTCCCAAAATACATCATCCAGGAGGATCCTCTTGATGGGGCTGTCCATATCGGCAGACTGTGATATGGTCATTTCTTGGAGAGACTCCTTCCCCTCCAGGAGACTGTCAAACATGATGACAACACCACCACAACGGGTGTTTCTGGGCAGCTTCAATGTGGTACTCTTATTCTTCTCACTTTGCTTGGTGAGATAGATTGCTGCTATAGCTTGATGAACCTTCACATACCTAACCATGTCATTGGCTCTCCATTGTTTTCAGTGCCATGGTGTCCTTGAGGAGCAGATTCAATGCATGAGCAGCACAGCCAATGGGTGTGATGTGAGGGTAGGACACCTCCACTTTAGACCAAGCAGCCTTCATGTTCGCAGAATTGTCTGTCACCAGTGCAAGTACCTTCTGTGGTCCAAGGTCATTGATTGACTGCCTTCAGCTCATCTGCAATGTAGAGACCGGTGTGTCTGTTGTCCCTTGTGTCTGTGTTCTTGTAGAATACTGGTTGAGGGGTGGAGATGATCTAGTTAATTATTCCTTGCCCACGAACATTCGACCACCCATCAGAGTTGGTTGCAATAGAGTCTGCTTTCTCTATGATTTGCTTGACCTTCAGTTGAACTCTGTTGAACTCTGCATCCAGCTATGGAGTAGATAAAGCATGTCTGGTTGGAGGGGTGTATGCTGGGCAAAGAACATTCAGAAATCTCTTCCAATACACATTGCCTGTGAGCATCAGAGGTGAACCAGTTACATACACAGCTCGAGCAAGACAATCATCAGCATTTATCTGACTACGTTCCCCCATTGAGTCTAAAAAACTTCTGATTACAGGAGGACCATGAGCTGTTGCTATTGATAAGGTGTCTGATTCATCATTTTCACCTCGAATAGAAGTAGAGGGACCTTAGTCAGAGGTTGCTTGTTGTGAGCTCTGAGGAAACTTTATGCACTTGGCCAGATGATTCTGCATCTTTGTTGCATTCTTCACATATGATTTGGCACAGTATTTGTGTAACGCCTGTCGTCGGAAGGAGTGGACCAAAGCGCAGCGTGAAAAGTGTTCATGATTTTTTATTTATCAAAACACTCAAACAAAATAACAAAGTGAAAAATCTAAACAGTTCTGTCAGGTGCAGACACTAAACAGAAAATAACTACCCACAAAACACAGGTGGGAAAAGGCTGCCTAAATATGATTCCCAGTCAGAGACAACGATAGACAGCTGCCTCTGATTGGGAACCACAATCGGCCAAAAACAAAGAAATAGAAAACATAGAAATAAAGAAACTAGAATGCCCATCCTAGTCACACCCTGCCCTAACCAAAATAGAGAATAAAAGCCTCTCTATGGCCAGGGCGTGACAATTTGCAAATGTACACAGCTTTTCCTTCTACATTAGCTGCAGTGAAATGTCTCTACACATCAGATAGTGCCCGTGGCATTTTCCTGTAAAGATTAGGAAAAAAAAACTTGTAAAAAAAAAACTAATACAATTCCATGTACAGGTAAATAGTAAAGTGTTTGAATTAAACAATTCCTTTGTAAGATCAATGAGATGTTGCTTCAATATATCCACACAATTTTCCTTGCTCATGAGGCCATCTATTTTGTGAAGTGCACCAGTCCCTCCTTCAGCTAAGCACCCCCACAACATGATGCTGCCACCACCGTGCTTCATGGTTCATCCCCCTTTTTCCTCCAAACATAACAATGGTCATTATGGCCAAACAGTTCTATTTTTGTTTTATCAGACCAGAGGACATTTCTCCAAAAAGTACGATCTTTGTCCCCATGTGCAGTTGCAAACCGTAGTCTTGCATTTTTATGGCGGTTTTGGTGCAGTGTCTTCCTCCTTGCTGAGCAGCCTTTCAGGTTATGTCGAAATAGGACTAGTTTTACTGTGGATATAGATACTTTTGTACCTGTTACCTCCAGCATCTTCACAAGGTCCTTTGCTGTTGTTCTGGAATTGATTTTTTCGCACCAAAGCAAGGCAAAATATAATATTTAGGCCTTCGGTATTCAAAAAATGCTGGTGAAGTGGACTACTCGAGGTGATGACAGTGCCTACTATCAATGTACAACACTCGGATGATGAAGTCATATTCAATACATCACATTTGCATGATTTATACACGTATTGCATAACTTATCCCAGGATACCCTCATTCACCATCTTCCCATTGGGATTTGAATTAAGACTTAAGGGCCTGTGTTGTATCTAACTGTGTTCTAAATACCACCTCAACTTTATATAAATGTGCAGTATTTGTCATTTGGAATTCCACTGGAAAAAAAGGCACTGTATATCACTGGAGGAAGAATGTGAAATGGCAAAGGGAGGACGGTTAGAATAAATTACTTTCCGACAACTGTTCTATTCCAACAGTGAGTGCAGAAAACAAGTGTGCCAGCTCCCTCAGTAATTCCAGAGGTACTTTCATTTGTTCTTCCCTTTGTTTTTGAACACAGATGTGGAAAAATAAGTTGCTCAATAACCACCCCTCCCTCTCAACTCCCTGACGAGCTCCTTTTTTCTCCCACCGTTCTCTCTTAAGCAATAGATCATTACCTGTCTTCTATTTTCAGCATCTCTGTACCTCTGAGTCAGGCCCGTAATTTGAATTGCAAGTGACAAAGTCCCTCTCGGAGGTGTCGGTAGCAGCATCCCCTCCAGTGTTTATTAACTTTGCGGATTGAATAATTACCTGGGGTCGCTACATAATTGAGTTGACCTTATAAAAATAACAAGAGCGATGGCTCTGATGTCCCCATGTTGGACGCCATAGCACACCTTTCTCGGCACCATATGACCCTCTCTCCCAGAATTTGGACTGGGTTCATCTACCTCATCCTATTACAGCTTCATCACCGGCTTCAGGAATCAATATTTTATCCTCAACCTGTTCCAACTGCTTTGGGGAGGTAGCATACAGTAGATGTCAGGATATCCTGGAGGGGGAAGAGTAGATTTGGTCAAAGAATGAGGGATGAGGGGAGGAGAGAGATCGCTTTCATCTGGGACATCACTGAAATTGCTGATAAAGGAAGGAAACCTGGATATGGCTCAATCTAGGAATTCATTATTCATGTCCTCCTTACAACTCGGAGGCTGTTCTAAGATGGACACCGTAGACAAATTTGGACTGCATTATAGACATTATTTTGATGAACCAATCCACCTATAGTCTGGTTAGATACAAATGTCTGAAAACTCTCATGCTCATAGTTTGTCAGAACCAACGCAACCTTAAGTTATTGCAATAGCTGAGCGGTATTTGAGAAAAGCCAACCTGAGCCCCTAAAAACTCTGAGGATGGATTCTAGCTATAGTGTTATTAATTATTTAGTCTTATAATATGTTTGTGGTATTTATACTCCCAGCTCTGCCTGTTGGATTATCTGAGCTACCGAATAAATTGGAGAAAAAGTTGAGAATCAGCTAATCTTCCAGTAATCTTTTGCAAATCTGTCTAGTTCCTTGCAGCTGTAGTTATAAAATAAAAAAAACACAAGTGTGGACTTGAATTATGGGTGACTTGCAGGTGTGTTTATGGTGCATCTGGTGCACACCAGTCACTACCAAGGAAGTACATGCTGTTAACGATATGGTATTTAATTGATATTTTGCACACTGGAAATGATCACAGAAAGACCATATGTTTTATTTATATTGATAATATGGCACTCTTGAGTAGTATACTGTATCGAGAGCATATATTGGTCAGAATCAGTCTGTTACTCAGTCTCTATGTTGTTGTTTAAATCAGCAATATTGGTAACATGAAGGTCAGGGAAATGAACCTTCCACATGAAGAAATCCAATACAATGCACATGCTAAAACTATAAGACTCATACTGTTACCACGAATCCTCACTCACGGTTCACCACCCAAGGATAAAAAAGCAAAGCAGTGAGGCCAAACATCAAAGCTGTTGGTCCTCCAACATCTCAGAGAGCGAGTAGAGATCCTGAGATATCTAGCATTGTTACCGCCTCTGTTTGTTTGGCTCCGGGCTCTGGGCTGAAAGACTGTCAGGGAGAGCTACTATGTAGAGAACAAAAAAACAGGCTGTCCTCTCCGTAACGAGTTAGTCCGCCGGCCGGGGCTCTACACACACACACACACACACACACACACACACACACACACACACACACCTCACTGTCTGACTGATACAGGATGGTATAGCAGCATTGCCTCCACACACACAAACACAGACAGACACACATACATACAAACACACCTCCATGTCAGAGACAGGATAGTACAGCAGCACTGCCTCCTATACCCTCCAACCATCCACATTCAGGCTCTGAGAGCTGACATGTCTCTGCTAAATTGGGCTGCCAGGAAATACTTTCATTTGAGAAAAATGTACAATAGGTTTGTTGTTGGTTTTTGGCGGGTTATGGTGATTTAGAGAGAAGTTGTTATAGCATGGATTGTCGATAGTCTAGGACCGTCAAATTCAAATCTGGCAGTTCCACTGCTTTTTTCCCCCATTCTTCCCCTCTCATCAGGGACTGATTTAGACCTGGGTCACTAGGTGTGTACAATTAGTTATCAGGTAGAAAACCAGTATTGTCACGATCGTCTTGCGAAGAGAGTGAGGACCAAAATGCAGCGTGTGGAAAGTACATCTTCTTTATTAAAGAAAGAAGACGAAAACGACACGAACACTATACATAAACTAACAAAATAACAAACTGACGACCGTGAAGCTATACATATAAACAGTGCTGACACAAACACTACACATAGACAATTACCCACAAATGCATGATGCCCATGGCTGCCTTAAATATGGCTCCCAATCAGAGACAAATGAAAGACATCTGTCTCTGATTGAGAACCACTCAGGCAACCATAGACATACCTAGACACATTCACTCAACCATAGACATACCTAGAAACATTCACTCAACACAAACTCATACACTACACCCAACACCCCCTTTACCATATAACCACCCAAAATGACAAAACACAAACATTCCCCATGTCACACCCTGACCTAACTAAAATAATAAAGAAAACAAAGAATACTAAGGCCAGGGCGTGACATAACCCCCCCCTTAACTTCTTGCGAATATAGGGGGTGCTGTTTCGACTTAGCATAAATCGGTCTTCAGATTAAACGGCTTCCTACTCAATTCTTGCTCGTACAATATGCATATTATTATTATTATTGGATAGAAAACACTCTCTAGTTTCTATAGCCGTTGGAATTTTGTCTCTGAGTGAAACAGAACTCCTTCTACAGCACTTTTCATGACAGGGAGTGAGATTTCAGAAATCTTGGCCCCTGTTCCCAGGTCGGTTGTAAAGTCCCTGTAAATGCTATGGAGAAACAAACACTGCCTACGTCTTCCTCTGGATGTCAGTACGTGGTGACGCTTTGAATGGAGTCGATTGCGCAATCAGGGCCTCTATAAAACACCAAAGACCGGAAGTAGCTTTCTTTTCCTGCCTGCGCCTGACGCACGATGGACATCGGACTTGCCTCCTTCCAAGCTGTTGTTTAGCCAGTAATATTTCTCCGGTCATGTTTTTACTCGTTATAGGTGTTAAAAACATCATAAGGTAGTTAATTTGAACCGTTTTATAGCAATTTATATCCGTTTAGGGCGATTTTATGGCATTTCTGTGTGATGCACTTTGAGGAGCTGGGCACTTTTCGAGTGCATGGTGAACGTTAGTGGCCATTTCGACGGGACAAGAGGACATCTTTCGACCAAAAGACGATTAGACCGGAGAAAGGATTCATTGCCCAAGATTCTGATGGAAGAACAGCTCATAGTAAGAACTTTTTATGATGATAAATCGTGTTTCTGTCGAAAAATGTTAAACGCTTATGCCGCCATTTTGTTTGGTGTAGCTTCGCTTGGCGCAACCTGTATTGAAAAGTAAGGATAATTTAAAAAATGTAATTCAGCGATTGCATTAAGAATTAAATTGTCTATCAATCGCTGTCCACCCTGTATTTTTTAGTCAAGTTTATGAGTATTTATGTATAAGACTAGATCACTGTCTAATATGGCGCCCGACATTTTCTGACCAGCTTGGCTACTTTTCTCATTGTCTAACCATGATTTTGGTGGCTAAATATGCACATTTTCGAACAAACTCTATATGTATGTTGTAATATGATGTTACAGGAGTGTCATCTGAAGAATTCTGAGAAGGTTAGTGAAAAAATTAATACATTTTGGTGGTGATAATGCTATCGCTCTTTTTGCCGTGAATCAATGCTGGGGTAATGTTTGCACATGTGCTATGGTAATATAACGATTTATTGTGTTTTCGCTGTAAGACACTTAGAAAATCTGAAATATTGTCTGGATTCACAGGATCTGTGTCTTTCAATTAGTGTACGCTGTGTATTTTTAAGAAATGTTTTATGATTAGTAATTAGGTAATACACGTTGCTCTCTGTATTTTTTCTAGTCGAGTTGTGATGGTGGGTGCAATTGTAAACTATGATTTATACCTGAAATATGCACATTTTTCTAACAAAACCTATCCTATACAATAAATATGTTATCAGACTGTCATCTGATGAGGTTTTTTCTTGGTTAGTGGCTATCAATATCTTTATTTGGCCGAATTGGTGATAGCTACTGATGCAGTAAGAAAATGGTGGAGTAAGAAAATTGTTGTCTTTTGCTAACAGTGGTTAGCTAATAGATTTACATATTGTGTCTTCCCTGTAAAACATTTTACAAATCAGAGATGATGGCTTGAATCACAAGATCTGTATCTTTCATTTGGTGTCTTGGACTTGTGATTTCATGAACATTTTATTTTATGATATCCCTGTAACTTTAGGCTAGGCTATGCTAGTCAGCTTTTGTGTTGGGGGGGATCCCGGATCCGGGTTAGGGAGGCGTTAGAGGTTAAGGTGCGAACTCCGGGCGCACCAGCATAAAGTCTAGGGGAGGGTCTGGGTGGGCGTCTGTCCACGGTGGCGGCTCTGGCACTGGTCGTGGTCCCCACCCCACCATAGTCACTACCCGCTTTCGTAGCCTCCTCCAAATGACCACCCTCCACATTAACCCCACTGGATTAAGGGGCAGCACCGGACTAAGGGGCAGCACCGGACTAAGGGGCAGCACCGGACTAAGGGGCAGCACCGGACTAAGGGGCAGCACCGGACTAAGGGGCAGCACCGGACTAAGGGGCAGCACCAGGATAAGGGGCAGCACCAGGATAAGGGGCAGCTCCGGACTGAGGGACGGCAGCTCCGGACTGAGGGACGGCAGCTCCGGACTGAGGGACGGATCCTGGCTGGATGACGGCTCTGGCGGATCCTGGCTGGACGGCTCTGGCGGATCCTGGCTGGACGGCTCATGGCTGGCTGACGGATCTGGCTGCTCATGGCTGGCTGACGGATCTGGCTGCTCATGGCTGGCTGACGGATCTGGCTGCTCATGGCTGGCTGACGGATCTGGCTGCTCATGGCTGGCTGACGGATCTGGCTGCTCATGGCTGGCTGACGGATCTGGCTGCTCATGGCTGGCTGACGGCTCTGGCAGATCCTGTCTGGTTGGCGGCTCTGGCAGATCCTGTCTGGTTGGCGGCTCTGGCAGATCCTGTCTGGTTGGCGGCTCTGGCAGATCCTGTCTGGTTGGCGGCTCTGGTAGATCCTGTCTGGTTGGCGGCTCTGGCAGATCCTGTCTGGTTGGCGGCTCTGGCAGATCCTGTCTGGTTGGCGGCTCTGGCAGATCCTGTCTGGTTGGCGGCTCTGGCAGATCCTGACTGACTAACGGCTCTGACGGTTCGGGACAGACGGGCGGCTCTAATGGCTCGGGACAGACGGATGGCTCAGATGGCGCTGGGGAGACGGATGGCTCAGATGGCGCTGGGGAGACGGATGGCTCAGATGGCGCTGGGGAGACGGATGGCTCAGATGGCGCTGGGGAGACGGATGGCTCAGATGGCGCTGGGGAGACGGATGGCTCAGATGGCGCTGGGGAGACGGATGGCTCTGGCCGGATGAGGCGCACTGTAGGCCTGGTGCGTGGTGCCGGAACTGGAGGCACCGGGCTAAGGACACGCACCTTCAGGCTAGTGCGGGGAGAAGGAACAGGGCATACTGGACCCTGGGGACGCACATTAGGCCTAGTGCGTGGTGCCGGAACTGGTGGTACCGGGCTGGGGACACGCATCTCAGGGCTAGTGCGGTGAGCAGCAACAGGATGCACAGGACTCTGGAGACGCACAGGAGGCTTGGTGCGTGGTGCCGGAATTGGTGGTACCGGGCTGGAGACACGCACCATAGGACGAGTGCGTGGAGGAGGAACAAGGCTCTGGAGACACACTGGAAGCCTGTTGCGTGGTGTAGGCACTGGTGGAACTGGACTGGGGCGGGAAGGTGGCGCCGGAAATACCGGACCGTGCAGGCGTACTGGCTACCTTGAGCACCGAGCCTGCCCAACCTTACCTGGTTGAATGCTCCCCGTCGCCCGACCAGTGCGGGGAGGTGGAATAACCCGCACCGGGCTATGTAGGCGAACCGGGGACACCATGCGTAAGGCTGGTGCCATGTATGCCGGCCCGAGGAGACGCACTGGAGACCAGACGCGTTGAGCCGGCTTCATGGCACCTGGCTCAATGCCCAATCTAGCCCTACCAGTGCGGGGAGGTGGAATAACCCGCACCGGGCTATGAACACGTACAGGAGACACCGTGCGCTCTACTGCGTAACACGGTGTTCGCCCGTACTCCCGCTCTCCACGGTTAGCCTGGGAAGTGGGCGCAGGTCTCCTACCTGCCCTCGGCCCACTACCTCTAAGCCCCCCCCCAAGAAATGTTTTGGGCTGACTCACAGGCTTCCTACCGCGTCGTCGTGCTGCCTCCATTCGCCGGTATCCCTCCTCGCACTGCGCCAGAGAATCCCAGGCGGGCTCCGGCACTCGCCCTGGGTCGATCGCCCACCTGTCGATCTCCTCCCACGTAGTGTAGTCCAGATTACGCTCCCATTGCCATTCCTCCTTGCGCTGCTCCTGTTGCCGCTTATCACGCTGCTTGATCCCGCAATGGTGGGTAATTCTGTCACGATCGTCTTGCGAAGAGAGTGAGGACCAAAATGCAGCGTGTGGAAAGTACATCTTCTTTATTAAAGAAAGAAGACGAAAACGACACGAACACTATACATAAACTAACAAAATAACAAACTGACGACCGTGAAGCTATACATATAAACAGTGCTGACACAAACACTACACATAGACAATTACCCACAAATGCATGATGCCCATGGCTGCCTTAAATATGGCTCCCAATCAGAGACAAATGAAAGACATCTGTCTCTGATTGAGAACCACTCAGGCAACCATAGACATACCTAGACACATTCACTCAACCATAGACATACCTAGAAACATTCACTCAACACAAACTCATACACTACACCCAACACCCCCTTTACCATATAACCACCCAAAATGACAAAACACAAACATTCCCCATGTCACACCCTGACCTAACTAAAATAATAAAGAAAACAAAGAATACTAAGGCCAGGGCGTGACATAACCCCCCCCTTAACTTCTTGCGAATATAGGGGGTGCTGTTTCGACTTAGCATAAATCGGTCTTCAGATTAAACGGCTTCCTACTCAATTCTTGCTCGTACAATATGCATATTATTATTATTATTGGATAGAAAACACTCTCTAGTTTCTATAGCCGTTGGAATTTTGTCTCTGAGTGAAACAGAACTCCTTCTACAGCACTTTTCATGACAGGGAGTGAGATTTCAGAAATCTTGGCCCCTGTTCCCAGGTCGGTTGTAAAGTCCCTGTAAATGCTATGGAGAAACAAACACTGCCTACGTCTTCCTCTGGATGTCAGTACGTGGTGACGCTTTGAATGGAGTCGATTGCGCAATCAGGGCCTCTATAAAACACCAAAGACCGGAAGTAGCTTTCTTTTCCTGCCTGCGCCTGACGCACGATGGACATCGGACTTGCCTCCTTCCAAGCTGTTGTTTAGCCAGTAATATTTCTCCGGTCATGTTTTTACTCGTTATAGGTGTTAAAAACATCATAAGGTAGTTAATTTGAACCGTTTTATAGCAATTTATATCCGTTTAGGGCGATTTTATGGCATTTCTGTGTGATGCACTTTGAGGAGCTGGGCACTTTTCGAGTGCATGGTGAACGTTAGTGGCCATTTCGACGGGACAAGAGGACATCTTTCGACCAAAAGACGATTAGACCGGAGAAAGGATTCATTGCCCAAGATTCTGATGGAAGAACAGCTCATAGTAAGAACTTTTTATGATGATAAATCGTGTTTCTGTCGAAAAATGTTAAACGCTTATGCCGCCATTTTGTTTGGTGTAGCTTCGCTTGGCGCAACCTGTATTGAAAAGTAAGGATAATTTAAAAAATGTAATTCAGCGATTGCATTAAGAATTAAATTGTCTATCAATCGCTGTCCACCCTGTATTTTTTAGTCAAGTTTATGAGTATTTATGTATAAGACTAGATCACTGTCTAATATGGCGCCCGACATTTTCTGACCAGCTTGGCTACTTTTCTCATTGTCTAACCATGATTTTGGTGGCTAAATATGCACATTTTCGAACAAACTCTATATGTATGTTGTAATATGATGTTACAGGAGTGTCATCTGAAGAATTCTGAGAAGGTTAGTGAAAAAATTAATACATTTTGGTGGTGATAATGCTATCGCTCTTTTTGCCGTGAATCAATGCTGGGGTAATGTTTGCACATGTGCTATGGTAATATAACGATTTATTGTGTTTTCGCTGTAAGACACTTAGAAAATCTGAAATATTGTCTGGATTCACAGGATCTGTGTCTTTCAATTAGTGTACGCTGTGTATTTTTAAGAAATGTTTTATGATTAGTAATTAGGTAATACACGTTGCTCTCTGTATTTTTTCTAGTCGAGTTGTGATGGTGGGTGCAATTGTAAACTATGATTTATACCTGAAATATGCACATTTTTCTAACAAAACCTATCCTATACAATAAATATGTTATCAGACTGTCATCTGATGAGGTTTTTTCTTGGTTAGTGGCTATCAATATCTTTATTTGGCCGAATTGGTGATAGCTACTGATGCAGTAAGAAAATGGTGGAGTAAGAAAATTGTTGTCTTTTGCTAACAGTGGTTAGCTAATAGATTTACATATTGTGTCTTCCCTGTAAAACATTTTACAAATCAGAGATGATGGCTTGAATCACAAGATCTGTATCTTTCATTTGGTGTCTTGGACTTGTGATTTCATGAACATTTTATTTTATGATATCCCTGTAACTTTAGGCTAGGCTATGCTAGTCAGCTTTTGTGTTGGGGGGGATCCCGGATCCGGGTTAGGGAGGCGTTAGAGGTTAAGGTGCGAACTCCGGGCGCACCAGCATAAAGTCTAGGGGAGGGTCTGGGTGGGCGTCTGTCCACGGTGGCGGCTCTGGCACTGGTCGTGGTCCCCACCCCACCATAGTCACTACCCGCTTTCGTAGCCTCCTCCAAATGACCACCCTCCACATTAACCCCACTGGATTAAGGGGCAGCACCGGACTAAGGGGCAGCACCGGACTAAGGGGCAGCACCGGACTAAGGGCCAGCACCGGACTAAGGGGCAGCACCGGACTAAGGGGCAGCACCAGGATAAGGGGCAGCACCAGGATAAGGGGCAGCTCCGGACTGAGGGACGGCAGCTCCGGACTGAGGGACGGCAGCTCCGGACTGAGGGACGGATCCTGGCTGGATGACGGCTCTGGCGGATCCTGGCTGGACGGCTCTGGCGGATCCTGGCTGGACGGCTCATGGCTGGCTGACGGATCTGGCTGCTCATGGCTGGCTGACGGATCTGGCTGCTCATGGCTGGCTGACGGATCTGGCTGCTCATGGCTGGCTGACGGATCTGGCTGCTCATGGCTGGCTGACGGATCTGGCTGCTCATGGCTGGCTGATGGATCTGGCTGCTCATGGCTGGCTGACGGCTCTGGCAGATCCTGTCTGGTTGGCGGCTCTGGCAGATCCTGTCTGGTTGGCGGCTCTGGCAGATCCTGTCTGGTTGGCGGCTCTGGCAGATCCTGTCTGGTTGGCGGCTCTGGTAGATCCTGTCTGGTTGGCGGCTCTGGCAGATCCTGTCTGGTTGGCGGCTCTGGCAGATCCTGTCTGGTTGGCGGCTCTGGCAGATCCTGTCTGGTTGGCGGCTCTGGCAGATCCTGTCTGGTTGGCGGCTCTGGCAGATCCTGACTGACGAATGGCTCTAGCGGCTCCTGACTGACTAACGGCTCTGACGGCTCGGGACAGACGGGCGGCTCTAATGGCTCGGAACAGACGGATGGCTCAGATGGCGCTGGGGAGACGGATGGCTCAGATGGCGCTGGGGAGACGGATGGCTCAGATGGCGCTGGGGAGACGGATGGCTCAGATGGCGCTGGGGAGACGGATGGCTCTGGCCGGATGAGGCGCACTGTAGGCCTGGTGCGTGGTGCCGGAACTGGAGGCACCGGGCTAAGGACACGCACCTTCAGGCTAGTGCGGGGAGAAGGAACAGGGCATACTGGACCCTGGGGACGCACATTAGGCCTAGTGCGTGGTGCCGGAACTGGTGGTACCGGGCTGGGGACACGCATCTCAGGGCTAGTGCGGTGAGCAGCAACAGGATGCACAGGACTCTGGAGACGCACAGGAGGCTTGGTGCGTGGTGCCGGAATTGGTGGTACCGGGCTGGAGACACGCACCATAGGACGAGTGCGTGGAGGAGGAACAAGGCTCTGGAGACACACTGGAAGCCTGTTGCGTGGTGTAGGCACTGGTGGAACTGGACTGGGGCGGGAAGGTGGCGCCGGAAATACCGGACCGTGCAGGCGTACTGGCTACCTTGAGCACCGAGCCTGCCCAACCTTACCTGGTTGAATGCTCCCCGTCGCCCGACCAGTGCGGGGAGGTGGAATAACCCGCACCGGGCTATGTAGGCGAACCGGGGACACCATGCGTAAGGCTGGTGCCATGTATGCCGGCCCGAGGAGACGCACTGGAGACCAGACGCGTTGAGCCGGCTTCATGGCACCTGGCTCAATGCCCAATCTAGCCCTACCAGTGCGGGGAGGTGGAATAACCCGCACCGGGCTATGAACACGTACAGGAGACACCGTGCGCTCTACTGCGTAACACGGTGTTCGCCCGTACTCCCGCTCTCCACGGTTAGCCTGGGAAGTGGGCGCAGGTCTCCTACCTGCCCTCGGCCCACTACCTCTAAGCCCCCCCCCAAGAAATGTTTTGGGCTGACTCACAGGCTTCCTACCGCGTCGTCGTGCTGCCTCCATTCGCCGGTATCCCTCCTCGCACTGCGCCAGAGAATCCCAGGCGGGCTCCGGCACTCGCCCTGGGTCGATCGCCCACCTGTCGATCTCCTCCCACGTAGTGTAGTCCAGATTACGCTCCCATTGCCATTCCTCCTTGCGCTGCTCCTGTTGCCGCTTATCACGCTGCTTGATCCCGCAATGGTGGGTAATTCTGTCACGATCGTCTTGCGAAGAGAGTGAGGACCAAAATGCAGCGTGTGGAAAGTACATCTTCTTTATTAAAGAAAGAAGACGAAAACGACACGAACACTATACATAAACTAACAAAATAACAAACTGACGACCGTGAAGCTATACATATAAACAGTGCTGACACAAACACTACACATAGACAATTACCCACAAATGCATGATGCCCATGGCTGCCTTAAATATGGCTCCCAATCAGAGACAAATGAAAGACATCTGTCTCTGATTGAGAACCACTCAGGCAACCATAGACATACCTAGACACATTCACTCAACCATAGACATACCTAGAAACATTCACTCAACACAAACTCATACACTACACCCAACACCCCCTTTACCATATAACCACCCAAAATGACAAAACACAAACATTCCCCATGTCACACCCTGACCTAACTAAAATAATAAAGAAAACAAAGAATACTAAGGCCAGGGCGTGACAAGTATTCTCAGTAAGATTTGAATAGCCCTGGTCTAAGATGCACCAGGTTACAATAAAACTGCTGAATATTACTGCAGCCAATTCAACCAA
Source organism: Salvelinus namaycush (assembly GCF_016432855.1). NCBI lineage: Eukaryota > Metazoa > Chordata > Actinopteri > Salmoniformes > Salmonidae > Salvelinus > Salvelinus namaycush. Next base: position 6,847,986 of record NC_052343.1, on the reverse strand, counting down.
GAAAATTAGTTTCCTTTTATTTGTTTGGAACTGTATATTCTAGGTTACATAGTATACCATAGTGATTATCACACATGATGCACATTTCCAATCAACCTCAACACAATATATACGACAACCCAAAAAAGGTACAGGGCTGTTGTTCAGAACATGTATGAATGAGTCTAAATGTGCCATTTGTTGTACAAACACCATGCACAAACACCACACAGCCTCCCTCGGTCTGTATGCCGTTGCAGACAGGAAGCCAAGCGCTTCTTTCAATTATTCTCTCATTTGTTTTGGGCTCCCCCTGGACAGGATGGGGCTGACTGTCAATCCCACTAGTAATGAGAGGTGATCTCTCCCCACGGAGGAAGTGTCTCTTTGGGTGTTATGTGCCCTCCCACTCTGCCCCAATAAATAGCAAGTGTTTGTGTGGAACGTGGGGGGCTGTGTGTGTGTGTGTGTGTGTGTATGACAGGCTGCACAATACCAGCGAAGAAGCTGAAGTGTTAGTCTTGCCTGTAATCACATTTCCCAGAAAGTCAAGATGGAAATGTGCACTAGGGCATAGGTTACCATCCACAGCTATCAACTCACTATGATTTGAAATGTCATGACAATATGCATAGACTACGGTAAGCCATACCTATATATGCCTATGGTATGCTATAACCCATACCTGCATATATCATCCTATATGTATCACTGGTGTTTCCCATATGTGAAAGAATGGAAAGAGATGCAGAGAAAACGAGGAGGAGAGAACATGTAACAATCTACAACACTCATTATCGGCTTCAACAGAAATAGAACGTAATTCTGTGAAATTACTGGGCGAGTATAGTCAGCAATCACTTGAACAAGGACAGTTTATGACCCTGGTTTTTCATATATATGAAAACAGTTTTGGGATGTGTAAAGTAATCAGTTAAATCACTTGATAATTGCAAATGACTAGATTCAAAAACAACAAAAGGTTTCACATGTCCAGGTTGGAGATTTTTCATTGTGAAACACATATAATTAGCTATTGTTCATACAATCCTCCCCTTTGGTATTCATATTCTTCTCGGTCCCTCTCACTTGCTGGTGAAAGTCAGGGAACAATAGCACTCCAATCCTCAGAGATGCATTTACATTTTTTCCCCAGCACAACACAACCACTACAATGCTCGTTTTGATCAATTATCACCCTTCGGCCAGTCACTACATTGTGCATCTCCCAATGGTGCTAACACAAAAGGGTGCCAACACAAAAGTCGCTAACACAAACCTGTTTGTGTTCTTCCGCCCAATAGTGTGTGCTTCCCCAGCCAGTTAACACAACAATAACACTACAAAGCACATTTTTATCAATTACTAGTCTTTGCTAATCACTATTGTGACCATCTCACAACGGTGCTAACACAAAAGTCGCTAATCAAAACCTTTTCTTTAATCTTCATTCCCACCCCTCAGAGTGTGTGTGCCTCCCCATCCAGACAGCTGCACATCAGTGGTGTCTGAAGGTCAGGGTACAGCCCGGATACCAGCATGAGATGTCACACCAGGACGTGGCATGGCAGCCATGCACAAAATTGCCTCCACAGATCACAGACCACCACCCCATCTGCTGCGGTGGATGGAGAGGAGAGAGAGCTCAATGGTCTATCTAATAGTCCTCTTTGAGGACACACCAGTGGCCTCTGCCAATTTGTAAATAAAGTGTTTACCCCCAGAGACCTCTGTGCATATTATCACGGTAAGTGGTAACTGTGTATTGGATGCTAGTTGTATTCTGTGTGGGAGTTGCTACAGTTTATCTGTTGTCAAGTGAAGTACCATCAATGATAGATCACCGTAGGACAGTAGAAAGATGTATTGTTATTGTTTTTATATAATTACCCAGGTTTACTTGTCGCGGAATGAAGCACAGTCATTGATAGATCATTTATAGATTGATAGATCGCCTCCTACAATGGGAATAGAGTGAAAAATGAATCACTCTCATTCTATTTCAACCTAATTTAAATCAAGCTGGTAATTTCTAATAAGTCATGAGGCATGTAAGAGAAAACAAAACACAAAGCAGTGAATGTCGCTGACTGGCAGAGGGACAAGACGCAGAGAGCAGGCGAGCGATGACAGAAAGCTTCTGTGTCTAAGATCCCCTATGTTGTTGGAATTATAAAAGTGCTGACCTCTGGGGGAATTTGATAGCTAGGAAGGATTGCAGTCACACTGCATAGAATATGTATTATTATTATATACAGCTTCACAGATTGATTGGGCGGGGTGGGGGGATAGGTTACTATACAGGAAGTCTGCAACGTCAGCAGAACGCCTTTCAGGTTTCTGGTTCTGTTTCCGTTCCTTGTGGCTGATGTGGCCTATCTTGGAGGAGTCAATCTTCACTCGCAAAGGAGGAGCCCACCCTCCAGTGGGACATCGTTTATTCATGATCAGATGTATTTTTTGCCTGCCACGGCCTCTGAGGATTCACACCGCATTTATTACAGGAGGGTAATGAAAATTGAATTCATATGGTGGAGCCCCACGTGCATTGTGTGACTGAGATGCATTGCAGAGTGTAACCTCTATCCTAAGATGCTTGCTCAGCGCTCACCTGAACCAACAGCTGCCACGCCCACCCGTCCACTCCAAACTTTCTCAGGGAGAAGGGGGAAAGTTTTGAGAGGAGAAAATGGTGTCTATAGCTAGGTTTCTATCCAATTGATGACATGCATGCAAACATTCTATAATCTGCCTAAAAAGAATATGTGCATTTTCCCACCAGAGATGTGTTTCCATTGAATTGTTGTGGATAAAAGGCTGTGTGTGATGGTGTAATGCAGATAAAAGTTACCTTTGCGGTTAAATTCCCGTGTACCGAATAAAAAACAACTTGAATGTGTTTCCATCGCATTTCCAACTCTACTGACAGTTTCGTTGCCAAAACAATTGCATTATAAAGCAAATGTGCCCACTCTGATGTTGGCACGTGCGCTCTAGTCAACAGCTCGCAGACACAGTGCGGGTAGGCTACCTACATGATGAGATTATTATGGACAGAAAAGGGGATTTTGGGGGGGGGATTAATGGCAGCCAAGCATCGATCATCATGTCACCATCAAGACCGTCAATATTTATTGGAAAGATGCATCAAGCTTGTCACATGTTCATCGTAACTTATTTCATCTGTAGCCTAATAAACTGCATGCTTTCCTGAGTTGTAGTGGGAGGACCACATGACATATAGCTTGACTCCCACGTTTACTTTGATATGATGGTTATTATATCAATATTTGCACATAAAAACGTTTCCAACTCCATTTCTCGCATCATTAATTTTACTGACACAAAAATATCCCACCTTGTCTAGCGTATTTTGTTTTGTCGACATTTCGAAAGTTTACTGACAAGTTGGCATCAGGCCTTTTTCTAACTACAGACCATCAAAAATAACATTGCATAACTTACATACACATTCAGCATTCTTTAACATTATTTTCACAACTGAGTGAATGCCTTACAGTGTTGGTGAACACCCATCCAATGTGCTGTGCTTATACTAAACAGTAGGGTTTGTAGCCTAGTTTCAGGTGTGGCAATTCTCTAGATAGAGCCACCCAGAAGCACTCTTACTCACCATTAAGAATTATCCAGCCACTTTCCTAAGAGGACACTCTCTATCCCGCTCTCCTCTTTATCTGCCCTCTCTGATGTGTCTTTGTTCATTCCTTTTTTCCTTCAGTATGTCTGTAATTCATCCATCTACCAGTCTCCTTTCCCTCTGTCTCCCTGATAAATTAGCCATTTTAAATGAGCGTTTGTCAAATTAAATTGGATTTGTTACATGCTTCGTAAACAACAGGTGTACACTAACAGTAAAATGCTTATGGGTCCTTCCCAACAACGCAGAGTGAAAAAAATGAAATAATAGAAAGGTAACACAAAGAATAAATAAACATTGAGTTACGATAACTTCGCAATACAAACGAGTACCAGTACACGGTCGTAGCGACGCTCCCCATCCAACCTGACAGAACTTGAGAGGATCTGCAGAGAAAAATGGGAGAAACTCCCCAAATACAGGTGTGCCAAGCTTGTAGTGTCATACCCAAGAAGACTCAAAGTTGTAATCGCTGCCAAAGGTGTTTCAACAAAGTACTGAGTAAAAAGTCTGAATACTTATGTAAATGTAATATTTCAGTTTCTTTTTTTTTATACATTTGAAAGCATTTCTAAAGCTGTTTTTGTATTGTCATTATGGGGTATTGTGTGTAGATTGATAGAAAAATCGATTTAAATCAATTTTAAAATACAGTTGCAACTTAAGAAAATGTGGAAAAGGGGTCTGAATACTTTCCAAATGCCCTGTATGTGGTAAACTCCTCAATGATATTGTACAAATCGTGGAACATAATCTAGTCTGTGCTAGCGAAACAGTCCTGTAGCTTAGCATCCGCTTCATCTGACCACTTCCGTATTGAGCACATCACTGGTACTTCCTGTTTCTGTTTTTGCTTGTAAGCAGGAATCAGGAGGATTGAGTTATTGTCAGATTTGCCAAAGGGAGGGCGGGACACGCCTACTCTATTGGTCTGTTGCTTACTGGGATGTCTGCCCTCGGGTAGCCGACGAGAGATGGTACAACAAGGAATAAGAGAGAGAGAGAGAAAGCGATAGAGAGAGGGGGGAGAGGGTAAGGAAAGAGTGTAAGAGAGAAGGGGAATAAGAGACAGATGAGAGAGAAGAGAAAACATGAGAGAGGGGAAGGGAGAGAGCGAGAACATGCTTCTTGGTGGCAAGCCAAATTATTTAAAGTTTACTCATCACGGTCTATAGGCATCTGCGACAAGACAGAGATATCCAGTGCATGCAGTGTGAACGAAACCCCCACATTCATGGGCCATGGGGCCAGTGGCATATCTGCTAGAGCTAACTGATCCAATCACTGATCTTTAAAATGGCCAACGAGTAAGTTGTTTTGCTCCCCAGGATTTATTTTCTTCTTCTTCTCTTATTCTATTTTACCACTTCACTTGGCCCGGCTCGCTGACATGCTTCATCAAGGCCACTAAGCACATCCTCGCTGCCAGGTCCAGAGTTCACACCACTGACAGTGCCAATTCATTAGTGTCCACTGACACACAGCCAACCCCCAAGTCATAATGTCACGAGACATTACATTTCACTTTTTTTCCATCAAGAGTCTGGAGGACGATTAAAAAGCCAAAAAGCAGCATCTTCTTTTTCAAAAACCACCAAAAGCATCCTCCATTAGCTCGAGAAGGATGCGCTCCACCATGACAGTAAACACGACAAAGTAACTGAACCGTTGCAACCCAGAGACACACACATACACACAGTGACTCGGCTCTCTCTCTCTACACGTCTTTTCAACATTTTTATGAAATCAGATCTGCTTCGTAATTATTCTAATAGATGGATTATAACGTGATTATGTTACATTACAGTTCTCACAAATGTGCCAATGTCAACCGTGAATTTGAGCTGAACGTGGGTTGTGGGATGGCGCCCCCCACTAATGAGAATGCATCGGCGCGATGGAGTACCCCATTTATTTCAGTTTTCCGAGAAGTTACTCAGTGTTCTTCCATTATTCCATTCTTTAATCACCACAAGCCCAGTCAATTACAGCTCATTTAATTTAATTTCAACAACTAATCTGGGAATTGGGGTCCAGACTTTATAATGCACACACTTATACTGTAATTCATCCAAAATATATTACCCAACCCCTTTTCTTTGTATTACCGCATGGCTGGGAAATGTTATATTAAATCATATCTAATTGTGCTTGTCACATGCGCCGAATACAACAGGTGTAGACCTCACTGTGAAATGCTTACTTACAAGCCCTTAACCAACAATGCACTTTATGAAATAGAGTTAAGAAAATATTTTGTAAATAAAGTAAAGTAAAAAATTGCAATATAATCAAAAATGAACACAAGAAAATTACATAACAATAACGAGGCTATATAAAGGGGGTACCGGTACCGAGTCAATGTGCGGGGGTACAGGTTAGTCGAGGTAATTTCTAAAGTGACTATGCATAGATAATTACAGCGAGGGGGTCAATATAAATAGTCCGGGTGGCCATTTGATTAATTGTTTAGCAGTCTTATGGCTTGGGGGTAGAAGCTGTTAAGGAGCCTTTTGGTCCTAGACGTGGCACTCAGGTACCGCTTGCCATGCGGTAGCAGAGAGAACAGTCTATGAGTTGGGTGACTGGAGTCTGACAATATTTTGGGCCTTCCTCTGACACCGCCTAGTATATAGGTCCTGGATGTCAGGAAGCTTGGCCCGAGTGATGTACTGGGCCGTACACACTACCCTCTGTCGCACATTACGGTCAGATGCCGAGCAGTTGACATACCAGGCAGTGATGCAACCGGTCAGCATGCTCTCGATGGTGCAGCTGTAAAACCTTTTGAGGATCTGAGGACCCATGCCAAATCTTTCCAGTCTCCTGAGGGGGAAAATGTGTTGTTGTGCCCTCTTCACAACTGTCTTAGTGTGTTTGGACCATGATAGTTTGTTGGTGATGTGGACACCAAGGACCTTGAAACTCTCAACCTGTTCGGCAATCCTTTTCCTATAGTCCACGATCAGCTCCATTGTCTTGCTCACATTGAGGGAGAGGTTGTTGTCCTGGCACCACACTGACAGGTTTCTCACATCCTCCCTGTCTCATCGCTGTTGTGTCGTCAACAAACTTAATGGTGGTGTTGGAGTCGTGCTTGGCCACGCAGTCGTGGGTGAACAAGGACTACAGGAGGGGACTAAGCAGTCACCCATAAAGGGATCCAGTGTTGAGGATCAGTGTGGCAGATGTGTTGTTACCTACCCTTACCACTATGTGGCAGCCCGTCAGGAAGTCCAGGATCCAGTTGGAGAAGGATGTGTTGAGTCCCAGCATCCTTAGTTTAGTGATGAGCTTTGTGGGCAATATGGTGTTGAATGCTGAGCTGTAGTCAATGAACAGCATTCTCACATACAGTTGAAGTCGGAAGTTTACATGCACCTTAGCCAAATACATTTAAACTCAGTTTTTCACAATTCCTGACATTTAATCCTAGTAAAAATTCCCTGTCTTAGGTCAGTTAGGATCACCACTTTATTTTAAGAATGTGAAATGTCAGAATAATAGTTGAGAGAATGATTTATTTCACTTTAATTTCTTTCATCACATTCCCAGTGGGTCAGAAGTTTACATACACTCAATTAGTATTTGGTAGCATTGCCTTTAAATTGTTTAACTTGGGTCAAACATTTTGGGTAGCCTGCCACAAGCTTCCCACAATAAGTTGGGTGAATTTTGACCCATTCCTCCTGACAGAGCTGGTGTAACTGAATCAGGTTTGTAGGCCTCCTTGCTCGCACATGCTTTTTCAGTTCTGCCCACACATCTTCTATGGGATTGAGGTCAGGGCTTTGTGATGGCCACTCCAATACCTTGACTTTGTTGTCCTTAAGCCATTTTGCCACAACAATGGAAGTATGCTTGGGGTCATTGTCCATTTGGAAGACCCATTTGTGACCAAGCTTTAACTTCCTGACTGATGTCTTGAGATGTTGCTTCAATATATGTAAATCATTTTCCTACCTCATGATTCCATCTATTTTGTGAAGTCCACCAGTTCCTCATGCAGCAAAGTACCCCCATAACATGATGCTTCCACCCCCGTGCTTCATGGTTGGGATGGTGTTCTTCGGCTTGCAAGCCTCCCCCTTTTTCCTCCAAACATAATGATGGTCATTATGGCCAAACAGTTCTATTTTTGTTTCATCAGACCAGAGGACATTTCTCCAAAAAGTACAATCTTTGTCCCCATGTGCAGTTGCAAACCGTAGTCTGGCTATTTTATTGCAGTTTTGGAGCAGTGGCTTCTTCCTTGCTGAGCGGCCTTTCAGGTTATGTCGATATAGGACTTGTTTTACTGTGGATATAGATACTTTTGTACCTGTTTCCTCCAGCATCTTCACAAGGTCCTTTGCTGTTGTTCTGGGATTTATTTGCACTTTTTGCACCAAAGTACGTTCATCTCGCGTCTCCTTCCTGAGCGGTATGACGGCTGCGTCGTCCCATGGTGTTTATACTTGCATACTATTAATTGTACAGATGAACGTGGTACCTTCAGGCATTTGAAAATTGTTCCCAAGGATGAATCTGACTTGTGGAGGTCTACAATTTTTATCTGAGGTCTTGGCTGATTTCTTTTGATTTTCCCATGATGTCTAGCAAAGATGCAGTGAGATTGAAGGTAGGCCTTGAAATACATCCACAGGTACACCTCCAAATGACTCAAATAATGTAAATTAGCCCATCAGAAGCTTCTAAAGCCATGACACAATTTTCTGGAATTTTCCAAGCTGTTTAAAGGCACAGTCAACTTAGTGTATGTAAACTTCTGACCCACTGGAATTGTGATACAGTGAATTATAAGTGAAATAATCTGTCTGTAAACAATTGGTGGAAAAATTACTTGTGTCATGTGTCATGACGTTGCCTGTTTAGGTACATAAAGCCCATCCCCCTCTCCCTACCACTCCCTGCCTCCCCCTTTCCTCCTTCAACCCATGCTGTGGTCACAGAGAGACGTCGTAAATTCCTGAGAATCTCCTCATGGCCAAACAGTATTAGAGAGAGGGTAAACTTTCAGGACAAAGGGTTTTCTTCCACCTCACAGAACTTGAGGTACGAACAGATTTCATGTTCCCGGAAAAAGTATAAAAGAGCGGTGAAGATTCCAGCTATTAACATGTCCGTTTGTCACAACTGGGGAAACTCATGGGAGACTGTGTGGCTACATTACCATACCGCTGTTTATATAATAACCTCAGATATGAGGTTTACATCTAATTGTTGTATAAAATGAATGAGTGAGTATTATACTGTTTGTATAATTGTGTAATATAATTTTGGACTGTTTAACTTTTTATGGCTGCAGGGGCAGTATTGAGTAGCTCTGATTAAAGGTGCCCATTTCAAACGGCCTCGTACTCAATTCTTGCTCGTACAATATGCATATTATTATTACTATTGGATAGAAAACACTCTCTAGTTTCTAAAACCGTTTGAATTATATCTGTGAGTCAAACAGAACTCATTTGGCACAAACTTCCTGACCAGGAAGTGGAAAGTCTGAAATCGATGCTCTGTTCTACTTCCTGCCTATACATGGGCATGATACGTAAGAGTCTACGTGCACTTCATAGACCTTCCCCTGGATGTCAAGAGGCTGTGAGAGAAGAAATTTAGTGTTTATCTTGGTCTGAATTGGAATACAAGCTCTTTGTATGACGTGTCCCTCATTTCCGGTACTCTTGGGAGCGCGAGGTGGACAGTGGGATTGCCTTCTGTTTAGCTGCCGTTATGGACGACTACTATCTCCGGCTCTGATTTTATTTGATACATGTGACCATATCATCGTAAAGTATGTTTTTTCAATATAGTTTAATCAGATTATTGAAATTTTTTCGGGAGTTTTGCCGTGTTCCGTTCTCTGACTTTGTTGACATTGGAGAGATCCGTGCCACTTGGCTAGTGCGCGTGCTAAATGAAGAGGGAAAGTTGCCGTTCTAAATCCAAACAACGACTGTTCTGGACAAAGGACACCTTGTCCAACATTCTGATGGAAGATCAGCAAAAGTAAGAAACATTTTATGATGCTATTTCATATATCTGTCGTAGATGTGAACTGGTCGTCGGCGCCCAAGTGTTTCTGGCTATTGTGCTAAGCTAATATAACGCTACATTTTGTTTTCGCTGTAAAACACTTAATAAATCGGAAATATTGGCTGGAATCACAAGATGCCTGTCTTTCATTTGCTGTACACTATGTATTTTTCAGAAATGTTTTATGATGAGTAATTAGGTATTTGACGTTGGTGTCTGTAAGTTTTATGGCTGCTTTCGGTGCAATTTCTGATTGTAGCTGCAATGTAAACTATGATTTATACCTGAAATATGCACATTTTTCTAACAAAACATATGCTATACAATAAATATGTTATCAGACTGTCATCTGATGAAGTTGTTTCTTGGTTAGTGGCTATTTATATCTTTATTTGGTCGAAATTGTGATAGCTACTGATGGAGTAAAAAAGTGGTGTCTTTTGCTAACGTGGTTAGCTAATAGATTTACATATTGTGTCTTCCCTGTAAAACATTTTAAAAATCGGACATGTTGGCTGGATTCACAAGATGTGTACCTTTCATATGCTGTATTGGACTTGTTAATGTGTGAAAGTTAAATATTTAAAAAATATATATTTTGAATTTCGCGCCCTGCACTTAAGCTAGCTGTTGTCATAAGTGTACCGACGTCGGGCTTGCAGCCATAAGAAGTTAATGAAGAAAAATACAAATCCCTTTTGATTTGAGCTAAATCCGAGGACCCGCCCCTGAGCCCAGTTGGGTCAGACATCCTGGGACAGCCCCTTTCGGCAATTCCTAATAAAAACCCAACTTGAGAAATTATCACCAGACCATGTTTTTTCTCCATAGGAGGAGAACGAAGGTTGAGTACAATTGCTGAATCTTTAACCATACCACGTGGTTAAACTCTTAGACGAATAAGAACAAGTCTTTGATATTGACTACTAGTCTGCAGCTAGGAATTCGGTATCATTGAACGCGAAGAACGACAACCGCCGAAACATCCATTCTATAACGAATGTCACTCTGAACTATCCACAATAACAGAGAGAGACGGACGAAACTCTCCAACAGAAACTAACTTTTCTCCAGCGATCAAGACGACACACTGAGCGTAAATATATATATATTGATTGCAATTGTTCCCGAATGAGTGAGCGTTCATGTGTAAAGGATTAGCATGTCAATTGTTATAGTTATGAACTCTGTAGTGACTTCTTAGTCGACCCCCAATTTTCCCTTTGTCTAACAAGCCGCCATGCCGGTTCAGCCCACTAGGGTATATTTCTCCCATCATTTCATGTAACCATTTTAAGTTTGTTTGTTTGTTTATGCATTTCTGTGAATTACTTAGTTAGTAATAAATAAATGATTTAAGACAATTGATGTATGGATGACTCATAGTGAAGACTGGGTTCGTGCAGATAACCAACAATTTACGACGTTTGGAATGAGACTAACGTGAGGTAAAAATAAATAAATCATTAATCAGAAGACTATTGATCAGATATGAAAATATCTGAAAGGTTATATTGGGAAGTTATAACTTTGTAATCTGAATATATTCCCTGGTGCCCCAAATTCATAGTTAATTAGTTACGTTATTATTTAGTTGATTGCGTAATAACTAATTACAGAGAATCTTTGATAAAAACTATAAGTCTTCAATTTAATGACAGTAAAGACACGACACATCCACAAAGTAGATGTCCTAACCGTTTTGCCAGAACTTTAGTTTATTAACAAGACATTTGTGGAGTGGTTGAAAAACGAGTTTTCATGACTCCAACTTAAGTGTATGTAAACTTCAGACTTCAACTGCAGGTGTTCCTTTTGTCCGGGTGGGAAAGGGCAGTGTGGAGTGCGATTGTGTCATCTGTGGATATGTTGGGGCGGTATGCGAATTGGAGTGTGTCTACGGTTTCCGGTTACCACGCATTCTTTGAGAACGCGTTCTGGTAATACTTCTGGCTCAGCAGCTTTATGTTTAAAGGTCTTGCTCACATCGGCTATGGAGAGCGTGATCACACAGTTGTTCGGAATAGCTGGTGCTCTCATGCATGTTTCAGTGTTGCTTGCCTTCAAGCGAGCATAAAAGGCATTTAGCTCGTCTGGTAGGCTTGCGTCACTGGGCAGCTCGCCGCTGGGTTTCCCTTTGTAGTCCGTAATAGTTTTGAAGCCCTGCCACATCCGACGAGTGTCAGAGCTGGTGTAGTAAGATTCAATCTTAGTCCTGTATTGATGCTTTGCCTAGTTTGTTAGAGGGCATAGCGTGATTTCTTATAAGCATCTGGATTAGTGTCTTGCTCCATGAAAGCGGCAGCTCTAGCCTTTAGCTCGGTGCGAATGTTGCCTGTAATCCATAGCTTCTGGTTGGGTTATGTATGTGCGGTCACTGTGGGGACAATGTCGTCGATGCACTTATTGATGAAGCTGGTGACTGAGGTTCTATACTCCTCAATGCCATTGGATGAATCCTGGAACATATTCCAGTCTGTGCTAGCAAAACATTCCTGTAGCATAGCATCCGAGTCATCTGACCACTTCCGCATTGAGCGAGTCACTGGTACTTCCTGCTTTAGTTTTTGCTTGTAAGAAGGAGGATAGAATTATGTTCAGATTTGCCAAATGGAGTGCGAGGGAGAGCTTTGTATACGTCTCTGTGTGTGGAGTAAATGTGGTCTAGAGTTTTTTTTCTTCTCGTTGCACAAGTGACATGCTGGTAGAAATGATGTAAATCGGATTTAAGTTTGCCTGCATTAAAGTCCCCGACCACTAGGAGTGCCGCATCTGGATGAGCATTTTCTTGTTTGCATATGGCCTTATACAGGTCGTTGAGTGCGGTCATGGTGCCAGCATCGGTTTGTGGTGGTAAATAGATGGCTACGAATAATATAGATGATAACTCTCTTGGTAGATAGTGTGGTCTACAGCTTATCATGAGGTATTCTACCTCAAGCAAGCAATACCTTGAGATTTCTTTAATATTAGACATCGCGCACCAGCAGTTATTGACAAATAGACACACACCCCCGCCCCGTCTTACCAGACGTAGATGCTCTGTCCTGCCGATGGACGGAAAAGCCAGCCAGCTCTATATTATCCATGTCGTCAATCAGCCACGTCTTGGTGAAACATAAGATATTACCGTTTTTAATGTCCCGTTGGTAAGATAGTCTTAATCGTAGATCGTCCAGTTTGTTTTCCAATGATTGCACGTTGGCCAATAACACAGAGGGTAGTGGTAGTTTACCTACTCGTCTGCAAATTCTTACAAGGCACCCCGCCCTCTTCCCCCTTTTTCTCTTGATTTGCTTCACGCGGATGACGGGATTTGGGCCTTGTCTCGATAAAGCAGTATATCCTTCATATCGGACTCATTAAAGAAAAAATCTTTGTCCAGTTTGAGGTGAGTAATCGCTGTTCTGATGTCCAGAAGCTCTTTTCAGTCATAAGAGACGGTAGCAGCAACATTATGTACAAAATGAGTTACAAACAATGCGAAAAAACAAACAAAATAGCACAGTTGGTTAGGAGGCCGTAAAACAGCAGACATCCCCTCCAGTGCCAAGTGGGGTTTGTAAGACTGGAATTCTTCCCTCTTGACGTCTGTTACACAATGTGTGGCCACATCATTACGTGTGTTACACAATGATGGCCTGATGAAATTAGGTCTGGATCAGTGGTAACTTTTCTAAAGTAAAATCATTTAAATGTATATACAGTCAGGTCCATAATTATTAGCACCCTTGATGAAGATTAGCAAAAAAATACTATAAAATAAATACAAATACTGAGCTATATTGTAGTCACCTTGAAAACTGAAAGAAAGATTTTGTTGAACAAGTAACATAAAGATAGGGATCAAAATTATTGGCACCCCTCGTTTCAATAATCTATTACCCTCCCTTTGCGAGGATAGCAACACTGAGCCTTTTTCTAGAATGTTTTATGAGATTGGAGACCACGTTGGGAGGGATCTCAGACCATTCCTCCATACAGAATCTTTCCAGATCCTTGATATCCTTAGTCTGCTCTTATGGACTGCCCTCTTCAATTCAAACTACAGGTTTTCAATGGGGTTCAAGTCCGGAGAATGAGATGGCTATTGCAAAATGTCGATTTTGTGGCCATTTCTTTGTGGATTTTGATGTGTGCTTTGGGGTTATTTTCTTGCTGAAAGATCCACTTGTGGCCAAGTGTCAGCCTCCTGGCAGAGGCAACCAGGTTTTTTGGCTAAATTGGTGAAGTTCATGATGCTGTTGACCTTAACAAGGGCCCCAGGACCAGTAGACGCAAAATAGTCCCGTAACATCAAAGATCCACCACTATATTTTACCATCTCAGTCTATTACTTGTTAAATAAAATATAGTTCTCTGAGCAATTGTATTAGTATAAAATAATATAATTTTTCCATATTTTTTGCTCTTTATCAAAGATGCCAATAATTATGGACCTGGCTGTATGGTTCATGAACTTTGGAGTATATGCTTGATTTGTTTATTGCAAAAAAATATCTCATGAGTATGATCTTTCCTATCCTAACATTTACATTACTATTACAACATACTAAAAGAACTGGCATTAACATTGACATCCATGATTGGATGAGGAACACCCAGAAAAGCAGTACAAGAGCCAATCAAAAGTGTCCCTGGGGTCATGGAGATCTAGTGGTTGTTTGCCCTTCTGGAACACCAATTTAAATGGAAATACAAATTAACAGTGATCTTTCCCAAGACGCCTGCTCTAAACTAAGGCACGTTTGACCCTGACCACCATCTTCCACATAACCTCTCCTGGCTGCCTCAGGCAAAATGTGTGTTTGAGTACGAGCAGAAGGACCACACTTATAGATGTAAGTGAGGGGGCAGGAGAAAGTGTTTGTGTGTGTGTGTGTGTGTGTGTGTGTGTGTGTGTGTGTGTGTGTGTGTGTGTGTGTGTGTGTGTGTGTGTGTGTGTGTGTGTGTGTGTGTGTGTGTGTGTGTGTGGTTTGGAGGGTACCAACCCTTGGAGACCACATTAACTTCTTCTGGCTGCAAGCCCGACGTCGGTACACTTATGACAACAGCCAGCTCAAGTGCAGGGCGCGAAATTCAAAATATAAATTTTTTAAAAATATTTAACTTTCACACATTAACAAGTCCAATACAGCATATGAAAGGTACACATCTTGTGAATCCAGCCAACATGTCCGATTTTTAAAATGTTTTACAGGGAAGACACAATATGTAAATCTATTAGCTAACCACGTTAGCAAAAGACACCACTTTTTTTACACCACCAGTTTTTTACTCCATCAGTAGCTATCACAAATTCGACCAAATAAAGATATAAATAGCCACTAACCAAGAAACAACTTCATCAGATGACAGTCTGATAACATATTTATTGTATAGCATATGTTTTGTTAGAAAAATTTGCATATTTCAGGTATAAATCATAGTTTACATTGCAGCTACAGTCAGAAATTGCACCGAAAGCAGCCATAATAATTACAGGCACCAACGTCAAATACCTAATTACTCATCATAAAACATTTCTGAAAAATACATAGTGTACAGCAAATGAAAGACAGGCATCTTGTGATTCCAGCCAATATTTCCGATTTATTAAGTGTTTTACAGCGAAAACAAAATGTAGCGTTATATTAGCTTAGCACAATAGCCAGAAACACTTGGGCGCCGGCGACTACGACAGATATATGAAATAACATCATAAAATGGGTCTTACTTTTGCTGATCTTTCATCAGAATGTTGGACAAGGTGTCCTTTGTCCAGAACAGTCGTTGTTTGGATTCAGAACGGCAACTTTCCCTCTTCATTTAGCAAGCGCGCTAGCCGGGTGGCACGACACTCTCCATGTCAACAAACGGAAGAGAACGGAACACGGCAAAACTCCCGAAAAAATTTCAATAATCTGATGAAACTATATTGAAAAAACATACTTTACGATGATATGGTGACATGTATCAAATAAAATCAAAGCCGGAGATTGTAGTCGCCTATAACGGCAGCTAAACAAAAGGCAATGCCACTGTCCAGCTCGCGCTCTTCAGAGTACCGAAAATGGTGGACACGTCATTCCAAGATGATGTGTTCCATCTCAGACCAAGATAATCACCTAATTTCTTCTCTCACAGCCTCTTGACACCCAGAGGAAGGTGTATGACGTGCATGTATACTAATAGGTCTTGTGCCCATTTATAGGCAGGAAGAAGAACAGAGCATCGATTTCAGACTTTCCACTTCCTGGTCAGGAAATGTGCTGCAGAATGAGTTCTGTTTCACTCAGAGAAATAATTCAAACGGTTTTAGAAACTAGATAGTGTTTTCTATCCAATAGTAATAATAATATGCATATTGTACGAGCAAGAATTGAGTACGAGGCCGTTTGAAATGGACACCTTTTATCTGGCTACTCAATACTGCCCCTTGCAGCCCAAACAGGTTAACTAGAAAACTTTCACCATCTGATGCTATCTGGCATCAAGATCTCTGTCTACTTAACTTCTCTAGGATAGGGGGCAGCAAATTCACTATTGGATAAATAGCGTGCCCAATTTCAACTTCCTTCTACTCATCCCCAGAATATAAGATATGCATATTATTTGTAGATTTGGATAGAAAACACTCTGAAGTTTCTAAAACTGTTTTAATCATATCTGTAAGTATAACAGAACTTATGTAGCAGGCAAAACCCCGAGGACTAACCATTAATTTTTTATTTTTTTATTTTTTTAAAGTTCAATGAGTTCAATGAGTTTTCATTGGAATACTGGATTTCTAATCACTCTTTTTTCAGTTCCTACCGCTTCCACTGGATGTCACCAGTCTTAGGAAATAGGTTGAGGTTATTCATTTGTGCAATGAAGAAGAAGGCCATCAGGAAGCAGTGTAAGCGTCAGAGGTGGGTAGGAGCACCATGATCTGTACAGGGATCAGGGTGGTGGTGAATGGACAGTCATTCAGGAGCACAGCTACAGTAGGGCTTGGATGACCACATTAATAAGATTGAAGGCCCAAAAAGGATTAACATTTTTTTGGGGAATTTCTTTTAAAAAACGGAATCATAATAGAATAGTCCTACTTTGGCCTCGTTTTTCATATTGCTAATGAAAAAATGCTAGCGGCTATGACTGAAGCCAAGCTAGAGTTGTGTTGGGTTTGTGGTTTGATGTGGGTGCTCCTTGGGTGTTTCTTTGCCTTACAATCACAAAAAACAAGGGCAGTAGAGAGTAGTGACAGCGAGGTAAGCTATGCTAGCTTTGCTATGGAGAGAAGATTTAAAGTTGAGGACTTCTCCCCTCCTGACTCGCCATCTCGATGGTCAGCTAATTCAGTTCTATGTGTGGGCTAAAGCCTGCGCTGACCTTGTGTTGAGCCAAGCTGACAGTAACTAGCTAGCATAGTTTGGGGATAGCTGCAGCTGGCTAGACAAACTATTGGGTGTCTAATCAAAAACGCATCTTTCGACCAATGTGTTAATTGTGTAGATAATCCTCTAAGAAAACCAATGGTCCAAAGATCATGTCTCCATCATAATCCTTTAAAAAGTATTTTTTTACCCTTGTAGGATGGCCAGAATTAGGGTGACTAAATCAATGTTGGCCAGACAAGAAAAGTGGTAAAAAATCTGGAAAATTGCATTGCGTCAGCTAGGCTGGATTCTGTGCAAGAATTAAGGCTACTGGCTACCTGACAGGTTCCCTTTCCCATTGAACTCGTCATCTTTCTTCTCCAATCCACAGGACATCAAACAATATAGAGGTAAGACGGATGTTGATTTTGAGACATGACATGTAGTACGTTCATATTTTAGTATACGCTTTTCATTTTCATTTGAAATTCCTATTCTTTTTAGAGGATTTCTCACAAAAACAAGCTTATCTCTGTAAAATGTCAACAGAGCACTGAGCGTAAACAAAGCTTTTTATATTCAAAGCCTTTTACAGTTAATTCAGCTCGTGTCATGCTAATTTATTTTTTTGCGACCCGCAGAAACAACTTGGAAGACGACGACCACAAATTGTAAAATCCTCAAAAGTTGATATGAGGAACCTGCACCGCTATGTCAACATAGCTCAATGTGTATTATTGGATGTATTAGGTTACGAAATTCTACTTTTTGCATATAATGTTAATGATATGTTCGATAAAGACGCCCCTACTGAACTATTCAGAACATGGTCAAATGTACTTTATAACATAAGGATGTGAAATTTAATTATCAAAGTGTGTTTTCACCCACTCTGGGAAGAGTGGGTGGACACCATACTATCTAGCTAACTGTTTGATGGCTCGTCGGAGGTCATAGCGGGATATCTTAAAAATATCCGGATTAGTGTCCTGCTCCCTTATAATACCGGAGTTCCCTGACATGTTTGAATAATACACAGGGTCTCCCCCTCCCCTATTGATAGTACCATTCGATTAAATAATTACAAGATATTATTAAAAGTACTAGATGTGTCTTGTATAATTTTTATGCTGAGTGCAAGGTTCTCCCTATTCAGACATCAGTATCAACCTGTTTTTCAGTCAGAGGACGCCATGACTAAATCATCTCTTTTGTCCTCCATCTGTAGAAAAAGAGTTGATGAGTGACATGTATTAACACAAGTTGTTCTGCTTCCACGAGCACATCCAATGCTAGCATCAGTGACTCTACATTTGTTGTTAGCCCAGCTAGCATGGACACTGACAGTTGTGAATCTGATGCAGCCGAAGAGCTACTGTCCCCTTACCCGGGAAAGCACCAAACAACAGACAGGGACGTTGGACCATCGAAGAGGCGCAAATATAATAAGAACTACTTATATTGGGAGTAGTGCCTTTCCTCAGCCACAGTGTGTTATATGTGCAAAAGTACTATCTCACAACTCGATGAAACCTTCACTCTTGCGCAGACATTTAGAAACAAAACATGCCAATTTGAAAAAAAAGCCATGGTGGTTTTTTGAGCGAGAATCAAGATAACTTTTGAGTAGTAAGACATATATAAAAGCAACAGATACCATTAATAAGAATGGGGTTAGAAGCGTGTTATATGGTGAGCTAACGAGTGTCTAGGACAGGCAAGCCCCATACTATTGTGGAGGACTTAATTTTTCCTGCTGCCGCGGACATGGCTGGGACAATTCTGGGGGAAAAGGCCAACAAAAACTATACAGACAATGTCTTCATCAAACAACACTGTTTCACGACGCATCAGTGACATGGCAGGAGATGTTTTGAAACAATTACTGCTTCGCATACAAGCCAGTGAATTCTATGCATGACAGCTGGATGAGTCAACAGACACTGTAAAGTCCATGGAGAATAAGAGCACCTCCTCCCAGCTACCTACTGCACTGAAGCTAGGAAACACTGTCACCACCGATAAATCCACGATAATAGATCATTTCAATAAGTATTTCTCTACGGCTGGCCATGCTTTCCTCCCGGCTACCCCAACCCCGGCCAACAGCTCCGCACCGCCCCACAGCTACTTGCCCAAGCCTCCCCAGCTTCTCCTTCACCCAAATCCAGATAGCAGATGTTCTGAAAGAGCTGCAAAACCTGGAACCGTACAAATCAGCAGGGCAAGACAATCTGGACCCTCTCTTTCTAAAATGATCCACCGCCATTGTTGCAACCCTTATTACCAGTCTGTTCAACCTCTCTTTCGTATCGTCTGAGATCCCTAAAGATTGGATAGCTGCCGCGGTCATCCCCCTCTTCAAAGGGGGTGACACTCTAGACCCAAACTGTTACAGACCTAAATCCATCCTGCCCTGCCTTTCTAAAGTCTTTGAAAGCCAAGTTAACAAACAGATCACTGACCTTTTCGAATCCCAGCGTACCTTCTCCTCTGTGCAATCCGGTTCCGAGCTGGTCACGGGTGCACCTCAGCCACGCTCAAGGTACTAAAAAATATCATAACCGCCATCGGTAAAAGACAGTACTGTGCAGCCGTCTTCATCAACCTGGCCAAGGCTTTCGACTCTGTCAATCACCCTATTCTTATCGGCAGACTCAACCTCCTTGGTTTCTCAAATGACTGCCTCACCTGGTTCACCAACTACTTCTCAGATAGAGTTCAGTGTATCAAATCGGAGGGCCTGTTGTTCGGACCTCTGGCAGTCTCTATGGGCGTACCACAGGGTTCAATACTCGGGCTGACTCTTTTCTCTGTATATATCAACGATGTCACTCTTGCTGCGGGTGATTCCCTGATCCATCTCTACGTAGACAACACCATTCTGTATACATCTGAACATTCTTTGGACACTGTGTTAACAAACCTCCAAATGAGCTTCAATGCCATAAAACACTCCTTCCGTGGCCTCCAACTGCTCTTAAACGCTAGTAAAACTAATTGCATGCTTTTCAACCGATCACTGCCCGCACCCGCCCGCCCGACTAGCATCACTACTTTGGACGGTTCTGACTTAGAATATGTGGACAACTACATATACCTAGGTGTCTGGCAAGACTGTAAATTCTCCTTCCAGACTCATATTAAACATCTCCAATCCAAAATTAAATCTAGAATCGGCTTCCTATTTTGCAACAAAGCCTCCTTCATTCACACCGCCAAACATACCCTCGTAAAACTGACTATCCTACCGATCCTTGACTTCGGCGATGTCATTTACAAAATAGCCTCCAACACTCTACTCAGCAAACTGGATGCAGTCTATCACAGTGCCATCCGTGTTTTCACCAAAGCCCCATATACCACCCACCACTGCGACCTGTATGCTCTTGTCAGCTGGCCCTCGTTACATATTCGTCGCCAGACCCACTGGCTCCAGGTCATTTATAAGTCTTTGCTAGGTAAAGCTCTGCCTTATCTCAGCTCACTGGTCACGATAACAACACCCACCCGTAGCACGCGCTCCAGCAGGTATATCTCACTGGTCATCCCCAAGCCAACACCTCGTTTGGCCACCTTTCCTTCCAGTTCTCTGCTGCCAATGACTGGAACGAATTGCAAAAATCGCTGAAGTTGGAGACTTATATTTCCCTCACTAACTTTAAACATCAGCTATCTGAGCAGCTTACCGATTGTTGCAGCTGTACACAGCCCATCTGTAAATAGCCCATCCAATCTAACTACCTCATCCCCATATTGTTTTTATTTACTTTTTTGCTCTTTTGCACACCAGTATTTCTACTTGCACATCTATCACTCCAGTGTTAATTTGCTAAATTGTAATTACTTCGCTACTATGGCCTATTTGTTGCCTTACCTCCTCAAGCCATTTGCACACACTGTATATAGACTTGTTTTCTATTGTGTTATTTATTGTATGTTTGTTTATTCCATGTGTAACTCTGTGTTGTTGTTTGTGTCACACTGCTTTGCTTTATCTTGGCCAACAGGAGAGGATATTTTTAAAGTGCTGGACAGCTTTGACATCAAATGGACTTTGGTGGTCAAGATGTGTTGGTATCTGTACTGATGGCGCAAAAGCCATGACAGGGAGACATAGTGGAGCGGTAACATGTATGCAAGCAATTGCTCCCGACGCAACTTGGGTACACTGCAGCATCAACCGAGAGGCTCTTGCTTCCAAGGGAATGCCTGACAGCTTGAAAGACGTTTTGGACACTACAGTGAAAATGGTTAACTTTGTTAAGCAAGGCCCCTGAACTCTCGTGTATTTTCTGCACTATGCAATCATATGGTCAGCGACCTTGTAGCGCCTTTACAACATACAGAAATGCGCTGGTTATCAAGGGGCAAAGTATTGACACGTTTTTTAAAATTGAGATGAGCTTAGTTGTCACGTTCGTCGTAACCAAGGCTCAGCGTGATAGGCATACATTCTTCTTTAATAAATGAAGAACACTTTAACGAAACGAACGTGAAGCTATGATAAACCGAGCGCTGACACAGGCAACTACACAGACAATAACCCACAAAACCACAATGGAAAATGGCAACCTAAATAGGATCCCCAATCAGAGACAACGATAAACAACTGTCGCTGATTGGGAACCAATTCAGGCCGCCATAGACCTACATTTACCTAGACATACCAAAACCCCATAGATCTACAAAAAACCCTAGACAACACAAAACACGCATACCCACCCACGTCACACCCTGACCTGACCAAAATAACACAGAAAACATATATAACTAAGGTCAGGGCGTGACATTAGTTTTCTTTACTGACCATTATTTTCACTTGTCTGACCGCTAGAATGATGACGAGTTTCTCACACGACTGGCCTATCTGGGTGATGTTTTTTCTCGCCTGAATGATCTGAATCTAGGATTACAGGGACTCTCTGCAACTATATTCAATGTTCGGGACAAAATTGAGGTTATGATTAAGAAGTTGGAGCTCTTCTCTGTCTGCATTAACAAGGACAACACACAGGTCTTTCCATCATTGTATGATTTTTTGTGTGCAAATGAACTCAAGCTTACGGACAATGTCAAATGTGATATAGCGAAGCACCTGAGTGAGTTGTGTGCTCAATTACGCAGGTACTTTCCCGAAACGTAGGACACAAACAACTGGATTTGCTATCCCTTTCATGCCCTGCCTTCAGTCCACTTACCGACATCTGAACAAGAGAGCGTCATCGAAATTGCAACAAGCGGTTCTGTGAAAATTAAATCAGTAGCTACTGCCAGATTTCTGGATTGGCCTGCACTCAGAGTATCCTGCCTTGGCAAATCGCACTGTTAAGACACTGATGCTCTTTGCAACCACGTACCTATATGAGAGTGGGTTCTCGGCCCTCACTACATGAAAACTAAATACAGGCACAGACTGTGTGTGGAAAATGAAAATATAATTATTTGTGACCTGATCCTATAAGAGCTCTTTGTCAGTTCACACGAGCCGGGTTGTGACAAAAACTCACACTCATTCTTATGTAAAATAAATGTAACGTATAGTGTGTGTGTGGCAGGCTTACAATTATGTCAAAAAACGAAACATTTGAGAGTGCGCTGACCCTGGTACTAGAGGGGTTACGCAGCTGGAGGTTGAATGTTTGAAGGGTTTAGGGACTGTAAAAGTTTGGGAACCACTGGTGTAGAGTACAGAGTCATTCATGTCAATCAGTGGAGGCTCCTCAGAGGAGGAAAGGGAGGACCATCCTCAATGAATTTCATAAAAATAAAAATTGTAAAACATTTAAAAAGTTATCCTTTTTAGATAAAACTATACTAAATATATTCACGTCACCAAATAATTGATTAAAACACACTGTTTTGCAATGAAGGTCTACAGTAGCCTCAACGGCACTCTGTAGGGTAGCACCATGATGTAGCCGGAGGACAGTTAGTTTCCGTCCTGCTCTTGGTACATTGACTTCAATACAAAACCTAGTACACTGTAACGTCACTGCATGATTGTAGCGGGTTTACTAACACATTAGTTATATTAGCTAAGTTGACTAGGATGTTACTTTAGCTAATACGGGGACAACGATGTAGGCAGTGTGTAGCGGCTATGACATGGTTTGGCTTGGAAAGGTTTTTTCGATTGGTCATATACAGCTGATGTGTTGTTCACTGAAGTCCACAAACAAAGGGAAAAGGTGAGAGGAGGAGAGTGCATAGAGGTGAGAAGGAATACAATGAAAATGAACTGTGTTTATGCGTGATTAGGGGTGTATTCATTCTGACAAATCTTTTGAAAAACATTTCTTAAACGGAAACATACGAAACAGGGATAAAAATACTTGAATCTGTCAAATAGAAACTCTTGTGTGCAACTGTTGGACAATTGATTACACCCTAGATAAGCTATATGCAGGCAAGAGTGTTGAAGGCGGTTGTCACAGCCGTTAAAGGAAGAGGACCAAGGTGCATCATGGTGAGCGTACATTTTCCTTTATTAATAAAAATGACGCCGAACAAAACAATAAACACTACAAAAACAAACCGTGAAGCTAAAGGCTATGTGCCCTAAACAAAGTCAACTTCCCACAAAGACAGGTGGAAAAAAGGGCTACCTAAGTATGGTTCTCAATCAGAGACAACAATAGACAGCTGCCTCTGATTGAGAACCACCCCCGGTCAAACACAAAGAAATAGAAAACATAGAAATAAAGAAACTAGAATGCCCACCCTAGTCACACCCTGGCCTAACCAAAATAGAGAATAAAAGCCTCTCTATGGCCAGGGCGTGACAGCGGTATTGAATGTGTCACTGTCTGTCATCAGATTTCTCTCGACCAGTGTGCACCTACGTTGTAAACTTTCATTCATAGGCTAGGGTTATAGCAACCTCATGATGGGTATAGGGAAAACTAGAGTGCTCATGGGAAAAAAATGAAAAAATCATCCTCCCTCATATTAAACAGTCCTGACCGCCACTGGTGTAAACCTACGTTGACCTGTGCACCTACGTTGTAAAAGTTTATTCATAGGCTAGGTTGTATCAACCTCATGATGGGTACAGGGAAAATTCTAGTATCATGTCGTAGCCTAACCTATCACTGTTACATTGAACTGGGTGAATGGAATATGAATGACAGTCATCCAATCTGCTGTAATAGAAATAAGGCCATGCTCATTAAAAAAATATCCTCCATCTTAAACGGCACCGACCGCCACTGGTGTCAATGCAATAGAATCCTACTCCGATGCGTTCTGTCTACAACAAAATCGCATGCATAGTTAGTTTTGTTTCGGTATGTTGCATTGAAAGTGGCTAATATTGGGTTAATTAGATCACAATTGCCACAGTAAAGGGAAACGGTGATAGTGTTAACAGGGAAAACTCGAGGGATTTTTTTTTTTACATGACTTAAAAGACGTAAGCCAATGCAACATGAACCAATTAAAAACAGTACTGTAGCAATGAGGTTTGTGCAGTAAACTATAGGCCCAATACATTATCACCGCATATTGGATTTGCTTGAATTGCCCTGCCAATGCATTGTTGTTCAGGCCAAATTCGAGGTAGGCTATATGATCACACCGGTAATAGATCCATTGTTGGCACAGCTGAGTGATCATACATTTAAATAATTTGCTTTTTATTTTACTGCGCTGATAGTGCCTGCATCTATGGTCAGTCTCAGCAGAGGGAGAGAGCAGCAGAATGAGGTTCCTCTTTTCAACATCCTTCCGCTCTCCCTTTCCTCCACTGACACTGACCAAAAAGGCACATTGTTTTCCAGCTGATAGCGAAACTCCAGTCGCACAACATTATTTCAGCCTCGTGCACAAATGCATGTAGTTACTCCTATGAACAGAGAAAGTGAAATATTCCTCCTTATTAAAAAAGATCCAAGCCGATAATAATAACAATGCAAGCCTATAGATACACTTTCCTACTCAGTCATTTCTGCTGCAGTGCTCTGAGTGTAAGTAGGAAGAACGGGCATTTTATGGCTGATAAAAGTGTTGACAGTGCTGGGTAAGAACTTAAACATGAACTCACTAATAAAAACAGCCGCTCTTTGCTGTATTCGTTGACACCCTCTCTCTAGTCATGGTTTTAAACATGTTTAAATATCACAGTATGAACTTTGCTGTAGCTTTCTTTTATGCCTGCTATGTTGGGGTGGCAGTTAGTCTAGTGGTTAGAGTGTTGGACTTGTAACTGAACGGTTGGAAGATCAAATCCCCAAGCTGACAAGGTAAAACAACAAGAGAAAGGGAATATTGAATGATCCCCAATGATCCATTGCATTTCAAGTTTTCAACATACATCTGTAAAATGATAGTCTAGAAACTCAAGCTTTGGTTGTCTTCCTCTCAGGCTTCCATGTCTTCTCCCTGGACCTCCTCAATGTCCACTCAGTCCACATCAGACTGAGGCCACAACTTCACCGTCACTTTCCAACCTTGTTGAGGATGGATTGATGTCAGGCTCAAAAAGCCTCAAATTTGCCCGTGTGGCCACCAATTTTTTACATCTTTGTATTGGTCGGCCTGTTGCGTGCTTTGGTGTGTGTGTTCCCAAACAAGGACTAGTTGCGCTCTGAGGCAGCTGATGTTGGTGGGATTTGGAGGATGATGGAGGCAACAGGGGAAAGAGCCTCAGATCCACAAAGTCCCTTCCACCAGGTGGCTGATGAGATATGTTGGCACGACTGCCATATTGCATCCCCATCCCAAAGCCCTTGCTTGGAAGTGTACTTAGCCAGACTGCCAAGAACCTTGCCCTCATCCAGGCCAAGGTGGCGAGACATGGTAGTGATGACACCATAGGCCTTGTAGATCTCTGCACCAGACAGGATGCTCTTGCCAGCATACTTGGGGTCCAACATGTACGCTGCGGCGTGTATGGGCTTCAGGCAGAAGTCTTCACGCTTCTTGATGTATTTCAGAACTGCAGTTTCCTCTGCTTGGAGCAACAGTGAAGTATGCAGGGTAGTACGGATTTCTTCTCTTACATCTGCAAGCAGAGTCTGAACATCAGACAGAATGCCATTGTCTCCCTCAATCCGTGCAACAGCTACTGCTGTAGGTTTCAGGAGTTTCAGGCTGCTTACCACTCTCTCCCAAAATGCATAATCCAGGAGGATCCTCTTGATGATTGGCAAACTGTGATATGGTCATTTCTTGGAGAGACTCCTTCCACTCCAGGAGACTGTCAAACAGTATGACAACACTACCCCAATGGCTGTTGCTGGGCAGCTTCAATGTGGTGCTCTTATTCTTCTCACTTTGCTTGGTGAGGTATATTGCTGCTATAACTTGATGACCCATCACATATCTAACCATTTCCTTGGCTCTCTTGTAGAGTGTATACATTGTTTTCAGAGCCATGATGTCCTTGAGGAGCAGATTCAATGCATGAGCAGCACAGCCAATGGGTGTGATGTGAGGGTAGGACACCTCCACTTTAGACCAAGCAGCCTTCATGTTCGCAGAATTGTCTGTCACCAGTGCAAATACCTTCCGTGGTCCAAGGTCATTGATGACTGCCTTCAGCTCATCTGAAATGTAGAGACCAGTGTGTCTGTTGTCCCTTGTGTCTGTGCTCTTGTTGAATACTGGTTGATGGGTGGAGATGATGTAGCTAATTATTCCTTGCCCACAAACATTCGACCACCCATCAGAGGTGATTGCAATACAGTCTGCTTTCTCTATGATTTGCTTGACCTTCAGTTGAACTCTGTTGAACTCTGCATCCAGCTATTGAGTAGATAAAGCATGTCTGGTTGGTTGGGTTTATGCTCGGCGAAGAACATTCAGAAATCTCTTCCAATACACATAGCCTGTGAGCATCAGAGGTGAACCAGTTGCATACACTGCTCGAGCAAGACATTCATCAGCATTTCTCTGACTACGTTCCTCTATTGAGTCAAAAAAACTTCTGATTCCAGGAGGACCATGAGCTGTTGCTATTGATAAGGTGTCTGATTCATCATTTTCACCTCGAATAGAAGTACAGGGACTTTTGTCAGAGATTGCTTGTTGTGAGCTCTGAGGGAACTTTATGCACTTGGCTAGATGATTCTGCATCTTTGTGGCATTCTTCACATATGATTTGGCACAGTATTTGCAAATGTACACAGCTTTTCCTTCTACATTAGCTGCAGTGAAATGTCTCCGCACATCAGATAGTGCCCGTGGCATTTTTCTGTAAAGATTAGGAAAAAAACAGTAAAAAAAAAACAAATGCAATTCCATGTACAGATAAATAATTAAGCATTTAGATTAAACAACTCCTTTGTAAGATAAATGTTTTAAAATGAAACATGTATGGAAACAGGTGAATTAACACTCCACAGTTAGCAGGCTCAAGCAAGCTAAAACCCACATGGTAGCAAAACTTAACTAGCAGAAATTGTTAAATAGTTAGAAATTATTTAAACACACTTTGCTGTAGGCTACTATTTACTAGTTAATAAAAAGTAATGTATGCCATATAAAATATATTCACCTCACCCAGTATTGTAATCAAAACTTACCAGAAAGCATGTAGTCCTTGGCTCAGACAGTACAGTAGTGTGGGCTCAATAGCGTCTCGTTATTGTGCAAGATCTTGAGAATGAGCTGTACATGTGATGGAAGAATGCACTGTGCATGCAGAGGGTTGCAATTCCATTGAATTGTGGATAGTTTAACCAGAATATGCCACAAGACCTAGAATTGCCTTATGTGTATCCCACAAAAAAGGTTCACTGTTATAAGCTAACTTTTTTTTATGAATTTAAGGAAAGAATCCGGAAATTTACTGGAAAGTTTCCGACTCTTTGCAACCCTAGATATAGCTATCCATGATAATAATATTGTTGCATGATCTTGCCTAGATCAGAAAGTTTATGTCTCGTCTGTGCATAGCATTCCCTGTACAGTGGCGAGATCGCAATTCAAAAGTGAAACATTGTTTTGGAGGTCAGACAGGCAGATAGTAAGGTTTACAAACCATCACTGTTGGAAATCAAATGCTAGGCTAGAATCAAGAGGACACAATACCTTACTTGTAATATTGGTCGCTTGGCATTGATAGAAGTTTGGTTGAATATTGTGTTTGTTTGTTAGACCAGGGCTTTGGAATACAAATATATATTCTTTGCGCAGGGCTAAAGATTAGCCCCGGGTTAACAAATGTTTGTGTGAACACAGGATAAGCTAGCCTAGGGCTGGTCTATAGGGCCGGTCTATGGCTAAGAACAATGCAGTGTGAAAAGGCCTAATGCCAATGGGCTACAGTTAGCTGTTGATAGCAAGGTAGCTAGCTAGCTAACGTGAGCGATGCACATCTTCCTCTGACATGCTACACATCACATTACACATTAGCTTGATGTATTTAGCTAGTTACAGTATCATTCCCCTTTCATTTGTGGTATCAAAGCTAGCATGGCTCACTAGCATTATCATATAATGTTGTATAACTGAAAGTAGCTACAAGTTAGCTAGCTAGTACCAGCTATCTACTTAGCTAACATACTCACCAACACCATTTACAGAAGTGAACGTGTCAGATACTCCATTCATGGTCATTGGGCAATATTGCTGAAATGCATTGGAAGTTTGCACCAACTTTATGGAAGTCCATTTTCACTCCTATTTACTGAGTGAAATGTGCTTGAGTTGCACCCATATGCAGACTTGACAACATTGTCTACATGTTAGCTGGGGGCGGACCACAACGTGTTGTCTCTGGGCAATTCGGCATCATTGGCAATAGTGGGCATGTAATTAATCCATACCCAACCCTCAATTAAGTCATGACAAACTCACTTACAAAACTCAGTTTTGGACGAGCCTGACTTTATGACCAAAATGATCCTATTTACTCTTTGAAGTCAATTTTGAATTCAGATTAAATGTTTCTGGCTCATATCAATGCTACATAGACCGTTTTCAAAAGGATACGGTTTTTGGGGTGGAAGTAGCTCTTTGATGTCCATTGTGAAATGGAAATTCATATTTTCACCTTCTTTTAATTCCAAAGGTGTCATATAACACACCCCTTCAAGGCTGAGAGCAGCACAGGGTGAGCCACAGGGCAGGTGTGGGGTTAAGTGCCTTACTCCAGGGCACAACAGCATGAGGTGTTACCTGATGCCAGTAATCCTTGGACTACTGGTTCTCATCCCTGACAGATTTCCCCAGTTCAGACCCAGGCTTTGAACCAGCAACCCTCAGTTTACAGGTCAGCTTCTCTAACCTCCAAACTGCCAAGGGTGTAGTGCTTGTTGTAGATCCATCCTTGTATGCCCCAATTTAAACCTCTAATAACTACATTAAATTGTTGAACAGTGCGTTAGTCTGAGAAACATGCATCTGGGTCAGAGGATGTTTGTCCATCACGCATGATCTATTCCCAGAAGGTTATCAGTTCTCCTCAGCATTAGATTATGTACCATTTCTAGGAAAGGGAACGGAAATGCTGCCTGTTCAAAAATACACACTAGGTTACATTTGAACCTTTGGAAACAGACAATTTACTAAATGTTTAATGATGGAAGTCATCAACAATAGTGATCGTGACCTCTGTTTGGAGTAACTGAAAGCTCAATTTGTTACGCTAGAGCTCTTGAACATACTTGAACATCCCTCTATATAACATACTCTTGACCAAACTTTACTATCCTTCTAAATGAAGACAGTTTTAGTGTCCAAGGGCATTATTAGATAACCAAGTGAACTGGAGCGAAAGATTGATACAGCTTGAACAAGAATCAGACTCTTCATCTTCTTGCCTGTCTCAAAATTATAATGCAATGTGTGTTTGATATGTCCCGGTAAATAAGCCTGTATTGCTTTCAAGCCTCCAGGGACTTGTCTGAATATTTAAAATCTATGGATGAATACACTAATTTAGTAGCTCTGAACATACCCCGTGGCTGTTGACGAGGATTTATGAAAGTCAGATGCTGTTGATAACCATTAATAAATCTCAATAAAGGACAGGAGTCTTATTCTGTATGTGTGGAATTTATGAGGAATTTGGGGCAATAAAGGGGCACTGCAATAGGTGCTGGTATAGCTTCTTCCTAAACCAATGTTCTGAGCTCCTAATTTTTGAAGAAGTCTCAGAAAATACTCAGAGACAAAGATATCTGATGTTTAGAAGTAATGAACTTGATCAAATAAATTAATGACTGAAAGGAATCATTTACATAAAGCTGCAATATGTAACTTTTTGGGCAACCCGATCAAGCTCACATAGACATGTGAGTAATAGATCTGTCATTGGCATTGAAAGCAAGTCTAAGAAGCGGTAGGTCTGTTTTATGTGTGCTATTTCTATGCTTCCCGTTTTAAATTTTCGTTTTTGAGTCTTTTACGTTTGTTTTATGTACACCAGCTTCAAATAGCTGAAAATAAAATATTTGCGCTTATGGAAAATATATTTCACAGCGGTTTAGAAGATACAATGATTCTCTACACAATGACTGCTTGTTTTGCCACATAATCTGAAATTCTGACCATCTGGCTCAAATCGGTCTTATGTAGCAAAATTTGAAATGGTGTTAAAAAAAGCCGCATTGGACAGGTTTATCAACACAGACTGACCAGCTCAAATAGACAGAACCCTCTATGTGGCAGACCAATCTGAACTCCTCTCTCAGCATGTCCAGCCCACTCATTATCTCAGCCAATCATGGCTAGTGGGAAGGTTGCTGACTTTTTCTGTGGCTTAACCATCTAGGCTCATAATTTAATAATTTAATTCGTATTTACAGATGGCATACAAGTTTGTTATTAAGGCACATGAAAGTGTACATGTTCCAGAAGGCATTTCTACCCCAAAAAATGCATTTAGATTTTTTTTTCAAGTTTATGTTCAAATGGCTCTCCTGTGAAGTAGTGACCCGCGACATATACGCCTAGTTTCATATACGCGACACATACGCCTAGTTTCATGAAACAAGTCACAATTAGGCAAACAATTCTACTTTTAGCAACCAGGAAATGGCGGAGGGATTTCTGCATAATGCACCTTTAAATTTCAAAATTACATATTTCTTTGCTTACCCAGTCTTTTGACAAAGAGAGACAGCAGTCTATTGTTTGGTTTTGTTTAACCTGGCTGCTATCATCAAATGCTAACTTTAGCCAAGTCAAAGCCAAAGAGCTTTTTCTCAAAATTGGATATTAGTCACTCCCTTTCTTTTGATATAAAACTCCTGTATTGCTGACTGCTCACCGAGCTGCAATCACACCATCAAAAGCTTGATCAAGTTTAAGTTTCCCTGTGCTTCTGGGTTGAAAGCAGCATCCAAACTTTGCAAACCCATCTTTCACACCTTTTCACACCTCACCTGAACTGAGAAGGATATTGATTAGGATACAAGTGGAAGAGCGAATTCTATGAGGTCAAGAATAGGAAGTCTGTCAAGGAACCTTCAATTCCCACAAACCTCTGTTAACCCAAACATCGGCACAACATAAGGAGGCTTTCGAGGTCAGTGGAGACAACCTTACCTAAATAAATGTCATCATGAGGCAATCTCAAACACCCAGAAGCGTGGGCTTCAGTGCCGTAAGTGATTTTTCCCCTCTTTCCACACATCCATCAGATTGATGGTACTTTTTTTTTCACTTTCTCATGATTCATCTGTTTTTCTCCATATGCATTGCTGCTTGCCTGGCCAGTGGAAGTGATTCTTCTGCCCACCCTGCACAGACAATTTCTATCTTTAGCCCTCTATATTTGGGTTACACCCCTGTGAGGAAACCCGTACTCACCTTGCCTGGAGGAGAGCGTTGCGATGAACAAAGTCTGAGTGACTCAATAAAACAACAGGCCATATGACAGGCGTCCCTCGTCCCTCTTTAAACATATAATAACTAAGAAACATCAGTTCAATCTTAAATTAACTGAAAAGGTGTCCATATGAGGCTATCCTAATATGGACCTCGTACAGCTAGTCGATTTATACATTTTTACATCTGTTGATATAGTGGACTTGCAGACAGAGAACACTAAGAATGTCTTCACCTACTGTATACCCCTTTACAAATACAGAAGGATTCATTTACATGCCGTCAACACAAAAAATGCCTTGTCTCATACGGTCTCCCATCTAAAATGCCCTAACTGTAGCTACTATTCTCATTTAATATAATTCCCTCCCACTCAAGTCTCTCTCCAGTGCATTCCCCCAATGCTCCCTAATATGACACTGCCACTTGTTACCCTCAAGGACACCAGTAACATCAGATTCTTTGAAAGATCACAGGACTGACTGAAATAGAAAGTTGAAAGACCCTCTGAAATGCATTTAAGGCACATTACTCCCTGAGTATTTCCCACTTTCGAAATAAGAGTAAAATCAAAATGAATATATAAATTGATGATGAATAACAGCGATGGTTTTCGCATCTGCAGCTGCTGGTTTCCAAGTGGCACCCTATCTCCTACTGTAGTGCACTGCTTTTGAACAAAGCCTTATGGGCCCTGGTCAAAAGTAGTGCACTTTAAAGGGAATAAGGTGCCATTTGGGATAGAGCCTTTGTCTAAGAGTCACATCAAGGGCTATCAATGGTTCTTTATCAGGATTTTTTGATGCACCTTTTTTTCTATAAAGAATCACCTAATTAAATAGTCAATGGCGCTTTTAATGCCTGGAAATTTGCTTACTATCGATTCGTCCTCCGTCTCTCCTGCTGTGATCCAGATGCATTTTTCCTATTGATCCACAGCTTCAGTCTGCATGAGCAGTGTACCGGCACAGTATTTTTAAGTCCCGAGCAATTATCTATTGATTTCTAAAACTAAAAGTTTTGCGATGAAGTACATGTACAGTACGTACACATTCGGTCAGTAGGTGGCCATTTCCATCCTCCAATATTGGCAAAATCGGTCTCACGGGCTCTAATTTCCAAAGTCATTACGAGGAATGCCGTTAAATGATTCGACCTTAATAGTTCCTTCATAATCAATGTCATGTTCTCCAAACAAAGTGCAGACTAGATACACTTTCCTCCTTGATGAGGCTGCAAGGAAATAGCTTCTCTCCAGTCATCGTCATTATTCTGACAGCTCTTCATGCATGCTAGTCAACAACTTTTCCAGTATAAAATCAGGGCTTGATTTACATGATTTCTAAATATGGCTAAGACTTCAAGGTACGTACAGATCCATTGTGGTTTTGATATGGGAAGAGCTTTGTTGTGAAAAAACAAAAACACAGTGGGTCTATTTCCATCGAGCGACAATTCTCTGTAGTCTTGTGGATGAAAGAAGTTGAATTTATGAGACAAAGGGGGGTGAGCGCAGTACACAGACATCTTTCTTGACAGATGGCTGAAAAACACAGGGTGACAACTAGAAAGAAAAAGCACAAAGATCTTACATATTGAGGTAACACTGGACAAGATGGACAAGATGTCCGTCGCTACCAGATGTAACAGTCTAAGCTCTGTCACTTACGGTCTTTGTAGTTGGTGCGCTTGGTGTGTGTTTATTGTATCTCCGGTCTTTGTTTTGTTGTTTCCTGTTCTACCCTGAGAATATATGGTTCTTTCTAGCTCAGCCATTTTGTATCAAATTCAAACCGACATTCAACTGTGAGAACCATTCTTCACTTTCACCCTCTGCAGTAAGTGAGGCCTTGTACACACCTGAAGTTAAAAAGTTGCAAAAGCTGTTTTGTACTCCATGTTTATGTTTTGCAGTTACCGAATTTTAATGATAGTGCTTAGGAGCCTGTATTTTCATGTACTTACTTACATGTACTTAGTCCACTTGGATGAGGCCGCAACAATCTTCTGCCTCTGGAGTCTGTCTTTGGCCACAGCTTGTGACCTGTCCAATGAGAACATCTCTTCCAGCTCAGCCACCACTGTCTGTACCCACATTGATTTTGGCCTGCCTTGGTTGCGCTTTCCGGTGTCCATCTGCAGGGAAATATTTTCATCAATACTTTCTTGGAGTACATGTTTATTTCAGAAGTGGAGATAGAGTTGTCGAAAGTTGACCCATTTTGCATACCCCACCACATCAGACATTCATGTCTTCATCACTGGAAGAGATAAATGGTTGTGTTTGATATCATTTTAAAGCTCACAAACAGGGTTGTCAAACAATATTAGACAATTTGATCATTTCAATTTGATCATTTCTTCAAAAAAAGGTTTTTAAATAAAAATGGACTGTTTTTTTTTTTTACCTTTAGCGTCAATTATTTAAAAAAATGCGTAAACTCAGTTTTTGGGGGTTTTCTTATGTTGCAGCTGAGACCCTATTTTACATCATCTGAGGTGTTTGTGTTGTGCCTGCCATTGGTTGAGATACAGCATGCTCTTGAATATAGGGTGTGTGTCATGTTTAGGCTGATAAATGTACTAAATGGAACAACAAATGGAACAACCCTATGGTTAAATGGAACAACCCTATGGTTAAATGGAACAACCTCAAATCCTTCTCCAAAATGAATGAGCAACCTGGAGAAAGGTCTGTAAACCCAATAAATCTAGGAGTGTATAAAGAATTTCTGAAAATGTAGAATAAGAAACCACTGACTACAAGGGAGATATCTGAACCTAAGGAAAGGCTCAGCCGTGGAATTACTCAAAATGTTCAATCCCACTTCCTCCAACTAATTCAGTAAATCATTGCAGACTTAGTTTTGCATTAAGTAGTTTAACTTGTTTATATAAGAAAATTCCCTGTGTGTGAATATGTAATACAGTTTTACAGAAACCCTGCTATCATTATTGCTCATGAATAACTACGCATTAAAAATGGGAGACTTGCTATTCAGGGGAAATTAATTTACCAAGAAATGCATGTCAGTCATGTTTATTTCCGTTGTCACAAGACTGTTGAACTGCTTTTATCCACCACTTTCAGAACTAAACTACTGATTTTGGGAAGAAGAAATGTTGTTTCCTGCGTTTTGAAAGGAATACTACAGTATAAGGGGTGGCAGGTAGCCTAGTGGTTAGAGCGTTGTGGTTAGAGCGTTGTGGTTAGAGCGTTGTGGTTAGAGCGTTGTGGTTAGTGGTTAGAGCGTTGGACTAGTAACTGAAAGGTTGCAAGACCAAATCCCCGAGCTGACAAGGTAAAAATATGTTGTTCTGCCCCTCAACCTTTCCAAGGAATGCTGGTTGCCAGTAAAAGTGATTACTGTTCTATTGCATATTATAATGAGACACTGTAACTGCACATCATTTATAGAGATTTTCTCATACTCTCAGAAAAGAAAAGATTGTGTTGAAAGCAATAATTTTCCATGAGTGCTTCACTAGAATGTACCCCAGCCCATGTAAGTAAATGAACCAACGGGACAAAAGTAATAATCTGACTGTAGAATGAAAGTCTCAACCCAATAA
The DNA here is from genome assembly GCF_016432855.1 of Salvelinus namaycush. Classification (NCBI taxonomy): domain Eukaryota; kingdom Metazoa; phylum Chordata; class Actinopteri; order Salmoniformes; family Salmonidae; genus Salvelinus; species Salvelinus namaycush. Next base: position 6,812,619 of record NC_052343.1, on the reverse strand, counting down.
ATAAATGATTGGAACATTGAGGAGGAAGATTGGGTCTGTGCCCATATAACCACCAAATGATGTTTTCTAGTTGTTGTAGTCCTCAACAGGGCCGGATTAATACAGGGGCTCTGTGCCTAAACCCATAGGGGGCCCGAGAGGCAGAGAAAAAAAAATATTAACCACAGAAGCCTGCTTTCAATAATCAAAACACAACCGATATAGCACAATTTAGTAACAGGATCAATCATTTCTAAAACTTAACTGTGGATTAAGTTTTATTATAAACACATAATTGCCGAAATAAAGGAAACACCAACATAAAGTGGCTTAATACGGTGTTGGGCCACCACGAGCTTCCAAAATAGCTTCAATGCATGTTGGCATAGATTCAGCAAGTGGACCTATACTATGCCAGGAAAATGCACACCATAATATACAGTGCCTTCAGAAAGTATTCACAACCCTTGACTTTTTTCACATTTTGGGATTATGTCACGTTCGTCATAAGAATCGGACCAAAGTGCAGCGTGGTATGCGTACATTCTTCTTTATTAAAGAAAGAACACTGAACAAACTAACAAAACGTGAAGTTATATGAAATAGTGCAGACAGGCAACTAAACATAGAATAAGAACCCACAAACACCAAAGAGGAAATGGCTACCTAAATATGATCCCCAATCAGAGACAACGATTGTCACGGATCTCCTCTTCGTCTGAGGAGGAGTAGGAAGGATCGGACCAATGTGCAGCGTGGTAAGTGTTCGTCATTTTATTAAAATGCACTGAACACTAAAATACAAAATAAACCAACAAAGAACAACCGAAACAGTTCCGTCTGGTAACTAATACAAAGACAGAAAACAACTACCCACAAACACAGGTGGGAACAGGCTACCTAAGTATGATTCTCAATCAGAGACAACGATTGACAGCTGCCTCTGATTGGGAACCATACTAGGCCAAACACAGAAATACAACACATAGAACAAAACATAGAATATAGAACATAGAATGCCCACCCCAACTCACGCCCTGACCAAACCAAAATAAAGACATAAAAATGGAACTAAGGTCAGAACGTGACAACGATAAACAGCTGCCTCTGATTGGGAACCATATCAGGCCACCATAAACATACAAATACCTATACCTACAAAACCCTAGACATACAAAATCCCTAGACAATACAAAACCCCTAGACAATACAACAACTAGCGTAATCCACCCTAGTCACACCCTGACCTGACCAAAATATAAAGAAAACAGATATCTCAGGTCAGGGCGTGACAGATTAAAATGGATTTAATTGTAATTTTTTTGTCAACGATCTACACAAAATACACTGTAATGTCAAAGTGGAAGAAAAATAATATATATCTTGATTACATAAGTAATCAATCCCCTGAGTCAATACATTTTAGAATCACCTTTGGCAGCCATTACAGCTGTGAGTCTTTCTGGGTAAGTCTCTAAGAGCTTTGCACACCTGGATTGTATAAAAATTCTTCAAGCGCTGTCAAGTTGGTTGTTGATCGTTGCCATAGATTTTCAAGACGATTTAAGTTTAACCTGTAACTAGGCCACTTCGGAACATTCAACGTTGTCTTTGTAAGCAACTCCAGTGTATATTTGGCCTTGTATATCATAAGGATGTGGTAGCCTACTGGTGATGTTAAACACTTCTCCAATCATTGTTGAGATCTAATATTATGCACAGCGCAAGAGGAGACATAGGTCAGTGTCATTGGCCTTATGTTCAACCAATCGCATTTGTCAAATAATTTTGTGTTAAAATTACTGCTAAACTTGGAGAGGACTGTTAGGTCTAACTACTAACAAAAAGTGTGCTTCTGACGAAGAGCTACAAAAGTAAGTAAATAGGCATATTAGACTGAAAGATATAAGTTATTTTCGTCAAACTTGTGAGGCTCTCCATGCTCATTAGTTGCTCATTCAACATATTTGATGCTACTTCACGCAATCCCATTTTAAAAGTCTACCTTCCTTATGACATATTACACTGTAACAAGTATTGTAATTAATTGTAATAGCTCATAATTACACTGTAATAACAACATGTAACTGGTGGTAATTGCAGTCTGTAATTACAGAGGTCTAACAATGAACGCTTGTTACCATGCTTTATAAAAATGTTAAAGTTTCCGATAACATTCCAACGCACCATGTTGGTGCTATCTGGGATCCTTGGGACATCCTTACCCTAAACCTTAATCCCTAACTTTAACCCTTACCTTAACCATTTTAAATGTCCACTTCAATGGGATGTCCCAATGATCCAGGATTGCACGGACCACACACATATTTCAGCCTGCAAAATCAAAGTGTTAGCCAATAGAAAACTGACCACCTCATTGACATAACTTTGCAATAAAGGGCTCTCGAATCTGATGCACTTGCCCAATGCCAAAAATGGTTTCACAGATGGTTCACTCTTCTTTTTTTAACCCCTTTTTCTCCCCAAATTTGTGGTACCCATTTGGTAGTTACAGTCTTGTCTCATTGCTGCAACTCCCGTATGGACTCAGGAGAGGCAAAGGTCGAGAGCCGTGCGTCCTCAGAAACATAACCCAACCAAGCCGCACTGCTTCTTGACGCAATGCCCACTTAACCAGCCGCACCAACGTGTCAGAGGAAACACTGTGCACCTGGTGACTCTGTCAGCATGCGCTGCACCCAGCCTGCCATAGGAGTCGCTAGTGCGCGATGGGACAAAGACATCCCTGCCTGCCAAACACTCCCCTAACCCGGACGATGCTGGGCAAATTGCGCCCCGCCCCATGGGTCTCCCGGTCGCGGCCGGCTGCGACAGAACCTGGACTCGAACATAGAATCTCTAGTTGCACAGCTAGCACTGCGATGCAGTACCTTAGACAACTGCGCCACTCGGGAGGCCCACAGACTGCTCACTTGAAGAAAAAACACTTTAAATTGTTAAATCATTTAACGGTGCATTTGACAATGGGTCAATTACTTTAACCATCAATTAAACATTTTTAGACACATTAATAAACATTTACAGTATGGTTAAAATAGTAAAATAGTCATTCATGCTTGACCAAATTGTAAGTCTATTAAGCTTGGTTGAATAATGGTTTATAAATGCACAAAAAATTAGAGACACACCAAGCACGTTAACGTTAGCTAGCTAGCTAGTTGGTTCATTTTCAATGTAGCTAAACACTAGCAAACTTAATAGCTAGGTAGGCCTAGCTATATGCCTAATGTCATGACTGTCCTCTGAGGATCCAAATATGTCAGATCAGCTTTGCAATAAATAACTTCAACCAGACCCCCTCTCACCTGTGGAGGAGGGAGGAGGGAACTGGTGGGGGTTAACACCTCACACCATGTTGTAAATCAAGGAGAGAAGATTCAGGTTTCCCTCTCCAAATTCACCAGAGGAATGTTCCTTTCTTTAAGAAGACTTTTCCCGCCGAAACTCTAACACGTTCTAAACGGAGCACTAGATTTGTGATTCATTCAACATTTTATAAAGGAAATACTGTAACTTGAAAAGTATATACACTACATGTAGGAAGTTTCCATCCTGTGCATCCTTTGCATGCAAAATTAACAATGATGAAAGTATTTTTGTTAAGAGAGGGATGTGATTTTAGAAACTATAAGAGGAAATTGTTTCTATAACTGTGCACAGTAAGTAGTTATCGCTCCCTTGAGTGAGGTCAGAGAGCGTGCCAGCCTGACGTTGCCATCCCTGTTTAACTTCTTGTCAATATGGGGGCGCTGTTTTCACTTTGTAAAAATTCGTTCCCAAATTAAACTGCCTCATACTCAATTCTTGCTCGTACAATATGCATATTATTATTACTATTGGATAGAAAACACTCTCTAGTTTCTAAAACCGTTTGAATTATATCTGTGAGTAAAACAGAACTCAAGTTGGAGCAAACTTCCTGTCAGGAAGTGAGAAATCTGAAATCGGGCACTCTGTTCTAGGGTCAGTTTATTAATTTGCATGTATTCTATTGGTCGACATGCACTGCATACGCCTTCCCCTAGATGTCAGCAAGCAGTGAGAATTGGAATGGAGTTGCTAGGCAGATCTGAGGCCATATAAGGGCTCTTGGAACCGGGGGTGCACTCTTTTCAACGTTCGCCATGACGCGAGACAGACCTCAGGATGGCATTCTGGAAAGCTCTCGTTATAGGCCTTAGATATATCTGGCTCTGATTTTATTCGATATAGGTGTTAAAAACGTCATAATGTAGTTATTTTAAACCGAGTTATATCACTTTATATCAGTATATTGCGAATTTCGGAATTTTCTTAGTGCTGCGTTATAGTGAGTTGGACACGTCTTCGCCACATGGCTAATGTTTACTGCTAATTCCAAAGTTGAAGGCGACAATCTACAACCGAGCAACGATTCTTCTGGACAAAGGACAACTTGCCCAAGATTCTGATGGAAGCTCATCAAAAAGTAAGAACTATTTATGATGTTAATTCGTTGTTCTGTTGAAAAATGTAAAACTACTATTCCGCCATTAATTTCGGTGCGGTCTCGCTTTAACGGGCGCTGTATGTCGTAGTAACGTTAATTTTAAAAATCTAACACAGCGGTTGCATTAAGAACTAATGTATCTTTCATTTGCTGTCCAACCTGTATTTTTTAGTCAAGTTAATGATTAGTTATTGATTAGATTAGGTGCCTCTCCCAAGATTTCTCCCAACATTTTCTTTGCAGCTTGGCTACTATTCTCATTGTATAACCACGATTTGTGCCGCTAAATATGCACATTTTCGAACAAACAATATATGTATTGTGTAATATGATGTTATAGGACTGTCATCTGATGAAGTTTTGAGAAGGTTAGTGAAAAATGTAATATCTTTTGCTGGTTTATTTGCTAACGTGCATGAATCAATGCTGCTGTGTGGTTGGCTATTGTAGTAAGCTAATATAATGCTAAATTGTGTTTTCGCTGTAAAATACTTAAAGAATCTGAAATATTGGCTGGATTCACAAGATCTTTGTCTTTCATTTGCTGTACGCTGTGTATTTTTCATAAATGTTTTATGATGAGTATTTAGGTAATTCACGTTGCTCTCTGTAGTTATTCTAGTTGCTTTGGTGAGAGTTGTGATGGTGGCTGCAATGTAAACTATGATTTATACCTGAAATATGCACATTTTTTTTACAAAACATATGCTATACAATAAATGTGTTATCAGACTGTCATCTGATGAAGTTGTTTCTTGGTTAGTGACTATTTATATCTTTATTTGGTCGAATTTGTGATAGCTACCTATGCAGGAAAAAAATGGTGGGGAAAAAAAGTTGTGTCTTTTGCTATGGTGGTTAGCTAATAGAAATACATATTGTGTCTTCCCTGTAAAACATTTTAAAAATCAGAAATGATGGCTGGATTCACAAGAAGTGTATCTTTCATTTGGTGTCTTGGACTTGTGATTTCATGAACATTTTATTATATGATATCCCTGTGGCTTTAGGCTAGGCTATGCTAGTCAGCTTTTTTGATGGGGGTGATCCCGGATCCGGGTTTGTGACTCGTTAGAGGTTTTAACAAACTGTATGAAATGATGGGTTAAGATTAACATATCAGACCAGAGAGACCAGCTCACGTTTAAAGTGGTTTAAACTCTGAATCGGTAACACGAGGTAGAGACGATAAAGTCCCCTCCTGGACAATCACTGGTACAGCTGATTTAGAAAAGTGAACTTAAGTGGGACCATTCTACTACTCTTTTCAAACCATCGTATTCCGCTACTCTCATCACCCCGCTGGGATTCATCGACATGGCTGGCTAGCCTATCTTCAAAGAAGCATCTTCCAGAGCGAATAGAAGTAGAATAAACTCTGTAGTTCTGTTCAGGACTACAGTACACGAATGCAGAGGAGAACAACAGAGGAACCATTTTGGACAATCAGAGCCTTACAAGCGTACCCCTTTCCAAGGTGGCCCGGTTAGGAGACATACACGGCGAACCAAGGCATTTTCACGTAAATACATTTTTGATTTCTTAATCCAAGAGGGAGACGGTTCATGTGTGAAGTATAAGTGGGAGTAGTTTCTAAATGTACCAATGTTAAGTGTCTCTGTCTCTCTCTCTCTCTCTCTAGCTCTATCCATGTATTTTGTAACAAGCAGCCATATTGTTGTCAGTCTGATAGGGACCTGCTTCTAATGTATTAAGTGTGTATGTTTATCCTGTGTTACCATTTAGTTAGCTAGTAAATAAATAATGAAACCAATTTGTGTAGTATTGAATAATAAGTAAGGCTCTGGTTTTTGCAGATGCAAGGAGGTTACGACTGTTCAGAATGATGATATGATATGAGGTAATGATTAATAAGTTGACTGTTTTTGGATGTAATAGGTAAAGACCTTGAGAGTTTAATTTGGGAGATGGTAACTCTTTAAAGACCCGCTTTTGTGGTGCCCCAGATCCTAATTGTCACGCCCTGACCATAGATTGCTTTGTATGTTTCTATGTTTTGTTTGGTCAGGGTGTGATGTGGGTGGGCATTCTATGTTGTATGTCTAGGTTGTCTGTTTCTATGTGTTTGGCCTAGTATGATTCTCAATCAGAGGCAGGTGTCAGTCGTTGTCTCTGATTGGGAGCCATATTTAGGTAGTCTGTTTTTCTTTGTGTTTTGTGGGTGATGGTATCCTGTATTAGTGTTTTCACCATACGGGACTGTTTCGGGTTGTTTGTTTTGTATTTTTGTTATTTCGTTCAGTGTTCTGTTTGATTGATTAAATATATCACTATGGACACTTACCACGCTGCGTATTGGTCCGATCCTTGCTACTCCTCGTCAGACGAAGAGGACGAAACCCGTTACAGAACCACCCAACAAAAAAGGACCAAGCAGCGTGGTATCGGGCAGCAGCGAGTTCTGGACTCTTGGACATGGGAGGAGATTCTAGACGGAGAAGGACCCTGGACACAGGCTGGGGAATATCGCCGCCCCAAGGCAGAGCTGGAGGCAGCGAAAGCTGAGCGGCGGTGGTATGAGGAGGCAGCACGGCAGCGCGGCTGGAAGCCCGAGAGGCAGCCCCAAAAATGTATTGGGGGGGGAGGGGGCACACGGGGGGGGGGGGGGGGGGGCACACGGAGAGTGGGGCTAAGTCAAGTAGGAGACCTGAGCCAACTTCCCGTGCTTACCGTGGAGAGAGGTGGTCCGGGCAGGCACCGTGTTATGCGGAGAAGCGCACGATGTCCCCAGTGCGCACGGTTAGCCCGGTGCGCTACATTGCTGCTCCTCGTATCGGCCGGGCTAGAGAGGGCATCGAGCCAAGTGCGATGAAGCTTGCTCAGCGCCTCTGGTCTCCAGTGCGTCTCCTCGGTCCGTGTTATATGGCACCAGCCCTACGCACTGTGTCTCCCGTGGGTCTGCACAGCCCAGTGCGTCCTGTGCCTGCGCCCCGCAAGTGCCGGGCTAAAATCAACATCCAGCCAGGACGGGTTGTGCAGGTCCTTAGTTCGAGACCTCCAGTGCGCCTCCACGGACTGATCTATCCTGTGCCTCCTCCAAGGACCAGGCCTCCAGTAGATCTCTCCAGCCTGGTGAGTACTGTGCCTGTTCTAAGAACCAAGTCTCCTGTGTGTCCCTCCAGTCCAGACGCTCCAGAGCCTCCCTCCAGTCCGGACCCTCCAGAGCCGCCCGTCTGTCCTGAGCCGCCAGAGCCGCCCGTCTGTCCTGAGCCGCTTGGGCCGCCCGTCTGTCCTGAGACGCGTGGGCCGCCCGTCTGTCCTGAGCCGCCTGAGCCGCCCGTCTGTCCTGAGCCGCCTGAGCCGCCCGTCTGTCCTGAGCCGCCTGAGCAGTCCGTCTGTCCTGAGCCGCCTGAGCCGCCCTTCAGTCAGGAGCCGCCTGAGCCGCCATTCAGTCCAGAGGCGCCTGATCCGCCCTTCAGTCCAGAGGCGCCTGAGCCGCCCTTCAGTCCAGAGGCGCCTGAGCCGCCCTTCAGTCAGGAGCCGCCTGAGCTGCCCTTCAGTCCGGAGCTGCCCTTCAGTCCGGAGCTGCCCTTCAGTCCGGAGCTGCCCTTCAGTCCGGAGCTGCCCTTCAGTCCAGAGCTGCCCTTCAGTCCGGGGCTGCCCCTCAGTCCGGAGCTGCCCTTCAGTCCGGAGCCGCCCTTCAGTCCGGAGCCGCCCTTCAGTCCAGAGCCGCCCTTCAGTCCGGAGCCGCCCTTCAGTCCGGAGCCGCCCCTCAGTCTGGAGCTGCCCCTCAGTCCAGTGGTGCCCTTCAGTCTGGAGCTGCCCCTCAGTCCGGAGCTGCCCCTCAGTCCGGAGCTGCCCCTCAGTCCAGAGGCGCCCCTCAGTCCAGAGGCGCTCCTCAGTCCAGTGGTTCCCTTTATTAGGGTCCCCAGTCCTAGGTCGGCGGCGAGGGTCGCCACACCAAAGACGCCACTTAAGGGGGCTAAGACTATGGTGGAGTGGGGTCCACGTCCCGCGCCAGAACCGCCACTGCGGACAGATGCCCACCCAGACCCTCCCCTATAGGTTCAGGTTTTGCGGCCGGAGTCCGTACCTTTGGGGGGGTACTGTCACGCCCTGACCATAGATTGCTTTGTATGTTTCTATGTTTTGTTTGGTCAGGGTGTGATGTGGGTGGGCATTCTATGTTGTATGTCTAGGTTGTCTGTTTCTATGTGTTTGGCCTAGTATGATTCTCAATCAGAGGCAGGTGTCAGTCGTTGTCTCTGATTGGGAGCCAAATTTAGGTAGCCTGTTTTTCTTTGTGTTTTGTGGGTGGTTGTATCCTGTGTTAGTGTTTTCACCATACGGGACTGTTTCGGGTTGTTTGTTTTGTATTTTTGTTATTTCGTTCAGTGTTCTGTTTGATTGATTAAATATATCATTATGGACACTTACCACGCTGCGTATTGGTCTGATCCTTGCTACTCCTCGTCAGACGAAGAGGACGAAACCCGTTACACTAATGAGTTAATTGTTACATGATTAATTTAAATCGGGTAACAATAAAACATATTTAGGTTTATTAGATAAATTACAGTCTTCAGATTAATGAAAGTAGGGTCATGACAATTTAGAAATTATGATGACAACTACGGGTAATATAGTGTCTATGCTTAATTGTCATATATTCTTCTCTACCACAGATTCCTACAAGGTCTCAGACTATAGGAAGGGAAAATGCTTACAAGAAAGAAATCAATGAAGACAGAGACAGCTGTCGATTTCCATTTTGTAATGTTAAAAAAGCAAGAAATAGACAATCCTATTTTTCTAAATTAGCTATCTAGGACAGTGTTTCCCAACTCCAGTCCTCGAGTACTCCCAACAGTACACATGTTTTATTGAAGCCCCTGACAAACACACCTGATTCAACTTGTCAACTGATCATCAAGCCCTCTATGAGTTGAGTCAGGTGTTTTTATCCGGGGCTGCAACAAACATGTGTACTGTTGGGGATACTCCAGACTGTTGTTGGGAAACAATGATCTTGGCTACTCACCATACTGTAGGCTACAGATTTATGTTATTAAGTAGGCCTATATCTTTGTTTAATCTACGCAATCAATTTATGAACAATAAAAATAATTTTTATTGTGTAAGAAATGTAAGGTATTTTTACGTTGCAATAAAGTTGACAAAAGTAGGTATTTTCACTTGGTACTGAGTAATAAGTAATTACATAGAAATACAATTCATTTTAACTAGCTAAATCCTGTGTAACACCTAGTAATTACATTGTGCTTATGCAGATATTACATGTAGTCTGTGGTGTACCAGTGTGTTTATCCTCCCACTTGGATGGCGCTTCTGGAAGCCTTACAATAAGGGCGATGTTTTAATTTTTTAATTTATTTAACCTTTATTTAACTAGGCAAGTCAGTTAAGAACAAATTCTTACTTACAATGACGGCCTACCTAAAGGCAAAAGGTCTCCTGCGGGGATGGGGGCTGGGATTAAAAAATACAAATATATTAATTAAAAATGAAGGACAAAACACACATCACGACTAGAGAGACAACACTACATAAAGAGAGACCTAAGACGACAACCTAGCATGGCAGCAACACATGACAACACAGCATGGTAGCAACACAACATCACAACAACATGGTAGCAGCACAAAACAGGGTACAAACATTGTTGGGCACAGACAACAGCACAAAGGGCAAGAAGGTAGAGATAACAATACATCACACAAAGCAGCCACAACTGTCAGTAAGAGTGTCCATGATTGAGTCTTTGAATGAAGAGATTGAGATAAAACTGTCCAGTTTGAGTGTTTGTTGCAGCTCATTCCAGTCGCCAGCTGCAGCAAACTGAAAAGGCGGCGTCAGGATGGGTAATGTACTATATAGGTCCACATTAATTACAAGTAAGTAACCCTCAACATACAATTCATTTTAACTAGCTAAATCCTGTGTAACACCTAGTAATTACATTGTGCTTAAGCAGATATTACATGTAGTCTGTGGTGTACCAGTGTGTTTATCTTCCCACTTGGATGGCAAGGAGGTTCAGGTTGTCATAATGGGTAACGTACACATGAATAATAAATTATATTCGTAAACGTTTAAGGGGCAAGTGCTAGCAACATTGAGTGAAGATTTTGAAGAGTGTGCATTCTCGGGTAGATAATTAGAGCCTATTGATCATCCTACCTTTGTAATCAAAGACACCCAGCGCATGTGGCCACAAGAGATTACAACATTGTGACAGTTATTACTGAATTGGATGCAGCTGAGAAGCGGTACTCCGCCACTTCTCACAATGGTGCCACTTATCACAATGGTGCTTGTTTAGTAAGGTAAGATTAGGGCTTGTTTTATAGCCACACCGGTTTAGTAAAGTAAGATTAGGGCTGTTGCGGTGACCGTATTACAGCCACACAGGCAGTCTTGAGTCATGAAGGCCGTCAAATTCCACGTGACCGTTTAGTCACGGTAATTAGGCTTCTCCAAGCTCTGAAGCTGTTGATGGTCGTTAGTAGCCTACCAAACTCGGTACTGCCTGGTACTCAGCACTCTATTGTCCCTCTAATCACTCTGGCATCAATGCAGATGTAATCGGAAATCGAATCAAACACTTCATGAGAGCCCATGAGCCCATGTTGTGCAACAATTGGGCAAGGAAACAGAGTGATGTTTCTTAAAACGAGCAGGGTCCCATCAACTTTCTATAGTCGAGGCCTAATATATTTATTTCTCAACTAATATTAGCCTTTCACTTGTGAATTATATATTATCACTTGTGAATGATGTCCAGCATAAGGCAAGAAACAAAGCCTTTTTTTCTGACTTATTCTAATCATAGTCGCACACCTCATGTAGCCTAGCCCATAGGCCTATATGTTTTGATAAGGTGTGTATCACAACTAAAGTGGCCAAATACCTTCTTAAAATTAAGCACATTAATCGCTTAACAAGGGGTGTAGATCCTAACTGTCATACATAAGCAGCATGTGAATTTCAAGTTTGGGGAAGATAAGTTTCACCATAAAAATGCACCTTTATAATAAAAGCATTAAATGCATAATTGCATTTGCGGTAACTTTTGATAATGGAGTTTTCCCGCTAATGGCACATTCTCGCTTATAGCCTACTGCCATGTGCGCATTCTTGCACTTATAATGTGAAGAAATAGCCTAATAGTTGATCAACATTTTAAGCTAAACATTCTGATCTGTTGCATCCGCCACATTGTGTAAAACAGTTTTTTGATGCTAGTGGTTGTATTCATTTGGGATCTATCATATCCAGTCCCAGACTATGTTTAGAATATTCATTTCTCGCACAGATTAGAATAGGTCAATTGTTGTGCTATGGGAGATAGTAGATTGACATAAACTAGTGCTTTTTCTGTTCTTCCCAGGTTCCTGCCTTTCTATGGAGTTTTTCCTAGCCACCTTGCTTCTACATCTGCATTGCTTGCTGTGTGGGATTTTAGGCTGGGTTTCTGTATAGGACTTTGTGATATCTGCTGATGTAAAAAGGGCTTTATACATATAGTGCCTTCGGAAAGTATTCAGAACGCTTGACTTTTTCCACATTTTGTTATGTTTCAGCCTTATTCTAACATGGATTTAATTTTTTCAATCCTGACCAATCTACACCCCATAATAACAAAGCGAAATACAGAAATACCTTATTTACACAAGCATACAGATCCTTTGCTATTAGACTCTAAATCTATCTCAGGTGCATCCTTTTTCCGTTGATTATCCTTGAGATGTTTCTACAACTTGATTGGAATCCACCTGTGGTAAATTCAATTGATTGAACATGATTTGAAAAGACACACCTGTCTATATAAAGTCCCACAGTTGACAGTGCATGTCATAGCAAAATCCAAGCCATGAGATTGAAGGAATTGTCCATAGAATCTTCCTAGAGCTGGCCGTCCAGTCAAACTGAGCAATCGGGGAGAAGGGCCTTGGTCAGGGAGGTGACCAAGAACCTGATGGTTACTCTGACAGAGCTCCAGAGTTCCTCTGTGGAGATGAGATGACCGTCCAGAAGGACAACCATCTCTGCAGCACTCCACCAATCCGGCCTTTATGGTAGAGTGGCAAGACAAAAGCCACTCCTCAGTAAAAGGCGCATGACAGACCGCTTGGAGTTTGCCAAAAAGCACCTAAAGACTTTCAGACTATGAGAAACAAGATTCTCTAGTCTGATGAAACCAATATTGAACTATTTGGTCTGAATGCCAAGCGTCACGTCTGGAGTAAACCTGGCACCATCCCTACGGTGAAGCATGGTGGTGGCAGCATCATTCTGTGGGGATGTTTTTCAGCGGCAGGGACTGGGAGACTAGTCAGGATCAAAGGAAAGATCAACAGAGCAAAGTACAGAGAGATCCTTGATGAAAACCTGCTCCAGAGCACTCATGAGCTTCTGACTGGGGCAAAGGTACACCTACCAACAGAACAACGACACTAAGCAAATAACCAAGACAATGCAGGAGTGGCTTCGGGACAAGTCTCTGAATGTCCTTGAGTGGCCCAGCCAGAGCCCGGACTTGAACCCGATCAAACATCTCTGGAGAGATCTGAAAATAGCTGTGCAGCAACACATCCCATCCAACCTGACAGAGCTTCTGCAGAGAAGAATAGGAAAAACTCCCCAATACAGGTGTGCTAAGCTTGTAGCGTCATACCAAAGAGGACTCAATGCTGTAATCACTGCCAAAGGTCCTTCAACAAATTACTGAGTAAAGGTCAGTTAGGATCACCACTTGATTATAAGAATGTAAAATGTCAGAATAATAGTAGAGAGAATTATTTATTTCACTTTTATTTATTTCATCACATTCCCAGTGGGTCAGAAGTTTACATACACTCAATTAGTATTCGGTAGCATGGCCTTTAAATTGTTTAACTTGGGTCCAACGTTTCAGGTAGCTTCCCACAAGCTTCCCACAATAAGTTGGGTGAATTTTGTCCCATTCCTCCTGACAGAGCTGGTGTAACTGAGTCAGGTTTGTAGGCCTCCTTGCTCGCACACGCTTTTTCTATACGATTGTAGTCAGGGCTTTGTGATGGCTACTCCAATACTTAGACTTTGTTGTCCTTAAGCCATTTTTCCACAGCTTTGGAAGTACTTCCTGACTGATGTCTTGATATGTTGCTTCAATATAACCACATAATTTTCCTTTCTCATGATGCCATCTATTTTGTGAAGTTCACCAGTCCCTCCTGCAGCAAAGTGCCCCCACAACATGATGCTGCCACCCCCGTGCTTCACGGTTGGGATGGTGTTCTTTGACTTGCAAGCATCTCCCTTTTTCTTCCAAAAATAACGATGGTCATTATGGCCAAACAGTTATATTTTTGTTTCATCAAACCAGAGGACATTTCTCCAAAAAGTATGATCTTTGTCTCCATGTGCAGCTGCAAACCGTAGTCTGGCTTTTTTATGGCGGTTTGGAGCAGTGGCTTCTTCCTTGCTGAGCCGCCTTTCAGGTTATGTCGATATAGGCCTAGTTTTACTGTAGATACTTTTGTACCTGTTTCCTCCAGCATCTTCACAAGGTCCTTTGCTGTTGTTCTGGGATTGATTTGTACTTTTCGCACCAAAGTACGTTCATCTCTAGGAGACAGAACGCGTCTCCTTCCTGAGCAGTATGACGGCTGCGTGGTCCCATGGCGTTTCTACTTGCATACTATTGTTTGTACAGATGAATGTGGTACCTTCAGGCATTTGGAAAATTTTCCTAAGGATGAACCAGACTTGTGGAGGTCTACAATTCTTTTTCTGAGGTCTTGGCTGATTTCTTTTTATTTTCCTGTGATGTCTAGCAAAGAGGCACTGAGTTTGAAGGTAGGCCTTGAAATACATCCACAGGTACACCTCCAATTGACTCAAATTATGTCAATTAGCCTATCAGAAGCTTCTAAAGCCATGACATCATTTTCTGGAATTTTCCAAGCTGTTTAAAGACACAGTCAACTTAATGTATGTAAACTTTTGACCAACTGGAATTGTGATACAGTGAATTTTAAGTGAAATAATCTGTCTGTAAACAATTGTTGGGAAAATTACTTGTGTCATGCAGAAAGTAGATGTCCTAAACGACTTGCCAAAACTAATGTTTGTTAACAAGAAATTTCTGGAGTGGTTGAAAAATGAGTTTTGATGACTCCAACCTAAGCGTATGTAAACTTCCAACTTCAACTGTATATCACTCCAGTGTAAATTGCTAAATTGTAATTACTTCACCACTATTGGCCTATTTATTGCCTTACCTCCTTACTTCATTTGCACACACAGTATACAGTTTTTTATTTTGTGTTATTGACTGTACGTTTGTTTATCCCATGTGTAACTCTGTGTTGTTGTTTTTGTCGCACTGCTTTGCTTTGCTTTATCTTGGCCAGGTCGCAGCTGTAAATGAGAACTTGTTCTCAACTGGCCTACCTGGTTAAATAATGGTGAAATAAAATTTAAAAAATAATTGGCAAAAGTGGGCATGTAAGTAATTCATACCCGACCCTCAAGTAAATCACGACAAACTCACTTACAAAATTCAATTTTGGACAAGACTGACTTCATGACCATTATTATCCTATTTAAACTTTGTAGTCAATTTTGACAGTATAATTAATGTTTCTGACTCATATCGACGGGACATAGGCTGTTTAAAACCAGAGAAGTTGCTTCTAAGGGGGGAAAACATATCCATACAGTCTACCAAAAAAATGAGAATAAAAACATCCTATTTCTTCTGTTAAAACAAAACCGCCAAATCTTTACTCGGGCACCGGAGCCTGGGAGGGCGGAACATCTTCCATTGCCAATACCCTTTGCAGGTCTTCCGCTGTGAACTCCTGAAGTCCCAAATACTTTTCAGCTGCAGCCACAATGATGTCCAACTTCTTCAATTACTTTGATACTTGTGCCGTAGAGTTAATAACAGTTGCAATGAATGCTACAGTATCCACCTTTTTAACAAACAGCACAGCCGGTTGACTTGCTTGACACATTCACAGGCTGTGGTGCATCCACGACCATATCTTCAACACTGTCACTTGCTTTCTCAACTCTTTTGGTTGCCTCCACATAGAAAATCCGATGGACTGTCCTAACTAATGCCACCTCAACTTCTCAACTTACAGGGAACCCCAAGAACTCTGGATCATGATCTCTACCACAATTGCAGAACTGACCTTCTTCACTCCAATCTTCATTATACATATTTCGTCTGCACACATTTGCAACACTCCAGCACAATAGGTGGTGGTATGCACCTTATCAGTTTATTTACAAACTGTCAATACGCTCATAGAAGGAGTAGAAGAAGAAATTGACTACTTAAAAATGGATAGTCCTCAATGGTGCTGGCCATGCTGTCACAGAAGCTGCCATTGCAAAGACAGGAGATGAGCTCTCTTGTACATCTCTATGGGGCAAGGAGGACATGAACTGGCCAATGAAATCCTTCCACATTGTGGGGCTTCCAACTCCTACCTGCTACACTAATATGAACACCGTAGAAATGTATTCCGCGGAATCCAGAGATGCTTACAGGTCTGAGTTATGGGAACTTTTCACCAGTACAGAACACACCTTTACTGTAGGTTGTGACTGGAGCCCTGCGAGTGTTCAGTGTTGCGCAGGTGATGAATGGCCAAATGTGGATAAAGTGCATAGCAATAACCTCCAGGCAACCCGCAGCACACCCGAGCACAGGCCGGCCCATTTATCATTCAATTGTCAGAGGATTTTATCAAGTATGTTTTCTCCTGCGCCTTTTGATTTATTTTACAATGTATTACAGTCACTCCCAGTCAGCATTTGCCAAATGTAATGGCTATTCAGAGGAGAGAGGGCTGAGAAAGCACACACCAAGCACATACAACAAAGTGCAAACAATGCTATCTGACTAGGGCTGTATCTTAAAATACTACTAGCTGTCAAATCCTTGTTTCCCCAATTACTAACCTACCTCTGAAAGCACATTTGAAGAAAGGATCCAAGGTCCCTCTCTCTGACCTTCTCCTCCAATGTGCTTTAAGCAGGAGGTGAGAAATTGAGGAAACAAGGATGGAGGAGTCAAGGATTTGACAGTTGGTATTGTTTTCAGACACAGCCTGGGTATCGTCACATCATAGGAATTGATTAATATTAAATTGTGGAAAGGGTGGGGTTGGGTGTGTGGGAGACAAAAAAAACCTGCATAGCACTGTGGGGCTAGGAACAGTCCTTAGCACATAAAAAGTGCTCTCCACTATTCAATGCTCTCCACGTGCATGCTCTCGTTTATACACACGGGCCTCTCTCTCTCTGCCTCTAAGTTGTTTCCAAAAAACACATGTTTATTTCCATCAAGCTAGCTAATCGTTAAAAATGTCCTTTTTAATTGGTGTGGTATGCCTGGCCTCTCAATCGGCAGAGGCAGCCCTCCCACAGATCTATCTGGCATCAATGTGGTGTTCAGTCTCATGTGTTCAGTCTTGCAGCAGTTGCTTGTCCCCGGGCAGCCGCTGAGCGCCACTGAGCTCTGCGTGGAGCAGCTCTTAAGAGACATTACTGGGTCCGCCTCTCGGGGGCGTAATATGTATGCTGCTCGTCTTCGGAGGCGGGGGGCCTGGTTCTCTGTCTTTCCCAGCACCGGCATCTCTCTCTGGGGGCTTGGCAGCACCCATGTGGGGGTGAAGTTGATTGATGATGCCCCCCAGTTTAACACGCTGTGGAAACGCTGTGGAAATACTGTGGAAACACAGCGGCAGCCGAGGTCCAAAGCTGCACGGCTCACTGGGAAGATACACAAACCGCAGCTCTCAAGGAAGTTTTGCCACCGAAATAAATATGTATGTCAGTATGCTACATGCACGAGGGATGTGCCAGCATCTTTAAGCATAAAGATTATTCCCACTGAAAAATCGGAGATGGCTTTCATGTCAAGGGATAGGAAGATGGAAATATGTCCAACTGCACTCAGTGGTGGAAAAATTACCAAATTGTGATACTTAAGTAAAAGTATAGATACCTTAATAGAAATTTACTCAAGTAAAAGTGAAAGTCACCCAGTAAAATACTACTTGAGTATAAGTCTAAAAGTATTTTGTTTTAAATATACTTAAGTATCAAAAGTAAATGTAATTGCTAAAATATACTTAAGTATCAAAAGTAGAAGTAAAAGTATAAATCATTTCAAATTCCTTATATTAAGTAAAGCAGACGGCACTATTTTCTTGTTTTAAAAATGTATGGATAGCAAGGGGCACACTCCAACACTCAGACATTATTTACAAAAGATGCATTTGTGTAGTAATGAGTCCGCCAGACCAAAGGCAGTAGGGATGACCATGTCTTCACTTGATAAGTGTGTGAATTTCACAATTCTCCTGGCCTGCTAAGCATTCAAAAGGTAACGAGTACTTTGGGTTGTCAGGGAAAATAAAAAGTAAAAAGTACAATATTTTCTTTAGGAATGTAGTGAAGTAAAAGTAAAAGTTGTCAAAAATATAAAAAGTTAAGTACAGATATTTAAAAAATGACTTAAGTAGTACTTTAAAGTACTTTACACCACTGTTTAAACATTATTTCACATAACTTGACTGTATGCCTGAGCATTTAATTCTTAATAGGAACAGAGTTTGAGACCATTACTTTATCACTCAGTGTTCATACAATAATGTTTTGTACCGTGTCCAAACAATTTCCATGTCAGATTATCACTTATTCATTTCAAGGGTAGTGTGGAAGGAACCGCCATTTTTCTTTCCCTAGTTAGATAACATTAATTCATCTTATCAGGGCTCATACGAATGTAGATATGGGTAAGTTAAATGTTACGAAGTCATTTTAATGTGGATGAGAGAAGGAGGGTAAAGGAGGTAGATATTTGTCAGTCTGGTGAAGTGGAAGAAAGTTCCGTTCCATTGGATTTTGATGTCCCCTGTTGCCATGACACCAAGACCCTGTCCTTTTCACATTGATGTGTGTGTGTGTGTGTGTGTGTGTGTGTGTGTGTGTGTGTGTGTGTGTGTGTGTGTGTGTGTGTGTGTGTGTGTGTGTGTGTGTGTGTGTGTGTGTGTGTGTGTGTGTGTGTGTGTGTGTGTGTGTGTGTGTGTGTGTGTGTGTGTGAGCGGATGGGAAATAATTATCAGACGCAGGAAATTAGGTTCTAGGAGAGGAGCAGTCAGAAATAGGGTAGTAGCCAGCGATATTGATTGAGGGAAATGAATCAGGTTTGGTCTTCATTTGTCACAATGGGCCCAGGCTGCAGCTGGTTAAATGGCCACAGACTCACTCACCAGCATCAAGTGAATTCCTATCAAAGAGACATCAAATGCATGTGTAATGAATGTTTTTCGAGTCCATCTGTGTCTCAATCTACTTTCATACTTTTGATGCCCATGTCAAATAGCTAGTTAGTTGGTTGTGTGATGTGCGCTAGTAGCGACCCTGAAGTCTAGAAGTGCTGCCACCTCAGAAACCCCTTGGTTTCTCTGGGTCAGTGGGAATGAAGTGTTGTGGAGAGGGTCCCAGGTTCTAACTCAGGTTGGGACATGGCTGGAACCTACACTATGACGTACTGAATGTCTGTGTCATGTCCATATGTAAAGCTGACCAAGAAATATCCCCTAAACTTTGCATTATGTCCTGTGGTATGGAAATGTAAAGTAATAACAAGGTAAACCTGGGGTGTATTTACTAAGAACCTAACAGACGCAAACAGGATGAAACTACCTGAATTGTTTTCATCTCTTTCCGTCGCAAAAGGTTTTGTTACAGTTTGCTAAATTGTGCACTAATGAATACACCCCCAGCTAAATACACACTACCTGTACATCCCTGTATGACATTTGGTGAAGAAATAGGCGTCTGGAAAGGATCACAGTGACCTATCGGTTTTGTCTGGTAAAATGGACATGTATTACGATAAGAGATGCCATAATTCTAGGTTTGATCATTACTCTGTGAAAAATAGTATAGTGAATCATCCGATTGACAATAGAATACTGTAACTATCAGTGTTAGGAAGCCATGACCATGTCTCCCTTTTGTGTTGATATAACACCTTCATCATTGTAGCACCGATAGATCTGTGACTGACAGACAGACAGACTGGTTTGTGACAGATCATGAACAATGCTACATTGTCCTAATTTCAATGTTGTGTGTTTTTTTGTTTTTTTTACTTTATGATAACACATTTCGATTTTGCTGTCACAATGGTTAAAGAGTTGTTGTTGTTTAAATCTGGTATGCTATTATTCCATGAACACACTAATACCTACTAATCCCTCGGCATTCTGGTGCATTGAAGAGCAATGCTGGAAGTGTTGTAGCCACACTAAGACGAGGGGTTATTAATGAACGCGACTGCCATCACTGAGTGATTTCCCACACTGAAAACCATGTTTGAATTAATTGCGGGGCTTAAGTCATCTGGCTACAGCAAGAGAGTTGTTAGTCTATAAATCCAGTTGTTTGCCAGGAATATTAAGTAGGACACAAGGCAAGATGAACTCTCCGTCCTCAGCAATAACAAATTCAGTCATTGGCTGCGTATGAGTGTTACTGTGAACACAAATGTTGACACAGGGGAGCTTTTGGTAAGCTCTTGGAGCTGGGCAGTGGCTCCTTGGAGAGCACATCTTGGCCACGTCATGGTGAGCATGCACAGGCATGTCTGAACTCTTCAGTAGTGATGCATTCACAGTGGGCTCTCCTAAAAACACATGGCAAAATGCCCAATGAAGCTTTATCTATCCACCTACAATTTACTGTACTGTTCATAGAATACTGTTTATTTCACCATCAATCACTTGACAGCATCAGACACTATCTACAGTATATCTATGAAAGAACAGTTACATGTGATCGATTTGAACTATATTTTACAGAATACTGTAGCAAAGAGGTTAGATAAAGCACACCATCACTGTCATTTTGTATTCCATGATTTGTTTCTTACATTGCTAGAAAATATTGTGTTTTTAAAAAAAAAGGGTTCAATGGTTCATATGGCCTTCAAAAGGGTTCTGTATATAACTGCAGAGTACCCTTATTTTTAGCAGTGAAGGCAAGGGAATCGGGTAACGCACCGTGATTTTGTGTTCCACAATTTTGTGTTCCACAACAGCCAAGGCCCCCGAAACGAAGGTAAGATGAAGAAGCATGCACCTCCATGTCTATCAAAGTAACACTTAAATCACATGACTGCTGAACGAAAATCTGGAGCATCCAAATTTAGCAATGCAATGTTCGGGGTTAATCAGGCACGGTGCAATACAGACAGTCCAACGTCTGTTCGAGAATTTCTCTCTCATTTACGAGAGAGAGAGAGAGAGAGAGAGAGAGAGAGAGAGAGAGAGAGAGAGAGAGAGAGAGAGAGAGAGAGAGAGAGAGAGAGAGAGAGAGAGAGAGAGAGAGAGAGAGAGAGAGAGAGAGAGAGAGAGAGAGAGAGAGAGAGAGAGAGAGAGAGAGAGAGAGAGGCTTCCTTGCAAAATATATTTTCTCTTCAAATAAAAGGAGGGGGACAGTGAAATTACTTTGCGATCTCTGTCTGGAGAAGAAACCATAATTAATTTTTGGTCAGAGCTAACAATAATGGTAAATAAAAGCAACAAAGAAGTTGTTTTGCGACAGACTTACTGTGACTCGATGTCTTACACAGGATCCAATACATTAGAACCCGTTAGTTCTTGTATCCCTCATATCCACTTTGCAGAGTATTCAGAGGATATACAGATAAATCTGAACATAATTGTATTTTGTGAAAATTCTCTGTTATGCAGACAGGCAATATTTGTTACAGTTGTCAGTGTTGCGAGACAGCGTGCCATAATGACAGTGCTACACTTCATTATCGTGTAGTCAAGTACACTGTGGCCGAGTGATGAAAAGGCCTATGGCTGCTCGTTTCAGAAGTGTCTCGTCAAGATATGAAAGATGTTGATCTGCTGCCTGGAAAGGAACTGAAGTATTAGGGCTCATTTCAAATCTGTTGATCACATCAAATAGTAACTCAAAGTGAGTCACGGTTTTGAATGCTATTACTGACATTGATATACCATACCTCCATCTCCATTTGACATTTTAGTCATTTAGTAGACACTTTTATCCAGAGCGACTTACAGGAGCGATTAGGGTAAGTGCCTTACTCAAGGGCGTACATGCAACATTGCACATACATACAGTACAAGCATGCTCACACACACACTGAAGGTACTTTTCAAGAAGTGCTTCCAAGAACACTTGTGGATGTTTGGTTACCCCTTGAGCCATTCTCTCTGTGCCCTTTCACAAGAAGAATAAGAAACATTAAGAAAAGTAAAGAGAGAGAAGGTTCACTCTTAAACACAACAGGGTCGTCTGGGATAATCCAAACGTATTCATTCACTAATGTGTTTTAACTTTTACTCTTTGGCTTGCAGGACTGAAACAATAGGTATGGACAGAAAGAGAGAGAGAAAGAAAGAGGGAATTTGGACCTGGAGAAGAGAAAGGATTAGGTGACAGCTACCTTGGGGAACAGGGGCATTGTGAATGATTGATGAGTGTGACAGGACTGTTGGTGAGTTTAGCAGTGTAGAAAAACCCTGCTAAATAGAATCACCCATAGGATCACACTACTGTCCTTTCAATGTCCAGTTGGTTTGTATGGCTTTTTTTGTACTGTACATCCAACGGTTTATAATGAGCAATGCTACTGGCGAATCAATCAATAGATGCACACACTACATGCTAATGTTTTTAAATGTACAGTGCCTTCGGAAAGCATTAAGACCCCTTGACGTTTTCCACATTTTGTTACGTTACAGCCTTTTAAAAAAAAACATTAAATCGTTTTTTTCCCCTTCATCAATCTACACACAATAACCCATAATGACAAAGCAAAAACAGTTTTTAAAAAAAGTGTTGCTAATTTATATAAAATAAAATAAACTTAAATATCACATTTACATAAGTGTTCAGACCCTTTACTCAGTACTTTGTTGAAGCACCTTTGGCAGTGATTACAGCATCGAGTCTTCTTGGGTATGATGCTAAAAGCTTGGCACACCTACATTTTGGGAGTTTCTTCAATTCTTCTCTGCAGATCCTCTCAAACACTGTCAGGTTGGATGGGGGGCGTTGCTGCACAGCTATTTTCAGGTCTCTCCAGAGATGTTCAATCGGGTTCAAGACCGGGCTCTGGCTGGGCTACTCAAGGACATTCAGAGACTTGTCCTGAAGCCAATCCTGCATTGTCTTGGCTGTGTGCTTAGGGTCGTTGTCCTGTTGGAAGGTGAACCTTCGTCTCAGTTTGAGGTCCTGAGCACTCTGGAACAGGTTTTCATCAAGGATCTCTCTGTACTTTACTCTGTTCATCTTTCCCTCGATACTAACTAGTCTCCCAGTCCCTGTCGCTGAAAAACATCCCCACAGCATGATGCTGCCACCAACATGCTTCACCATAGAGATGGTTCCAGGTTTCCTCCAGACGTGATGCTTGGCTTTCAGGCCAAATAGTTCAATCTTGGTTTCATCAGACCAGAGAATCTTGGTTGTCCTTCTGGAAGGTTCTCCCATCTCCACAGAGGAACTCTGAAGCTCTGTCAGAGCGGACCATCGCATTCTTGGTCACCTCCCTGACCAAGGCCCTTTTCCCCCGATTCCATGTTTGGCCGGGCGGCCAGCTCTAGGAAGAGTCTTGGTGGTTCCAAACTTCTTCCATTTAAGAATGATGAAGGCCACTGTGTTCTTGGGGACCTTCAATGCTGCAGACAATTTTTGGTACCCTTCCCCAGATCTGTGCCTCGACACAGTCCTGTCTCGGAGCTCTACGAACAATTCATTCAAACTCATGGAATGGTTTTTGCTCTGACATGCACTGTCAACTGTGGGACCTGATATAGCAGGTGTGTGCCTTTCCGAATCATTCCAATCAATTGAATTTACCACAGGTGGACTCCAATCAAGTTGTAGAAACTGTGTCTGATTACTTATGTAAATAAGGTATTTCTGGTTTAATTTTTTTATACATTTGCTAAAAAATCTAAAAAAACAGTTTTTGCTTTGTCATTATGGGGTACTGTGTGTAGATTGCTGAGGATTATTATTTATTTTTTATTTATTTTAGAATAAGTCAAGCGGTCTGAATACCTTCCGAAGGCACTGTATGTCAATTGTAAAGTCTTTTGTCTGTAATGTCTTTTTCGTTATCTGTCGGACCCCAGTAAGACTAGTTGGCGCCATTGGCGTCGGTTAATGGGGATCCTAATAAATCGAATCGAATCAAATCAATCATCTTTATTGTCCCAATTGGGACATTTGTAATCTTAGAGTTAAAGGGTTTTCAACCGTCCAGAATCCCTCCATCTCCTTCTCTCCCTCTTTCCCTCTTGTTCCCTCCATTTCTGTCATCCCGCCCACATTCTGTCCCAAATATTTTTGTCTTGCTGTCTGCACCAATCTGACATCTCACAATGTCCTACCTCCATTCTCTTGCCATTTCCCTCACTCTCTCAACCACCAACTACTCTCTTTCCGACCATCATTGTTTTTCTCTCCAACTCTCTTCCTTGCTCATACTCCTGTGTTCTGTTTACCTCTCTCTTTCTCTCTCCCTCTCTCTTCATCTGTGTTGGGGGATAGTGGCAGCCTGTTTTTCCTGGACACAGAGGGACCCCTGCTGGTGGAGGGATAGACCAGCAGAGAGAGAGAGAGAGATGGGGAGTAGAAGAAAACAGAAAATACACAACTAAGAGAGAGAGAGGGAAAAAAGAAAGAAAGAGAGATCGAGCGAGAGAGAGAGAGAGTACATCTCCTTCTGTTGTGTATGAAATCAACTAAGAAATCAGGCTGGCATCAGCTCCACTGTGCCAGACCCACTGTCTTCCTCTTTCTCAGTGGACATTTTGAGTGCCACATTTGGGAGTCAGTGCTGGACAGTCAACCAGGGTGGTCCATACACTCCACACTGCTTTGGTCTCTATGTAATGAGAGGCCCTGCTGAACGAGGTAATAATAAAAGGGTTTTATTTATGTAGTACTTCATTCTAATTTAAATTGGTCTCAGAGCATTTCTTCTTATTCTCTATGTAAATCCGAGACACTCTATTTAGTATGATATGTTATGTTTCGTCTGGTATGTATTAATTTGTGGATGTCCATCATTCATTTTGTATGATGTTACGAATTACAATTCATATGACTTGCAATTCGTACAAATGTATACAAATTGCAATTCGTACAATACGTTACAAATTTGCTAAACATGTTACAATTTCCAATTTGTTGTTGCTAACGTTAGCTAGACAGGCTAACGTTAGCTGGGCTAGGAGTTAGGGTTAGGGTTAATTGTTAGGTTAAAGTGTTAGGGCAACGGGTTAGCTAAAAGGGTTAAGGTTAGGGTTAGCTAACATGCTAAGTAGTTGCAAAGTATCTAAAAAGTAGTACGTAATTGAAAAGTTGCTAATTAGCTAAAATGCTACATTTGTCCGTGATGAGATGCATTATACTCGCACCCTGACCAACCAACCACCCTACTTTCGTTTTTGCTTTAACCATCTGTCTTATGTAACCATACCAAAGGTAACATGTCATACTAATTTGAGTGTCCCGGATTTACATTTACTATGTTATGTATAGTATATAAGACCAGGCTGTATATTTAGCTTAGTATGCAAATTAGCCGAGAAAGACTGGTACTGGAGAAGATGTGAGAGCCCTTCAGTTGAGGACCGTCACAGAGGTGCACAAAGCAGCCAGGAATTTTATTGGTGAATAAACTTCAGTCTGACATGGCTTTTCAGACAAAATGTTTAGTCTAGTAGACAACAAAGAGAGTCTTGATGATCCATACGAACTTGCACACAGGTACACTATGGACACAATGTGAATGAAATGTTCACTCCATTTAGTGCTTGCCTGCCCTTGCATCATCAATTAACTACTTTTATCAGTTTCTGTACTTTTCCACCCTCTGAATGTTCAGGTAAATCTAGCTTCAGAAGATCCACAGGCGCCAAATGGATTGGTATAATTTGCCATTGATTTATTTAGTGGCAACATGCCCATAAAGTACTGACGGGAATATTAACAGAAACAGAGGTAGACAATTTCAGTCAAGGTCAGTTACATGCCTATTTTAAAAAGTTCATGTTTCTCACTATCTTCTAGCATTTTGACTCCAGAGTCAGAGTACTGTGCATTTGGAAAGTAATCAGACCCCTTGACTTTTTCCACATTATGCTACGTTACAACCTTATTCTGAAATTGTTTTTTTCCCTCATCAATCTAAACACACTACCCCATAATGATAAAGCAAAACTATGTATGTGTGTGTGTGTGAGAGCGAGAGAGAGAGAAAGAAAGAGAGAGAGAGATCAAGTGTTTGTGTGTGTGTGTGTGTGTTTCTGCTAGCATCATCTGCAGGACGAATAATGAATTAAGTCAGTATTATAACCGAGGCGCCGAGTGAGACAAAAATTCTCAAACACAGTCTGAAGAAAATTATAATACCACCTCATTTGTCTGCTTCTGCTGCTTGTAGAAGTCACAACATGGGGACGTGAATAATTCTCTTAAGTATGCTCTCTAAACATTTTCTTTCAAATGTAGTGTGCTCCATACCTGGATGTCTACCTGTGGGGTGTAACAGGGGATCAAGGCAGCTCTTTTAGTGGGGAAAGGGGTGAAGTCTTAGTTTGAATGCTAGTTTGTGCCTCAGCGAAGCCCTTACATGGAAAAGGTGAGTAACATATGCAAAAGTATGAGAGTGTCATGCTTTTCATTTTTTTTGCTTTTAATTAAAATCATTCTAATACATAATTAATTCCAAAATTTTGTCATATGAACTAACACAGACATGTTTTATGTGTAAAATTGCTATGAACCGTGATATAGACAGGTGGCAATGAATCACCTGGAGTTTAGTGTGATGAAGGACATTCAGGGTTATTCTGCATTCAATCTCTCTCGTTTTATCTCTCTCTCTCTCTCTCGCTCTCCATCCATCTCTTTCTCTCCTGCCCTCTCTCCTTCCGCCCTCCTCTCTTTCTCTCCTTCCTTCCTCCCTCTCTCTCTCGCTCTCTCTCTCTCCCTCCCTCTCCCTGACCCTCTGTCAGTTTGAGGAAATACACTTAAAAACACGTATTTATTCAGATAAAAAAAATTATCCAATGACTGAAAGGGAAACTCAATCTTGGAATCAAATAACATGTCTCTGCAAAGTCAAGCCATACCCTTTTTTCCATAAATAACAGCTCGCCACCTGCGTTCTGTAAACATATTTCGCTACAGAAGAACGGTGGCTTTCCACACACACTCATGTGATGTACTCAACATCTAATTTTGATGAGACTGACCCCGTGCCCCCTGCTCCGGAGAAGAGAGAGTTATAAAAGTCGGCCATAAAATTTTGGTTTAGGAAGATCCAGTGATTAAGAGATGATGTCCGCACCCTGTGGAAATGTAATTAGCATAATACAAAAATCCCCTGCAAAATCTGTCAGTTTAAGCTGGATATATTTTTTGGCATGGGCTGCGTCTCAATTACCACATCCGCATTTGCGGTGGAAGGTGGCCGAGCTACAGTGTTGTTTGTCAGACAATGACACATCCCCAAATCAGTCTTCTCACCAAAACATCTGTAGCACCTGAACGGTTTGGCCTACAAGCCTCACATAACTCTCACGAACGCGTGCATGCCAGTTGTCACTCGTCTGAAGGTAGTTTAAAAAATGCATGGAAGTAGATTTGGAAGTAGTTCAGTGGACAATTTTTTAAGTTTTATATGGGTAAAAAAATAGCTCCTGATCTGATCTCTCAGATATAGGACAGACAATTTAAAACCCATTTCCTTTTGATTTATATTTTGACTATCTGTTTTTCCATGTATGAATCTGTTATTCAATGCGTTTCTATGGGCTAATTCAATGTTTCATCAAATATGAGCATCCTCAAAGAATTCCATATGTTAACTTAGTAGAACCCCCCCCAGCACTGCAGGGCTCATCTGTATTAAAGTAAATGGAAGTCGACCAGCTTTGATTACTTTGTGGAGGTCACACACAAATGACCCCTGGGAGAGACAATTAAACTGAAACCCGCCATTTTAGGCTCAATGTGATGAGGCTGTCAGCCCAATTATCCAATTCAGACATAAAAAAACAGGACAGAGCTAATAGCAGGGGGAGAAGCTGCTGTAATACTATCGTCAGTAGCGTAGCATAATGTAAATTGCGAGATTTAGCAAAGCAAGCAGGCAATGAATGGATATTCAAATGCAGCTCCTCCCTGGCTGTTGTTCATGGCAGGCTTATTAGGAACAAAGTAGTAGCTATCGGAGTGCGATGCTCGAATTCACTCAGCTGGCATTTCATTTCTACCTTATTGTTAAGCACTTGAGATATTTCCAGTGCTGTCACTGGGGAGTTTAAAGCGTTCGTTTCCCATTTTTCAAAACATACTTGTTGAGCACATATTCATTGCCATCAATTTGTGTATAAGGTCAGAGTCCTCCATTGGTATTAATATATTCCATAATTTCCAGTGGATACAAGAGGATGCTGGCTACTGCCTGTGTGGTGGGTGCTCTGCTCTGTTTGGCTCCCGGCTCCGGCAAGGTTTGAAATGGGTCAGGGTAAAGACCATCCGGGCCATTTAAAAATAAAGTTATGGACAGAACTTTGATACACTAGCAAAGTTCATTTTTACTACCTACAACTTACTAACCATGCTGTACCTGTTCACCTTGTGATGATATTCAAACATTTGTTGCATACAAAAACGAATGCACTGTTCCTGAAAAGGTTGTGGCAGTAACGTCCGCAGAACCTTTAGAAAATGGACCGAATAGACAATAGAGGAATCTTGTCTACTGTATAACCCTCAAGACACAGCATAGGAACCAGAAATTGATGTCTGGGATTATTGTATCGACGTTTAGATTACAGCATCTTCTACTTTGAGGTTATCACACCGTCCTCCAGGGGAAGGCATCCGACTGGGCAAAAATTGGTTGAATCAACTTTGTTTCTGGGTCATTATAACAAATGTGATGACGGTGAATCAATGTGGGAAACTGATTGGATTTGAAAAATGTAATGAGTCGCTAGGTTTCCATCCAATTGGCAACAGATTTTCATGCAAATATTTAAAAAATCTGCATAAAGAAAATCTGCGCATTTTCCCACCAGTTCCACCAAACTGACTTGTTGCAGATAAAAATGCATGCGTGATGACACAGTGATGACACATACTTTTCGCTTACGTTTTCATATACCGAATAAAAATCTAAAGTTCAATGTGTTTCCATCACATTTTCAACTCTACCAATGGTTCCGTAAAAAAAAAACTGTTCCGTTAAATATCAAATGTCGCTACTCTGGTCTTGACACCTGCGCAACAGCCAACAGCTGCCAGATATAGCATGTGTAGGCTGTGCGGGTAGGCTAGTCTACACGATGAGATTATTATGAATAAGTAAGGATATTTGTATTTGTCAAATTCTCAGCATTTATAAAATTATACTGAAACTTCCTGTTTCCATCACAGCTGTCATTTAATTCACGTCCGTTGACAACTCAACCAAATGTTAATCAAAACTAGACTTTGAGGGAGATCTGTGTCCAGTGGGATGGCTCCAAAAAAGACCTGGGCCCATTTGCTCAAAGCATCTCAGAGTACGAGTGCTAATCTCGGATCAGTACTTGCTTTAGGTCTTAATTAATAATATTATGAACAGGGGAACCTGATCCTAGATCAGCACTTCTACTCCAATATGCTTTATGAATACAGGCCCTGGCCCCTCAATAGGATCCACCACAACAATCGCAAGATTGTAATGTGTCCTCACATTACCTTTTGCTCAGGGAAAAAAACACACGCACAATGTAATTGCAAAAATAAATTATGCGGGCCATGGGGAAATATGAATTATGATATGTGTGCTGTAGTCATTTCACGCCTCACAGAGCCCCACCTTTAACCACAGAGGTGCATGTCTTGACTGCCGTTACGGGCGTGGGTATTCAAATAACGGAATAATGGAAGCATTCTCTCTTTTTAATTGGACATTGTTTGACTGACATATCAATCCGGCTGCCGAAATGCCCTTTTCCATGTATATTGTAATTGAAACGTATTTGTATTTCCCTCATGGTCTTCTCCTGTACAGGAGATTAAGAATGCTTATGCCTTGCAAATCTGGCTGGTTCAGGTCTTATTGTTGAGGCTGTGGTGCTTGATTCTGTATTCATGTGTTGTATATGTTGATGATGAAGTTGAACGGAAGTTGATAGGACACAGCCATTGGAAAGTTCCTTTTAGTTTGGGATCATTCACAGCCTCTGTCATTTAATCAAATCACACAAGCTTTAAAATGGGCAGTATTTCATGATGGCATGTACCATGTGTAATCTCTTTGATTTGATTACATTTGATTCAACGTCTTTGTGTTCAGACTTTAACTAGCATTATTTAACAGGAATCCAGTGATTACAACCAAATGTGAATATATCCAAATAGAGGCCACTTACAGTAATTTTACAATAAGGGGGGGGGGGGGGTATCCCTTACACAGGTTAATCTTAGTCATGGATTAAAAAATGATTTGAATCTATTCCGATGGAGATTCTAGGCTTAATCTGTGTACGGGAAACCATCACACCTCCAACAAAGTCAAAATACCCCTTAAAACTATGTTTTACTTGTACAGTACAGTAAGGCCGGTTTTCCATACAACGACGTGAGACCCAACGACGTAAAAATACATCTCCTAAATTGCACCCTATACAGAACCTAAACTCAAAAATCATGTCAAACACTACATAATGCATCACCTTAGACCCAGATGTATATCTTAGAATTAGCATTTGTTCTGTGTTGTGTGATGGTATGATTATTGTGGCATCGGTAGCCTCTGAAATATTTGAAACCTGTCCACACGTATGAGACCTCACTGGTCCATTACACAAGCACATGTCGTAGGCCATCCATTCAAGTAAAAGTCTTTAAATATTTTTTCCTGTCCACAGAGTCAATGTGCCGGGGCACCCGGTTAGTCGAGGTAATTGAGGTAATATGTACATGTGCAGTTGAAGTCGGAAGTTTACATACACCTTAGCCAAATACATTTAAACTCAGTTTTTCACAATTCCTGACATTTAATCCTAGTAAAAATGTCCTGTCTTAGGTCAGTTAGGATCACCACTTGATTTTAAGAATGTGAAATGTCAGAATAATAGTAGAGAGAATTATTTATTTCTGCTTTTATTTCTTTCATCACATTCCCAGTGGGTCAGAAGTTTACATACACTCAATTCGTATTTGGTAGCATTGCCTTTAAATTGTTTACCTTGGGTCAAACGTTTTGGGGAGCCGTCCACAAGCTTCCCACAATAAGTTGGGTGAATTTTGGCCCATTCCTCTAACAGAACTGGTCAGGTTTGTAGGCCTCCTTGCTGTTTCCTCCAGCATCTTCACAAGGTCCTTTGCTGTTGTTCTGAGATTGATTTGCACTTTTCGCACCAAAGTACGTTCATCTCTAGGAGACAGAATGTGTCTTCTTCCTGAGCGCACTATTGTTTGTACAGATGAACGTGGTACCTTCAGGTGTTTGGAAATTGCTCCCAAGGATGAACCAGACTTGTGGAGGTCTACAATTTTTTGGTCTTGGCTGATTTCTTTTGATTTTCCCATGATGTCAAGAAAAGAGGCACTGAGTTTGAAGGTAGGCCTTGAAATACATCCACAGGTACACCTCCAATTGACTCAAATTATGTCAATTAGCCCATCAGAAGCTTCTAAAGCATGACATAATTTTCTGGAATTTTCCAAGCTGTTTAAAGGCACAGTCAACTTAGTGTATGTAAATGTATGACCCTCTGGATTTGTGATACAGTGAATTATAAGTGAAATATTCTGTCTGTAAACAATTGTTGGAAACATTACTTGTGTCATGCAGAAAGTAGATGTCCTAACCAACTTGCCAAAACTATAGTTTGTTAACAAGACATTTCTGAGTGGTTGAAAAATGAGTTTTGATGACTCCAACCTAAGTGTATGTAAACTTCTGACTTCAACTGTAGGTAGAGTTAAAGGGACTATGCATAGATAATAAACAGAGAGTAGCAGCAGTGTAAACGAGGGTAGGAGAAATGTGGGCGTGCTCGGTCCTCCTTCCCCTGTAGTCCACAAGCATCTCCTTTGTCTTGATCACGTTGAGGCAGAGGTTGTTGTCCTGGTACCACACGGTCAAGTCTCTGACCTCCTCCCTATAGGCTGTATCATCGTTGTCGGTGATCAGGCCTACCACTGTTGTGTCATCGGCAAACTTAATGTTGATGTTGGAGTCGTGCCTGGCCATGCAGTCATGAGTGAACAGGGAGTACAGGAGGGGACTGAGCACGCACCCCTGAGGGGCCTCCATGTTGAGGATCAGCGTGACAGATGTGTTACCTAACCTTACCACCTGGGGGCAGCCCGTCAGGAAGTCCAGGATCCAGTTGCAGAGGGAGGTGTCCTTAGATTAGTGATGAGCTTTGAGGGCACTATGGTGTTGAACACTGAGCTGTAGTCAGTGAGTAGCATTCTCACATAGGTGTTCCTTTTGTCCAGGTGGGAAAGGGCAGTGTGGAGTGCAATAGAGATTGCATCATCTGTGGATCTGTAGGGGCGTTATGCAAATTGGAGTGGGTCAGAAGGTTTCTGGGATAATGGTGTTGATGTGAGCCATGACCAGCCATTCAAAGCACTTCATGGCTACAGACATGCTATGGGTCGGTAGTCATTTAGGCAAGTTACCTTGGTGTTCTTGTGCACAGGGACTATGTTGGTCTGCTTGAAACATGTTGGTATTACAGACTTAGTCAGGGACAGGTTGAAAATGTCAATGAAGACACTTGCCAGTTGGTCAGCGCATGCTCGCAGTACACTTCCTGGTAAATCCTCTGGCCTTGCGGCCCTGTGAATGTTGACCTATTTAAAGGTCTTACTCACATTGGCTACGGAGAGCGTGACCACACAGTCGTCCGGAACAGGCGATGCTCTCATGCATGTTTCAGTGTTACTTGGCTCAAAGAAAGCATAGAAGTAGTTTAGCTCGTCTGGTAGGCTCGTGTCACTGGGCAGCTCACGGCTGTGCTTCCCTTTATAGTCTGTAATAGTTTGCAAGCCCTGCCACATCTGACGAGCATCGGAGCCGGTGCAGTACGATTCAATCTTAGTCCTGAATTGACGCTTTTCCTGTTTGCTGGTTCATTGGAGGGCATAGCGGGATTTCTTATAAGCTTCCGGGTTAGAGTCACACTTCTTGAAAGCGGCAGCTCTACCCTTTAGCTCAGTGCGGATGTTCCCTGTAATCCATGGCTTCTGGTTGGGGTATGTACGTACAGTCACTGTGGGGACAACGTCATTGATGCACTTATTGATGAAGCCAGTGACTGATGTAGTGTACTCCTCAATGCCATCGGAAGAATCCCGGAACATATTCCGGTCTGTGCTAGCAAAACAGTTAAGTAGCTTAGCATCTGCTTCATCTGACCGCTTTTTTATTGACCGAGTCACTGGTGCTTCCTGCTTTAGTTTTTGCTTGTACGCTGGAATGAGGAGGATATAATTATGGTCAGATTTAACAAATGGAGGGCGAGGGAGAGCTTTGTACGCGTCCCTGTGTGTGGAGTAAAGGTGGTCTAGAGTTTTTTTCCCTCTGGTTGCACATTTAACATGCTGGTAGAAATTAGGTAAAACGGATTTAAGTTACCCTGCGTTAAAGTCCCTGGCCATTAGGAGCTCCATCTCTGGATGAGCGTCTTCCTGTTTGCTTATGGCCGTGTACAGCTCATTGAGTGCGGTCTTAGTTCCAGCATCCGTTTGTGGTGCTAAATAGACGGCTACGAAGAATATAGATGAAAACTCTCTTGGTAAATAGTGTGGTCTACATCTTATCATGAGATACTCTATCTCAGGCGAGCAAAACCTTGAGACATCCTTAGATTTCGTGAAACAGCTGTTATTTGCAAATATACATAGACCGCCACCCTTTGTCTTACCAGAGGCAGCTGTTCTATCCTGCCGAATAAGTATAAAACCCGCCAGCTGTATGTTATTCATGTCATTGTTCATCCACGACTAGTGAAACATAAGATATTACATTTTTTAATGTCCCGTTGGTAGGATATACATGCTCGTAGTTCGTCTATTTCATTATCCAGTTATTGTACGTTGGCTAATAGGATCAATGGTAAAGGCAGATTACCCACTCACCGTCAGATCCTTACAAGGCACCCAGACCTACATCCCCAATATTTCCGTCTCGTTATCCTGCAAATGACAGGGATGAGGGCCTTGCGGGTGTCTGGAGTAAATCCTTCGTGTCCGACTCGTTAAAGACAAAAAAATCTTCTTCCAGTACTGGGTGAGTAATCGATGTCCTGATATCTAGATGCTCTTTTCGGTCATAAGAGACCGTGGCAGAAAAATTATGTACAATGCTGTCGACACTGTCTGCATCTGGGTCTTCCCTAAAACATGATAAAGGGTTTTGTTCTGTTCCTCCAGGCTCTCTCTATCTCAGTGACACCCACCACATCTTATCTATGGAATGCCAGCTGTAGGTTTTTAGGCTCCTCTCAGTTCACACAGACACAGATGAGAAAGTACTCATCAAAGCAATTAGATGAATAAACAGTATTATAACATAATCTTGTAATTTTGCTCTCCCACATGTAAATTCTTGCAACATTTCCAGAAAATTGTTCTACAAACATATTCTTTTAATAATCAGAGGCCTATTAAACGTATTTCTGAAAGGTAATAAAATGTTTTCCTCATTTGAATCTATGCTTGGGTCTTACAGGGTTAAGTCTAGTCCTGGACTAAAAAGCACTATACATTTCAATTGTGAATTATTTTTAGTCCAGGACTAGGCTTATTCTGTATCAGGCAAACCGGCCAAATAGCTTTTATAGGGTGCCTACTCTGAGTATTTAATCATTCAAAATGTTGCCACTTAAGGTATTCATGGCCAACAACTGACAAGTGAATTGGAGCTGTGCAAATAAAACCTGGCAGATGCTGATTGAATGGTTGCTTGTTTGGGTTGTAAACGCTAAGAATTAATTACAGTTTTGCACATCACCCATGGGGAAAACTAAAGCCTGACATAGGGTTTAAAGCTCTTTGTGGAAAGATTACCAACCACAAAAGAGAAATATCACTCCTTTAGTGGATTCTCAATGGAGTATCTCCCACTATCAATAAATTATTAAGTGCCCATCAAAACAGTACAATAAGACCTCAAGGCACACACAATAAAATGGTGATAGCATTGTATGGAATGGATCAGCTATCAATCCTTTTTGGGCGGTCTTAATAGTGCTATGCGAGAAGTGAGTTGTCAATGCCAAAGATGTTCATTAATCATACGAAGGTCCCAAAATGGCCCATGTTTCAAACTAGGGCATTCCTGGCTTTTCCCGCTAACGTCTGCCATTAATTTTGCCTTGCCGGATTAAATAATAGCTATTTTATGGTCCCCTCCCCTGGTTTCGTATCATATCCTAGGCTTTAAGTTCATCACTCATTTCTACTATCATTCCGCCCCCTGGTTCTTCTTCCTTGACCTGCTTAATGTCACACTGTCATCACCAGGCAACCAAGGTGGACCCCTCAGACTGAGCTCTCTATGTTGGCATTTCAATCAAATATCCCTGAAGTGTACCAGAAATCAAGTTCCTTGGTTGCTGCACTATTTGCCAATCGGCACAATGGGGAGGAGTAAGTGAGTGATCCCTGATTTTGCAACTGGGTAGAGTTAAAAGCCTCTCTCATCTAGCTCATATGGAAATATAAACCAAAAACAACCTGGCTGTAGGCTACTATTGGTATCTGCCATTTTCTTGACAGTCAGCCTCCCTTTCCACTCAGTCAGTCCAGGCATGGCCCTGACTCTAGATGACCCTGATTATCAGCACGCACAGACAGACAGACAGACAGACAGACAGACAGACAGACAGACAGACAGACAGACAGACAGACAGACAGACAGACAGACAGACAGACAGACAGACAGACAGACAGACAGACAGACGTGATAGAGTCAAGGGTGACAGGTAGAGGTGTGATGCTTCCGAGACGGACTAGGCTTTGCCAGTGGAGGACAGGACAAAGCAAGGATCAGACTTAGACTGGCCCTGCCAGTTGGCAGCTGCGGCCCTGAGAAATCACTCCTGCTGGGTGCGAATCAAAATTCTAACAGCTAATGATAACTGTCACTCCATGGTGGCAACCCTGACATCAAACCGATGCCCACACCATACAGAGTGGTGCATACAAGGTGTCAATATCCCACCATGAACCTGTGGGTATAATCCGCCAAAATACATTGGGTGAATAATAAATGTGGTTGCCTCCAACAATAACAATATTTTGTGACAATGTGTTGTCACAAGATATTCTGACTGTAATAAACTATTGTTTTGCATGCATTGGCATGACAGTAATGGTATCCATAATCAACTTTCAAATCATATTTTGTAAATAATGGTTCTATACATGTTTGGCATGCATGTTCGAGTTTGAATTACAGCAGTGCACAAATCAGTGTACTCACTGTACTGTATTTTAATCCATGTTTTTGCACACAAGTATAGTACACGAGTGTAGTACAAGAGTATAGTACAAGACCTACTGTACACATCCATTGTTGAGAAACTTTTGGTTCTCTCCCCAGGATCCCAGCACAGAGTGAATTAATCATCACAGTCGACCCAGTGTGGAGAGAGAACAACAGCTGGGCAGAAAAAAAAGTCAGCTTTAAACAGTACAGACTGGAGGAGGTGCAGTGATCACTACTAGTTCTAGATTCTGACATCCATAGTAATGAATACCTTGGAGTATTGCCTCCTGACTACCTGAGCTGGTATCAAACAGGGCGGTATACGTGTGTGTGTTATGTAGAATAACAGGAAAGATTAAATTACCTCTGCATCAGGCCGACAGGAGCTATTAATCAGGGTGCTGGTGTTGTTGCTCGTGAGTGAGGCTACACACTGAGGCTGCACCTGCTGTGGCAGGAATAGCATTTGAATCTGCCACACCTGAACAAAAGGTATTTTTAGAAATGATATATTGCTGGCTGATACAAATCCCTTTAGGTTATGTGTTAGAATGAGCAAGGTTGTTTGTCTGTTCTTTCAAATAAAGTATTATCGTACATACGGTGATGTAAAGGCTTCTAAAATGATTCAGAATTCTGGATT
The DNA here is from genome assembly GCF_016432855.1 of Salvelinus namaycush. NCBI lineage: Eukaryota > Metazoa > Chordata > Actinopteri > Salmoniformes > Salmonidae > Salvelinus > Salvelinus namaycush. Next base: position 6,775,947 of record NC_052343.1, on the reverse strand, counting down.
GATGTCACGCCTTGTCTATAGACTGCTTACAGGGTAAGGAAACCAATGTGTACTTTTGTAATTTGGGGGAAGTATTCCTTTAAGTTCACGTATCAAAGCCACATCAATCCAGAACTCAATTCTTGAGAATTGTCAAGGCTCTGTAGTACAATTTGCTTTTCCTTTCTATGTGCAGTGTCAATCCATTATAATACCTCCGTCCGTATCCAAACTCACACAATGTGAGAGAGTACTAGGTTTTGTGATTTATGTAGGGAAAGCACTAGGGTGTCGAGAGCATGAAATTAACAAGATGAATGTAAGGGATATGTTCATTTTAAGGCTCTGTCAGAGAATGTTTGAGTCATCTGGTGGCACAAAGGGTGGAGCCGCCATGGCTGATTTACTTTACATTCAAACCCTGGCTAAATTGGAAATCGTGTCTCACCCTTAGACATGCGGCACAAGATGGATGACTTGAGTTAAAGGGCTCCCTTTTCTTCTCTTTGGGTCTTTTTAAGAAATCATATGAAAATACATTTTTGTGACAAAGACTGTTTTATCAGCCCGGATGTCCAAGACCAGATCCAACGTTTCTCACTGCACAATGAGGCTTGGCGAATACTTGATCAACTGTCTCAGGTTCAACCAAACTTGTCAAACTAAGCCTGCTGTGTTAAAAAGATACGACTTAAGGAGGACAAATGTCTCTCCTTTAAAGCTATTTGGGAAAGAGGCATTTGGTGTTGAAACTATGCAATCTGCTGTATAACCATTTTTACACTTCTGATCTGAGCCAATCTGAGCTGTACTGGGTTGGCCTGGTTACACATCCACCATAGTTGCTAGAACCGTGCTGGAAAGGACAATGTGAAAGGGAATTACAGAGTCAACACAGTACTGTTTGGGTCGGCACGATAGCGGGAAACGGGTCTTAGTCTACTGACCTTACAGTATATAGCCTAACCAGAATCTAGCACTGGCCTATGTAATGAAGGCATTCTAGACGTGTTTGTACTTTGAGGTTTGTACAGTACACTTAGCATTGACTTTCAACAGTGAGGGGGAGGGAGGGAGAGAGAGAATTTCATATGCCACTTCCAGATATACAGTACATTAGCCTTAGGAAAGCTGTCAATCTAAAGCCAATGGTAGATGTGTGGTAGAGTGTTTGCTCCACCTTCAGATCAAAAACACCCCACTATTGTTTTTATATTATATCCATCACTGGGTCTTTTGTGTTCCTGGAGAGGTGTAGGCCTTTACATTTATGTTTTGCCATAGGTGGAAAATTGTCTCGTATCCAAAGTTCAAGTTTTTCTGCTTCAACAAATAAGAGGTATTATTGAAGGGACAGCATAAAATACTGTGCAACAACAAGATTTCCAACAGTGCAATTTTCAGTATAGGTTCCTTTGCTCGTTGTCAATCAAAGTTGACAGATATACAGCTGCAAGTACTACCAAAGAAACACTACGATATTGTCACGTTCGACGTAATGTGAAAGAGAGGAGGACCAAGGCGCAGCGTGATACGAATACATTCTTCTATTTAATAAACGAAGAGAAACACTAAACAGACTAATACAAAACAACAAAACAAAAATGAAGCTATAAATGACAAGTGCAGACACAGGCAACTTACATATAGACAATAACCCACAACCCACAATACAAAACAGGCTACCTAAATATGGTTCCCAATCAGAGACAACGCAAAACACCTGTCTCTGATTGAGAACCATATCAGGCCAAACACATAGAAATAGACAAACCAGACATACAACATAGAATGCCCACTCAGATCACACCCTGACCAAACAAAACATAGAAACATACAAAGCAAACTATGGTCAGGGCGTGACAGATATAGCTTTTGATGAGAGATTCTATGCGAGTTAAACATAGACAGGACTACTTTACGCATCCTTCAAATAACGTGTGTGTTCAGAAAGAGCAATGAAACAATAACAGAGAGAAAGAGAGCGGAAGAGGAATTGAGTGAGAGAAAAAAGAAAAAACCTTACAAACAATTACCCAATTAAGTTCAATTTTTAATGGACATAGTTTTACAACAACTGCATCAGTGAGAAATGCATCGGCAATCAATGAATGCACTGTAGCAAGTGAGGATATTGATCATGGCCATGAGAAACGGTCAAATAGGTTGGCCTTTGATGCAATTTGTTCAGTTCCTAGCCAACACAAACAAACAAAGAAAATATATTTCTGTAGTGTTATGAAAACAGTAGGCCAGACTACTAACTCTACTGATAAGCTTACACTTGCTACGTCTGTGTCCGAGGCACTTGAGTCCATCAGTCAACATCAGTCCATCCAGTCAGTCCATCCTGTCTCCATATACAGAAACACACCGGATGAGCGACTCTCACCACCACATGACATCTGAAAGTCCCAAACCAAAGACAGAGTGAGCGCTCATCACGCCCTTCATTTGATCAGCTCCAAACAAGAAGAATCTCCGCGTAGCATTGAGAGCACACCCACTGGACACAGCCATCAGTTCAACGTCTAGTTTTCATTTACATTTGATAGAGTTGTCAAATGACATGAATTTGACCTAAAATCCAATCCAGTTTTCCACGATGATTCCACATTGATTCAATGTCATCACTTATATTTTTTTGCTGTTCGAATGATGTGGAAACAACGTTGATTCGTGGGATTCCATGGTTGCCATGGCGCCTAGTGGCAGCCTTGGTAGTTACTCCTTCCTGTTAATGTATCTATAATGATTTATTTTAAGTGTTTTTATGTGCATTATTATTATCAACTTTTTGTTTTTTTGAAAGCTAATCAAGTACTGAATACATAAATGTAGTTATTGAAACCGAAAACGTTAAACTAGACAAGATATTAGCTTACTTCTCCAATCAACTAGCTAATTGTTTGGATTTGAATTCCAGACTAGATCTTCCTCTCATCTCATTTTATCTCATCCCCTGGACCGAAGGCTGGACAAAAGATTACGAAATGGCAGCAGCTTTCCTCCATTACACAAAATGATTCCAAATGAGTTTTTAACAGATTAAAACAAACCTGTGCGAGGAGCTCAAGAACAGTCTTATCCAATACATGATCCACGGAAAACATGCAGACAGCAAGGTCAACCAGAAACTGATTAGCAAATTAAAGCCTATTGTGTGCACTCACAGTGTTTCGGAGTTGGACAATAAAGATCACTTGCCAGTTCTCTAGGCTGATCCTCAGGCAATTGACTTCACCCACTCCAAGCCAATACAGCCAGACAGAGCACAGTGGACCAACCAAAATGCAAGGAATCTGTTTCCACCAATGCCTCCAAACGTTTTGCACTCTACAATCTACAATCCTTAAAGAAACTCATACAGAGAGTTGTTATCTCTGACAATGATTTGGACATTATCTTCCTCACTGAAACATGGCACAGAAAGGGTGACTTTTACCATCTTAATGAAGCAGCTCCGCCTGGATACAAATACATAGAAAATGTGCGCAGCCACTGCCATGGTGGAATCCTTGCAGTTTTATACAGAGACTGCTTTATTTAAAACCCACTGACTGTTGCTTGAGTGCCTTGCCTTTAAATGTAAACCACCAAATCATCTCACTGTTATCCTTGTTTACCGCTCCCCCAAGACAAGCACCTATTTTATCTCTGAGCCCCACCCTCTCCAACAATGTAATTTTGGGAGACTTTAACAGCCATGTTGACTCACCCAAGTGCTCTGTGGCTGCTGACTTCCTTAACTTGCTGGTCTGTCTATACCTTGTGCAACACACATGGACGTCATTATCACTGGCAATGTCCCTTCCTCTGACTTGGATGTCATCGAGCTAAGCGTCTCTGACCACAAGGCTCTGATACTGTCTCTGACTGCTCCAACTCCTCTCCACTGCCCAATGAGGACCAATAAATTCTGCAACCTGAGGATACTTAACCCATCCCTCTTTCAGGAACAAATACAGCCCACTGCAGTGAACTAGCCCTCGATGACATGGTCAATCTGTATAACAGCATTCTGAGTAATACTCTAAACATCCTTGCCCCTGAAAAAAACCTAAAGTAACATTCCAACACTCGTCTCCTTGGTGCACTGATGAACTCCGCAGAATGAAGACTCATGGCTGTAAGCTTGAGAGACATTGGAGGAAGGATGGCCTCCTACTGGCCTATAAAGACCACCAGGTAAGCTACTCTGCTGCCTTAAAAGGAGCTCAATCAGCTTCTACTCTGTCACGATTGACAATAACAATGTTACCCCAGAATCCTGTTCTCTACTATCTGCAAACTCATGCTCTCCTGAAGCCCCTTCTGAGCAGTGCAATCGCTTCTCAGACTTTTTCAAGACAAAGATTGACACCATCAGGACAAACATCATGGCCTCTAAGACGGCCTGCACCCCGTCCACTGAGCCCCCAACCCAGATTGCCCCTCCCTTCAGCAACTTTATAGAAGTCTCATCCACAGCTGTGCAGTCAGTCATCTCTAAAATCAAGGTCAGCAATATGCTCCCTTGACCCTATCCGTACATTCTTACTCAAAACCTGCTTGTCTAGCATGCTTAAGTATGTTACCACCCTGCTCAACAAGTCCCTGCTGACCTGAAGAGGTACCATCGATCTTCAAAACAACTGCAGTCACCCCCTTACTGAAGAAACCCAACCTTAACCAGGACATCCTATCCAACTACTGGCCCATCTCCAATCTCCCCTTCCTATCAAAAGTACAGGAGAAAGTGGTTGCAAACCAGCTTCAATCGCATCTATCATCTAATCAGTTGTACAAGGTTTTCTAATCTGGCTTCCGGACCTTGCACACAAATGAAAAAGCTCTGGTTAAAGTTACCAACAACCTACCAATGGCTACTGACTCTGGATCTCCTAGCATCCTCCTCCTCTTAGATCTCAGTGCTGCTTTTGACACCGTAGACCACAACATCCTCCTGCGGCGTCTCAGAGAGCACGCTGCTGTCTCTTGAACAGCTTTGAACTGGTTCTCTTCCTACCTCTCCAATAGAAAGCAATACATCACTATTGGAGGGTCCAGATCAGAGGAGTCTGCAGTCACATGCGGCATCCCACAGGTGTTAGTGCTGGGGCCTATCCTATATTTAATTGGTGTGATCCTGGCGTGATCCTTGGTGTGATCCTGGACAACACCCTGTCGTTCTCAACTAACATCAAGGCGGTGACCCGTTCCTGTAGGTTCATGCTCTACAACATTCGCAGAGTACGACCCTGCCTCACACAGGAAGCGGCGCAGGTCCTAATCCAGGCACTTGTCATCTCCCGTCTGGATTACTGCAACTCGCTGTTGGCTGGGCTCCCTGCCTGTGCCATTAAACCCCTACAACTCATCCAGAACGCCGCAGCCCGTCTGGTGTTCAACCTTCCCAAGTTCTCTCACGTCACCCCGCTCCTCCGCTCTCTCCACTGGCTTCCAGTTGAAGCTCGCATCCGCTACAAGACCATGGTGCTTGCCTACGGAGCTGTGAGGGGAACGGCACCTCCGTACCTTCAGGCTCTGATCAGGCCCTACACCCAAACAAGGGCACTGCGTTCATCCACCTCTGGCCTGCTCGCCTCCCTACCTCTGAGGAAGTACAGTTCCCGCTCAGCCCAGTCAAAACTGTTCGCTGCTCTGGCACCCCAATGGTGGAACAAACTCCCTCACGACGCCAGGTCAGCGGAGTCAATCACCACCTTCCGGAGACACCTGAAACCCCACCTCTTTAAGGAATACCTAGGATAGGATGAAGTAATCCTTCTAACCCCCCCCCCCCCCCCCCCCCCCCCTAAAAGATTTAGATGCACTATTGTAAAGTGGTTGTTCCACTGGATATCATAAGGTGAATGCACCAATTTGTAAGTCGCTCTGGATAAGAGCGTCTGCTAAATGACTTAAATGTAAATGTAAATGTAATTGACATGCTCCATTTCGGCCAAATCCTCAGAGATTATAACATCAATTTCCACTGCTGCGCTGATGATACCCAGATCTACATTAGCACCAAACCAGACACAATTTCTGCCCTAGCAAAACTCAGCAGCTGCCTAGAGGACATCAGTGCATGGATGAAAGAGAACTTCATCCAGTTGAACAATAGCAAGACTGAGGGTATGCTTGCTTATTGGGACACCCAAGCAGGTCACCAGTGCTGGAAACATCTGCCCTACAATCAACGGCCAGGCCATCTACCTGTCCTCTGTCATCTCCAATCTAGGAGTCAAGTTTGATCCTTCTCTGTCCTTCAATGCCCACATTAAACAAATATGTATAACATAATTTTTACATCTTAAAAACATTGCCCGGATCATACCATCACTCTCCCCTGCTAGATGCTGAGAAACTCATCCACGCCTTCATCTTCTCACGGATCAACTATGGCAATGCACTGTTTGGGGGCCTCCCAGCCAAATCACTACAGAGGCTCCAACTAATCCAGAACAGTGCTGCCAGTCCTGACCAGGACCAAGAATTCAGACCACATCACCCCAATCCTGGCAAAACTCCACTGGCTACCGGTCAACTACAGGATCAACTTCAAAATTCTCATGTTTGTATTTAAAGACTTGAATGGATTGAGCCCCACCAACATCCGGGACCTCATCTCAATCAGCGAGCCACCTCACTCTCAATAACCATTTGGTGGCAGGAATGTTATTATGTGGTACTGCTGTCTCACTAAATAAATACTCTAAACTACCATTTCCTAACAGAAGTGGCCTACTGAAACTATTGGTTGTTATTAGTAAACTACATGATCAATAAAACGTATTTCAATGTACCTTGTTATTATTCATAATGAACAATGTATTGTGACCTGGGACTAAAAGCTGTTTGACTATACAAATTGTACACTTGAGGCCAATTTGATTCCATGTAATCCTGATATGCCTACAATGTTTTTTACTGGTTTGACATCGTAGTGTATGCAATTGCATTAGTCTAATATCTAAATCAGCAGCTTATTAGAGATGGTTTATTTCAACAGAATACTCTCACGGGCCTTATCCATACTCATGCAAAGAATCAAACTGGTATGACTTTGCTATGAGATTACTGTTAGCTAGATGATAAGAGCTAGTTTAGGCCTACAACTAAAGAGAATTTAAAGTGATCCAAACTTACACAGAGGGATCCCTAACTTGTTTTTTCAATGGAAATCCAATTTGATAATTGATTGAAACTTCTGGACAACATTTAATCAGCATTGAGCATAAAGGCCTTGTAATGAAGTGAGCGCCAGGCATCTCTCACCACAAATGTAGTTTACTCTCTAGCTGCCTCCCGCCAATTCTGGGGTACATGTTCATTGTTTCATTGTGTGAATTATTTCCCATTTGTTTGTTAAATATCCCCACAAACTATATCACCAGCATTGAATTGACCGTTAAATCCCGGCATTGGCAGTAGCCTAATCTAGAATGTTAGTGTTTTATTACATCGGTAATTTCTGTTCATGAAAATATTATCACGTTCATTTACCGTTCTCATTATCGGAGTGAACACTTTGATTACTGTGGATAGTCAGATTAATGCAATAGTTTGTTTAAATGTTTACATGCTTTGCAAGAAGAAACAATTTCCCTAATAATTCTGTTTACATAGATACATCTGAAATTAGACTACCTGATGGACCTCTTAAGGATCGGACCCGTTTTCTTTCAATTTTCACCTAAAATGACATACCCAAATCGAACTGCCTGTAGGTCAGGACCTGAAGCAAGGATATGCATATTCTTGAAACCATTTGAAAGGAAACACTTTGAAGTTTGTGGAAATGTGAAATTAATGTAGGAGAATATAACACATTAGATCTGGTAAAAGATAATACAAACAAAAAACATGCGTTTTCTATTTCTTTGTTCCATCATCTTTGAAATGCAAGAGAAAGGTCATATATTGACTTAGGATGCCTGGTGTAATTTAGATTTTGTCAACAAGATGGCAGCAACGTGTGTGCAACGTTTCAGGCTGATCCAGTTAATAATTGCATCACCACACAATATTTTGTATCAAGTCTGCCAGGAGTTTGCCCAAATGAGCCCGAATTGGTCAATTTATAAATTTTATACACATAACTAGAGAGAACATACAAAAATGCTATGGTAATTAAAAAAAAAATAATTACACACTCCCAGGAATGTCATTCATGATGAATGATTAGCTTCCCTATAGAAAATACACTAAACTTCACACATCTAGATGGCCGGGAGGGTTGGTGTGGAGCCAGAGACAGCAGTGGGGTCAAACTGTAGACCCCAGTTCCTACATTTGAATATAAAAATGTATTTTATCAAGCAGATGCTAAGCTACAGGACTGTTTTGCTAGTACAGACTGGAATATGTTCCGGGATTCCTCCAATGGCATTGAGGAGTACACCACATAAGTCATTGGCTTCATCAATAAGTGCATTGATGACGTCGTCCCCACAGTGACCTTACGTACATACCCCAACCAGAAGCCATGGATTACAGGCAGCATCCGCACTGAGCTAAAGGCTAGAGCTGCTGCTTTCGAGGAGCAGGACTCTAACCCGGAAGCTTATAAGAAATCCCACTATGCCCTCCGACGAACCATCAAACAGACAAAGCGTCAATACAGGACTAAGATCGAATCATACTACACTGGCTTTGACGCTCGTCGGATGTGGCAGGTCTTGCAAACCATTACAGAATACAAAGGGAAGCATAGCCGAGAGCTGCCCAGTGACACGAGCCTACCAGACGAGCTAAACTACTTCTATGCTCGCTTCGAGGCAAATAACACTGAAACATTCATGAGAGCACCGGAAGACTGTTCCGGAAGACTGTGTGATCACGCTCTCCGTTGCCGATGTGAGTAAGACCTTTAAAAAGGTCAACATTCACAGGGCCGCAAGGCCAGACGGATTACCAGGACGTGTACTGCGAGCATGCGCTGACCAATTGGCAAATGTCTTCACTGACATGTTCAACCTCTCCCTGTCTGAGTCTGTAATACCAACATGTTTTATGCAGACCACCATAGTCCCTGTGCCCAAGAACACTAAGGTAACCTGCCTAAATGACTGCCGACCCGCAGCACTCACGTCTGTAGCCATGAAGGGCTTTGAATGGCTGGTCATGGCTCACATCAACCCCATGAAGGTTATTTTTGCGAAGCCTATTTGATTCTGAGTTCGGACATATAAAGTTTGTATGTGAAAACAATTTTTAAGATGCATACTTTCAGTTTTTCCGAACTCACTTCACTTGCTTGCATAAGAGGGAGGCTTGCGCTACCAGTGCTGGCACATGTGCCGATCAAATGCACTTTTGGAACGCCGATTAATTTAATTGCATGTCCTAATAATTCAAAAGATTGTTCAGAATACCAGCTGTTTTCATCGGCAGATAATTGCTTCGATTTTGAACTTAAGCCAATTGAGATAAGCAGAGTAAAGTGTTTACATGACTATTGCCATACTCGGCCTACTGCCATAATCAGTTTAATGTTGAATTATTAGTGTGCATGTAAACATACTCAATGTCTTTTGTTTGGAGTGCTTCATCTGTGCATGTGTCTGGTTTCTGTCTTGTATTAAAGGAAAACTCCATCCAAAAACGATATTTTGATATGTGTTTCATTAGTCCATTGTTGATATGGTCCCAAAATGTTTTGCATGTCATCAATCAAGTTTTCAAGATATCTAACTTTCAAAATACAGAAATTTGGCCCGTATGATGCATGTTGCATATCCTAATAATGTCCTAATAATGTTGCATCACACGGGCCAGATTTCTGTATTTTGAAAGTTACATATCTTGAAAACTTGTAAAACATTTTGGGACTATATCAACAATGGACTAATGAAACAAATACGAAAAGCTAATTTTTGGGGTGGAGTTTTCCTTCCATGCACCTGAGGACGCATAGAAATCTGATATGTGGCCTGAGCGTCAAGTTTGCAGTCTGCTAATTTGAGTTTAGAAATTATGAAAAGTCCTCGGTGTGTGAACTCTGATTAAATATTAGGATTTAACCTTTTACTATAGTGGAATAAATCAGGATCACACAGAGTGTTTCTTGGTCGTCTTGAACAAGTAAGTCATATCAGACCAGCATGCACTCTTTCTCCTGCTCTGCTTTGATGCTTACAGAGGGGAGGTGTGTATTTACAAGTGCTCTGGTGTATTATAGGGTGTCCAATCAAAAACGCATCTTTTAACCAATGGGTAAAATACTAAGTTATTTGTGTAGAGAGAAAATTATGAAAAGTCCTCGGTGTGTGAACTCTTGATGAAATATTATGATTGAACCGTTTACTGCAGTGGGCTAAATCAGGATCACACAGAGTGTTTATTGGTAGTCTTAAACAAATCTACTTTGAAACAAAAGTATACAGCTCACACATATGGTTATGTGCTTAAAAAAAGAAAACACCGGTACCATGTCAGATATAGATTTGAAATGTATACCATTTTGAGTTTGCATCCCAATACTACACTTTATACACATCACAGAAGACTGAAATATAACAAAACTGTTTGACATAGAAACACCGGATTCTCTGCGTTTATTGTTTATTAATTGTGAAATTATGAAAAATATTAATAACATTCCACCCATGAGGCCACTGGGTCATTTGACTGCAGGAAAGGGCTACACTAATTTACAAATGTAATGAAGGATAGGAAATTGCCTTTAGCACCAGTTTATTGGTTGATGCCAATCTGGTAATGGTATGATCCTGGGTGGGGCTTATAGATGGGTAGTCTGATAACGTCATGAAAATGATGTGTGCGCATCGATGAGGTAGAAGGTCTTGTTGTGTTATTCTGAATGGTCAACTAGCTAGCAACAATGACAATAACCTATCATGGTGGGAATCGTAGGTGGCTCGTTTCAGCTCGTTGTATCTTGTTATTGATACCATGTCTTGTTTCGAAGTGGTTTGTCTCATGGCATGTCTATGCTAATATGGTAAAAATCCGCTATCTAGCTAACCAACAACTGTAACAATGTATTTGAGAGACAACAAGAGCTCATTGTGCAAACGTATATGTTTTCATTAACATTAGGAGACAAAATATAGTTTACATGTTGTCAACAATCTAAACCAAGTCCTTACGTTTTACCCCATAGTTGAGCATGTGTCGATTTTAGGCCTACCTGTTTGTGTACCTGTAAGGCAGATCTGATTTGGTTTCTTAAGAGGAGGCTATGCAGTATTACCCATACACTGTGTCCTTTCAGTTTAGGACAGGTTAAGCCTGATTCAGTGGCTATTTCTTTTTGCTGTTGCCAGTGAATTATATTGTAAATCTAAGATGAAGATGTGCTGTATATTTTTTATTATTTTCACTGTTGGATCACATAAATAAATCTACACTTTGAGCACCTCAACCTGCCTTGACTTCTGATGATAAATATCATGCCCTTACAAGGTTACTATTATTTTACAGGCCAATACATTTAATATTAGTATCATTGGATGCAATACAGGAGATATTCCAAACAGTATATAGTCTCTACATGCTTCACAAATATGTTTACAGAATTACATAGGCTTCTCTAACATTGTATCATCATATTATCTCTCCTGCTCATGAGACATACTAAAATGCCTGCACTCTCCCTGTGGTTGCCAGGTTAGTTGAGGGATAGAGAGGGGCAGTAGAGGGGCTGGAGGCTGGGTCAGACAGTGGTGCTGGGTGGAGGGGTGGAGGCTGGGAGAAGTCATCCTGTCTGGTTATAGCTCATTGCTCTGCAGTAATATCAACCCTCCCTGCAGAGACGTGGGACCAGTGGTATGGGACCTCTATGAAGGCATTGGCCTGGCAACTGGCCCTGATTAGTTTCTCCAGTCTCCGGAACTCCTCTCAGTACACGCCATTAACCTAGGACACGACAGAATGACCTCCAACCGGACCGTGCTATTAACCCTGTGTGTGTGTGTGTGTGTGTGTGTGTGTGTGTGTGTGTGTGTGTGTGTGTGTGTGTGTGTGTGTGTGCAGACACACATGCACACACATGTAAACAACCTAGTTTACAGTGCTAAAACAACAGTGTATTGTCCAGAAAGTAATAGGAAACAACAGGGAAATAAGACGGCAACGACCAGGTAAGAACCCTGTAATAATCTGTTATTAGTTAGTATGTAGCTGCTAAATTATGACATAAAGTTATATGAATTTTCCTGATTGTTATGAAGAAACTGTGATTTGTTACTGAAGAACTATCAATAATAGAGGCTAGTAAGCAAAAGTTACGTAGTAAGTAATTAAGGACATTTCCCCTCTTCTCAGCAGCACCATCTATACTTATTAAGAATGTACTTGGAATTTTTGGAAAAGGACGTTTGAGGAACTGGTCATTTCTTTATACTGTAGTTCCAGTGTACCCGTGGGTCCTTGCCACTATTCTAAAGCAAACATCTGTTCCTGTTACCATGTACTTTACTGTTACTTTCTTTATAACTTTACTTTTAGGTACATCAGATTTAATTTCATGCAATTTCTCCACAGACAGACGAACACAATCGCAAGTAATTAAGCTACAATGTTCATTAATGGAACTTAATTTATTGTTAGTGTAGCCGGTCTGGGCCTACGTATGAATGCGCTGGCTACTGCTGAATACAATTCGGAAGTGTTACGCCTTGCAGTTCACTCGCAGGCCACCGGGTTTCACTGGTGTCACACCCAAGACAGTTTCAGCTCAAGCAGCCTCTATTCTAGAACAGGAAATAATCTCCCTTCTTGGAAAAGGAGCTATTGACCCAATGAGGGAAGCAGACAACAATACAGGTCTGTCGTGACGTGACTTTCATTAATCTGACGACTGTTACTTATTTAATCTACTAACTATGTTTAATTGTTACCCGATTAAATTAATCATGTAACAATTAACTCATTAGGAATTTGGGGCACCACGGAAGTAGTTGTTTAACGAGTTACCATCTCCTGAATTAAACTCAAGAAGATATATAAATTAGATATCGATAACAGTCACTTATTAATCATTACCTCATATCAGTCTCATTCTGAACAGTCGCAACCTTGGATCCGCAAGAACCCCAACCTTGAGCTTTATTCAGTACTACACAAAGTGATTTAATTATTTATTTACTAACTAAATAATAACACAGAATATACATACACACTTACATGAGACAAAGGTCCCTAGTGGACTGACAAGATATGGTGGCTTATTATACAGAGATGGAGAAGGGGGTGGGGAAAATGGAGAGATAGAGAAAAAGGGACATTTATCGTGGGTTTACATTCTAGAACTGTCCTCACATTAATCATATACCTTGCACACGAATCACCGCCCATTTGGGATAAGAGAATAATGAATGCATTTACGTGTTGACTGCCTTTCGTTCGCCGTCTATCTCGGTCAAGACCAAGCCCTCTCAGAAAGTTGTTTCGGTGGGCTCTCCCATGGGTGTAAGGCTCTGATTGTCCACCAAAGGTTATTATGTCCTTCTTCTTAGTTGTCTGTGGCTTCAATGATTCACATGGGTGATGAGCGTAGTAGAATAGTCTCACTTCAATTCGCTTTTCTCAATATCTGACTTAACAGGCTGACCACAACGCTCGCTTCTCGTCCTTTCTATTTCTGACGCAGATCGCGCTGCATGTCCTGCCTCTCCCATCTCCTCATTGGTTTATAGAAGCAGGTACCCACGTGCCATCTCCTCATTGGTTATACCCACATGGGTGATTGAAAGATTAACTGTGTTGCCAGTCGGTGTAGTAATACTATGAAAGTTTAGATGCCAATCACCATATAAGTTCAAAGATGAAAAAGCCTTGAAGGAGGAGAGATGACTAGAAACGATTTGGTTGACCATTTTATGTGTGGATTAATTGTCAGAGTAGAGGACCTTGTGCATTTCAGGTAAAATAACAACTCAATGTTTATATCCCAGTACAAATTAGCTAGCAATAGCAAGCTAGTTAAATAGTACAAATTAGCTAGCAAGTGCAAGCTAACTAGCTAAATTGCCATAAATGTTGAATGCTTTTCGACCTGTCCCCAAATTAATGTAATTGGTTCAGAGTTTGTTTTGATATTTTAACCTGCGTGCCGTGAACGCGTTTGGTGTAGGGGGACAAAATAAATTCATGCACGATGGCGCACGATGGCGCACGCGTGCAGCCGGTTTGGGTTCCATGTAACATAGCTAATGAACTGTACAGTAATTGTCTGAGGTGAGCTTCTCCTCTCTTCCTCCTCGTGTTGGCATTCAGGATTTGGACCACGATGGACATGAGTTGCAGCTCTTTGTCTCTCTGGCCTAAAAGTTGATTATTCAGGGTTCGGCTGCCGACCACTTTACACGCTAGCCGAAACCGGCAATGTTCTGGTCTGGTAAGCTCATTTTCTTCACCTCATGTTGAGAATTTCAGAGTTTCTAACCATTTCAACGTGTGGACCACGGTCTCACGTCTTTCTGGTCTAAAGGAAGGTGAAGTTATTTCTTCACCTCTTGTTGGTTCAACATTACAACCATTTCCCACATGTAGCTAACGTTCCACACTTTTCTGGTCTAAAGGAAGGTGAAGTTATTTCTTCACCTCGTGTTGGTTCAACATTTCAACCATTTCCCACATGTAGCTAACGCTCCCTCTTTTCTGGTCTGCTGTTAATTTCTCTTAAAGGGCGGTTCCATCATGCTGACAAGCTCTCTGGCCTCACTCGGGGCATGGCTACTTAAAACTTCTCTAGGATAGGGGGCAGAGTTTTCACTATAGGGAAAAATAGCGTGCCCAATTTCAACTTCCTTCTACTCATCCCCAGAATATAAGATATGCATATTATTAGTAGATTTGGATGGAAAACACTCTGAAGTTTCTAAAACTGTTTGAATCATATTTGTAAGTATAACAGAACTTATGTAACAGGCAAAACCCAGAGGAATAACCATAAAAAATATATATATATATTTAAGTCACTGTCTGTTCAATAAGTTTTCATTGGAAAGCCAGAATTCTAATCACTGTGATCTCAGTTCCTACTGCTTCCACTGGATGTCACCAGTCTTAGGAAATAGGTTGAGGTTATTCATTTGTGCAATGAAGAAGAAGGCCATCAGGAAGTAGAGTAATGTCATGTGTACTGTTTGGGGGTTGCGCTAGACTAAAAAATGTAGCGTTTGTTTGTTGATCTCCTGTATTGAAAACAGATAGACCCGTCTTCAATTTGATCAATTATTAACGTTTACAAATACCTTAAGTTGTATTACAAAAGTACTTTGAAATGTTTTGGCAAAGTTTAGAGGTAATTTTTTAGATATTTTGTAGTGACTTTGCGCAAATTGGAAGCTGTTTTTTTCTGGATCAACGGCGCCAAATAAATGGACAATTTGGATATATATGTACGGAATTAATCGAACAAAAGGACCATTTGTGATGTTTATGGGACATATTGGAGTGCCAACAAAAGAATCTCGTCAAAGGTAATGCATGTTTTATATTTTATATCTGCGTTTTGAGTAGCGCCGGCATGGTTGAAATATGCTACACTCTCTTTGTTGACATTGTGCTATCATCAGATAATAGCATCTTATGCTTTCGCCGAAAAGCTTTTTTGAAATCTGAAATATTGGCTGGATTCACAACGAGTGTAGCTTTAATTTGGTATCTTATATGTGTGATTTAATGAAGGTTTGATTTTATATAATTTTTTTGAATTTGGCGCTCTACATTTTCCCTGGCTATTGGCCAGGTGGGACGCTACCGTCCCGCTATCCCAGAGAGGTTTTAATGTGCAAAAGATGTGATTAGAAGTTATCTCTTATGACTCCTAAAATCACATTCCTATCTTAACAAAAATAATTTCATCCATTTTCATATCACATAGACAACGTATTGGATGGAATCTTGACACATAAAGGGGGTATCCTTCCTAACATACAGTATTTGGTTCATACAAATTAAAAGCAATATGACCGTTTTCAACATCTACCCACTGACCATTTACCACATTCGGATGGAAGAAATATTATTCCAAAGTTCACTTTTTGGACGTTAGAGTTTTGGCAAAAGTCTGTGAACAAAGACATTCTTTGGTTCATACTAGCTAGAGAGCCAGAGAGTCCTCTGCTGCATAAAATTTACGACCGGGTGTGTGGAGGTGTCAAAATTCCCACCGTTCCCTCCTCCCCCCCTTTGTGCGTGGGAGGGGGTCTGGTGATTGTCGGGCATTGCCAAGCTGATCTGACCCATTGTGATCCTCACCTGTAATCATGACAGGTCATTATCAGAAATATTTTCTAGTGCCTATTCAAAGCAGTCAGACAGGCAGATTATTTTACCACGGTGGACCTGAAGGATGCGTTCTTTCACATACCTATTGTGGTAAGGCACAGAACATTTCTCAGGTTCTCATTTCAGAACAAAGCATGCATGTTTTGCGTCCTCCCATTTGCCCTAAGCTTAAGCCCTCGCAGCTATCGTCCACCATACAATCACAGGGGATATGGATAATGTGCTATCTAGAAGACTGGCTTATAATAGCAAAGTTGAGAAAATTGGCCGAGACACACACCAGGATAGTGATAAACCATATCAGCAATCTGGGTTTCCTGATTAACTGGAAAAAGTGTTGTCTCACTCCTCGCCAACAGACAAGCTTCTAAGGCTTGGAACTGAACTCTCAGTCAATGCATGCGCGTCTAACTGTCACCAGACAGAGATGCATTCTGACTGCAGCACGTGCACTCAACCGGAGCCAGACAGTCAGGGCTGGTTGGGTTATGGTTTTACTGGGGCTGATGGTTGCAGCATTAGCAATCTTACCACTCGGCCTATTATGCATGAGACCTCTCCAACGATGGTTTATCAGCCAACGCATTCATCTGAAAAGAAATCGTTATCAGCTGTCGCCACAGCGTATCCTTCTGGCAAAACCCGAGCATGCTCTCAGCTGGGTCCATAAGCCTTGCGGGTTGTCATAAAGACTGAAACCTCCCTGAAGGGATGAGGGCAGTTTACAACAGACGCATAACAAACGGTCAGTAGGAAGAACACAAAAATCACCAAATAAACGTTTTGGAGCTGGAAGCAATTCGCCTGCCTCTATTACATTTTGCCCCCAAGATAGAGGTGCATCATGTTCTGATTCGTTCCGACAACTCAACCTCAATCACGTACGTCAAATGCCAAGGCGGAGTACATTCACTGGCCATGCACCAAGTAGCATCACGGATACATATGTGGGCACACACACCTGCACTCACTGTCAGCAGAGCATATTCCAGGCCGGTTGAATCTTGTTGCAGACCTATTATCGAGGGGCGAGCTTCAAACCTGCGGAGTGGCGTATCCACCCACAGGTGATATTAGCAATTTGGCGCCAGTTCGGATGAGCCCATGTAGATCTGTTCCTATCTCGAAGTGCAACACACTGCCCTCTTTAGTATTCCATTCTCAACGACAACCCACCATTTGGTCACGATGTCCTGGCCCACCAATGGGCCCAAGCTAGTCTATATGCATTTCCTCCAATTCCCCTGCTACAACAGGTCTTGGACAGAGTGAGGGAGCACAGACTGGATATGATACTAGTGGTCTTGTTTTGGCTTTCACAGACATGGTTTGCAGACCTGACTTCAATGGTGTCCGGAGCGCCTTGGACACTCCTGTTACGTACAGACCTTTTGTCTCAGGCGGGAGTGGATATATTCCACCCCTCCTCACACAAATGGGCTGGCCGCTTGGTACCTGACCTGGAACGTCTTCTTAGTCACGGGTTACCTTTGGCGGTTATTGAGACCATACAGAGCGCTAGGGCTCCTTCAACACGTTCCCTTTACGCATACAGGTGGCAAGAGTTTGCGTGCTGGTGTGAGGCACATAGTGAAGAACCACTGCACTGTGGTATTGGTATCATACTGAGCTTCCTTCAGAAGCTGTTTGATAAAGGCCTTTCTCCTTCTACATTGAAGGTCTATTTGGCTGCTATATCGGTGTGCCATGCTGATATAGATGGTAAGCCCAAGGAAAGCCACACTTTCTATTAGCCCTTGCCTCTGCAAAGCGGGTAGGTGACTTGGCGGCCCTCTCCATTCACCTTTCATGCACGGTGTTCTCGGAGGACAAGCAGGGGGTTACATTGACACCTAAACCCCGCTTATTTGCCTAAGATCATTACATCTGGTTGTAAATCTATGGTTATTGATCTGACTACGTGCCCCCCCCACCCCCTCTCCTTTCCGCTCAGAAGAAGAGTAACATTTTTACACACTCTCAGCTTATGCTGATCTAACAAGAAGCCTGCACCGTTCTGACCAGTTGTTTGTGTGCTTTGGTATACCAGCACAGGCCAAGGCTTTGTCCAGAGAATGACTATCTTGCTGGATAGTTGAATGCGCTTTTTGGGGGGCGATTTTGGAGCAGTGGCTTCTTCCTTGCTGAGCGGCCTTTCAGGTTATGTCGATATAGGACTCGTTTTACTGTGGATATAGATACTTTTGTACCTGTTTCCTCCAGCATCTTCACAAGGTCCTTTGCTGTTATTCTGGGATTGATTTGCACTTTTCACCAAAGTACGTTAATTCTCTAGGAGACAGAACGCGTCTCCTTCCTGAGCAATATGACAGCTGCGTCGTCCCGTGGTGTTTATACTTGCGTTCTATTGTTTGTACAGATGAACGTGGTACCTTCAGGCGTTTGGAAATTGCTCCCAGGGATGAACCAGACTTGTGGAGGTCTACAATTCTTTTTCTGAGGTCTTGGCTGATTTATTTTGATTTTCCTATGATGTCAAGCAAAGAGGCACTGAGTTTGAAGGTAGGCCTTAAAATACATCCACAGGTACACCTGATTAGCCCATCAGAAGCTTCTAAAGCCATTACATAATTTTCTGGAATTTTCCAAGCTGTTTAAAGGCACAGTCAACTTAGTGTATGTAAATTTATGACCCTCTGGAATTGTGATACAGTGAATTATAAGTGAAATAATCTGTCTGTAAACAATTGGTGGAAAAATTACTTGTGTCATGCGCAAAGTAGATGTCCAGAAAAATGAGTTTTAATGACTCCAACCTAAGTGTATGTAAACTTCCGACTTCAACTGTATATACTCCCTCTGTCATTTGTCTTTGTCGGGCATTGTAAATGTTGCTTGTTTTCCTGAGGGGAATATCTCCTACTATTTCCTGAGTACTTTATTATTTAGCACTTTGGGTTTCGTCCTGCTTTTATATATGGTGCGTTAATAAATTCAGTAGTTCTAAACCTGCCTCCTGCCTACTCCTCTCTACACTTGTGACAAAAGTCGCTTACAAACATGGTCTATTTTTGGCTGTCTTGAGTAAGTCCGCTCCAAAATGCAGGTGCTTCAGCCTAGCTCAGTGCTTTCTGTGATAGCGTGGCAGCTAGCGGAAAATGCTGAGCGTAGGTGTTGGTAATGTTCTCTAGTTGCGCCGTGATTGGCTCAGTGTTTTGCCACTCATGGGGACACTACGTCACTGCAAAATCTATGGAGAGAGCTAAAAAAAATTAAGCCCTTGGGGGCTGCCATATATTGACATTAGAAGTGCCCATCCAAGAAGGCTCAATGTCATTGGCCACAGATAAAATGACGTCAAATCACATATCTACCGTAGCTTTGATTGGACTGATCATGTTAACGTCATACTTTCAAAGTCTTAGCTAACAGGCTAGACAAGTAGTCATCCTCATGAATCAAGTCGACAATCTACTCACAAATCCTTTTCAATCCTTGTCATATGAAGACAAATTACAGATAAAACGTATCGGTGCTCATCAGCCATTGGACATAAACATTACACAACAAATTGGAAATCGCAAATTCAACAATGAGTGTTTTGGAAGAATCAGTGGCTAACTGCAAGCTTTGCAAAGCAATCACTAGCCTGCTATTCAGTGTGGTCCAAGTCTGGGTTTAAGAATGTATTTTCCATCTCCCGAGTGGCACAGTGGTCTAGGCACTGTGTCACAGTGCTAGAGGCATCACTACAGATCCGGGTTCAATTCAAGGCTGTGTTGCAGCCGGCTGTGACCCGAGAAACCCATGAGGTTGCGCACAATTGGCCCAGTGTCGTTAGGGGAGGGTTTGGCCGGCCGGGATTTCCTTGTCCTATCGATCTCTAGTGACTCCTGTGGCGAGCTGGGCGCATGCACGCTGACTTTGGTCACCAGCTGTACGGTGTTTCCTCCGACACGTTGGTGCTTTTGGGTTAAGCGAGCAGTTTGCCAAGAAGCAGTGCGGCTTGATAGTGGATAGTGTTTCAGAGAATGCATGGTTTTCGACCTTCACCTCTCCCGAGTCCATATGGGAGTTGCCGCAATGGACAAGACTGTAACTACCAATTGGATATCACGAAAAAGTGCCCCATAAAATAAATATAAAAACAAAAATAATAAGAATCTCTTTTCCAAACTTAAAAGGATAAACATTCACTTGCAACACACCATGGGCCAGAAAAGATTGAAAACAATGGCTATGCCGACAATCCAGCATGACTTCTGCCGCGTTCAAAACAACTAAGAAATCTCAGACTTCAGTGAGTTCAAGACAACTGGGAACTCGGGAAAAAAATTATCTACGACTGGAAAAATAAGTTTTGAACAGTCATCCAACTCGGAATTCCAAGTCGGGAACTCGGGCCTCTTTCTAGAGCTCTGACCTGAATATCACTGATGTCATGATTCAACCTTGTTTTTTTCTGAGTTCCCAGTTGTCTTGAAAGCACCATATATCCAGAGAATGACAGACTTTTATGACAAAGTTTGATGACAAAATTTGCCCACAAGAAGGACCCCCACGCCACCTTCCTGTTCAAGTGATCACAGCACAACAAGGTGAGTCCAAAAATCTATTGTATGCTGCTACATAAATTATGTAATATGCCAGGGAGATATTTATACTGTAGCTAAGAAAGTAATATCAAGTGTGTATTGTGTAGTAAACTGTTAGTAGCCCATGTGCCTCACCCAAATAATTTGGTCCCTTTCCCCCTCATAACTTAGTCTACTGTTCTGACTTGGTGGTGCACATGTAGCGAAATGTAATTATCAAATATTGTAAGAGCTTTCATTGTGTCCTTATATACCTCATTCATTTATTCTATGGTTCTGACTTGGTGTACAGGGAGAACACTGTAAGAACAGCCTATGTACTGAATTCTGTTGCTGTACATTACAAAAGTGCTGAACAAATAGTTATATTGACTATGTCTGTCCTAGCTTGCTCATTAAAGTCTTAATCGAAATTACGGATTGCCTCTTATCCACTCGTCGTTCCCTTATTCCATAGTTTGTACATCTCGATTGTTAGTATTTACGGGGGCTGAATGGGTCGCTAGAGTGACACTCTCTGGCAGGGCAGTGCGTATTATACCCTCGGCAGCAGGGCAATATGAGTCAAGGCTCGAAGGGGCCAATCACTGCCTGCCGTGGACAAAACGGGACTTGGGTGGTTTCAAAATCGAAAATTATTCAGTGGTTCTGGAGACAGTTTATAGCATATTATAAACTGGGTGATTTGAGCCCTGAATGCTGACAGCCAAGGTATATTTAAGCAATAAGGCCCGAGGAGGTGTGGTATATTGCCAATATATGGTTCCCAGCACGACGCAATGTGGAGTGCCTGGACACAGCCCTTTGCTGTGGTATATTGGCCATAATATCACAAACCCCCGAGGAGCCTTATTGCTATTATAAACTGGTTACCAACATAATTAGAGCAGTAAAACAAATGTTTTGTCATACCTGTGGTATACGGTCTGATATACCATGGCTTTCAGCCAATCAGAATTCAGGGCTCAAACCACCCAGTTTATAACAGACTGTATACCACGGGTATGACAAAACATGTATTTGTACTGCTTTAATTAACCCCCTCAGGCCTTATTGCTTAATTATACAACGGGTGGGTCTAATCCTGAATGCTGATTGGTTGAAACCGCATTCCAGCCGTGTCTATTCCACAAGTTACCACCGGCTAAATCTATGATGTTAAAGTGCCTATTTACTTTGTTCCGTCTCATCAGCCCAGCCAAGCACTTTATAAACTTGATTTTGACATTATCTCACATTTATTTTAGACTAACATTTCGTTTTTCAACAGCACCAGCACCAGCCACCATGAGGTGGCTTTTGGTTTTAATTTATTTTGAATCCTCCAATCCTCTATATGTAATTATTGGCGGAGAGTCACGTCATATTTTTCAATATACTGTAGGCCTACCGTAGGCGGCATGAGTCACTAGTGTTGAGTAATGTGCTGATAAAAGGGGTGTAGGTCTTATATATTTAAAGAGCATATTGAAGTTAGAAGCAATAGGATTTGAAGCAAAAGCCTACAACTATTTTAGCACCGTTTCGCACTACTCTGAGACAAGCATGGGGACTGGTCTTGATAAATCAATGAGATTTTTATTCTCACTTAATCTCCGTTTGGGTATTGGTTAGACTAGAATTAGAAAATTAGGGTGCAGAAATGTTATGCTCTTAGTGTAACCTTTATTTAACTAGGCAAGTCAGATAAGAACAAATTCTTATTTAAAAGGACAGCCTACTCCTTCCTTCCCGTCGGGGAATTGAA
The DNA here is from genome assembly GCF_016432855.1 of Salvelinus namaycush. Taxonomy (NCBI): domain Eukaryota; kingdom Metazoa; phylum Chordata; class Actinopteri; order Salmoniformes; family Salmonidae; genus Salvelinus; species Salvelinus namaycush. The sequence continues at coordinate 6,753,417 of NC_052343.1, read as the reverse complement.
CCCCGGTCTCCCGTGTACCCTGGCCACACAACACAGGGATTCTTTAGCTAAATAGCCCAGCCGACCGTCACGTTGTACAGCGCCATATTTTTCATTACATCCTAAAGGAAACCCAGAGGGTTTTTTGTTTTTCTTGGAAAAGAACACCATAAAATTTATAAAATTAATTAGCAAGTACCAGTCAAAAGTTTTTACTATTTTCTACATTGTAGAATAATAGTGAAGACATCACAACTTTGAAATAACACATATGGAATAATTTAAAACAAATTCTAATTTATTTACAAGGACAGATATACTTCCTCCCCTCCCCGTCAGGGAATTGAACCCCAGTCTCCCGCGTGCTCACATTCTTTAGTACAGCCATTATTGAAGGTACCTGAGGTCACAGAGAAAGTCTGGACATGGCCTGCTCTCCCTTGTGTAAGGAAATAAGCACTTTCCCATGTTTACTACAGTATGTATTGTAGGCTATGTTTACTTGTCAGACTGCACAGTAGCTTAATAAACAAATGCAGGTGGTTTCATGCTGCTCTGAGTCCAGCATGGGGACTGGTCTTGATAAATCAATGAGAGTTTTGGGTATTGGTTACACTACAATTAGGGGGTGGAAATGTTATGCCCCTTAGAAATTAATTTAGAATCCTCCAATCTTCTTATGCTTTAGCCTACTCCTGACCATCACAATGTACAGCGCCATATTTTCCATTCCATCCTACCGGTTTCGTTTTTCGTTTTTCTCGGAATAGAAACACCATAATATTAATCAAATTTATTAAGCCAAATTTCTTAAAATCAATCCCATATACTATGTTATTACAAAAAAGCTTTTAAATTCTCTGGTAATGCCAATATGGAAGACTAACAAATGCTTCTCAAAGATGCCCTCTGGTGGTCAAACTAGCAGTAACTTGCATTAACAGAAAAAATGGCTGACAATTCAATAACGTGCCACAGAATACTGCAGCAGCCCGCAAGGTATTTACCTTCTTTCTACCAGCATGTTAAATGTGCAACCAGAGGGGAAAAAAACTTTAGACCACCTTTACTCCACAAACAGAGACCCGTACAAAGCTTTCCCTCACCCTCCATTTGGTAAATCTGACCAAAATTCTATCCTCCTGATTCCTGCTTACAAGCAAAAATTAAAGCAGGAACCACCAGGGACTCGGTCAACAGATTCACAGATGATGCAATCTCTATTACACTCCACACTGCCCTTTCACACCTGGACAAAAGGAACACTTATGTGAGAATGCTATTCATTGACTACAGCTCAGCGTTCAACACCATAGTGCCCTCACAGCTCATCACTTAGTTAAGGACCCTGGGACTAAACCCTGGGACTCCCTCTGTAACTTGATCCTAGACTTCCTGACGGGCCGCCCCCAGGTGGTAAGGGTAGGTAACAACACAACCGCCACGCTGATTATAAACACGGGGGCCACTCACAGTTGTGTGCTCAGTCCCCTCCTGTACACCCTGTTCACTCATGACTGCACGGCCAGGCACGACTCCAACACCATCATTAAGTTTGCCGATGACACAACAGTGGTAGGCCTGATCACCAACAACGACGAGACAGCCTATAGGGAGGAGGTCAGAGACCTGGCCGTGTGGTGCCAGGACAACAACCTCGCCCTCAACGTGATCAAGACTAAGGAGATGATTGTAGACTACAAGAAAAGGAGTACCGAGAACACCCCCATTGTCATCGACTGGGCTGTAGTGGAGCACGTTGAGAGCTTCAACTTCTTTGGTGTCCACATCACCAACAAACTGACATGGTCCAAGCACACCAAGACAGTCGTGAAGCGGGCACGACTAAACCTATTCTCCCTCAGGAGACTGAAAAGATTTGGCATGGGTCCTCAGATCCTCCAAAAGTTCTACAGCTGCACCATCGAGAGCATCCTGACTGGTTGCATCACTTCCTGGTATGGCAACTGCTCGGCCTCCGACCGCAAGGCACTACAGAGGGTAGTGCGTACGGCCCAGTACATCCCTGGGGCCAAGCTTCCTGCCATCCAGGACCTCTATACCAGGCGGTGTCAGAGGAAGGCCCTAAAAATTGTCAGACTCCAGCCACCCTAGTCATAGACTGTTCTCTCTGCTACCGCACGGAAAGCGGTACCGGAGCTCCAAGTCTAGGTCCAAGAGGCTTCAAAAAAGCTTCTACCCCCAAGCCATAAGACTCCTGAACATCTTGTCAAATGGCTACCCAGACTATTTGCAGTGCCCCCACCCCCTCTTTACACCACTGCTACTCTTTGTTGTCATCTATGCATAGTCACTTTAATAACTCTACCTACATGTACATACTACCTCACCTAACTGGTGCCCCCACACATTGACTCTGCACCGGTACCCCCTGTATATAGCCTCGCTTTTGTTATTTTACTGCTGCTCTTTAATTATTTGTTACTTGTATTTCTTTTTTTGTGTATTTTTCTTAAAACTGCATTGTTGGTTTAAGGCTTGTAAGTAAGCATTTCACTGTAATGTCTACTCCTGTTGTATTCAGCACATGTGACAAATACAATTCGATTTTATTTTATTTGACTTTCACTGACAACCCAACACACACATACACACACTGCAAACTACCCCATAAACATAACACACACACACACTCACACACCTCAAATGCGCTGCTGCTAGTCACTTTGGGGTGGCAGGTAGCCTAGTGGTTAGAGTGTTGGGCCAGTAACTGAAAGGTTGCTAGATTGAATCCCTGAGCTGACAAGGTAAAAATCTGTCATTCAGCTCCTGAACAAGGCAGTTAACCCACTGTTCCTAGGCCGTCATTGTAAATATGAATTTGTTCTTAACTGACTTGCCTGGTTAAAAAAATAAAACCCGTACCTATATATGTATTCAGACTCTTGACTTTTTCCACATTTGTTCTTAACTGACTTGCCTAGTTAAATAAAGGTTAAATTAATTAATTAATTAAACCTCCACCTTTATGTACAGGAGATACAGTGCATTCGGAATGTATTCAGACCCTTGACTTTTTCCACATTTTGTTACATTATTCTATTCTAAAATGGGTAAAATAGTTTTTTTCCCTCATCAATCTACACACAATACCTTAAAATGATGACGTAAAAACAGGTTTTCAGAAAATGTTTGCAAACAATAAAAAATAAATATCACATTTACGTAAACTTCCAGACCCTTTAATCAGTACTTTGTTGAAGCACCTTTGGCAGTGATTTTTGACAAGCTTTGCACACCTGTATTTGGGGAGTTTCTCCCATTCTTCTCTCGAGATTCTCTCAAGCTCTGTCAGGTTGGATGGGGAGCTTCACAGCACAGCTATTTTCAGGTCACTCCAGAGATGTTTGATCAGGTTCAAGTCTGGGCTCTGGCTGGGCAACTCAAGGACATTCAGAGACGTGTCCTGAAGCCACTCCTGCATTGTCTTGGCTGTGTCCTGTTGGAAGGTGAACCTTCGCCCCAGTCTGAGGTCCTGAGCGCTCTGGAGCAGGTTTTCATCAAGGATATCTCTGTACTTTGCTCCGTTCATCTTTCCCTCGATCCTGACTAGTCTCCCAGTCCCTGCTGCTAAAAAGAATCCCCACAGCATGATGCTGCCACCACCATGCTTCACCGTAGTGATGGTGCCAGGTTTCCTCCAGACGCGATGCTTGGCATTCAGGCCAAAGAGTTCAATCTTGAATCAATTAGACCAGAGAATCTTGCCTAACAACCAGGGAAATGTATAGAACTTTATATCAGTATTTAGCAGCTACATAGTAACTATTAACGGGTTATTACCGTGTTCTTACCTGGTCGTTACCGTCTTATTTCGCTGTTGTTTCCTATTACTTTCTGGACGTTACCCTGTTGTTTTAGCACTGTAAAATAAAGTGCTACCACCCTGGTACCAACCAAACTAATTCATTAACCTGAAATACACAGACAAACTGGCCACATTGTAACGGCAGCCTTCCTCCTCTTCGTCTGAAGAGGAGGTGTAGCAGGGATCAGACCAAGACGCAGCGTAGTTGGTGCTCAACATATTTAATAATGACGATAAGCAGTGAACACTTAACACGATACAAAATAACAAATGTGGCAAACCGATACAGTCCTAGCTGGTGCAGAGAAACACAAAGACAGGAAACAACCACCCACAAATCCCCAACACAAAACAAGCCACCTATATATGATTCCCAATCAGGGACAACGATTGACAGCTGCCTCTGATTGAGAACCATATTAGGCCGAACACAGAAACAGACAAACTAGACACACAACATAGAATGCCCACCCAGCTCACGTCCTGACCAACACTAAAACAAGCAAAACACATAACAACTATGGTCAGGACGTGACACACATCCACATACTTGCCTAACCTCACCTTTGAAGTAACATATCACACACATGCAAAGCCTTACACATGCAAAACTTTACACATACTCATAGGCGGCGTGTCCAATAAGCTAAGCTTCCCTTAATGTAAATTGAATGGAACTTGCCAAAATGATGTACTCCTGTCTAAACACAAATAAATAAATTCCTTCAAAACACAACACCAGAATGCCTCCCGAGTGGCGCAGTGGTCTAAGGTACTGTATCGCAATGCTAGCTGTGCAACTAGAGATCCTTGTTCGAGTCCACAAGCTGGCCGTGACCGGGAGACCCATGGGGCAGCGCACAATTGTCCCAGCATCGTTTGGGTTAGGGGAGGGTTTGGCCGGCAGGGATGTTCTTGTCCCATCAGTTCTAGTGACTCCTGTGGCCGGCTGGGTGCAATGCACTCTGACTCTGACACAGTCACCAGGTGCATGGTGTTTCCTCTGACACATTGGTGCGGCTGGCTTCTGGGTTAAGCGGGCATTGTGTCAAGAAGCAGTGTGGCTTGGCTGGGTTGTGTTTCGGAGGACGCACAGCTCTTGACTTTTCCCAGACTTTTTGCTCCAGAAAGGAGTCCATACAGGAGTTGCAGCGATGAGACAAGACCTTAACTACCAATTGGATACCATGAAATTTGGGAGAAAAGGGGAGAAAAGTAAAAAATATGTATATTTAAAAAAATAACTTCACCAGAGAACATGATTTAGCCACAGAGGTTAATTTTTTTTTTTTTAATTGCTGTGGATTGTTTTAAATTTCAATCACATACAGCCGGGAAGCGCGCAATTTTGGAAGCGTGCAGTTTGGGCAGGAGTGCAGCAAATATCAGAGCTGATCGACATATCCCCTCAGGCATAGCTGCAGGAAGATGTTTGGGGTTGTGGTGTGGTGCTGCGGTGGGGGGAAGGGGGAGGGGTAGCTGGTCCTCTAATACAGGACTAGTAAAGGCCCAGTGCACTGCTTTTGTGAGACAAAGAAACGTTTTCTAGCTTTTTTTTCAATTATTATTTTTTATTCCGATTTTTATGGAGGCAGCACCCTCAGCACCCCTATTTACTGCTGCTATACCTACAGGTATAACATGTCCATAATTTTGGTGAACTGATTTAGAAATCAGACTTTACCTTAACAGGACAGGGTTAGTTTCAGTTTCAGAAATTCAAGAATTGAATTTGACTTCTAGGCTAGGACTGAGAAAATGTAGCTCTACAGTAGCGTAGGCTATAATTTGAAGGCGACTTGGGAGGACTTTAACAAATTGGGCCCGTGGCCGCACAGGAATAAAGGAAGGACACTTTTGAGTACGAGAGAGGGAGGTGCTGCGGTTGCGAAGTCATAGCCATAGCGTAAATCGGAAATGCGGTATGGTCGAGGTGAAAATGGAGCACCACGAAGAGGAACACTAATTGAAAGTTAAGGTAAATTCTAAACACCATTGTCAGGGTTGTGTATTTGTACAAAGATCATGATTTACTCTATTATTTTCACTCAAACGTCACATGAATCTGATTTACGTGTCACCTGTCCTTGTATTCACTGTCGTGAGGAAAAACACGGCGCCAGGCTCGCCTTCTGTACCGACGAATACCTTAATCCAGTGTCGGCCTTTGTAATGTAGTTTTTGTGTATGCTATTTTATTATTTACATGGGTAAATACTTAATATTCGTTTGGGATTAATCTAGTCGTTGATTCGTCCAGGGTGTTTCAGGCTATGGTAATGTTGAATAACATTTGGGAAGTTACCAGTTTAATTGTGTGGTTTCTGTGATACATTGCAATAATCTAAAAACCGTTTGCAATTGCTGTAGACCTGTGACACTTTAGCCTAATGTGAATACAATGATATTAGGCCTGAAACGTAATGCAGTACAGTCAATATGTCAAGTTGTCAACTGAATAATTTGCATTTTACTCTGACATAATACAGCATGTCAGCCAAACTACACTAAACCAAAATATAAAGTGTTGGTCCCATGTTTCATGAGCTGAAATGAAAGATCCCAGAAATGTTCCATATGCACTAAAAGCGTATTTCTCTCAAATGTTGTGCACACATTTGTTTACATCCCTATTAGTGGGTGGCAGATAACCTCTAGGCTAAGAATGTTGGGTTTCGTTTGCTGGTTCGAATCCCTGAGCCGACTAGGTGAACAATCTGTTGCCGTGCCCTTGAGCAGGACACTTAACCATAATAGCACATGTAAATCACTCCAGACCGTATGTAAAAATGTTAGTGAGCATTTCTCCTTTGCCAAAATATTCTTTCCACCTGACAGGTGTGGCATATCAAGAAGCTGATTAAGCAGCATGAGCATTACACAGGTGTACCTTGAGTTGGGGACAATAAAAGGCCACTCTAAAATGTGAAACACAATGCCACAGATGTCTCAAGTTTTGAGGCAGTGTACAATTGGCATGCTGACTGCAGGAATGTCCACCAGAGCTGAATTGAATGTTCATTTCTCTACTATAAGCCGCCTCCAATGTCGTTTTAGAGAATTTGGCAGTACTTTCAACCGGCCTCACAACCGCAGACCACATGTAACCATGCCAGCCAAGGATCTTCACCTGCGGGATCGTCTGAGACCAGCCACCCGAACGGACAGCTGATGGAACTGGGTTTGTAACACCATAGAATTTCAACTGTCAGAAATCGCCTCAGGGAAGCTTATCTGCATGCTCGTCATCCTCAACAGGGTCTTGACCTGACTGCAGTTCGGCTTCGTAACCGACTTCAGTGGGCAAATGCACGCTGGAGAAGTGTGCTCTTCACGGATTAATCCCGGTTTCAACTGTACCGGGCAGATGGCAGAAGTATGGGAGAGCGGTTTGCTGATGTCAAAGTTGTGAACAGAGTGCCCCATGGTGCCGGTGGGGTTATGGTATGGGCAGGCATAAGTTGCGGACAACAAACACAATTGCATTTTATCTATGTCAATTTGAATGCACAGATATACAGTGATGAGATGCTGAGGCCCATTGTCGAGCCATTCATCCGCCGCCATCACCTCATGTTTCAGCATGATAATGCACGGCCCCATGTTGCAAAGATCTGTACACAATTCCTGGAAGCTGAAAATGTCCCAGTTCTTCTATGGCCTGTATACTCACCAGACATGTCGCCCGTTGAGCATGTTTGGAATGCTCTTAATTGACGTGTACAACAGCGTGTTCCAGTTACCGCCAATTTCCAGCAATTTCTCACAGCCATTGAAGAGGAGTGGCACAACATTCCACAGGCCACAATCAACAGCCTGATCACCTCTATCCGAAGATGTCACACGGCATGAGGCGAATGGTGGTCACACCAGATAATGATTGGTTTTCGGATCCACGCCCCTACCTTTTTGTTGTTGGTATTTGTGACCAACAGAAGCAAATCTGTATTCCCAGTCTTGTGAAATCCATAGATTACGGCCTAATGAATTTATTTAAATTGACTGATTTCCTAATGTGAACTGTAACTCAGTAAAATATTAGAAATTGTTGCGTTTTATACAGTGCTGTGAAAAAGTATTTGCCCCCTTCTCAGATTTTTCTCTATTTTTGCATATTTTTAATGATGAATGTTATCAGATCTTCAAGCAAAACCTAATATTAGATAAAGGGACCCTGAGTTTACAAATAACAACAACAAAAAATGGATACCTATTTGATTTATTTTTTTAATTAACAAAGTTATGCAACACCCAATTCCCCTTTGTGAATAAGTAATTGCTCACTTACATTCAATAACTGGTTGTGCCTCCTTTAGCTGCAGTGACTGCAACCAAATGCTTCCTGTAGTTGTTGATCAGTCTCTCACATCGCTGTGGAGGAATTTTGGCCCACTCTTGTGTGCAGAACTGCTTTAACTCGGCAACATTTGGGTTTTCAAACATGAACTGTTCGTTTAAGTCCTGCCACAACATCTCAATTGGGATTAGGTCTGGATTTTGACTAGGCCATTCCAAAACCAATTGTTTGGGGCTTTTTAGCAATTTTTCATGTAGACTTGATTGTGTGTTTTGGATCATTGTCTTGCTGCATGACCCAGCTGCGCTTCAGCTTCAGCTTACAGACCAATGACCTGACATTCTCCTGTAGAATTCTCTGATACTTAGCAGAATTCCTTTTTCCTTCTATTAAGGCAAGTCGTCTAGGTCCTTAGGCAGCAAAACATCCCCAAACCATCACACTACCACCACCATGCTTGACAGTGGGTATGAGGTTCTTACAGTGGGATGCAGTGTTTGGTTTTCGCCAGACATAATGGGAGAACTGCTATCCAAAAAGTTGACTCATGTTTGCCAAAAAGCACCTGGATGTTCATCAAGAAGAATGTTTTTTGGACTATTTTTGTTCAGTATATTTCCATAACATTGTCTTGAATTTAACTGAAGTCTCTCTCTGTTCAATCCAGGCAACAGTATCAACATGAAAAATAGGTCATAACCCTCCCATGCTGTACAATAAATCCCAGACAGACAGTAGTAGAGCATGGACCAGGCCTTTCCCAGCCTCCAGACCCCAGTCACTGGTCCGTTTGAACCCAACCCAGGAGAGCTCCAGCTCAGGGTGGACTTCTTCAGAAAGTTGGGCTACTCCCCCATGGAGGTTCGGGCCGCCCTGCTTAAGCTAGGCCTGAGTACAGACACCAACTCTGTACTGGGGGAGCTGGTCCGCAGTGAAGCCAGCACTAGTACTTCTAACTCAACCATCCCTGAGAGTGGTGACAATACTACTGGCCCCACAAGCCACACAGGCTCCAGCATGGCCTCCTCTAGGACCCATGGCCCCCAGAGAGACAGACCAGTCCCATCACTGGAAGACAGGAAGGACACAGACAGTGGACTGAAACCTATCGTTATTGACGGCAGCAATGTGGCCATGAGGTGAGCGAGTCAAATCACTTCTTTTCTTGTTATGTTTGTAAGAGCTAGCGTTCCATTGAAGTGTTTCAATGAGTTCAGCTGTGTTGGTGCATACGTGTATGTCATGTTCATGACAGTCCTGTCCTGTAAGGGTTAATTAAGGTGTTATTGTGGTTGAGAAATTAGATGAAGCGGATGTATTGTATTATGTTCTCCTCATGTGGTTTGTTGTACATCACAATGATAATGACAGGCAGCTATGTGAAGAATACCTGTAAAACTACAGGTGTGCAACTACTCATTATCAGCTGTTGAACTATGACCCTTCCAACACGAGAATCACACGCTCTTCTCATACACCTTAATGCAATTTTGTCAGCTGTGTTTGAAGAGGTAGTTGGCCATGCCTGTGCATGCCTTTGCTAAGGTTAATGCTGTACTATATGCAAATCTCCTACGCAAGTCTCTGCCTCGCACTGGCTCCCAGTGATAGCTATGTGTCAAGGCGGTGTTTATATTGTCAGGATAGAGTTCATATTGAACAGGCCAGACGACATTGTCACTCAAGTCCTATTATGTCTTCTTAGTTCAAGTATTTGCATATACGACCATTTTTAACTGCCTGCTCCTTATTACATGGATGGACCCAAACCAATTTTTTTTTTATCTTGTTGATGACAGTTTGATTACCTAGCTATTTGAGTATACAGTGTGTGTTTTGTACTCTATTCAAGTCATAAACCAATAAGGAACCACAATCCGCGTGTATGTTCAAAGGAATGTCCGATTCACATGTGGCGACAGGTAGCCTAGCAGTTCAGAGCATTGGGCCAGTAAATGAAAGATCGCTGGCTCAAATCCCCAAAAAGTCTGTTGATGTACCCTTGAGCAAGGCACTTGATCCTAAGACTTTTACGTTTAATTCCACTCGTGTCGTGCTTATTTCGCCTTTTGCGACCCACAGAAACGGCAGAAGAGCACAACATGTCAAATCCTAAAAAGTTGCTGCAAGGAGCGTCAACGCTCTGTCAACAGAGCTCAGTGCTTATTATTGGATATATTAGGATGCAAAATCAGACTTTTTTTGGATATAATGTTAATGATATGTTAAAGACCCGACTGAATGATTTAGAACATAAAGAATCATATTTGTCTTGGTAAAATGTCATCACCAAAGCTTTTTTTTTTTTTTACCTGGTGTTTTATATTTATTGTCCAATAAAGTTCAAAGGTCTCTCTGCAAGTGTTATTTAGCTCTGCTATACGTAAAATAGGACCTTGATGTACAGTATAGCTGTCATTCTGTCATATGTTATTATCTTATATTACTTTAATGATGTCGTGTTACTTTACTCCTCAGAAAGAGCCTGTTTTTTTTTTTTTTTTTTTACTGTGCAAACCTTGTCATTCGCTTGCATTGCCACTGTGAGGCGAATGCATTGTAGACAGACGAGAAATGATTTGGTCAAATTAGCTTTGCTCTACTTTGTTTCATTGATTAAAAAAAAGATTTTAAAAATCAGATCGACATAACTGCACCTTCACCTCTCTGCCCTCTTCACTAGAAATGTTTGTTGATTCATCGAAAGTAATGACATATTTATTTATCCCATTTCCTGCTCTCTTGTCTCCCTTCTAGTCATGGTAACAAACAAGTGTTCTCCTGTAGGGGAATTGAGTTGGCAGTGATCTATTTCCTGGATAGAGGTCACTCAACCGTCATTGTGTTTGTGCCCTCATGGCGCAAGGAGCAGCCCAGGCCTGATGTCCCCATCACAGGTGAGATTCACAAATAGTGCATTCAGATTATGTTACATCCTTATTCTAAAATTAATTAAATACAAAACATTCTCATAAAATGTTTCAAATGTATTAAAAATAAAAAAACATACCTTAACATACGTATTCAGGCCCTTTGCTATGAGAATCAAAATTGAGCTCAGGAGCATCCTGTTTCCATTGATCAACCTTGATGTTTCTACAACTGGATTGGAGTCCACTTGTGGTAAATTCAATTGATTGGACATGATTTTAAAAGGCACACACATGTCTATATAAGGTCCCACAGTGACAGTGCATGTCAGAGCAAAAACCAAGCCATGAGGTCTAAGGAATTTTCTGCAGAACTCTAAGACAGGATTGTGTCGAGGCACAGAACTGGGGAAGGGTACCAACAAATTTCTGCAGCATTGAAGGTCCCCAAGAACACAGTGGCCTCCATCATTCATAAATGGAAGAAGTTTAGAACCACCAAGACTCTTCCTAGAGCTGGCCACCCAGCCAAACTGAGCAATCGGGGGTGAAGGGCCTTGGTCAGGGAGGTGACCAAGAACCCAATGGTCATCTCTGACAGAGCTCCAGAGTTTCTCTATGAAGATGGGAGAACCTTCAAGAAGGACAACCATCTCTGCAGCACTCCACCAATCAGGCCTTTATGGTAGAGTGGCCAGACTGAAGCCACTCCTCAGTAAAAGGCCCATGACAGCCCGTTTGGAGTTTGCCAAAAGGCACCCAAAGGACTCTCAAACCTCTGATCTGAAACCTCTGATCTGATGAAACTAAGAATGAATGATTTGGCCTGAATGCCAAGCATCACTTCTGGAGGAAACCTGGCACCATCCCTACGGTGAGCCATAGTGGTGGCAGTATCATGCTGTGGGGATGTTTTTCAGCGGCAGGGACTAGGAAACAAGTACAGAGAGATCCTTGATGAAAACCTGCTCCAGAGCGTTCGAGACCTCAGACTGGGCCGAAGGTTCACCTTCCAACAGGACAACTACCCTAAGCACACAGCCAAGACAACGCAGAAGTGGCTTCAGGACAAGTCTCTGTCCTTGAGTGGCCCAGCCAGAACCGGGACTTTAACTTGATCGAACATCTCTGGAGAGACCTGAAAATTGCTGTGCAGCGACACTCCCCATCCAACCTGAAAGAGCTTGAGAGAATCTGCAGAGAAGAATGGCTGGGTTTCTGTACAGCACTTCGAGATATTAGCTGATGTACGAAGGGCTATATAAAATAAACTTGATTGATTGAATGGGAGAAACTCCCCAAATACAGGTGTGCCAAGCTTGTAGCGTCATACCCAAGAAGACTCGAGGCTGTAATTGCTGCCAAAGGTGCTTCAACATAGTACTGAGTAAAGGGTATGAATATTTATTAAAATTTCTTTGTCACTATGTTGTATTGTGTGTAGATTGATGAGGGGGTAAAAAACATTTAATCTGTTTTAGAATAAGGCCGTAGCGTAAACATTTTTTTTAAAGTCAAGGGGTCGGAATACTTTCCGAATGCACTGTAGTTCGAATTAGACTAGTATCTCTTTCTGAATATTAATACTTATTTAATACCAGGGGATTTTGAAAACACAAACTAAATCAACACACTACAATAAAATACTGTACTCTATTCATTGACTGTTGCTTTAAAATAATGCAATACATTCCCTTATCTCATTGGTATGCAGGGGTTTGGTAAGTACACTCACTGCACCTACAGTATGTTTCCAGTCATGTGATGTGTCTGTAACATGAGACTGAGGCAAAAGGCATTGGGAAACTCCACCGGAGAGTATTGTTGGACAAATGTTGAAATACTGAAATCCATAACTACTGCCTGACGTCATACTCTAGGCTTTCTGAAAGAAATTATAAATAAATTGACCCAATTGTGATTGCTTCAACCCACATGTTGTCAAGCACAGCAGTGACTCTTGTCCATGTACCTGAAGGCTATCGGTTATCAGTTGTTAGGTGTTTGTGTTAACCTAGCGTATCCACTAACAAAGCCAGTGTGCAGTAGGGCGGACCACTATTTGAAGCTGATACATCATCGCCTAGTACCCGCTGCTTGCATGGTTCAGTGGATCTGTCTGAGGTGGAGCAAGCAAGCCAAAAGTTATTTTCAATCCCAGTAACCAGGAAGTAAAATTAACCGCGACCGTCAGTCCTACCTGGGAATTGGGAAATCCCCAACCAGGAAGTGCAACTGTTTTTCTCACACCCAGGTTACTGTCTGTGTCTTTAACTGTTTCCAATCAAGCAGAGCGTTAAGGTTTAAGTGTCAAGTAATTGTTGTTACCTGAACTATCAAAGCATTTTTAACACAGACAGTTGACATTTGTGAGTGATTTTCAGGCTTTAGTCAATAGTAGTCTCTAAAAACCTAAAGAAAATTGTTCAATATGGAGCCCTATGTCTCACACATATTTAGGGTCCATATTCAAGTGTATCAGTAGGAGTGCTGTTCTAGGACATCATTTTTAGGTCATATTGGATAAGATGACATGGACAGGGGGGACCAGATCCTCGATCGCTACTCCTACTTTGAGACACCATATGAATATGGCACCAGTTCTTTCCAAAGTTGGATTACTGAACATTGTTGCCTTTAGCTTATCCATTTTGTTTATTTAAATGACAATTTCCATTGTCCATTTTCACACTGTGTACACAGGTCCATTTATTCAACGTTCATTTTTAATGTATTTGTCAATGTTTTAATTTAGTCTGCTGGGAGGTTTCCATGTTATGTGATATTGGGGATGTAGGTTGTGAAGTTTGAACAGCTTATGTAATAATTAGCCAGTCATGTAATATTTGTTTTAAGTGATTGATGGTTTTGTCTCAGGGATTTTTTTTTCCCACAGTTGATGGATTTGTTTTGTGTCCCCTGTTTGATTTGGGACAATATACCATATTTGACTAAAGCAATGTTATGCAACTGTCACGCCCTGACCTTAGATAACTCTGTTTTTCTATATATTTAGGTCAGGGTGTGACTAGGGTGGGTACGCTAGTTTTGTATGTCTAGGGGTGTTGTATGTCTGTTGGCCTGATATGGTTCCCAATCAGAGACATCTGTTTATCGTTGTCTCTGATTGGGGATCATATTTAGGTAGCCATTTTCCTCGTTTGTGTTGTGGGATCTTGTTCTATGTTTAGTTGCCTGTCTGCACTATTCGTATAGCTTCACGTTTCGGTTGGTTGTTTGTTGTTTTGTTAAGTGAGTTTCTGTTCATTAAAATTATGTGGAACTCTACTCACTCTGCGCCTTGGTCCGATCCTTACGACGAACGTGACAGCAACCCTTTATTATCATAGTGTCACCTGGCTTGTTTATCATGCAAAGGTATAGAATATGTTGTTTTTGTTTTGAAATATTAGTCATGTTAATGTGTACTAAGAAGACATTAACCATTAAGGCAGTGGAATAATTTGTGTCAAACAGAATTCCAATATGATGAAAGACCAAACATAAAGCGAACCATCTCTGCTTCTTACATCACCAACAACAGCTGTCCATGTAATCGTATTGATTATGATCTATACGGCAAAACTGATCCTAGATCAGCACTCCTACTCTGAGAAGCTTTATGAATAAAGGCCCTTGACTGGGACATAATAAAACACTTGGTGAAACATCTGCACATTTTATTTCCAGACCAACACATTCTAATGGAGCTGGAGAAGAAGAAGATCGTTGTCTTCACTCCCTCGAGACGCGTCGGTGGTAAACGGGTGGTCTGCTACGACGACCGTTTTATTGTGAAGCATGCCTACGAGTCGGACGGCGTGATCGTGTCCAACGACACCTATAGGGACCTGCAGGGAGAGCGTCCGGAGTGGAAGCGCTGTATCGAGGAGAGGCTGCTTATGTACTCTTTCGTCAATGACAAGTGAGTACTGGGGGGGTTGACAGTGGCAGGCATGAATTAAGGGGAGAAGATACAATGGTGAAGAGGCCAGGAATTCAATCCCCCCCCCCGGGCAGGGGGACCATACATGTGGTATGGGGGGTTTCAGCAGGTGACATCTGTCATTAATACTGATTTTGGACAGAAACATGAAATGTATAAACAGGTTTTTAACTTTTAATAATGTTTTTTATTAATCATGGATTGATGTAGAACTATTTGAGTAGAACTATGAGTCATGCACATAGTGCTCCAGTCAGGATTCAGCCCAGAAATAGCGAGCAACTTGGTTCCGAAAAGCAGATTTGACCTTTTAGAGCAGATACTGTCGTAGTGTAATATACTGTAAGGCCATGGTCACCAACTGGTCGATCTCCAAGGCATTCCTAGACGATCGCCAAACATTTCTGTAAAAAACCCAACGATAAAGCCTTGCGTTTCTGTTTTTTATTAGTCTCGCACTGTTGACTTTTAAAACCATGATTCAACAAATACAGCGACAAGCTGGTGTTTTTATGAGTGTGTTCCTGTTTACGTTCTTGCTCAGCACTCAACACTTTTTATTCAACACTTTTATTATCCATGAAATGCACGTTCATCCTACTCCCACTCGCGCCTCAACCAGCACTGAAGCTGTAATGAATGAGTAGGAAGGTGTATCGATAGGCTTGTCTGGTTATTATTAGCGGCTTGGGTCTTTTTTAATATCGAGGAATATTTAACTTTCTCTGTTCAAAGGAGTAACAACATGTATTTGTCCAGAGGCAGAAATAATGTTGTGCGACTCGAGTTTTGCCATTAGCTGGAAGACGGTGTCCCTTTTTGGTCTACGGAGGAAAGGGAAAGCGTAGGGACGTTAAGAGGTGAACCTTCAGTCTGCTGCTCTCTCCCTCTACTGAGACTGACCATCAGATGCAGGCACCATCAGCCCAGTAAAATACATTATTATTTAAATGTAGTTCACTCGGCTGTGCCTCACAAGTAATACAACAACTGATCTATTACCGGTGTGATTGTATAGCCTACCTAAAATCTATAAAAATGGTGGGAACAACAATACATTTGCAGGACAATTCAAGCAAAGCCAATATGCGGTGACAATGTATTGGGCCTATAGCCTACTGCATAAACCTAATTGTTACAGTACTGTTTTTAATAGGTTAATATTGCAAAGGCTTTTTTTATGTAATCTTCTAAAAAAAAATATCTGTGTGGTAGATCTCAGCTTGCATTTTGACTCAAAGTGATCTTGACTCAAAGGTTGGTGACCACTCCTGTATGGTTAGAGGATGATTAATGAGACATGTATTCATGTCATTATTTCAGACAGGAAAAGCAAACATTCCCTCTGACTGCACCACGTTTTATTGTTCTTGTCGATTTATAGATTAGATCCTCTATCACTTCTCTGCCTGTGTGGTTTTCTGATCAATATTACCCATTTCCCGGCCCAGATTCATGCCCCCAGATGACCCGCTTGGCCGTCATGGTCCCAGTCTGGAGAACTTCCTTAGGAAGAAGCCTCTACTACCAGAACACAAGCGCCAACTCTGTCCTTATGGTAAGATATCAACCATAGAGATATGTGTGTGAGGTACCATAGGGTTCTAATTTGATTGTCTGAACACTGAAGCTTAGTTTAAAACCTGTCTTGTTGAAACAAAGTACTAAGCTAGGATCAGGTCTCCATTAGGCATAACTGATGTTATATCAGCACTTCTAATCTGAGACTCATTGTGAAGAATCCAGATACTTTCTCCTGTAGAGTTAACAGTATTATTTTAGTTTATTTTAGATTTAGGTAGTAATACTGTAATAACTGTCATGTTTAGTAACTGTCATTTATGTTTTCTATTTCAGGTAAAAAATGCACCTACGGTGTAAAGTGTAAGTTCTACCACCCTGAGCGCACTCACCAATCCCACTCCTCGTTGGCTGACGAGCTAAGGGAGAAGGCAAGGCTCTCCTCGGCAAAAGAGGACCGGAATCCCATGATGTCACAGCTGAGGGGCCACCAGTCCGACCCGGGATCCTTTCCCTCCTATTCTCTGGAGAATGACCTGGAGCACAGGCTGACGTTAGAGCCCCGCGGTTCCCTGAGGGAGGGTCCCAAGAGCCAGGTAACTGAGAACATGTTGCTATACTGGGATGGGTTGCGCTCCAGTAGGAACCAGCAGGCCCGCAGCCCCACAGCAGTAGGCCAAGGACAGATGGACTGGCCCAGTATGCTCTCCCCATCCACTACTACTGACCTCCCCTATGCCAGCATCTCCCATGAGTGCCTGGACTCTGGTTTTGGCTCCTATGAGAGCCAGAGCCAGTACTCGGATGTGTCCCAAGGCCACAGCAAGGCCTTCAGGTCCAGGCAGCAGCAACAGCAGGGCTTCCCCTCTGGTTCCAGACATCCAGGCATGCATCCAGAGAGTCTGGCCCAGGACAGCCCCCAGCCCTGCAGGTGTTTCCATTTGGCTCCCTCCTCGGGTCCCCAGCAGCAGCACCACAGCAACCCACACCTCGAGTCCCACTCCCAATCCCAGCCGAGGTATGACACCTACTCGCCTCCTCTGTTCCCACCCAACATGCACCACTACAGCCTCCCCTGCAACTTCCAGCAAGATGGGGTGGGGGCACACCATTTCCACCCCCATCAGCACCCCCAGAAGTACTGGTCAGACCCCTTCCATGGCGGGGTCCCCCAGGCTAGGGCGTCCTGTAGCCTCCCCCCCGGCCCCCACCTCCATCAGCCCCCTACCCCGCATGGAGCCCCCCACTCATCTTACAGGGATCAGCAGGAACACGACTCCTGGGCCCAGCCACCTCCACCTTCTGCCTTTGACACAGAGAGAGAGGAGCTCCGTAAGAAACTGCAGGCCATCTTCAACCCCCACCAGGTGGATACGGTCATGGGAATGTTCCCTCACCTGATGGATGCCCAGAAGCTGGCTGCAGAGATCCTCAACCTCAAATCTCAGAGAGGTGCCTTCTGATGCCTCTAAGCATCTTGTCTAAGGAGTTGATTCAGGGTTGAGATAAGCTTGCACAACTCTAACTTCCACGTAAATCATTCATTGATGTCAATGGGATACTTGGGTGAAAATGTGCCTTGGGTAATTCTCTTGCGCTTTTCCTTTAATTTACTCTAACGGTTTGAACCGTTTGAATGTGAGAGGGCAACATTTTGTTGTCAATGTTGTCCTTTCTTCGCGGTCATGTGCTTGCATAGCTTATGTGAAATCCTTGACAGGTAGTGTGTTCACAGTTTGGGAGAAGTGTGGAGAATCGGGATGAATCCCCTGTCGTGTTTAACTGGATTATTTGCGATTTTTGACTTATTGAAGTTGTATATTATAACAGTGTCGTCAAATCTTGCCTCTAGACTCAGTACCACGGCAAACGTGAATCTAGAGTGTTTGACTGTTGATTCATATTGTATCATCATTTGGGATATGCGGTATGTGATCTCTCATTTGTCTGAAATTCAGCTCTCATGCAATAAGAAATAATTGTCTAAAATAATGTCCTTGTCTAAAATGCCACCTTTTTACTATGTTTTTTTAAATATTGTGGTTCTGATGGCCGTAATGTATTTCCTGTCTCATAGACAAATATTCGGTATTCCATCTCTTTATGCAGTGTGGAATGCAATGGTATAAAGCTACGCCCAAAGAGCCCCAAACACTATACAGTATCCTTTTAACCAAGAGTATATGTGGAAGTTGCCAAAGAAATCAATTAATGTTGGAGAAGCACTTTTTGTCATTGATCCAAATGTTCTAATTCCCTCATAGACCAGAATGTGACGTTTTCAGCAAGATTAATGTATAAAAATATGTGTACTGTAATATGTACTGTATGGCTTGTGAGGGTCTCTTGTATCACCAAAGACTGGGTAAATCGAATAGATATTTTAAAGTAACTGTCCAGTGTTTCCAGATTTTTATGAAATATGACCTATAATTAATTACAATACAGTATGAGTGAAATAGTTTTCCCTCCAATGTTTTAAGTATGTTTAAAAAGCAGCTTTTCTGTGTTGGAAGGGTGTGGGTGTACATCGTTTTTTTTTTTATATATATATTCATGCGAATAGACTGCTGATTGGCCAGCTCAAGCTCTTCAAGAGGATGACATCATCCTCTGAGGAAATATTTTATAAAATGCTTGCTGTTTGTTTGAGTTTAAGGGTCTTTTTTTTTTAAATGGTTTCTCCAATTAATGCTTTGGCCACATACGAGTATAATATGAGTCATCAACATTATTTGGGTATGAGTTAACAGAATAACTTTTTTTAAAGTGAGATTTTCACTGGACAATTACTTTAACTATGTTTCTATGATAGTTGCTGGCTATCCACTTTGTAGATTTTTAAGTGCCTAAACATGTCAAATGTATAATTCAATTATCATGGACATTTGGAGTAGAGTTCTTGGTCTAAACAAATTGTTAAACTTTTTATTTTATTTAACTTTTTATTGAACAGTACGGTAAGTACTAGCTAGGTATTTAAAGTCAGAATGTTGTTATTATGCTATCTCATGGTACCACCACCTTCAAATCAGGTTATTAGTATTAACGCAGTCATAACTACAAGGTACTTGAAATAATTAACAGGTAACACTAGGCATTTTATTTCTCAGCAATTATTATATCTTTTTAGAGTAGGCCACTTTGTTTCTTCAGACTACAAATAGCTACTATACCAAATAGTTCAATTTGTTGCCAAGTATTTACCAGTACCTAGTACTTATCTGTAATAAAGGTTTACTCACTCATTTTCTATTCATTTATATAGCACTTAACCACTGCCTTTGAATGTTGGGAAATCATGTTACACTAAAATGAGAGGTTTGAAATATACCTGTCTGTATTTTCTAATGTCATGTCTCTGTATTGTCTCAAGCTACCGCACAATGATATGGCACGTCCATTGTGTCTCTTGTTTCAGTGCCTGACAGTGTAGACAGTCATATGCTCCATGATGAGGATCTGATGATGACCATAGCTCAGGGCTCTCCAACCCTGTTCCTGGAGAGCCACCCTCATGTAGGTTTTAGCGAGATGAAGTTCTTGCCACAAAGTCAACAGAAACCACGTACCAATTTCGTTCTTGTCAACTTTCCCGGCTATTCCATTATCGCTAGACAACTAGATAGTATCTGTCTAGCAGCTAGCCACGTCATGCTTGCTCTTTGAAGATGTTTCCATCCAAAAAGTGTCGCTTTGCTAACAATCTTAACTCCTCCTCCACATTTACTGGATTGGTTGAACAGTGCAGAAGAGAACCTCTCCAAACAGTTAATTTTTTTTCTCATGACCCGAATGTGGGGTGTCCCGCTCAGGTGTTTTACGCCTGCTACGATAGGTTAGCTAAATAACATTTAAATATGCCATGTCATGTAGATATTTTAGACATGTTGTGAGACATGTGATGGCATGTCCCTGTCATTCTGTAAATATACATTAGGCACACAGTGTAACAAAGAATCTTCATTTAATTGAATGTCATACAGAGTTACCTTTAAGTGTAATTCCACCATTTTATTATCCTCATATTCATTATTATGGTGCTGAACAGGAGGGTAAAATGTGGTGAGATACCTCGATTCAAGCGTTAACCGGCGATAGCCGACATCTGCATAGCTGATATTTTTTGACGGTGTCGGAGGTGTAACTGCATTGGAGATGTCAAATCAGTGAGCAGCTGCTCTTGATCATTGTCAGGAAGAAGCACCCGTTCCACTCGCGTTAGAAGTTCAGAATGAGAAAGTGTAGGCTAAATAGAACATCATTAAATGAAATAATGAGGATTTCTATCAGCCTAATCTAGGTGTAGATTACATATCACATTCCAGTGTTCGAACTTGTAAACAAGGCTGCATAGGAGTTCTCTTAATGCGACTCAGTGCAACCAATGGCAATGTCCGCTTTCGGTATAATGCCAGGAGCCGCTTGTGGATTTGACAGCTCTAACGCAGTTCCACCTCCGACCAAAACAACCGCTATGCAGATGTCG
This sequence comes from Salvelinus namaycush, assembly GCF_016432855.1. Lineage (NCBI taxonomy): Eukaryota > Metazoa > Chordata > Actinopteri > Salmoniformes > Salmonidae > Salvelinus > Salvelinus namaycush. The sequence continues at coordinate 6,732,486 of NC_052343.1, read as the reverse complement.
GCTAAAGCAGATCTGATTGGATAGACCCGGAAGTCTCCTTTTTGAAGGGGCAATCAGCAGTTGAAACATTAACAAAGCGTCCTCCCAGCCCATTTTGCTAAAAAGCTGAGGGGCGGGGCTGGAGAAATACTCTCAAATTCAGAGAAAGCGCTATGGAGGCAAGGACTGACAATCCATGATATCAAAATGATAGCTTCAACTATGTTCTGGGGCTATATAGTGTTAACATTTACTTTGTTTACAAACATGGGAGTAAAATATTTTTATTTGTGGTTCTGACGGGGTACTACAGTTGAACTCATGAGGCATTAATAAGTTATATTCTTCAAGAATCACTGGGTATATATCATTAATTTATCAATCCAAAAATGGATGTTGCAAAATTGCACCTTTTTAAGGCTTAGACTCAAGCCAGATTTGATGAAGCTAGTTATTGAATATGCCAAGCTAACATGCATCATGCTCATGCTCTTCCGCACATCGGCCTCCTCACTCTCTATCCCATACACACACCCTATATTCTTTGAAAATCCAGCATAGGTTTTCAAATCTGATCGTTGTGCGGCTATGATTCACATTGCAAGCTTTAGCAAAACACTCAAACTGAATTCCAGACTGTTTTCTCTGTTTTTAAGCCGGTGACATGCAGCCTCAGATCTCAAGCCTCCACTCCCAAGCCCTACGGGTTTCCCTTTGCCCTGTATTTTAAGGAATGCTATTGTAGGTACTTGAAAACCTCCCACTAATATTCCCCTTTCAGATCTGTACAGGTATGTGACTGTAGTGCATTTTCATGTCATATTCTGAGTTCACTGAGTTATAGAGATACCAAGATGGGGGCTGCCTTTCCCTAAGTGACACAAGGCTACTTGCCCTGAGACATGACTGTAGACCTTATTAAAGTCAGCCGTGTGTTGGGGCAAGCAGCCATGTCTCAGAGAAAGGGGCTGCTTTATTGTCAGACCGTGAAGGCTTTGTAGAAACAAACAGATGTGATATTTCTGACTACATGTATAGAATGTGAACGGCAAAAAAAATGGGGTCCTGTGTGGCTCACTTCCTGCAGCGCAACATGCCAGGATTGTGGGTTCGATTCCCGCTGGGGCCATCCATGTGAAAATGTATGCAAGCGCAACTGTAAGTCCCTTTTGGATAGAATTGTCTGTTACATGGCATATACTATATTATCTCGATGTTATGTGTGCTATTGTCCTTCTACAAATATTTAGGAGGCGTATTTTAATGCTTATCCTATAATTATAAACTAAATCAACGTTTAGCACATTATTGCGCACATGTTACATATCATCAAATATATTGTGGCAAAAAATAACATGCAGTAGCATACAAGTAGCTAAATAAAACTTGATTAAAAGAAACATGAAAGACTGATGTATTTATCTTTTAATACAGTCATCTCATTTGAAGCATCGGTATATTCTTCGCTTGTTAGTAACGATTGCAAAGAAATTAGAAAGGTAATTGTAGGAATCACATTCGTTTTGAAGTTATCGGCGGTCACAGAAAGACGGATAAACATCTGGATGTTGTGTTTAGCGTAGATCTGTGAATACAGTGACGCAGAAGGGCAAAAACGCCTCTAAAGACGCACTTAGCCGTTCTAAGTGCGGTCTGAGGCAATCATTAAATAACAATCGTTTTTAAGAGCAGCTTTAGAAACGATGGTTTTGGGAAACAGCTCGTAGATTTAACGATGCTCCTACGAAGGTTCTAAAGATGAATTTAGCCATAAGATACTCGTGGGAAACCGGGCCAAGGTACGGTACAGTGTGACTCATAAAGGTACAGTGTGACTCATAAAAATAGTTCATAAATAGTTGCACAACCTAGTTACAGGAAATGAGGGTAACTCTTTTTCACAAAGATGCTCTGCTTGAGGAAATGGATAGAATTTATTTCGCAATGATCAATCGATCAGTCAAATACAACTCAAGATAGGAGTCATTTGTACACACTATGCACAATTTGAAACATATATATATATTACCCTTATTTGACCAGATTCTCGTTTACAGCAACAACCTGGGGAAGAGTTGCAGGGAAAAAGGGTTGAATTAATTGAAGCTGGGAATGAATAGATGGTGCATGATGCATAGCATACCACATAACTTAGATCTGAGACACTTCTTTATAGTACTGCACCTGTTGTTCCATGTGTAAACACTTCATGCGAACTCTGGCGATCCTATTATCAAACATTTGTACAATGCCCAGTACAATAACCAATAATCCAGTAATAGCAAGAGCTTGATGAAACTCGTCTTGGTCATTCAATAAGTCATTTCATTGACATCTGCGTTAAAGTGATAGATAAAGGGATAGTTCACAAAAATAAACAAAAACTTCAACAACAAAAAGTGAATTATCACTTTAATGCTTGGATATCTCCAGAATCGATGTATGTTATGACACCTCATGAGTGTGAGCTTTTATTTTGGAGTCCTGAATTAGAAATGCTAATCACATGATCCAGCCGTTTTGACAGTATCGTAAATCATGATTTTTAATATATTTGTGTAAATCTCTCATTGTAAGGCATTCACAGGTCAACTGATATCATTGAACAGCATAATATTAGATAAGGGGAACCTGAGTTTACAAATGACAAAATGTATACTTATTTTATTTATTTAATTAACAAAGTTAGGCAACACCTAATTCCCCTGTATGAAAAAGGAAATGCCCCCTTACACTCAATAACTGGTTGTGCCTCCTTTAGCTGCAATAATCAGTCTCTCACATCGCTGTGGAGAAATTTTGGACCACTCTTCCATGCAGAACTGACTCCTTCTATTAAGGCAAGTCGTACTGGTCCTGAGTCAGCAAAGCATCCCCAAACCGTCACACTACCACCACCATGCTTGACCGTTGGTATGAGGTTCTTGCTGTGGAATGCAGTGTTTGGTTTTTGCCAGACATAACCCATAACCCTGAACCTTATACCAACGGTCAAGCATGGTGGTGGTAGTGGGATGGTTTGGGGATGCTTTGCTGTCTCAGGACCTGGTCAACTTGCCTTAATAGAAGGAACCATGATTTCTGCTTTGTATCGGAGAATTCTACAGGAGAATGTCAGGTCATCCGTCTGTGAGCTGAAGCTGAAGCGCAGCTGGGTCATGCAGCAAGACAATGATCCAAAGCACACAATCAAGTCTACATAAAAAGCAACACATTTGAAGTTTTGAAATGGCCTAGTCAAAGTCCAGAACTAATCCCAATTGAGATGTTGTGGCAGGACTTGAAACGAGCAGTTCATGCTTGAAAACCCACAAATGTCACTGAGTTAAAGCAGTTCTGCATGCAAGAGTGGGCCAAAATTCCTCCACAGCGATGTGAGAGACTGATTAACAACTACAGGAAGCATTTGGTTGCAGTCATTGCAGCAAAAGGTGGCACAACCAGTTTTGAGTGTAAAGAGGGCAATTACTTTTTCACACAGGGGAATTGGGTGCTCCATAAATGTGTTAATTAAGCAAATCAAATAAGTATACATTTTTGCTGTAATTTGTAAACTCAGGTTCCCTTTATCGAACATTAAGTTTTGGTTAAAGATCTGATAACATTCAGTATCAAAAATATGCAAAAACAGATCAAATCAGAAAGGGGGCAAATACTATTTCACAGCACTGTATGTTCTAGTATTTGTCATTGGGAGACTCTAAATGTTTATTGCACATCCATAATTCCAAATATTTCTATTGGCTATGTCATGAACAAGATATACTGTATAGTGTACTTTTATCGAAATGCATAATAAGCTAATACTATTTGATGCTACAAGAGTGTTACATTATTTCTGAACACAAAGAAAACAGTGTTAGTGCTCATCCCACATATACCACTGTATACATGTACAGCATATACTACTGTATATAGTATTTATAATTTTGTTCTCCTCTTTTTCTTTTGCCAATGTTGGTCATTAATACAGGGCCGATATTGACAGTTCCTTGATCTTCGAAGCATGTTGGTTGTACATCAGAGGTGCAATATTCCCAGTAAACTTGTGCCTATACACTACCGGTCAAAAGTTTTAGAACACCTACTCATTCAAGGGTTTTTCTTTATTTTTACTATTTTCTACATTCTAGAATAATAGTGAAGACATCAAAACTATGAAATAACACATATGGAATCATGTAGTAACCAAACAAGTGTGCCAAAACTCTTGGCATTCTCTCAGCCAGCTTCATGAGGTAGTCACCTCATGCATTTCAATTAATAGATGTGCCTTCTTAAAAGTTAATTTGGGGAATTTCTTTCCTTCTTAATGCATTTCAGCCAATCAGTTGTGTTAGACAGAAGATAGACCTATTTGGTAAAAGACCAAGTCCATATTATTGCAAGAACAGCTCAAATAAGCAAAGAGAAACGACAGTCCATCATTACTTTAATACATGAATGTCAGTCAATACGGAACATTTCAAGAACTTTGAAAGTTTCTTCAATTGCAGTCGCAAAAACCATCAAGCGCTATGATGAAACTGGCTCTCATGAGGACCGCCACAGGAATGGAAGACCCAGAGTTACCTCTGCTGCAAAGGATAAGTTCATTAGAGTTACCAGCCTCAGAAATTGCAGCCCAAATAAATGCTTCACAGACACATCTCAACATCAACTGTTCAGAGGAGAATCAGGCCTTCATGGTCGAATTGCTGCAAAGAAACCATTACTAAAGGACACCAATAAGAAGAAGACACTTGCTTGGGCCAAGAAACGCAAGCAATGGACATTAGACAGGTGGAAATGTGTCCTTTGGTCTGGAGTTCAAATTGGAGATTTTTGTTTCCAACCGCCGTGTCATTGTGAGACACGATGTGGGTGAACGGATGATCTCCTCATTTTGTATTTCCAACCGTAAAGCATGGAGGAGGAGGTGTTATGGTGTGAGCGTGCTTTGCTGGTGACACTGTCTGTGATTTATGACCTAACACACCTCCAGGCTGTGTAAGGGCTATTTTACCAAGAAGGAGAGTGATGGAGTGCTACATCAGATGACCTGGCCTTCACAATCCCCCGACCTCAACCCAGTTGAGATGGTTTGGTATAAGTCGGACCGCAGAGTAAATGAAAAGCAGCCAACAAGTGCTCAGCATATGTGGGAACTCCTTCAAGACTGTTGGAAAAGCATTCCAGGTGAAGCTGGTTGAGAGAATGCCAAGAGTATGCAAAGCTGTCATCAAGGCAAAGGGTGGCTATTTGAAGAATCTCAAATATAAAATATATTTTCATTTGTTTTACACTTGTTTGGTTACTACATGATTCCATATGTTATTTTATAGTTTTTATGTCTTCACTATCATTCTACAATGTAGAAGATAGTAAAAATAAAGAAAAACCCTTGAATGAGTAGGTGTTCTAAAACTTTTGACCAGTAGTGTAAGTTTACTTTCAGAGACCATTCGTAATTGATGCCAAAGAGTCCATATGATTCATCCAGATGTGACCCTCCACCATAGAGACTGTGATGTCATCACTCCCAGGCCATCAACAGCTTGGTGAATGGCACAAAGGCACCGTGGCCAGCCTTGCTGCAAGGGAAGGGAAAAAGACAGTCACCACATGGCAGTTAGATTTCAATACCTTAGAGTAAAAATTAGGCAGACCATTGGGTAATATAGCACAGTGTTATAAAAATATCCCTACTAAATATCATATTTCCCGATAAAGAGAATAAATACACTACATGACCCAAAGTATGTGGACACCTGCTCGTCAAACATCTCATTCCTAAATCATGGGCATTCATATGGACTCTTCTGGGAAGACTTTTCATGTTGGAACATTGCTGCTGGGAATTGTTTCCATTCAGCCACAAGAGCATTAGTGAGGTTGGGCACTGATGTTGGGTAATTAGGCCTGGCTCGCGGTCGGCGTTTCAATTCACCCCAAAGGTGTTCGATGGGGTTGAGGTCAGGGCTCTGTGCAAGCCAGTCAAGCTCTTCCACACAGATCTCAACAAACCATTTATGTATGGATCTCGATTTTTGCACAGGGGCATTGTCATGCTGAAACAGGAAAGGGCCTTCCCTTCCCTAAGTACAGAATCGTTTAGAATGTCATTGTATAATGTAGTGTTACATTTTCCCCTCACTGGAACTAAAGGGCCTTGCCCGATCCATGAAAAACAGCCCCAGACCATTATTCCTCCTCCAACAAACTTTACATTTGGCACTATACATTGCGGCAGGTAGCATTCTCCTGGAATCCGCCAAACCCAGTGTGATCAATCACTCCAGAGAACGCATTTCCACTGCTCCAGAGTCCAATGGCGGCGAGCTTTACACCACTCCAGCCGACACTTGGCATTGCGCAGGTCCCGATGAACAGTTGCTTCCGATGGCAGTTTGGAACTCGGTAGTGAGTATTGCAATCAAGGACAGACGATTTTTACGCGCTACGCACTTCAGCTCTCGGCGTTCCTGTTCTGTGACCTTGTGTGAGCTACCACTTGGCAGCTGAGTCGTTGTTGCTCCTAGACGTTTCCACCAGGACAGCTTTAGCTGGGCAGAAATTCGACGAACTGACTTGTTGGAAAGGTGGCATCCTATGACGTTGCCACGTTGAAAGTCACTGAGCTCTTCAGTAAGGCCATTCTACTGTCAATGTTTGTCTATGGAGATTGCATGGCTGTGTGCTCGATTTTATTTTCCTCTCAGCAACGGGTGTGGCTGAAATTGCCGAATCCACTCATTTGAAGGGGTGTCCACATACATTTGTATGTATAGTGTACTTTTATCGAAATGCATAATAAGCAATTACTATTTGATGCTACTAGACTATTATTGTATTTCAGAACACAAAGAAAACAGTGTTAGTACTCATCCCACATATAACATTGTATACATGTACATAGTATTTCATATCATTTGGTTCTCCTCTTTTGACAAACACGTGCTACTCACGCTTGCTTTGAGGTTGATATTTGCATGTTTTTAAGTCAACCAATGACAACGTCAGCAGCACATGTCAAAGTGTGTCTTGAGCACGGAACCATATTTGTTATATTCTTTTTTTTTACAAAATACAATCAAGTCGATAATACAGTGATAAGACAAGCATAAAAACGGAGGGTGATGTACAATCATGACGATACTCAAAACGAAAAACACACGATGTAACACATTTGGACAAGACAGTTATCAGCAATGCCATGGTGTAGTATTCTAATACAAAAATAAATAAGGAAAAACATTGTTTGCTTACACTCCATGGCATATGGATCATTTTACCCTTATAGTAGCATATGTTAATTTTAATTTATATTGTTCAATAACAACGTTGTGGACTTTCTCAAATAAATATTGCCTGGCTACCCAAATAATATAATATTGCAGACACTTTTATCCAAAGCGACTTACAGTCAAGTGTGCATTCATTTTATGTGTGGGTGCCCCCGGGAATGGCTAATTCATTTTTTAAATAGGTTGGCTGTTAGAGATGTAGAACTTTGTGTTTTGAATATGAATATTTTACCTAGCACAAGTATTGTGTCATTAATTGAGGGGATAGGGACATTGACGTCACCCAAGATGATAAGTTGGGGGTTAATACGTAGTGGTAGATGGTGATGGGAAAGCCAGCCTTGAACCTGTAGCCAAAATTAGCTCACTGTCTGACAGTACCAAAACAGATGCATTATGTCCTCCTCCTCTTCATTACCGAACCTTCATTTAGAGTCTTGCTCAATACACTAAATGGACAGCATTTTCTTTGTTGACAGCTAGAAAGAATCACACACAGCAGAGTAAGAGAGAGAATATCTGCACATATGTGATGTAGTATGCAATTTTCGGGTACCACTTTTTGCTTGTGGGCACTACTTTCAGAACTACTGGCTAAGAATAATACAAAAGTAACTGAAAGTCTCTTGAGTATCTATTGATGTGTTGTATGTGAAATTGAAGACCTGCTTCCATGGTATTGGGTTCCATGGTATTGGGATCTTTCCAATACGTTTGAAATTTGTATGGAATTGCAGATAGGCGATGGAAAGTGAGTTGGTATATTTCAGAGTTGATTTTAGCTTTTTGAATCCATTTTTTTGTTTTTTTTATAGTAGGATTGCATACAGTTAAATTATGCTTTACTTTCTTCATCTTAGCTTTCCATGTGGGGGATATAGCAGAGAGCAATTGAGCATACATATGATTTGTACAAACATCCCCGTAGGCTCTAAACACTGTTTCAAAATCAAACAACTTTCCATTCATGTCCACAATGTCATTTAGAAAATAAATAGATTTTTCAATAAACAATTATTTCAAATTGTTACTTGTGTGTATGAGCGGCCTGGAGGCCCGACTACTGTAAACAACAGGATTCAGTGGATAACTTATTTCAAGTAAATAAACCCTTCAGTTATAACTAAAAGCACTGTTGAAACTTTTCCTGTCACCTCTAAAAATAGAGACATATTTATACTCGACAGCAGATCTCTAGCAATTCTACCAATGTAAAAATGTAAGGATGAAACATCCCTTATTTACAGAATAACTGATTTAAGACTACAAATTCTTGGTAAATGAAGAGTTACCATTCAAAGTAGCACTGTCCCCTGTGTGTGCCATCTTGCTGCCCGTGTTCAAGTGATTCCAGCTCCACTCCCATATGGAAGTCTGGCTCCCCCTCCAGGTGGCCCAGGTAACGAACCGTGCCTGTGCTGATCCGTCCCGAGGGCAGCAGGACTCGAACCCGGTGTCCCGTCTGCAGGTCCAGGGGGGAGTGAGGCACAAAGACCCGGTGTGGACCGGTGTAGCTCCGCCAGGAGCTCCCACTGGGGGGACGGAAGGTTTGCTCTTTTCAGATGGCTTAAAATGAATAGGATTTAAAGGGACATTACACTATAAAATCAACGTTTTCAGATCAGACCTGGGTTCAAATACAATTCAATTACTTTCAAAGACATTTTGAAGTAAGGATTTTGATATTTTTCTTTTGAATATTGGAATGCATTTGAAAATGCTCAAATATACAGGCAGTGTATTTTCAAATACAAATATTTAAATACTCCATGCATTTAAACCCAGGTCTGTTTGGTCCTAGGGGTGTTTGAAATAATGAATTTGGAAACAAATATTTGAAAATTGTTTTAAATAGTAGGCTATAGGATTATTTAAAAAGAATACTTTTAAATACTTCAAATCTAAGTGGTCAATTTTAGCCACATTATTTTTAAATACTCAAATAAATATTTAAATAACAAATACTTAACTACGCATGTATTTTAACCCAGGTCTTTGGGCTATGTTTACACAGGCAGCCCAATTATGATCTTTGTTTCACTAATTGGTCTTTTGACCAATCAGATCAGCTCTGAAAAAGATCTCATGCGATTGGTCAAAATACCAATTAGTGTAAAAAATATCAGAATTGGGCTGGCTGTGTAGACAGCCTTACAGACCTCAAAAGTAGTCCTTTTTTGCGTAGATCCAGCTACATGCCTCAACTCCAAATGAATGGAAAAGATAAGCACTGCAAATCTGGAAATTACATGGTGCTTTCCATGGACCAATTTTGAGGTCTGAAAACAAGTGTCAAACATAGATTTTTAAGTGTAATGGCCTTTTGACACAGCTGGGAACAGGTGAAGAGAAATGGCTCTACCTGGTGGCTGTAGACAGAGCAGAAATGGGTCTGGAGCCAAATGCTGATTTCAATGAGACCTGGCTGCCAGACAAGCTGCTTTGGCATGTGTCGCCTGTTGATGACATCCTCTCAGACCCTTTGCTTCGGTTGGAATGGCTCAAGCTGCCTGTTATTTTAAGTAATGGATAAGATTATTCTTTGCTATTCAAAATGCAGATATTAAAGGGAGATTACACTTCAGAATAAACATTTGTCCGATGTTTTCAGACCTCAAAACTAGTCCAATGGCAAGATGAATACATGTTCCAAGACTGGGTGTATAGATCTAGTTATATGCCTTAACCACAAATTAATGGAAAAGATGAGCACCGTATAAAATCTGGAAGTAGGAAAACGCTTATCCTTTCTATTAATTTGGGATTAAAGCATATAGCTTGATCTACGCAACAAATGGCCTGTGACGTGGACCTATCTGAACACTAGTCTACTTTTGAGGTATGGAAACATCTGACAAACTTTTATGTTGGAGTGCAATGTCCCTTTAAATCCCATATGATGATTACAGCAAATCAAGTACTGTTGATCATGTGATTTACTTGAGCTGTCCTGGTCCTTTCCATCGTAAGACTGTCTGTTTTCCACCTCTGACTCGCCAAGGTCCTCGAAGCTGCCCACCTGATGTAAACTTCCAGGCCTGGCTACAGTCTCAGAGATCAGCTGATCAAAATGAAACAAAGCTGTCATCAAATTATTATTATGACTAAATTATGAAATACATACACACATAATCATACAGGCGTGCACAAACACACACACACACACTCAGACACACGTTACGTTACGTTAGTTCATCGTATCCGATGATGACTTCCACTTCTGAGTTAACGGTCAATTCTTTGGTGACTGTAGAGTCCAATCCGAAATTCACAAACTTTATTGCAGGTGAGGCATATGCAGTCTGTGTTGGCGGGGGCAGGCGTGGTTGTAGGTCTCCTGTGTTGCTTTTCCTGTCTCTTTGTGCTCCTCCCCTCCCACCTCTGCACACTGCTCTGGCAGAGCTGCCACCAGGTGGAACGGTCAGCAGCAAAATCCTCCAGGTCTGTGGGTTTGATGTTGCACTTCTTCAGCAATGTTTACAGCTGGTCCTTGTAGCGCTTCATCTGCCCCCATCTGCAGACCGCCAGCCAAGATGTAGCTGGCCCCCCCTGCAGACCGCCGGCCAAGATGTAGCTGGCCCCCCCCCTGCAGACCGCCGGCTAAGATGTAGCTGGCCCCGCCTGCAGACCGCCAGCCAAGATGTAGCTGCCCATACAGGATTTTCCGCTGCAAGCGCTCCTGAGACAGTGCAGTTGGTGTTGGGTGACCATGGCCTCCATACTCTTGCAGTTGGTCTTACAGTAGCAAGTATTTCTGTATGGGGCACACGGTCACACCAGGTGATTCCCAGGATGCGATGCAGGCATCTTCTGTGGAATCGCTCAAACTGCTTGTTGTGGCAACTGTAAGTGACCCAGGATTCACAGCTGTAAAGAAGTGTGGTGATGCAGACGGCTTGATAGATGGCGACTTTGGTGTGGAGGTGGAGATCCCTGTTTTGGAAGACCCTGCATCTGAGTTTCCCGAAGGCAGCTGATGCTTGCTTGATCCTATTTTTAATTTCGAGGTCGATGCTGCAGTCCTCTGAGAGGATGCTGCCCAGATATTTGAAGGATGTGACTATTGCCAGTGATGTGTGTTCAATGGTGAAGACAGGCATGGTGGGTGGAGGGCTGGATCTCCATTGTCAGACCCCCTCTGTCTTGGCGGTGTTGCTAGACAGTCCCATCCTGCTATATACCCTCACGGACTGAAGGTCTTCCGGAGTGTGGGCCACAAGACCACAGTCATTAGTATACTGCAGTTCAAGAACCCGCTCCGTCAAAACCTTGGTGGTTGCTTGGAGCCTCCTGATGTTGAGTAGGTTTCCATCTAGCCTGAAGTCCACCGCAACCCTGCTGCTATCCTCAGGCTCCTTGTGGAGAAGCTGGGTGACACATAGGAGGAAGATGTTAAAGAGTACAGGTGCCAGCACACACCCCTGCCTCATACCGATGCTTACTCCAAAGGGCACTGACTCCTGCCCTCCTATGGACACCCGAGCCATCATCCTATCATGGAACTGGCAAAGGATGTTGACAAATTTGTCTGTACAGCCAAATTTGAGTAGTATGCCCCATAGTAGTTCCCTGCTCACTGTGTCAAAGGCCTTTGAGAGGTCGACAAAGGCCATGAGAAGGTCCTGATGTTGTTCACAGCACTTCTCCTGGAGTTGCTGTGCAGTGAATATCATGTCAACCGTACTCCTGTTCTTTCTGAAGGCGCATCAGGACCTTGCCGGCAACAGCCAGAAGGGGTATCCCCCGGCTGTTGTCGCAGATGGACTTGGCACCCTTGTTCTTATAGATGGTGACAACGTTTGCATCCCACCACTGTTGTGGGACGATCTCCCCATCCCAAACCTCAGTGATGTACTGGTGGAGCGTTCTGGTGCACAAGTAACCTCCCTTCTTCAGTAGCTCTGCCGGGATGCTCTCAGCGCCAGGAGCGCTGTTGTTCTTGAGGGAACGGATAGCTGATAACACCTCTTGGAAGGTTGGTGAATGGTGGATGTCTTGAATGGGTGGACAGACAGGCAGTTCTTCCAGGATGGAGTGGTCTGTAGGAGAACGCTGATTAAGTTGTCACGATCTTTCAAGATCGAACCCAGAAGCAGACCAGGACAAGGAGCGTAGGAAGAAGGTGAGTATTTATTTACAGTGAAATGTGAAAAGGTAGATATATCCAGATGGCGTAGCGGGCAGCGGTGGTGAGTAGATGAGAGGAAATAGGTGAATCCAATGTAGTAGCAGAATCCTCTGTCAACCAGGCGGGAATGGAGTGAATGATCCAGGTGAGTAACTGAAGACAAAACAAACGGAGGTAAGTTCAAGGCAAGCAATACGTAAATGAAAACAACAAAACAAATTCTATCCAACTGGAGTCTGGTACTCAGGCACAACATACTGTTCATGGCTAACGATCCGGCAGGGAATGGAAGTCAGGTCAGAGCTTTTGAAGGGTAGAGATGATGATCAGGACAGGTGTGCAGATTACTGACGGGAAACAGGTGCGGGTGAAATCAATCTCCCAATGAGCTAATTCGCCCGGCAACCAGACAGGGTGCGTTCCAGGACACCTGAAACACACTCCAGGACAGACACACAGGCAAACCCAGACTCAGGAAGCGGGATTCGTGACAGTACCCCCCCTCCGACGAACGCCACCGGGCGGACTACCTGGAGCGCCAGGATGGAGGCGGTAGAAGTCACGAATCAGGTCGTCATCCAGAATCTGTCGCCGAGGAATCCAACTCCTCTCCTCTGGACCATATCCTTCCCAGTCCACTAGAAACTGGTACCCTCGACCCCGCCGTCTGGAGTCCATGATGCGGCGCACCGTGTAGACAGGACCACCTCCGATCATCCGAGGAGGAGGAGGACGAGGAGGAGGAGGCAACAGAGGACTGAGGTGAACCGGCTTGAGACAGGAGACATGAAAAGTGGGATGCACTCTAAGTGTTGCAGGCAACTTGAGTCGAACCACCACAGGATTTATGATTCTCTCCACTACAAACGGACCAATGAACTTAGGTGACAACTTCCTTGACTCCGTCCGTAGAGGAAGATCCCGTGTAGCCAACCAAACCTTATCTCCAACCGTATAAGCTGGGGCAGGAATACGGCGACGGTTCGCCTGTATCTGATACCGGTCAGAAACTCTAAGGAGAGCCTTCCTGGCCCGATGCCAGGTCCGGTGGCAACGACGAATATGGGTCTGGACAGAGGGAACCGAGAGATCCCTCTCCTGAGAAGGAAACAAAGGAGGTTGGTATCCGTAAAGGCATTGGAAGGGGGACATCCCAGTGGCAGATGAAGGAAGGGTATTATGGGCATACTCAACCCAGGGTAATTGAGATGACCAAGAGGTGGGATCAGAGGAGACAAGACAACGCAGCGTGGACTCCATCTTCTGGTTGGCTCTCTCCGCTTGACCATTAGATTGTGGGTGAAATCCAGAAGTGAGACTGACTGTAGCTCCAATGGCCAAACAGAAGGATTTCCAGACAGCAGAGGTAAACTGAGGACCACGGTCAGACACAATGTCACTGGGCAATCCGTGAACCCTGAAAACCTCCCTGACCAGGATCTCGGACGTCTCCGTAGCCGATGGAAGCTTGGAGAGAGGAACAAAATGAGCAAACTTGCTGAATCTGTCCACAATGGTCAGAATGACCGTGTTCCCAACAGAAGGGGGCAATCCCGTGACAAAATCCAGGGCCAGATGCGACCAAGGTCGCCGAGGAATAGGTAGGGGGTGAAGAAGCCCAGAGCTGGGCCGATTGGTACTCTTGTTCTGGGCACAAACAGGACATGCGGCAACAAACCTCCGGGTATCTTCTCCCATGGCAGGCCACCAAAAACGTCTGCGCAGTAGTGCCATAGTCCGAGCAACGCCAGGGTGACAAGCTATCTTGCTGGCGTGGGACCACTGAAGGACAGCAGAACGGACCGACTCGGGTACGAACAACCGACCGGGTGGACCGTTACCGGGGCCGGGCTGCGTCCGAAGGGCCGCCATCACATCCTCCTCTATCCTCCATGTAACGGCTCCCACGACAACATTCTGGGGAAGAATCGTCTCAGTCTTGACCCCACTCTCCTCCGTCTTAGAGAACATCCGGGACAGGGCGTCCGCCTTCCCGTTCTTAGACCCAGGTCGGAACGTCAGGGAAAAATTGAAACGTCCAAAAAACAAGGCCCACCTAGCCTGACGGGCGTTGAGACGTTTAGCCGATTGTACGTAAGCCAGATTCTTGTGGTCAGTCCAGACCACAAACGGTTGCTCCGCTCCCTCCAACCAGTGCCGCCACTCCTCCAAGGCAAGCTTCACAGCGAGAAGCTCCCGGTTACCCACATCGTAGTTTCTTTCAGCTGGAGAAAGACGACCAGAGTAGAAAGCGCAGGGATGGAGTTTACCGTCAGTGGAGCTACGCTGGGACAGGATGGCGCCCACACCCACATCAGAAGCATCCACTTCCACAACGAACTGACGGGAAGTGTCAGGTTGAGAGAGAATCGGGGCGTTGGTGAATCGGCTCTTCAAGTCCAGAAATGCTCGGTCTGCCTCAGGAGTCCAACAGAACTTTCTGGTGCAAGACGTCAGGGCAGTTAAAGGTGCAGCCACCCGGCTGTAGTCACGGATAAACCTCCGATAAAAATTCGCAAACCCCAGGAATCTCTGGAGCTGCAATCTTGTACCGGGCTGGACCCAATCCCGAACCGCCCGAACCTTCTCTTGGTCCATCTTGATCTCTCCCCTGGATATGATGTACCCGAGGAAGGACGTTGTATGGGCGTGAAAATCACACTTCTCCGCCTTCACGAACAGACGGTTCTCCAATAACCGCTGCAGGACCTGCTTGACATGCAGAACGTGGCTAGAAAGCTCCTTTGAGAAGATGAGGATATCATCCAGGTAAACGAACACAAAAATACCAATCATATCTCTCAAAACGTCATTCACCATACTTTGGAACACCGCCGGAGCGTTGGTCAGTCCAAACGGCATCACCTGGTACTCAAAATGTCCCATCGGAGTATTGAACCCAGTCAACCACTCGTCCCCCTCCTTGATCCGAACCAAATGATAAGCATTACGTAAATCAAGCTTCGTAAAAACCGTAGCACCCTGTAAGGAATCGAAAGCCGAGCTCATCAAGGGCAGGGGATACTTGTTCTTAACCGTAATCTCATTCAAACCCCGATAATCAATACACGGTCGAAGAGAACCATCCTTCTTGCTCACAAAAAAAAATCCTGCTCCCAAAGGTGATGACGATGGCCGAATGAGACCTGTAGCTAGAGACTCCTTGATGTAGGTCTCCAAGGCCTCACGTTCCGGTCGAGAGATACTGTATAACCGTCCCTTGGGAAAGGCAGATCCAGGAAACAGATTAATCGCACAATCATAAGGTCGGTGGGGAGGAAGAGACAGAGCCTTCTGTTTACTGAATACCTCACCCAACTCGTGATATGTTTCTGGAACCAGGGACAAATCAGGAGGAGCAGAGTCACTGACCTGACTGGAAACAGCAGGAGAACAGGCAGTCCTAAGGCAGTTAGCATGACACTCAATGTTCCAACTAGTTACCTTCCCTGTCACCCAATCAAACGAGGGATTGTGTTCCTTCAGCCAGGGGTAACCAAGAACCAGAGGAACATGGGGCGAGGACAAAATGAAGAAAGAGATAAACTCTGAATGATTTCCCGACACCAACATCTTAACCGGTTCAGTCCTCATAGTGATCCGTGCCAGACTACTGCCGTTCAGAGTGGTTGCTTCAATGGCTTCCGGCAATTGCTCCTTGGAAAGCCCCAGCTGTTCCACCAAGTCGGCATCCATAAAGTTGCCATCGGCACCTGAATCGATAAAAGCGTTCAGGTCAAAACTCTGATCCTTATTCATAAGGGTCGCAGGAAAACGGGGTCTGACAAGATCCTTGAGAGATTGAAACTGGCTCGCTAAAATTCCTCCCAAATTTAGCGAGCCGGGCAGTTTAACGGGCGCTGTGGACAAGCGGAGTTGTAATGTCCCGATCTACCACAGTAGAAAGAGCTATTGGTCTCACGTCTACGTTGGCGCTCCTCCTTAGTTAGCCCGTGTCGCCCCACTTGCATTGGTTCAGAATCTGGTGGCAAGACTCCTCCACTAATCCCGTGTGGAGAATAACGATCAATACGTCCTGGTTCACCTCCTGAACCGAATGGTAACCGAGTTACAGATTGATTGGATAGACCCCACTGCTTCTCCCTCCTTCTCTCTCAGACTCTATTATCAACCCGAATAGATAAAGCGACCAAGCTGTCTAAGTCACTAGGCTCTGGATAAGAAATCAGCTCATCCTTAAGTTCATCTGACAACCCCTTGTAAAAAACCGCTTGTAGTGACTCCTCATTCCAACCACTCTCCACAGCCAATGTCCTGAACTCAATCATAAAATCTGCCACACTGCGATCTCCTTGGCGAAGAGAGAACAAACGTTTAGCTGCGTCCTTACCTCGGACTGGATGATCAAAAAGCTTCCTCATCTCTCCCGTGAACTCCTGATATGAAGCCGTGCAGGTTCCCTGTTGTTCCCAAACGGCTGAAGCCCATTCCAGAGCTCTTCCACGCAACAGTTCAATAACCAAGGCTATCCTAGCCTTGTCAGTGGCGTAAGAATGGGGCTGTAGATCAAACACTAACCCACACTGCATAAGAAACGAACGGCATCTTCCCAAATCCCCTTCATATTTATCAGGCATCGGTACCTTGGGTTCACGAAATGGAACCGCTTCAGACACGGCAGGTGAGATGGGTGAAACCGGTGGTGAATGAATCACCTGCAAACTGAGCTGATCCTGGACTTGTGTCAAGCTAGCAGATAAATTCTGGATCGAACTCGCTATCTCCTGTAGCGCCGTATTGTGTTGTCCCAATTTCTTCTCCTGCAGGGTAATGGCATGGCAAACGGAGTCCAGGTCCGCTGGGTTCATTACTGGCCGGATCGTTCTGTCACGATCTTTCAAGATCGAACCCAGAAGCAGACCAGGACAAGGAGCGTAGGAAGAAGGTGAGTATTTATTTACAGTGAAATGTGAAAAGGTAGATATATCCAGATGGCGTAGCGGGCAGCGGTGGTGAGTAGATGAGAGGAAATAGGTGAATCCAATGTAGTAGCAGAATCCTCTGTCAACCAGGCGGGAATGGAGTGAATGATCCAGGTGAGTAACTGAAGACAAAACAAACGGAGGTAAGTTCAAGGCAAGCAATACGTAAATGAAAACAACAAAACAAATTCTATCCAACTGGAGTCTGGTACTCAGGCACAACATACTGTTCATGGCTAACGATCCGGCAGGGAATGGAAGTCAGGTCAGAGCTTTTGAAGGGTAGAGATGATGATCAGGACAGGTGTGCAGATTACTGACGGGAAACAGGTGCGGGTGAAATCAATCTCCCAATGAGCTAATTCGCCCGGCAACCAGACAGGGTGCGTTCCAGGACACCTGAAACACACTCCAGGACAGACACACAGGCAAACCCAGACTCAGGAAGCGGGATTCGTGACATAAGTAGTGCTTCAAAGTGGTCAGCCCACCTCATCAGGATCTGGTTTTGGTCCTTCAAGAGAGTCAGACCATCAGTTGTTATCAGGGGGGTGATGGAGCAACTTCTAGGGACATAGATAGCTTTAGCTGAGTTGTAGAAATTGTGCATATCGTTTTTTTCATCATAAATTTGGATTTCCTGTGCCTTGCTCGTCTACCATTCGTTCTGCAGAGCATGCAAGGTTGTTTGCACTTCCTTGAGTGATGCACGCCATTGCTGGCGGAGTGTAGCAGATGTGGGGCTGTTGAGAGTAGCCCTGTGTGCTTTGTGCATAATGTCCAGTAAGGTTGTTGTGGTGTCAGAGTTCTCATCTAACCAGTCCTGATGTTTCCTACCTCTGTAGCCAATGGAGTGGGCCACTGCCTGACAGAGCACTGAGCTAATAGATGACCACTTCTGGTCCATGGTGTCCTCTGCGCGCAGAAGAGGCTCAGTCTCCCTCAGCCCTTCAGCGATAGAGCGACAGAACTCACCCCTTACAGCAGCTTTCTCAAGCTGGGTACACACACACACACACACACACACACACACACACACACACACACACACACACACACACACACACACACACACACACACACACACACACACACACACACACACACACACACACCTGATAACGTAGGTCCTGCTGTTTCACCTGCAGTTCCACAAACTTCCTCTCCCATGTTGCCCTCTCAAAGGTGATCTGGGTCTTGAGGGCCTGAATCTCCCTCTCAGCTTTGGACAGTCTCCTCTGCATGGCACTGCTATCATGACTTCCTGGTATTTCCTGATTCGCTGAGCATGGAAATCAACAATCCAACACATACAGAGACCAGAATTAGAGCATTCTATTCTATTATATTCTAAACTCGTCCCTTTTTCAGGACCCTCTCTTTCAAAGACATTCGTAAAAACCCAAATAACGTCACAGATCTTCATTGTAAAGGGGTTAAACACTGTTTCCCATGCTTGTTCAATGAACCATAAACAATTAATGAACATGCACCTGTGGAACGGTCGTTAAGACACTAACAGCTTACAGAACTGCCTGTCCGTCCACCCATTCAAGACGTCCACCATTCACCAACCTTCCAAGACGTGTTATCAGCTATCCTTTTCATGGTAGGCAATTATGGTCACAGTTATGAAAACTTAGGACACTAAAGAGGCCTTTCTACTGACTCTGAAAAACACCAAAAGAAAGATGCCCAGGGTCCCTGCTCATCTGCGTGAATGTGCCTTAGGCATGCTGCAAGGAGGCATGAGGACTGCAGATGTGGCCAGGGCAATAAATTGCAATGTCCATACTGTGAGACGCCTAAGACAGCACTACAGGGAGACAGGATGGACAGCTGATCGTCCTCGCAGTGGCAGACCACATGTAACAACACCTGCACAGGATCGGTACAAATGCCCGAGATACACCAGGAACGCACAATCCCTCCATCAGTGCTCAGACTGTCCGCAATAGGCTGAGAGAGGCTGGACAGAGGGCTTGTAGGCCTGTTGTAAGGCAGGTCCTCACCAGACATCACCGGCAACAACGTCGCCTATGGGCACAAACCCACCGTTGCTGGACCAGACAGGACTTGCAAAAAGTGCTCTTCACTGACGAGTCACGGTTTTGTCTCACCAGGGGTGATGGTCGGATTTGCGTTTATCGTCGAAGGAATGAGCGTTACACCGAGGCCTGTACTCTGGAGCGGGATCGATTTGGAGGTGAAGGGTCCATCATAGTCTGGGGCGGTGTGTTACAGCATCATCGGACTGAGCTTGTTGTCATTGCAGGCAATCTCAACGCTGTGCGTTACAGGGAAGACATCCTCCTCCCTCATGTGGTACCCTTCCTGCAGGCTCATCCTGACATGACCCTCCAGCATGACAATGCCACCAGCCATACTGCTCGTTCTGTGCGTGATTTCCTGCAAGACAGGAATGTCAGTGTTCTGCCATGGCCAGTGAAGAGCCCAGATCTCAATCCCGTTGAGCACGTCTGGGACCTGTTGGATCGGAGGGTGAGGGCTAGGGCCATTCCCCCCAGAAATGTCCGAGAACTTGCAGGTGCCTTGGTGGAAGAGTGGGGTAACATCTCACAGCAAGAACTGGCAAATCTGGTGCAGTCCACGAGGAGGAGATGCACTGCAGTACTTAATGCAGCTGGTGGCCACACCAGATACTGACTGTTACTTTTGATTTTGCCCCCCTCCCTTTGTTCAGAGACACATTTTTCAATTTCTGTTAGTCATATGTCTGTGGAACTTGTTCAGTTTATGTCTCAGTTGTTGAATCTTGTAATGTTCATACAACTATTTGCACATGTTTAAGTTTGCTGAAAATAAACACAGTTGACAGTGAGAGGACGTGTCTTTCTTTGCTGAGATTATAACACACATAGATGAGAGGATTAGAGTAGAGTCCTTTAGAACACCAATCCTATGCTAGTCTGTATCACAGTAGTCTACATTTTGTTCTGTTTTCATTCTTTACTGAGGACAACCCTCATCCGTTACCTGTTTTTTGTTTCACTTGATCCTTCCGTGTTCTGTGAGGTTCACTGGGCATGTATTTGATTGAGTAGTATGGGCTCACCTGCATCAAAAATCAATGACAGTCGTACAGTATTTCCAGAGCAAGAGGGCTGTCAAAGCTATAATTATGAGATAGGACACATGGCCCAGTGTGTGCTGTATAGCTAACTCCTATGGTCATTGTCATTCTTGGCTAAGAGTTGCATAAACAGATCTGCGACCAGGCTGTTGGACACGCACTCACCCAGAAGAACCTGCAGGTACATAACAGACCCTTGAATGTCCATGCAAACGCACACCACAGGATGTGCGTCACCATGCTGTTGTAGTATCACCTCACATTGTCCTATCCTAATTGAGAAAAGAAAGTTGTTGTTGAGGTGTTGCCCATAGAAAAAAAATCTGGGACCAGGCTATATGATATCAGTACTGCATCCACAATTCTACCACCTCCATTCGGATGATGTCTCTGTAATACAGCTAATTCTGGAGATTCATTCACTGAGAGCTTCAACAAACCATTACAAACAAACACGTTATAGCCCTAACAAACATGCAATAGCACTAGCAAACATGTAATAGCACTACCCTTTATACATACAAATAGGAGGCTAAGTACAGACCTTTCCCAACAGCCAGATGGTAAGAATAAAGGTGAAGAGAATGAAAGTCAGAATGTCAGAATGAAAATAGCTCTGCTCTTTTCAGGTCAATGCCGTCACACTCCATGGTGAATGCTAGAACTCCATATAGTACCCACTGACCTGTTGCTATGTCCAGTGTCGTGAGAGCAGTGTTGCTGACAAGTAAATCTCATCTAATCTTCTTAGTCAGGCTGCCATGGCCATGTCCCTCCAGACAGCAGCTTAATTTTGCCTCCCGGGCCTCCTCATGAAAAACACAGTGAGTGGGTGGTGTTGTTGATGCAGTTTAATGCTGGCCACGGTCAATTCCAATCATTTTACAAACTACTGTAGGCATATCTTGATGAGCTGGTGGGGAAATATTCCTTTCAATGGCATATTCGAGTAAACAGTCCTGAATTGTTGTACTGGCTGATATTTTTCTCTTAATATTTGATAGTCATGCAGAACGCACTGTGTCTTATAGGGTTATATTATATTTATGGTATCAATATTCGGACAGCCAAGACATGTGTAGGTTGTCCTAATATGGACACCGTACAAAATAATGACCTAAAGGTCAACGGCATGCGTTTGCTTTAAGCACAGACATCCTGTCACTCTCAAACACAGCCCTTTGTTTGCATATAATTTTGCATTGATGGCCTTTGTTTACGCCGTAAATAAATGAATGGTCATGGCTCTGAATGGCCATGCAAAACGAGTTGTTTTCTTTGATTCAACATCTTGCCATTTTGCATACCTGCGGGATCTATCTCTTTTCCATCCTCATTTATTTGCGTCTGAAGAGCGTATGGTATATTGTGTCACTTTTACATGAGCGATAATACCCAATCATAATCAGAAATATTACAATACACACTTTACTGTTTCGGCAACACTCCTATCTTCACTTGACATTGCAATGTGATTGAATCTCAGTTCGATGGTCACATTTTTGTACCCGTCGAAGGAGAAATTAAAGTGATAGGAATTCTGATGTAATGGTCTTCAATCCTGCTATCTACGTGTGATCTTTTGTATGTTTTTACACTTTCTCTGTGTGTACAACACCACTTACACAGATTTATAATAAAGTACATTTCATAGGCACCGGATACTGTATACACTCCTGATTTGAATGGCTACTGTGTAACATTAGAAAAGCATTAGATAATAAAATATGCTGTATACTAATTTCACCCATCTTCATTAGAAAATATGCTTATTTAGTCCTACGAACATATTAACAATCACCATTATACTTTATTTTTTCACTTTGCTTCCGTTGTCAATGACTGCTAGTATACCACGTAAACACAAACATGTAAACTTGTCTCCCTTGAATAGCTCAAACTGGTTTTGCATTGAACAGGTCTCACCTGGCTAACACAACTCAAGAAAAAGAGATAGGTCACAGGTCATTACCGTTACTAATGGTGTAGCCAAATTATTGACCTGCCTGTTGCTGAAGAGAAGTGGTGGGTTGTTGTTGTGGAGAAATATTATGTAGTGACGGATAGCACTGCTTTCCGAGTGGTGACTGGTTCAACCTGTTTCATACACATTCATTACCTGTACAGTATTTAAAATAAATCCCCATTGAAATAAGTCACTCATACTTTCATTACTTGGAACAAGAGATTTATTTACAAGTGGTCTGTAATTCAGCCCATATCAACTTGCATCACACGTCATACTAATGGGGCAACGAGCATAACAGCATTATTTTTCTCCTGGTTTCCTGTTCTCTCCATTGTGGAGAGGAACTGTCTTTGGTTTCAAAGTAAAGCACAGCATTGAAATGAAATGTGAGCCTGTAGGTAATATCTGGGAGGTTGACTGTTTTGTGTTTGAATGGTCATAAATTTGCTATAATTTTCTATTACTATTACAGTAACTATGACTTACTTTTCCCTGTTTCAAGGGAAACTGTGAGGGTTCTCTTGCCCTTGTAGGGTTGCCAGATTTTCTAATTTTCCAAAAGACGGTCCGGTTTTAAAGAGTTTGTACAGTGTTCGGTCGGTGGTGCAAAATTTCAAATTTGGTAACCCTATTGCCTGGTAAAGTTGACCCCTCTCACTATTATGAAACACAGACAGGTAGGGTGAGTCTGTATTAGAGAGTTATCTTCACAGCTCAGTCTTGCACAGTGTATGCCTACCTCATTTGGCTATTGGCTTGTTGGTAAAGCTCTTATTATTGTTGTCTTTTACACCGAGGCAACATTTTGCATGATGATACTTGGTGATAACTGACGAAAATCCCGGCTGGGAATGTAAAGAAAACATATGAAACAAACATATAACAAATGTAAAGAAAACATATGAAACATACATATAACAAATGTAAAGAAAACATATGAAACATACATATAACAAATGTAAAGAAAACATATGAAACAAACATATAACAAATGTAATGAAAACATATGAAACAAACATATAACAAATGTAAAGAAAACATATGAAACAAACATATAACAAATGTAAAGAAAACATATGAAACATACATATAACAAATGTAAAGAAAACATATGAAACATACATATAACAAATGTAAAGAAAACATATGAAACAAACATATAACAAATGTAAAGGAAACATATATAACGAACATAAAACAAATGTAAAGGAAACATATATAACGAACATATAACAAATGTAAAGGAAACATATATAACAACCATATAACAAATGTAAAGTAAACATATATAACGAACATATAACCAATGTAAAGGAAACAACACATAGTGTGTGATGGAATCAAATGTAAAGCATGTTTATATCACATATCCTTGTAGTTTCAATAGCTTGGTGTTGGGATTTCCATGGATAATATGTATGTTAACAACACACACACACACACACACACACACACACACACATTTTCTTCATGTTTTTCAATTACAAAATAACTTTAAACTAATATGAAATGATGTATTTGTAATACAAATACAGTAAGTAACTAAATATTTTAAATTCTTACAATTTCACTATGATAGACACTTCCATGAGTAATGCCTTTGTGCCAACTATAGCTTTGACCATGAAAACTTACATGGAATGGATTAGTGCAAACAGTTGTATGTGGTTGGAGTGTGTACAATTCCATGAGAGAACTAAAAGCTATAGCAGCCTATGTGTGTCTTTTCTTTGAGGTGTTCTTCTCACAAAATGTTCAGGTTTATTAGGAGGGATTTTTTTGTCACCTGAGTGGCCCAGGTGCCTTTGTGTGGTGCCCAGGTTAGGTAGTCCACATTCCAAGAGCCACAATGCCACAAAGAGGTAATTGTTGTCAAGGGGGTTTATTCTGCAGAGAGGGGGGGGGGGTGATTTCTCATTGTGTTGAACAGAAACCAGAAGGTTCCCCAAAATCACCTCACCAGTATGGGAATTATCTCACAAGAAACTCATGAGGCAGCAAGGGCTTCACTACAATCCTGTCGCTTTTCTTTTCAGACAGACATCTTTAAATGTCGTTCTATACAGTAGATGAGCGCTTTTGAAGGGCTCTCTGTTAAGTTGTAGAAGACTGTGGGAACATTTTGTTTGCAAAAGAAAAGGAAAATGAGGTGATCTGTAAATATTTTTTATTTTTTATAAGGAGATGTAGAATTTTTCTAAGATTGTTTTGGGTTGCAGATGTTAATGACATGACTATGACCTGTTGATTCACTTTGCTCCCTTGACATTTTGTTTCATAAATATGTCTGATTACATAATTGTATTAATTAGTCTCACATGACCATCTGTCAACTGGCCAGCGCACTCCAGATTTGGTCCTGGTTCCTGTGATTATAGGTGTGTATTGAGTTGGCGGGCCGGAAGTTTACCCTAATTTGATCTCTGGACCCTTGTACGGTAGTTTAAACCCATCCAGCTCTCTGCCTGTAGTCTCCTCCTCTCTGCTAGTTGTGACTAGTAATTGAGTGGGTGTGCAGGTGAGAGTTTCCACTTAATAGGTTGTCTCTCCTGTGCTGTCACTAGGAAGAACAGAGGGTAGTGACACTGGGAGAGACCGAGAGAGAGAGGCTCTACACATCATCCACAGCTGATACAGACAGTTTCACCCTCAGACTTTTGCTCAACGCTACACAAGGGTAAGCGTTTGTTGTTGTTTTTCCGGAAAACATTTAGTTAAACATTTGTTTGCGTTATTTTGTGCCATTACCTGCTTATCTCAGGCTGATTCAGTTCAACAAGGAGGGTTGCCATGGTTGCTTAAAGATGATAGTGTAGAGAATAATGTTGCTCAGGTTTACTTCACAACAATAAATATAAGGTTATGTTACTGGCATCGAATGCTTTCATATTTTCACATAGTGCAGTGCCTTCTGAAAGTATTAAACTGAGATGTTTTTGTACCTGGCCTACACACAAAACCCCATGATGTCAAAGTGGAATTATGTGAATCAATACAGCCAGTCACTACAAAGATACAGGCTTTAAAATAAAGATATGACTTTAAAATAGTTTAATGGCTGTGATAGGAGAAAACTGAGGATGGATCAACAACATTGTAGTTACTATACAATACTAACCTAATTGACAGAGTGAAAAGAAGGAAGCTTGTACAGAATACAAATATTCCAAAACATGCATCCTGTTTGCAATAAGACACTAAAGTAAGCTTGATGCCTTATTGCAAACATGTTTTGGAATATTTTTATTCTGTACAAGCTTCCTTCTTTTCACTCTGTCAATTGGGATAGTATTGTGGAGTAACTATAACGTTTATCCATCCTCAGTTTTCTCCTACTGGTCTTTCAGCATGTCAAAATTGCTTGAAATTGATAATTTACTCATGGAGCTTACATTTGAAATGTGTTGTTAAAATGTATTATTAGCCTACTGCAGAGAATATGCACCATAGGCGCGTCTTTCCACTTGTGCTCTCCAAACTCCCGCCAGTGGAGAACACGTTGTTCTCTTTTTGAAATGTTTGCTGTTGCATTCACACGTTTTAATGAATATGTGGCAAATCTATATTTCATTTAATCCTACAATAATTGCTAGGGTTTCGTCATTCCTTCCCCGTAGCGTTTATTGCAACACTTATACATTTATGTTTCATGACGTTTAATAAGATACATTTTAATTTAGCATGTCTTACCCTCTGACCCTCTGAGTGGGCGCGATGTTTATTGTTTACATGAATATTTGCAAGACTCCTGAGGTAGAAGCTATGTTTATTTAATTCAATTGGTTTCCTTTGTTCATATTTACTGGGTTATGTCGGAGTTCCAAGTGTCTGTGTCCTATGCATAGTCCTATGCATAGAGAAGGATAGAGTTCTCTAGTGGACAAAATACCATTTAGCATGGGTAGCTTCATTGAGGGCTTCCACCATTTTAATGTAGTCATTCATTTCACATTTCGACAAATTTCAAAGTGTTTCCTTTCAAATGGTATCAAGAATATGCATATCCTTGCTTCAGGTCCTGAGCTACAGGCATATAGATTTGGGTATGTTATTTTAGGCAAAAATTAAAAGAAGGGGTGGATCCTTAAGAGGTTTAATGCACTTGGCTCCTCACAGGACCATACAATTAACCAATTGGTAATTACAACACAAAAACTGTGTTCTACGATGTAAAATTCAATTTCCACATCAATTGTTACATAGGTACATTCATGTTAATGAGACTTAATGATTAGTAGCCTAATGACATTTCATCACCATTCACTCATGGAACAATAATTTTCTCTTATTCAATGTACTGACTGCAAAGCGTTGCGCATTTTTATGCGCACTGAGGCATGTGCTACTATCACTCACAACCAGAATGACAGACCTAGGACCATAGAGATAGATAGAGGACTCATCTTTGTATCTGTGACACTTCAGTGTTTGTGACAGCATGGGGAGCGGGGCAGCACCATTGAGGCAATCACAATTTTGAAGTAGGCAATTTTGACCAGGTTTGACATGACTCCAACAGGGTCACCAGGAGGGATCAGCCAATAACATTGGAAGTCCCACCCAGTTGACTACATTATATGTGCCTGTTTGAGCTCCTGTTAGACTGATTCAATTTGCGGCAAAGCGGAGGCTGTGCAGTCTTACCCTCTACCTGTGTCCTTTCATATAGGCTAGGTTAAGCATGATACCGAGGCAATTTCTTTTGGGCTATTGCCAGTGTATATTTGGTCAATCTGCTTGTATATTTTGTATGATAAGGCACTTTCATCATTGGATCACCAGGACCTGTAAATAAATCTACACTCTGAGCAGTCAACCTGTCTTGTCTTCTGCTGATTTCATGCCCTTATGACTGCTAAAAGGACCCTATTTTACAATGACAAAATTCAAAAGTGTTGTAGACAAAATAATGAAAAGGGCCGCCTGGTAGACTCAATAAATAGGCAAAGATTTGTAGTTGCAGTTCATTGCATGTATAGATTTGTTTTACTTGACTTGAGACTTTACTTGAAAAAACGTGTGACTACTCGACTTGACTTGCTCTTAGAATGCACAAGTTGGACTTGACTCGAGACTCGAGCCGTTCTACTTGGGACTCGACTTGCGACTTGGACCTTGTGACTTGAGACTTGCTTGTGACTCAAATAATAGTGACTTGGTCCCACCTCTGCTGAGTACCACTCTTCATATTTTCAAGCATTGTGGTGGCCCCATCATGTTATGGGTTTGCTTGTCATCGGCAAGGAATAGTGACATTTTTAGGATAAAAAGAAACGGATTAGAGCTAGGCACAGGCAAAATCCTAGAAGAAAACCTGGTTCAGTCTGCTTTCCAACAGACACTGGGAGACAAATTCCCCTTTCAGCAGGACAATAACCTAAAACACAAGGCCAAGTACACACTAGAGTTGCTTATCAAGACAACATTGAATGTTCCTGAGTGGCCTAGTTACAGTTTTGCCTTAAATTGGCATAAAAATCTATGGCAAGAGATGAACATGGCTATTTAGCAATGATCAACAACCAACTTGACCGAGCTTGATTTTAACATGTTTTGACACAATACCCCATAATGGCAAATAAAAAAAAGTAACATTTTTATTTTTGCTAATTTATTGAAAATAAAAAACTGAAATAATACATTTACATAAGCATTCACCCTTTACTCAGTATTTTCTTGAAACACCTTTGGCAGCGATTACAGCCTCAAGTCTTCTTGGGTATGACGCTACAAGCTTGGCACACCTGTATTTGGGGAGTTTCTCCGATTCCTTTCTTCCAGATCCTCTCAAGCTCTGTCAGGTTGGATGGGGAGCGTTGCTGCAGAGCTATTTTCAGGTCTCTCCAAAGATGTTCGATCAGCTTTGAGTCCGGGCTCTGGCTGGGCCACTCAAGGAAATTCAGAGACTTGTCCCAAAGCCACTCCTGCATTATCTTGGCTGTGTGCTTAGGGTTGTTGTCCTGTTGGAAGATGAACCGTCACCCCAGTCTGAGGTCCTGAGAGCTCTGGAGCAGATTTTCATCAAGGATCTCTCTGTATTTTTTTCTGTTCATCTTTGCCTCGATCCTGACTAGTCTCCCAGTCCCTGCCGCTGAAAAACATCCCCACAGCATGATAAATAAAGGCCTGATTGGTGGAGTGCTGCATAGATGGTTGTCCTTCTGGAAGATTCTCCAATCTCCACAGAGGAACTCTAGAGCTCTGTCAGAGTGACCGACAGGTTCTTGGTCACATCCCTGACCAAGGCCCTTCTCCCCCAATTCCATGTTTGGCCGGGCTGCCAGCTCTAGGAAGAGTCTTGGTGGTTCTAAACTTCTTCCATTTAAGAATGATGGAGGCCACTGTGTTCTTGGGGACCTTCAATGCTGCAGAAATTTGTTGGTACCCTTCCCCAGTTCTGTGCCTCGACACAATCCTGTCTCAGAGTTCTGCAGACAATTCCTTTGACCTCATGGCTTGGTTTTTGCTCTGACATGCACTGTCAACCGTGGGACCTTATATAGACAGGTGTGTGCATTTCAAAATCATGTCCAATCAATTTAATTTACCACAGGGGGACTCCAATCAAGTTGTAGAAACATCTCAAGGATGATCAATGGAAACAGGATGCACCTGAGCTCACTTTCGAGTCTCATAGCAAAGAGTCTGAATACTTATGTAAATAAGGTATTTCTGTATTTGTTTTAGAAAAAATTGTAAACATTTCTAAAATCCTGTTTTCTCTTTGTCAATATGAGGTATTTTTTATTTCATCCATTTTAGATTGAGGCTGTAATGTATAAAAATGTGAAAAAAGTTTAAAGGGTCTGAATACTTTCCGATGGCATTATATATTACATTTGATATACTTTAAGTAATATGAACTTTCTCCTTTACACACACACCTATACTTATACTACTTTTTTTAAAGTGGGCTATTTGATGACGGATTCCCTGGTATTCCTGCTCATTCCGTGCACCAGTTCCGGAGGTCTACGTCACATGCCTCTAGGCGTCACTGAACTGTCTCATTACGCACACCTGATTCCAATTCCCCTGATTAGTAATTGTATATATGTGCCCTCTGTTCACCATTGTCTTGTCGGTTATTGTTCCCATGTCCGTTGGTCTGTGAGTACCTGTGCTTTGTTATTTCGGCTTTCATGCTGCGTGTTGTGTGCACTTGTTATTACGGGTCTCGCCCCGTGTATTGCTGTGCATTTGTTATTATGGGTCTCGCCCCGTGTAGTGTATTGCCGGTCTTGTTCCATGTATTTATTTGAGGTTTCACCTTGCTCTTTTGTTTGGGTTACATCCCTGTGTTTTTGTATATGTGTTTGTTTTGGGCTTCGTCCCCGTCCCTTTCATGGCATGTTGTATTTTTGGGTGGAGTATTAAAACCCCCTATTACGTATTCCTGCGCCTGTCTCCAATCATTTATACAACATGACACTATTGGCCACTGTTTGACCCTCAGTATCCAGGGTGGTGAGCCCAAAGGAGACTGTGGTTGGTTCCTAGGGAGGGATGAAAACATGCCGTGCTTAGTGATATTGCACCGGGGACATCACGAGGAATAAACACATTTTAATTGTGTTCACGGCTGAGCGGCTGCCAACCGACACTACAGAACAAAATCATGTCCTTTGATGCCACACGTTTGTGTCTGATTATTTTGGCAATGGTCAATATTGTAATTTACCAGCCACAATGTTGTTGTGAGTAGATGGTTGTTTTACAGTTCAACATCTATTTTCTATTCCTAACTCTCATTTCTACCTCTCTTTCCTACATTTAACACAATGTGACTTACAAATCAGGCGCTGCGGCCAATGCAAACCATCATCAGATCAGTTTCCCCATAGAACAATTAGGGAATTGTTTGCGGAGGAGCCCTCAGATAGATGATGGCATCAGATCAACGGATAAGTCCAGGTGGGACATAATGAATGGAGATGTGTAAACAGTCTGATTGCTCTACCGAATCTGACTTTGGTCATGTGTCAACAGCAAAGGCATAATAGACCTATGGATTTGGGTCTTTACTTATGTGTTTGTGGTATTACTTTTCTCCTCTTCATGCTCCAGGAAGCATTATTCAATAGTCAGGTAACCACGATGCTAGAAGACAATAAGGAACCTTTATATCACCATGTTCAGGGTGTCACATTACACTGTTTCTCAGTTTATTTCTAAATGTATTAGATCTTCTGTGCCTAAGTCCTACTGTAGCAGTGTTAATCGTTAAAGGGACACAATCGTTATTTATATTGTTTTAAGATTATAGGGGTTCATTTTCTTAGGAACTTTTCTTCTTATTGTTTGTACAAAATCATCATAGTCACATACTGTATGTACTGTAGATACTGGTATGGAGCTGGAGATAATGAATATCATGTTCAAACATATACTGGGTCGAAATGAGCTCGTCGTGACTTCTCTTTCCCTTTCTAGACTGGACTAAGGGCTCCTACTCCCTCCAGAAGACTATGGCCTCAACTGCTTTTTTTAAAGGCACAGGTACGTTTGCTTTCTAAATATGCCCATTGCCTAAAAAAATTGCATAGAGGCATACCGACTGATTCTTGAATAATATAACTTATATAACATGAATCAAAGTTATAGAAGTTATACTATTCAAGAATCAATGGGTAAATATCAAGAATTGAAATGGACAGATTTTCAGATCCCAGATTGTATCTTTAAGATTCCAGACCTTACCTGCAACTGCAGTTAAACTGCAAAATTACTGACATTAAAAAAAGTGTTATTTTGGACGCAGTATTTTCAGCATACTGCAGTTATACTGCACTCTAACTAGAGTTAAACTGCAGTGTCCTGCAGCTATACTGCACTCTGAAAGCAAACTTTTTTTCGTAAGGGAAAGACTCATCTAGCCGAACAAAACAGAGGCTTACTGCCCACATAAAAAAGACAATAACACGCATGGTTAAGAGCTTGTTATGTTTAATATACAGGACCTGCTAAATGATGACAGCTGTATGCCTCTCTTTTCTCTCTGAACAGGCCTCCTGCTCTTCTTACTACTGGGACTGCAGCCATCGTCATTTATTTCAGGACAAAACACAACCTCAAGTTCCAATTCAACGACCAATGATACAACCACGGTGGCTGCAATAACTGTGTTGTCAACTGCCATGAGTACTGACTCTGCAACAGCTACCGTGACAGTTACCACAGCTCAAGCTACAATGTCGTCTGCCATGTCTTCTACGAATGCTACAATGTCGTCTGCAGGGTTGGGTAGGTTCCTTTCTAAATGTAATCCGTTAGTTACTAGTTACCTGTCCAAAATTGTAATCAGTAACGTAACTTTTGGATTACCTAAACTCAGTAACGTAATCTGATTACATTCAGTTACTTTTAGATTACTTTCCCCTTAAGCGCCTTTAGAAGAAGACAAAATATATATGTTACCAATTGAACAACATATATTGCAGGATAAATCAATGTTTAAGTTTACATAGCTGGCCATATATGGATGATACATTTTACTTTATGGGTTGGTTATGTAGGCCACCGCTTTCTACTACATATATAAATACGATTAAATGACAGTATATCTTTACATTAAAAAAACTAAGTCTATCAGAATTCCAGTCATTACAATAATTGTTATACCCCTTGATCTTCAAGAATAGGACTTGGAAATATGGAAGTATAGATTAGCCAAATTGTTTTACCTGAGCACAACCCCAAAACTAAGGACTTATTAGCCAGCCCTACTCTGTTGTGTATGATTTTGTTGTCATGGAGGACTGATTGGGCTCATTGATTTGAGTTGAAAAATAAATGTTGCGCCCATGAAATGTTATGCTTTGAGCACTACTGAAAAGTGCTATTTACATGTGAAAAATGAATGCCATATGCTGCATTTGCTACAGGCCTATTGTTGACCTTTTTGTTGGTGACACTTTGTTATGTTGATAATATGCAGCTTTTTAAAGGGCAAATCCACAATACCAAAATTGTCGCCCCGCCTCTGTTTTGGTTAAAAGCTGAGGGATGGGCTTGAAGAAATGTAACCACTCTCAGATTAATAGACAGAGCTATGGATGCAAGGACTGACCAATCATGATATCCAAATTATTGTTTTAACCATGTTATGAGGCTATACATTGTTTGTTTACATTTACAATGTTTACAAACATTGGAGAAAAACAAGCTTATATGTTGGGTTCTCATTCATGTGTGACATGAGGCATTTATAAGTTATATTCTTCAAGAATCAATGGATATATATATACACTGCTCAAAAAAATAAAGGGAACACTTAAACAACACAATGTAACTCCAAGTCAATCACACTTCTGTGAAATCAAACTGTCCACTTAGGAAGCAATACTGATTGACAATACATTTCACATGCTGTTGTGCAAATGGAATAGATAACAGGTGGAAATTATAGGCAATTAGCAAGACACCCCCAATAAAGGAGTGGTTCTGCAGGTGGTGACCACAGACCACTTCTCAGTTCCT
The DNA here is from genome assembly GCF_016432855.1 of Salvelinus namaycush. Classification (NCBI taxonomy): domain Eukaryota; kingdom Metazoa; phylum Chordata; class Actinopteri; order Salmoniformes; family Salmonidae; genus Salvelinus; species Salvelinus namaycush. The sequence goes on along the minus strand of NC_052343.1, from coordinate 6,699,608 downwards.
ATGCTTCCTGGCTGATGTTTTGGTCACTTTTGAATGCTGGCGGTGCTTTCACTCTAGTGGTAGCATGAGACGGAGTCTACAACCCACACAAGTGGCTCAGTTAGTGCAGCTCATCCAGGATGGCACATCAATGCGAGCTGTGGCAAGAAGGTTTGCTGTGTCTGACAGTGTAGTGTCCAGAGCATGGAGGCGCTACCAGGAGACAGGCCAGTACATCAGGAGACGTGGAGGAGGCCGTAGGAGGGCAACAACCCAGCAGCAGGACCGCTACCTCTGCCTTTGTGCAAGGAGGAGCAGGAGGAGCACTGCCAGAGCACTGCAAAATGACCTCCAGCAGGCCACAAATGTGCATGTGTCTGCTCAAACGGTCAGAAACAGACTCCATGAGGGTGGTATGAGGGCCCGACGTCCACAGGTGCCAGAGAACACCAAGATTGGCAAATTCACCACTGGCGCCCTGTGCTCTTCACAGATGAAAGCAGGTTCACACTGAGCACATGTGACAGACGTGACAGTCTGGAGACGCCGTGGAGAACGTTCTGCTGCCTGCAACATCCTCCAGCATGACCGGTTTGGCGGTGGGTCAGTCATGGTGTGGGGTGGCATTTCTTTGGGGGGCCGCACAGCCCTCCATGGGCTCGCCAGAGGTAGCCTGACTGCCATTAGGTACCGAGATGAGATCCTCAGACCCCTTGTGAGACCATATGCTGGTGCGGTTGGCCCTGGGTTCCTCCTAATGCAAGACAATGCTAGACCTCATGTGGCTGGAGTGTGTCAGCAGTTCCTGCAAGAGGAAGGCATTGATGCTATGGACTGGCCCGCCCGTTCCCCAGACCTGAATCCAATTGAGCACATCTGGGACATCATGTCTCACTCCATCCACCAACGCCACGTTGCACCACAGACTGTCCAGGAGTTGGCGGATGCTTTAGTCCAGGTCTGGGAGGAGATCCCTCAGGAGACCATCCGCCACCTCATCAGGAGCATGCCCAGGCGTTGTAGGGAGGTCATACAGGCACGTGGAGGCCACACACACTACTGAGCCTCATTTTGACTTGTTTTAAGGACATTACATCAAAGTTGGATCAGCCTGTAGTGTGGTTTTCCACTTTAATTTTGACTCCAAATTCAGACCTCCATGGGTTGATAAATTTGATTTCCATTGATAATTTTTGTGTGATTTTGTTGTCAGCACATTCAACTATGTAAAGAAAAAAGTATTTAATAAGAATATTTCATTCATTCAGATCTAGGATGTGTTATTTTAGTGTTCCCTTTATTTTTTTGAGCAGTGTATATATACACTACCGGTCAAAGGTTTTAGAACACCTTACTCATTCAAATGTTTTTCTTTATTTTGACTATTTTCTCCATTGTAGAATAATAGTGAAGACATCAAAACTATAAAATAACACATATGGAATCATGTAGTTGCAAAAGCCCATTTTCACTGGCTGTCCACTGGTTTCAAAAACAATGATTGATAGGCAGCTTAAACTTCCTGAATTCAACCACTATTGGGTTCAAATACACATTTAGATTTGTGAACAGCCATCCACAACAACCACAATCCGTAAGGTGCAAATAGCTAAATGAGAGAGCAGCAGTGTGATTCACATCAATGAGCTATGTAGATAACAATAATAAGTGATATCCGTGTCGCCGTAGACTACACCACTGCTGTCATCCTTACCTACAAGTGTTTATTAAAGTTGGATAATCTGGGAAGCTGAAAGCAGTCGCACCATTGGAAGACATAGCTTGAACTGTAGCCTACAAAAACCTATTTGTGCTCTTTTCCCGCAATCGATCAAACACATTTGGTGTGTCATCATAGTGGTCTCTGACTTTTGGTCAGACTTGCTCTTGTGGAACAAACTTATTTTGTTCCACCAGTATTTGTCAATGCTGATTTGAATGTCAATGAGAAAACAGACGTGTCAAAGATTTTCTTTGCGAACCTCCTTTCTGAATTTAAAAGTAATCCTAGAAGTAATCACCTCGTTTTTTTAAAGTATCTGTAATCTGATTACAATATTTGTGTTGGTAACTCATCACAGTTACCGTTTTTTTTTTGTAATCCCTTATGTGTAACTGATCCGTTACTCCCCAACCCATGTTGTCTGGCATTTCTTCTATGAATACCACAATGGCATCCGACTCAGCAACTACGATGGCAGCTACCAAGGTTCAAGGTGCTGCTAATACGGCTACCTCTACCTCCAATTTGTTCAGTGTAGGTTCAATGACAACAGCCATGACCTCCACTTCAAGAAGTGGAACCATTGACAACTCAGGGAATACAGTGACGGATAATACAAAATACTGATTGTTTTATGAATTCACATTCAGGATATATGGTAGATATATATTTTTTGCCACGTTGCTCTCACACTACATTTTGTCCTTGCTAACACAGGTAGTGGAACCACAAGCACGGCCAATACTACTTCATTGGGCACCAGTGGCATGACCATGGTGAGTCTAGTACTTTAGTACTTTAGTAGTATATGATATTACGTTAACACTTTATTTGAAGGGGGTATACATAATGAATCTATATCATCTTTATGAAGCCAATCATGACACCTTTGTGAATGTTGCAGTATCATTAACAGCAACCTTCATTACACATGTTTTATTCAACATCATTCATGAGGCCACTAAGTAAATAGTGCTTGGAATTACTGCAAATTGTCTTAGCAAACAATTCAGTTGAATTTGCTGATATGCGCCTTTTTGAAGCGCATGCATCATTTCCGGTGACGTCGTCTGCTAACCGATCAATATAATGTGTTCTGTGGTTGCCATGGCACCATAAGGCCGCCTAGACAAAAAGCTCTTTATATTTTGTACATATTTTTGATGATTTTAAGTGTTTTTTGTTTTTGCGAAGTCATTTAGTGTTTATTGGGTATATCTGGTTGTTTTCATCCATGGAGTTGAAGGACTGATTGCAAGTCTACTGTGTGGTTTGGCTATAGTTAGCTAGCTAATGTTTGCATATAAAAGATCTCACTAAGCACCGACTTCTTGACGAATGAGACCGGACTGACTATTGCTCTGGACTGATGTGTGGTGAACTTTTTTTGCGCTGTAGCAGTTTCAGAGGTGGGTTGTCAGAAGCACCAGTCTCTGTCATAAGTGGGTACGCTCTGTTGTGAAGGAACTCTCAGAGCTGGCTTCATCAACATCAATTTCTTTGTTTTGTTAATCTACCTAATTGTTATGTCAATTTACATTTTTTATTTTTATCTGTTGACCTATACTACAATTCAGCTTTTAGCTGCAAATGTGTAGGCTACAAGCTTAAACAAACCAATGAAACAATATATCCTGGGAGCTTTCCTCAAGACAAGCAATTTCACATCAATTAGCACGATGTCGCCCTTTATAAAGCACCGTTTTTGGCGGGATTAGCCAATTATGTCAAGTTTAGCAATGCCCTCTACATTGGTCATTGCAGCCTTTATGCACCCTTTATTATAGAGTATGTGTAACGGCAGCCTTCCCTCTCTTCACTAGAAGAGAGAGTGTAGCAGGGATCGGACCAACACGCAGCGTAGCCAGTGCTCAACATGTTTAATTAAACGAAAACAGTGAACACTTACAACGACAAAACACAGAGACAGGAAACAACCACCCACAATCCCCAACACAAAACAAGCCACCTATATATGATTCTCAATCAGGGACAACGATAGACAGCTGCCTCTGATTGAGAACCATATTAGGCTGGACACAGAAACAGACAAACTAGACACACAACATAGAATTCCCACCCAGCTCATGTCCTGACCAACACTAAACAAGCAAAACACATAAGAACTATGGTCAGGACGTGACAGTATGACATACAAGTATAGTTGATCTGTGTAGTGCAGACTTTATGTATGCTATATAGACTTTCTAAGTTGTACTTAATTCAAAGTCGGACCGATATTGCTGTTTGATTGTTTGGAGAAAGCATAGATAGATGCGGTGATCTGATCGTCTCTCTCTCTCTTTCTCTCGCTATCTCTCATAGATATCCTGTCGCCAGTTCTCCTGTAACTATTCAGACTGCTACGATGTGTACATGAATAGGACTTCTGTTTCATGCAACGCTAATATCACCTTCTGTGAGGTACAGTATATGCTACGCGTGAATTTTTGAATTTTAGAATTTGAATAATACAAATGTACTTAAAATGTCTTATACAACTATATATTTTTTTGCATGCTATAGTTCATGTTGCATCTGCTGTCATTAATTCGTGTCACACCTATTTTAGATATAATCTTCCTGGCCCTACTACTAAAATGTTCACACCATTTATTTTTGTTTTGTCAGTTGCATTTGATAAAACTATACCGGAATGTTGTTCTAACTTCATCTTTTATTCCCTTGTTTAACAATGTCAAAAAATGTAAGTGTATTTGTTTTTAAGAGTGTGCTAACAAAATGTGTGTGATGCCTTCTCAGCTGAAGAGACAGGAAGACATGACTTACACCGGTGGCTGCAGTTCCTCCTGCAGGAATGCCTGTGTCAATAACACTCAGACCAACTGTACCATGGGATGCTGCAACTCCACTGGCTGTCTTAGCTCTACCCTGGCCTCCATGGTTCGCGCAAACACTACAACAGGTAAACCTTTTTTCTTTTCCAATCATTTTTTTATACAATAAAGAAAATCAATGTCCTGTGGCCTGCAGTGGTCCACTGGTTTAAACCGCTTCTCTGGATCACATGCACTGTGTACCTCTGAAAGCATGGGTTCAAATCCATCCCACTGCTCAAGCACCATCTCTCCTCCTGTGAGGCGTGCGTACTGGCGGTAGAGAAGTCAGGCGCAGGAGAGCAAAGACTGTTCCAACGGCGCAGTTTAATGATAAAAATCACCGTGAACAAAACACAATAATCATAATGGGACAAAACCCCAGACATAACGTACACAAGCACTTACAAAAAACAATACCGGACAAGGACATGTGGGGAACAGAGGGTTAAATACACAACTGATGTAATTGATGGGGTTGAAACCAGGTGTGTGGGAAGACAAGACAAAACAATTGGAAAATGAAAGGTGGATCGGCGATGGCTAGAAGACCGGTGACGTCGACCGCCGAACGTCGCCCGAACAAGGAGAGGGACCGACTTCGGTGGAAGTCCTTACTTTCCTCTATCCATCCTGTCTAATAAACACAAAAAATACCTAAGGAGTGGGACTAGCCCACTCATTAAAAAATGAAATGTCCTAGATTAGATATCTAAGTGCCCTGTATAATGACTGTTTTCTATGCTATTCTGCATTTCTTCAGTTTCCTTGTAAACTGTGTGCAAGACTCAGTAAAGTCAGTCCAACCGTACTATGGTGTCCTTAGGGTTGGAGTTGGTGAGCCTGTAAAAACCCTGTCTTTTACTGTGAGAGATTCATGCTTACATGTACCACCACCACATCAATTGGGAGACTGTTACTGTATGGGGCTGAGCTATGTCTGTTGAACTATTAGTTTTCTGACAATTATTTATTTTTTTTTACTTTTTTTATTTCACCTTTATTTAACCAGGAAGGCAGGTTGAGAACAAGTTCTCATTTACAACTACGACCTGGCCAAGAATAAAGCAAAGCAGTTCGACACATATAACACAGAGTTACACATGGAATAAACAAACATACAGTCAATAATACAGTAGAAAAAAGTCTATATACAGTGTGTGCAAATGAGGTAAGGGAGGTAAGGCAATAAATAGGCCATGGTGGCGAAGTAATTACAATATACCAATTAAACACTGGAGTGATTGATGTGCAGAAGATGAATGTGCAGGTAGAAATACTGGGGTGCAAGTACAATGCATAGTATCTTATCACTATTCCTTTAATTTGTAAAACATGCTATTTACTTTGAATAAATCTGAACTGCATTTATATGAGCATGAAAGTACAATGTACTATATACAGTATTGAGACATGAGTCATCTAAAAAAATTTTTTTGAATTGTTCCTCCAGTGACTACAGTGATGATGACCACCACCACCACCACCACCACAACAACAGCAGCAGCCACTACAACTGCTATACCAACCAATGTAAGAACTAGCTTCTGGGCGGGGCAACTTGAAGTTCTCAGGTTGATGTAGGCCTACTACAGTACATTTCCCAATATGTTAGGGTACATTTCTATACACATTGAAGGTGCAATCTGGGACTGTGTGTGTGTGTGTGTGTGTGTGCAAGTGAATCTTCCAGCAAGACAATAACCCCAAGCACAAATAAATGGTTAATTGACCTCAAAATCATTATTTTGCTATGGCCATCTCAGTCTCTGGACTTGAACCCCATTCAAAACCTGTGGTTTTAATTGAAGAGGGCATGTCCATAAGCGCAGATGTAGAATATCAAGGATCTGAAAATATTCTGTATGGACGAACGGTCCAAGATCCCTCCCAGTGTGTTCTCAAATCTCCTAACATTTTAGAGAAGTGTCGTTATCGTCGCAAGGGAACTAATGAAAACAGGGGATCCAGTCATTTTGACCGTTTGTATTACTTGTTAAACAAAATCTCTTTCTCTGAGCAATTGTATTAGTATAAAATAATTAAATGTTTTTAAAAAAGGGAGCATACAATATAGCTCAGTATTTGTATTATTTATTTTATACAGTCTTTTTACTCATCTTTATCAAGGGATCCAATAATTCAGGACCCCACTGTATATATACAATGCCAGTCAAAAGTTTGGACACTCCTACTCATTTTTATTTATTTTGACTATTTTCTACATTGTAGAATGATAGTGAAGACATCAAAACTATGAAATAACACATATGGAATTATGTAGTAACCAAAAAAGTGTTTTTGAGATTCTTCAAAGTAGCCACCCTTTGCCTTGATGAAAGCTTTGCACACTCTTGGCATTCTCTCAAACAGCTTCATTAGGTAGTGGAATGCATTTCAATTAAGAGGTGTGCCTTGTTAAAAGTTCCTTTGTTGAATTTCTTTCCTTCTTAATGCGTTTGAGCCAATCAGTTGTGTTGTGACAAGGTAGGGGTGGTATACAGAAGATAGCCCTATTTAGTAAATTACCAAGTCCATATTATTGCAAGAACAGCTTAAATAAGCAAAGAGAAACGACAGTCCATCATTCCTTTAAGACATAAAGGTCAGTCAATGCGGAACATTTCAAGAACTTTGAAAGTTTCTTCAAGTGATGTCGCAAAAACCATCAAGCGCTATGATGAAACTGGCTCTCATGAGGACCGCCACAGGAAAGGAAGACCCAGAGTTACCTTTGCTGCAGAGGATAAGTTCATTAGAGTTACCAGCCTCAGAAATTGCAGCCCAAATAAATGCTTCACGGAGTTCAAGTAACAGACACAAAATCAACTGTTCAGAGGAGACTGCGTGAATCAGGCCTTCGTGGTCGAATTGCTGCAAATGAACCACTACTAAAGGACACTAATAATAAGAGACTTGCTTGGGCCAAGAAACACAAGCAACGGACATTAGACCTGTGGAAATCTGTCCTTTGGTCTGATTAGTCTAAAATCTGTAATTTGGTCAGATTTCCACATGAGTTTAATTGTAATTACTCCACAATATTAACCTAATTGACAGAGTGAAAAGAAGGAAGCCTGTAAGAATATTCCAAAACATGCAATTGGTTTTCAACAAGGCACTAAAGTTATACTTTAGTGTCCTGAATACAAAGTGTTATGTTTGGGGCAAATCCAATACAACACATTACTGAGTACCATTCTCCAAATGATCAAGCATAGTGGTGGCTGCATGGGGGTTGAATACTTATCTTATCAAGATACTGCATATTAGTGTTGTATTTTTTGTAAATTATTTAGTCTTAGAATTTTTCTTTCACTCTGACATTACAGAGTATTTTGTGTAGATTGTTGACAAAAAATGACATTTACATACATTTTTATCCCACTTGTAACACAACAAAATGTCAAAAAAGTCAAAGGGTGTGAATACTTTGTTTTTTAAAACGCTTATAAAGTTTATTTGATTTTCATGACTGTCTTCATCCATAATTATCAGTTACACGATTATACGGAAATTGTCCAGCCCTAGTGTGTGTGTGTGTGTGTGTGTGTGTGTGTGTGTGTGTGTGTGTGTGTGTGTGTGTGTGTGTGTGTGTGTGTGTGTGCAAAAGACTCAATGTCTGTGAATTTACCAGCCTTTGTTAACATCATCCATCTATTTACAGAAACTTAAGAAGTGCCAGATGTTTCAGTGCATAGAGCAGAACTGTTACAAGACTTGGATGAACAAAGACCCAATGCCTTGTCCCCTCAACCAGCCCTACTGTGAGGTAGGCTTAATAGTGCACCCCCACTCTACCCTATTCATCATTCTATACCCATAGTAGACAAACTAGACATGCTTCATTGAACTGTAAATGCTGTAGGATACAAATGTACACTTTAAGTATTTTATAACGAAAGAAGGAAAATACATTTGGCCACGACAAGAACGATTATCTGTTATCATCTCAATAATATCACTCAAACAAGAGAGAATTTCCTTTCGCCAATCTCGTACATCCTTAAACTCATCTAACTCCATGCATTCTCAATCCACGTTTCTCTCTTCAGTTGAAAAAGATCACAACTGGTTCAACAACGATCTGGATGGGAGGCTGCAATGCCGACTGCACAAAAAACACCTGGTGTACGACCACAACAGGTACATGCCACCAAGAGTGCTGCAACACCTCCATAACATCCTGCCTCAAGCTGGATGGTACTCTGAACGTTCCTTCTTCTGCCACTAGAGGTCCTCACTTCCCTTTAGCATTGATCACTGCTGCTCTGCTGGTTTGTCTGCTCAGCATTGGTTCCCTGGTTTAAACTGGGTGGTGTTCAGTGGGTACCAAGCGGAAGAAAATGTATTGAAAGAGGGAGGAAATACCTTGACTTGTCCGTTGCAAAATGGTTTAAAACATTGCCTGTTGTGTGACTTAATGAACAACCCTGATGTGTCGACCCACTGAGCCATTGCTTGAATTTAAACAGTAGCGGTAGTAGTTAGCACAGCGAAACCTGGTTTCCATTCCACATGAATACTATACTGGTTGTAGGTCTAGCCTACTCTGTTTTTGTTTGTTTGTTTGCTTGTATATAAGATGTATTGAGATACTTTATGTGAGGGCTCATATGTGCTTTTGAGAGATTTAGATGATTTAATAAGTGATAATGATTCCCCTATGTGAGTCCAAACCAAATGGGTTTAAAGGGATTTATTGAAGAATATGACAATTAATATGGCTACAGAAAGCTATTCAACCATACCATCATACCCATTTATAAATCAATACTGCGTTAAACATAATACACAGAAGATGATAGCTATTTACGATCATAGATGACTGACCTAATGTATGGTACGGTAATTAATTATCTGGTTTTTCTTACTTATTGAGATTTCTGTAAGATGATATTTACAATTATGACATTTTCATAAATATCCTCTTTTTTTTAGGCACATTTTCTTTTACCAGTAGTTTGCATGATGACTTGCATGTTTTCTTTGATTTTGCACTTGCAAAGACCTTCTAGCCTGGTCTCAGATCTGGTTGTGCTCTTGCTAACTCAATTGCTCATAGACAAACCAAACATGCCCAGGACAAGGAGTTTAGCATTATAGCACAAACAGACTGGCACTCAGGCACTCACTTTCTCCAATACAAAAGCAAACATCTGTTCTTTACAGATATTGCATAATAACTCAGTTATTACCTAGTCCTCGCTAGCATATTGTGAAGGACAGATTGACAATTTATGCACTTTTTAAAACATATATATTGGGCTATAGAAGGTTTTTGAAATATTTGTGCTGACACATAGAGGTGTACTTCATATCTGTGAATGTAGTCATACACTGTACAACTGTGTGTTTTACGCCTTTTATTTAGCTGTATTCAGAATTTACCATCATAACAATGTGTTAATTGATTCATAAAAATGGGTTATAAAATTGGGTTATCAAAATGTCTAAGCGTATATTTTTGCAGTAGTTTCATGGAAAGTTGGCATTCAACACCTATGTCATATCTAATATTTGGAGAAAAGTTACTAAAAGAAATGTGTCATGTTGGATACTTTCTACATTGTGTATAGTGTACAAACTGTAACAACTGCTTTTAAAGTCATATGAATTAAATAAATGTTTTGTAACGGCTGTCTAATTCCTCCTCCTCGGATGAGGAGAAGGAGTAAGGGTCGGACCAAAACGCAGCGTTGTATGATGACATACTGATTTATTTAAAGACGAAACACGAAGAACACTTGAATTGATTACAAAATAACAAACGACGTAGACTGACCTGAACATAAGAACTTACATAAACACGAAGAACGCATGAAACAGGAACAGACTACCCAAATGAACGAACAAACGAAACAGTCCCGTGTGGTAGACACAGACACAGGAACAATCACCCACAAACAAACAGTGAGAACAGCCTACCTTAATATGGTTCTCAATCAGAGGAAACGTCAAACACCTGCCTCTAATTGAGAACCATATCACGCAACACATTTAACCCAACATAGAAACACATAACATAGAATGCCCACCCCAACTCACGCCCTGACCAACTAAACACATACAAAAACAAGGAAAACAGGTCAGGAACGTGACATGTTTGACCAAAACAAAAGATTCATATTTTCTTTGAAATTGTCGGCAGAGTTCCCCTGTTAAGAGATTGATGTAACTGTATTTGAATCAACTAGACTTATATATCAAAAGAAACAACCGATATTCTACAAGAGAACAGGCCAGGTCCTTGTAGACTTGCTCTTATTTGGTAATTGTACCTTATAAAGTATCGGCCATTCAGAATTCATACATAGATTAAAGTAAAACATTTCAATGACAAAACATTGTATTCCGTGCCTCTATGCACCATGCATTAGAATTTGATTACCATGGAGATGGCTGTTATTAAGACCACATAGAAACATTTTTTTTGTAGCTGTGGCTAAAACCATAGATATATAACACTATTGGTATAGTCTATGGCTAAAGCAATATTGTTGAAATATCATTACAATTGTAAAGGTTGCATCATCTTACCAGCATAAATGTCATGTCAAATTCAAACATTATCACCAAAAGACACAATTTAACACAATGAATTCAGAACAGACATCTTGCTCATACAGTGCAGATGTGTGACTATGGATGCAACTATGAATGCAAACGATCACCCATCCTTTTCAACACCAGCCTTGGGTCCCAATAGGACCCCTGGAGATCTTGTTAATAAGTTCATAGATGACTCCATTCCCTCCAACCCTGGTGTTGATGAGGATGACAATGATGTGATCCATTCAACCAACTTTGTGAACCACTTCTCAGGTAAGAGCTAAGAAAAATCTAAAAAACAAACACCTCTACCATAGAGATCTTAGCTAAACTTTGAATATTGGTAAATTATTTTTTCCCGGTAGGTTGCACCATTTTATTTTGATTCATGATATTATATTATGAGTACCCCTGAAGATTTGGTTCAGTTTGTTGCATAATCAATTGTTGATGAGGATGTCAATTATGTGGTCATCTGCTTGGGAGAGTGATGGGCCAACCTCCTTCCTGGACATGTCTCAGGACAGCTTATCCAATGGAGACCAGTTCTCTCAGTCCAAAGACATTGACTACCTAACAGCTATGAGTTCCATCTATGTCTAGTGTGGTAGTTGATCTAATTTGCTGAATTTGGTATTGCATTGGTGTTACGCACACCTCTAGGAAGAGGGAACGCAACACCCTGCTACAACTCAACTCCCCGTGGAGTGAAAGATGAATGGAATTGTAGGTGCGGGTAAGGATGACAAAGGCAGAGAATTTACCGTTTACAGGGAATTTATTCCGTCACACGGTAATTTTGGGAAAAGGGGCTGGACGGAACCAAAGCAAAGAAAGTACAAGTTAAAGAGCCCCCTGTCCTACTTTACCTACCCACAACTTACCTAACTAGCACCACCTGGCACACAAACCAAAATACAGGGGATGGTCCGGCCAGGTCTTACCTAGCGTGCATAGACAAAGTACATACTCGGGTATATTTATGCCCGCAGGTCTCTTGCCTAAGCACTCCCAAGGTGCCTTCCCCTTCCCCCCTGGGAACAAATGAAACCGAATACAAACATAAGTAAACAATTTCAATAATCAAAAACACTGCATCCTATGGGGACACACAAACCTAAAAAGCAGCGGCAACAAAATACTTAACAAAAACCTGCCTCTGAGCAACAACCAACACAGGACATCACCATCAGCTCTCTCTCCTAAAAAAGGAACACTGGCTTATATATCTTCAGAAGGAGTCGATAATTGAAGACAGCTGTATCTCCTGATGAGGGGGTGGGGTCAGATCTACAATCATCGATGGGGCCGACCAATCAGCTGCTTAGAATTTCCGGAAGCCATCCTGAAACACACACATCCAAACAAAACCACAACACAGAAACTGGGGAACGTAACAATTGGTTTGTTTCAGTGTGTTGTTCCACTCTCTTTACCATCTGACACTTTGTCCCTGTTGATCCACATACCTACCCTGCTTCTGGAGACCCGGGGAGTCTCCTGACCAGAGGGCTTTGACTCCCCAGGAACGTCCTCACCACTCTGGGTTGACCCAGTCCTGTTGGTCTGAGACCACTGATGTCTACTCCCTTAACCTTAACAGGAACGAGGAGCTCCAAAGTAGCTGAAACCACCTCTCGGGTAAGATCTTACTCTACCATGCTGCTTAGTCTGCTAAACTTTGATTATTGGTAAATTCATTTTTCTGGTAAATTCATTTTTCTGGTAAATTGCTTGATCCACTCTCTTTACGAACAATTTTTTCCCCCTCTTGATCTACAGATTGGGTCTTGCCTCATTTGAACGCCTGGAGACAATCGTTCCAGTCTAGTTATGATCACTATGACAACCCTGGCTACCTGTCAGTTATGAGTTCTACCTCTGTCTCGTGTGCTAGTTTGCCTAATTTGTCTAATTTGCTTGATTTTGCATTGGATTGGTTTGTTTGAGTATTGTTCCACTCTCTTTGCCATCTGTCACGTTGTCCCTGTTGATCCACAGAGCCACTCCGTGTCTGGACTCCTGACTCCAGCAGAGCAGGGAGCCCTGAGCAGCCCAACAGCCCCAGGGAGACTCTTAACCAGAGGGCTTGGACTCCCCAGGACAGTCCCCGTTGCTTTTTAACTCCTGAGGATGATGTGTTGTACTAGTTAAATAGAATGTAACATGTGAACAACCACCAGGTTCTTCCTGGAGTCCCAGGACATTCCCCGCCACTCTGCAACTCATGTTGACGATGAACAGGTTATGTACATTACAACAACCACGAGCTCCGTCCTAGACTCCCAGGACATTTCCCGATACTCTGGCTCCACCCACAGCAAGCATTCTGAGACAGCCACCTCAAATGTATGCTCTACTATTACAGGTAGCCTAGTGGTTAGAGCGTTGGGCCAGTAACCAAAAGGTTGTTAGATCAAATCCCTGAGCTGACAAGGTAAAAATCTGTCGTTCTGCCCCTGAACAAGGCAGTTAACCCACTGTTCCTAGGCTGTCATTGTAAATAAGAATTTGTTCTTAACTGACTTGCCTAGTTGAATTAAATTAAAATATTACTTAGGAGGAACTATGAAATATGTGGATCTCAGCTGTACGTATGCTCTGCATTCACTAAGGAGGACCTATGGCACCTCTGGAACACAATAAGGGCTCTTAGTAGTGTAGTATGATTTCATTTATTATTATAGTGTCTTGCATCTTCAGGATGCCCAGCCCACATATGCTTATAAGACTCTGTAAATGAAAAATAAAATCATATATGCACACAATAGGCCACATACTGTCCATTCACTTATAGTACTTTTTTGTTGTTGTTGTTTTTTTACAGATCCTTACATTTGTATACTGCTTTGTTTTCTTCCTTTTCATCATCTAACACTTTTTCCCTCTTGATCCTCAGCCCAGGACTTCAGATGGACTTTGACTCTCCAGTTGAGATCTCTGCATTCCTACAAGAGACTGAGAGTTGAGTCTCAGTCCAACAATAGGAAGAGGTGCCACTGCCTGGGGTGTGACGCAGAGGACTGGCCTGCCAGGAAGAGAGCCAGGAATGAATGTCCAATTGGCTCTCATGGGGCCATGAGGCACATTAATAGAACACAAAATAGGCACCAGAATAGAGCTGGGCCACAGTACAACAAGACATTCATAATACATTATTGTGACATTTTTTTCCTTAATTTTCTTCCTGAGAAATGCCATCTACAACACTTCAATCCAATGCAGGATTAGCTTAATAAAAAAGTCCATGTTTTTTCCTATTAAACTACAAAAACGATGTTTGGCTAGGCATGGCTACACAATACTGTCCAAATGATATAATAATTTATCTTTATTTTGTCTGATGAACAAGGGTTTGATATGTGTGTGTATCAGGATATGGGAGTAACTAATTTCATGTAATCCAGTTACATGTAATCTGATGTTGTTGTTTTTTAACCTGTAATCAATTACATTAACACCAACAAATATTGTAATCGTATTAGAGATACTTTTGAAAAACTAGATGATTAGTACTTTTAAATTCAGAAACGATGTTTGCATACAAATACATTATAACACCTTTATCTTTTCTCAATGACATTACATTTAGGATTGAAGAAAGGTGCAAGTTTGAGTTTGTTCCACTTTAGCCAATCTGACCACAAGTCAGAGACCACTACTATGATAACACACCAAATGACCACCCTTTTTGTCTTCTTCTAATGCCTCTTAAATGAAAGTAATCCAACAGTAACTGAAAGTAATAAAATTACATTAGTGAATTTGGGTAATACAAAAATGATATTACTGATTGCAATTTTGGACAAGTATCTAGTAGGTAACTTAATAGACTACATTTAGAAAGTAACCTATCCAACCCCGGTGTGTGTGAAGTAGATAGCACATCTACAATTTAGTATTACACCTGCATCTGTCAGATTAAACAGTGAGTAATCCGATTAATATTTCCTCAAACGACAGCCAAAACATGACGTCAGTTTTAGCTGCTGAAATCTCTGCGTGGCAGGTCCACAAACATCTTGGAAAAGGGAATAAGGACATCTAGAAGAATACGGAATCATGTCGGAACACGGCAATACACTTTTACGCACTGTGAAAGCAAAAATGTGTTCGGATTTGTTGTTTTGTGTTCTCGATAAGAAGGTGGTCTAGCCCAACTTTGTAAGAGAAACGATTGGTCTGTGTCTATTCTCGCTTCAATCTGTATTTTGTGGGAGAGAGTTTGCACGAAAGTAACGGATTTAAGTAATGGATCAATCCTTCGCAATTCAAGAGATTTTGCCACAAGGCGAAAATTGCGTCATAGTATCCTTTATAGTGCGCACTGAATGTTTTTTGTATCACTCCGATGTTATGAGTGCGTTATCTAAAGGCTGATGTTTGACTTCCTTTGGAAGAAGAAGACAATGTTTCATTCCGACGTAGCCTACCGGCAGTTCACCCAAGGCGAGGCCGTGGAGTTTGTTTGTCAAGGCCTAATAGGCTATACGTGTGTGTATCTGAATGGGGTGAAATTTTGTATATTTCATTCAATAGTACAATTGTTTGGATTTAATAGGCTTTGAGTGTAAAGAAGAAGAATTGCAAATTGCTTAATTAGGACATTGGTGCTGCTTTTCGATTGTAACACAAGTGTTACACTAGTATACGCCCTTATGTTACACTATGGACATTGTGTTTCAATAGCTAGGGCTGACTGGGGATTTGTGAAGAGCAGAATCAACAACCTCTGCATAAGAAGGTGTTAAAGTTCACAGTTAGCCATTGTTATGTAAATGACAACTGAAAAGTACCAGTGGCCTGGCTTTGGCCCCAAGTGAGAGCAGGACCGCTGGAGCCATGGCCAATGAGACACAGGTCCCGGGCTAAGTAGATGGAAACAGAAAAGTTTGAGCTTTTTGTGTACAATATGATAGGTCCTCCACTGGGTGGCAATCTTATACAAGCTAATCAAATTCAATTGTATTTGTCACATGGGCCGAATCCTTAACTGTAGCCTACTCTAGACCTTCATACTTTCCAGACATTAGATTTGTTTTATAGCAATGACTAGGCCTCTGCTCTTTGAAGGTAATTGCTGCATAATGTTTTTCCCAATATAAAAAAAAACACTTTTCATTTTGATATCAACACTTGTGTAGGCCTATTTTCAAATGTGACATTGTGCAAAAATCTATGCAATTCCCTTAACCAGATTGTTGTAAACATGCTGTTCAATGTCTTGTCTTTGTGGACAATGTCACTGAAAGCAGACTATTGGGTTTGGTGGAGCGCACCAAGGAACATGCGTAAGTTGAAATTTATGCTATTCCACCAGACTTATGAAATATAAATGCTCTGAAAAATGCATTACACCTGCCCATAGTAATGTTCCACCTTTGTTTCCTATAGGCTGTTTGTTTTTACCCATAGAAGAATGGCGATAACTGGTGAAGATGTCACATTGGAGGAAATTTTCCCCATCTCTAATGACTTTGCGGTTGTGGAAAGTATGCAAAAGTTAATGCATTGGTTTTAACTTGATTATTATAATATGCACAATGGAGGTGAAGGCATGGGCCTCATAATGCATTGTAATAACATGTTATTCTTTCCTCAGTGTCCTCGGCAGATGAACTTTCTTTTGTGGGTGAGTTTTCTTTTTTTCCCTGGGTCAATTTGCCCCTGGTATGTTCGTAGGGCCAAGTTATTAAATGTATATTACATGATATTTATATAGGTGCAGACACTAGAGTGAGGCTGAACTTCCAAGATGGGGAGCTGGAGGTGAGGCTTCCCTTTGGCTCCCACTCTCGCCTTTTCCTCAGTGAGGTCAACAGAGCCTGGAGTGGTAAGACATGACTTACTTCTCCATAAATGTATCACGAGCGTTGCATCCAAATGATTTCTCCTGAAGTATACACCTGGTCACTACTTACCACAAATCTATAAGCATTGGATCAGTGGAGGCATGGGCAAGAGGGGGTTTCCAACATATTTCTTAAACCAGTAATTTCCTTTCAAATCAGTGAGGGGAAGTGAACAAGTGCACACTTTAGAAGGAAGGATAAATAATTGGGACATAACCAAGTAAAGGGTCATGCACACCATTACAAAATGTTGTGAATTGAAAAAAAATCAAATCTGCTTATTGGACAAGCACAGGTAGTTCCTCCCTGTTTAAGTCTGTTTTCTTCCGGTGGGGGCCTAGTGAACACGACCCTGGTTTACTTGTTGATGTTGCAATAATCAAATCTGGCCAGTAATTTGAGATGTGTGCTCATTTCTGTATGACATATCATTTAATATATGCCATTTAATATATGATAATTTCAGTGCAGTTGCAAGTGAACTGCCCTAAAATAATGGATTAGAATTTTAATCTCAATTTTAGTCATTTGGTAGATACCGTATCACATAAAACACTTCTTTTTTTTGCCAGTAAGTTAATTTCATGTCATGAACTACTAGTAGGGCTCCCGCGTTGCACGGCGTCTCAGTGCAAGAGGTGTCATTGCAGTCCCTGGTTCGAATCCAGGCTGCATCACATCCGGCCGTGATTGGGAGTCCCATAGGGCGGTGCACAACTGGCCCAGTGTCGTCTGGGTTTTCCCGGGGTAGGCCATCATTGTAAATAAGAATTGTTCTTAACTGACTTGCCTGGTTAAATATAAAAATAATATCCAGGTAAACAATAGGCCTATAGCAAATGTAGCATATGGCATTTGACTCAGTGAGCCCAATCAGTCCTCCATGACAACAAAATCATAAACAACAGAAAAATAATTTGGCTAATCTATACTTCCATATTTCCAAGTCCTATTCTTGAAGATCAAGGGGTATAACATTTATTGGAATCACTGGAATTCTAAAAAACTTTGGTCTTTAATGTAAAGATATAATTTAATCGTATTATTATATGTAGTAGAAAGCAATGGGTTAGAAGAAGCCTAATTAACCAACCCATAAAGTAAAATCCATAGATGGCCAGCTATGTAAACTTTAACATTGATTTATCCTGCAATAGATGTCGTTCAATTGGTAACAAACATTTTTGTCTTCTTCTAATGCCTCTTAAGGGGAAAGTAATCTAAAAGTAATGTAATGTAATCAGATTACGTTACTGAGTTTGGGTAATCCAAAAGTTATGTTACTGATTACAATTTTGGACAGGTAACTAGTTACTGTAACCGATTACATTTAGAAAGGAACATACCCAACCCTGACAATCACATATTTTTTTACCATAAGTATATTGTGTTCTGTATGTACTTGTTGCTACTCAGAAAAATGGCAGATGGTTCAGAAAATTTTCACTTGACAACAATAGCCTTAATTCAAGTTGATAAAAGCACAAGTGATGTAATAGATGGGGAAAGACACACCACAAGTTACACAAAACTCTAAAAAGAGGGGAACCAGTTGTCACTTCACCTATAAGACAACAGCCAAATGTGATGCATAGTTGAGAGAGAGAGAGAGAGAGAGATGGCATCAGAGAAAGAGAGCAAGTGAAAGAAGGAAAAGAGACTGGGGAGGCTCAGAGTTTTAGTGCTGTGTGCTCTTCCTGGGTAGTATATGTCTGTTGCTATATAATATTTCCTTCCATTTGACTTATATATTTGCTTTCGGCTTTTACATGTTTTTTTCCTGTTCATCTCAATGGGATGAGCCACTGGATTTGTTGAGAGACAGTCTACTTTGCTATGTATGTGTCATTTTTGGCATTAGCTCACTACTTTACCAAATGGAGCTCTTAAATTTAAGATGGAGGACTAAAGTTCTTTTTTAAAAAGGGCCACACTCACTTTTATTCTGTGAGAGGAAATAGTGATGGAAAGTTTTGGTAACCTGGCAGCTATTATTGTGAACAGGAAGAATGTGAGAAACTCGCAAGGTAAGCAGAAAAGTGACATCTTTGTACAAGTGTGTTGTCTTATTGAAAGTAAAATAGCAGAGTGAGTGATTTTGGTGCGGTAATATTCTCAAGGTAGCTCAAATGTACGTGTAAGAGGAAGTGTCTGTGTGTTTGTGTGTGTGAACCACATGAAAGCGGGAACATAACTGAATACCTTTTTCAACCACACAGTAACAAAAGTTTTTAGTCAACAAACAATTGTAAGGCAACCAGCTCGTGAGAATGTGAAGTAACCTGCCCCTGAATCACTTTCTACTTTTGAGTACCTATTTGAATGAAACAAATGCTGTGGGTCATTTTCAGTTTACTGTATTATTGATAATTATCCTCATTGTGTGTTCTGTGAATCGCTGCTGAGGATCTCTTGGAATTGTTTCCTTATCATTAATGCGCCTCCAGCTTCTCCACTTCTATGGAGCATTGGAGCAACAAATATAAACCATTTGAATAGCAAAGTATGTTTATAGCCTACAATTGAAATGGCATATTTTGGGATTAGTGTAAGTGCCTTTTTCATGCTTCCCTTTTTCCTCCTTCAGATGTTTGCAAGTCTCCCAAGGAAGCACCGAAGTTTGAGTGGCTCCACAAGTACCGCAAAGCCTCCAAAGGCCAAGGTGGCGTCAAACAGACCCTTGCACCCTTGGGAACGACACACACCAAGATCAGCCAGCATAAGAAAACAGGTAAGCCAACAGCCCTCTTTGTGTCCCTCTCAGTCAGTACCGTCCCTGAACTTCTAACCTTATCACACAGAGCCCTTTGTGTGGTAATATCTAGCAAATTTGTGTTGCTGACAGCTGAATGAAATTACAGGCCTACACTAAGAAAGCACACGATTGATAATTAACCATGATTCTTGGATCATGATAACTGTATCTGATCCAAAGCCTAGGAGGCGCCCTCCAAAGTGACATCACAGAGCTATGTCATTTCTTATGGTTGTGTGACATGTCTCTTGTTGATGTTAGTTGGTCTTGTTAAACTTTGGGGAGAGTGACAACATTATCTTCCATGTTGGCTTTAAGTCTAGAAAAATTATTTCACAATGAATCTATCTTCACACTGTGAGAAAGCTTTCGCACTGTGCCTGTCAGTGTCAGCCAATGTCAAAGGAAGTTATTTGCTCTGACACTCCCATTGATAAGCCAAGTGCCCAAACCTGTACATCTACATGCTATTTGCAATGCTGATTTTGTTGTTGTTGTTGTTGTTGTTGTATCGTTAGATTTTCTCCTGCCACTGAAACATAATTTTCATTATTTCATGCAAGGCCTAACCATATGCTATTTTTTTTATGCATGTTGAATGCATATCATTTCACATTAGTTTAAAAATTGGTTGACATGGAAATAATTGTAAGACTGTATTTGGCCGAAATAAACGCTTTATAGTTGTGTAAACTTTTGTACTAAAGCTTTTTTTCATTTGCCTCTTACCAGAGACCGTCCAATGTTTTCATGGTTGATTAGTTTGGTCTGTGGCACGTCTTCACTTGCGCGAGTGCGCGTGAAAAAAATGTATTCTCAACATTCCTTGCACGAACAGGTCCTTGGACATTGCACTGCACATAATGCGTGGAAGCCCTACTTGGAGATGTCTAGCGTGATTAAAGACACTGGTATGGGGACATGTTTATTATTTACTGTTGTATTTAGATGGTATATTTGCTACCGCAGTCTGAAACGCAAGTAACTTTTTTTATGCAGCAGTGCATTTTTCATGTTAGCTAGCTTAGCTAAGAAGCTAACGTCTGTTAGCTTTTGTTGCTAACGTTAGCTCTACTTTCTGCTTCCAGCTAAATATGCACAGATTAACAGTACTTGTCCTTCCTTGGTTCAAGTTAAAACGTTGACAAAATGATATGTCGCTAGCCAGCGTATTAGTTGAAGTAACTATATACTCTAGCTAGCTAAGTGGCTTTCTTTATGTGCATGTTTTGAGCAGAGTTGTGGTTTGGAACGAGCGCGCTAGCTAGGTAATTAGCATGTCAATATTATGGTTTGTAAAGGTTCGCCATCTATATTTGCAAGCTAGATAAACTAGGCCATATGCTGTAGGTTTGCGACAGTTCATCTGTCATTGTGTCCTGATTTGGGTTTGGTAATGCACCATGCAAACCTGACGTCCAGCAGCGTTGGGATTTTCACTGTCTTGACTATCTCAGTATCTGTCAACTGAACGTGTAAAGTTAGACGGGCAATTAGTAGCCACTTGGCATTTTCCATTGGAAATGGATGGACACTGTAGTTTGTGATTGTCTTGGGTTCTCTTTATTTTTGTATCTTGGAAAGTGTCCATACTAGTAGACTGCAGATAAGAACATTATATGTCTCTGCCCATTTTATTATTCCTAGGTACAAAGGGTTATTATATGCAATGCTGAACTTTGTGATGAGCACCGACTTTTGTGCACCCACACTGTAGTATGCTACAGCTGAGTGGTTGACTCACACTTTTCTATTTTTAGACTGCAATTAGTGATGATCGCAAGACTGAAGGGTGAAAGTGGAGCTTGCTGTATAGAATGAATAGTGGAGGCGTGCTATCAATAGTTCCAACCGTTGGATTGGTCTCTCCACTGACATTTTTTGTATCAAAATTCATGCTTGGTATATGTATGCAGAAGTCTGAAAGCTATCCATTCAATTCTCATAGGGTTTGATCATGCACTGTAATTTTGCCATTACAGTAGATTGTTTGTTGGTGTAGCATTTAACAGGTTTAAAGAGCCTTACAATGACCACAGAGGAATATAAAACATGCAGCGGATTACCATAAATCCTGCTAATATGACACTTTATAGGCTTGCTCATCTTCCCTTCTCTGTGGACAGGAGGAGGGTAAAATGCAGTGAATCGTTCTTCTTAAATAGGCCAAATGAAAGCCAATGTAGGCCTAGATGTTTACTTTCAATATTAGGTTAGGTCAGGGACTGGGAAGCTCCCTTGGGAGTTGGGATCTTGTGGTGTATTATTTAGGACTCAGGTGAAATGCAGTAAGTCATCCTTTGGAAATAGCTGAGATCCGATGTAGTCCTAGGTCTAGATGTTGACTTTCAACATGAGCCTGGCTTGGGGACTGGGAAGCTGTCTAGGGAGTTGGGAACTAGGGATCTTGTGTGTTGGGGCTTACTCCTCCACATTGGTCTCTCACAGCTCTCTGGGAGTTTCCATCTGATCTCACAGGGCGTAGTTTGTTTCCATTTCCTGTGTTCCAATAGCATGCTCGCACACACTACAAATGGAAATTTGTGCCGCAGCCCCACCACACTGTAATTGATACTGCCATTTTGTTTACTCAAAATAGCATACTGGTTCTCTAATACCCCTGTTTTGGACACCAGTATGCCTAAAGACAGCATTCAATAGCCTATACTTCACCCTCTCACGCTTGGCTAGCCGTTAAAACAATATATTCCAATATTTCTGCAGTCTTTATCAGGAATTGTATCTTTGGTGAGCTATTAGACTTTTTTTTCAGGTAGCTGTAGTCTCTGATTTATAAGCGATTTTCATTGCACTACAGAACTTTGAGTTCTTCCTCTGGTATTGTTTTGCAATCACTTTCCATAAACAATAGATAAAGCTAACATTTACCTTGACGGTCTTGTGAGAGTGTATAGTATGCAAGGAATTACCCCGAGATGGTAAGAACGTGTGTGATGTGATTCGAATTAGGCTTTGCTAAAGGATGAGCCTATGTTTACGTTGTATTAGCCTATGTTAACTTCCAACTGTTTTTCTAAAGAGAGGTTGGCCCAAGTCCTATCCTATTGCAGGAAGCTATTGGTTCCTGAACTCAATACATCTTGTGCTTAGCCTTGGGTGTAATCATTAGTCCAAACCGTAGCAAATGGAAAACATTTAGCAATAAACAAGAGTTTCTATTGGATAAATTCAGTTAGGTCTCCCCATTTTCATTCCTGTTTGGTTCCTAGTGAATACACCCCTGGTACCAGATCTGTTTTTGCTATCTTGTCCTCATACTGTGTAAGAAATCTCAAAAGCTTGTAGGCCTAGTACTGGTGCATGAAAACATGTTGGCTATTTTCTTGCACAGCAGCTTGTATTTAGTTGATTCCCGAAAACAGAATGCAATAAACAATGAACTCGCAATCAGATACAGCTATATAAGACGGTTGGTGGTTAAACAAAAAAAACGATACTCCCTCTAAAGCAATTTCCTCTCTAATACACTTGCCATGTTCGTAGAGTTTCTTCTGCCAAGCAGTAGCAGACAGTGGCCAAATTGTGTTAGACTCAGGCTTTGACTCTTCCATTGATTTAAACAACTTAAAATGCAATGTCTTGTCTAGGGTATCTTGCAATAGAGATTTGATGTCAGTGAGATTAACCTGGATAAATAAAGGTTATGCCTGAACAAAAATATAAGCGCAAATGCAACAATTTTGAAGATTTTACAGAGTTATAGTTCATGTAAGGAAATCAGTCAATTGGAATAAATGAATTAGGCCCTAATCTATGGATTTCACATGCCTTGGAATACAGATATGCATTTGTTGGCCACATATATCTTTTAAAAAACAGTCAGTGTCTGGTGTGACAAACATTTGCCTCATGCAGTGCATCATCTCCTTTGCATAGAGTTGAATGTGGCCTGTGGAATGTTCTCCCACTCCTCTTCAATGGCTGTGCGAAGTTGGCGGGAACTGGAACACACTGTCGGTACAGAGTGTTCCACATGCTCAATGGGGGACATGTCTGAGTATACAGGCCATGGAAGAGCTGGGACATTTTCAGCTTCCAGGAATTGTGTACAGATCCTTGCGACATGGGGCCCGTGCATTATCATGCTGAAACATGAGGTGATGGTGGCGGATGAATGGCTCGACAATGGGCCTCAGAATCTCTTCATGGTATTTCTGTGCATTTAAATTGCCATTGACAAAACGCAGTTTGTTTTTCGTAGCTTATGCCTCCCCATACCATAACCCCACCGCCACCATGGGGCACTCTGTTCACAACGTTGACATCAGCAAACCGCTCACCCACACAACACCATACCATCTCACTCTGTTCACAACGTTGACATCAGCAAACCGCTCACCCACACAACACCATACCATCTGTCTGCCATCTGCCCTGTACAGTTGAAACCGCGATTCATCCTTATAGTGCACACTTCTCCAGCGTACCAGTGGCCATCGAAGCTGAGCATTTGCCCACTGAAGTCGGCTACGACCTCAAACTGCAGTCAGGTCAAGAGCCCGGTGAGGATGACGAGCATGCAGATGAGCTTCACTGAGACGGTTTCTGACAGTTTGTGCAGAAATCATTTTGTTGTGCAAACCTACAGTTTCATCAGCTGTCTGGGTGGCTGGTCTCAGAAGATCCCGCAGGTGAAGAAGCCGGATGTGGAGGTCCTGAGCTGGTGTGGTTACACGTGGTTGTAAGGCCGGTTGGATGTACTTCCAAATACTCGTAAACAACATTTGGAGGCGGCTTATGGTAGAGAAATTAACAATCAATGCTCTGGTGGACATTCCTGCAGTGAGCATGCCAATTGCACGTTCCTTCAACTTGAGACATCTGTGGCATGGTGTTGTGACAACTGTACATTTTAAAGTGGTCTTTTAATGTCCCCAGCATTAGGTGCACCTGTGTAATGATCATGCTGTTTAATCAGCTTCTTGATGTGTCAAACCTGTCAGGTGGATGGATTATCTTGGCAAAGGAGAAATCCTCACTAACAGGGATGTAAACAAGTTTGTACACAACATTTGCGAGAAAATAAGCTTTTTGTGCGTATGGAACATTTCTGGGATCTTTTATTTCAGCTCATGAAACATGGGATAAACACTTTACATGTTGCGTTTTTATATTTGTGTATATTTTTCACTATAGAATATAATAAAATGCTATATGTAATGCAATGCTTTTGAAGACAGCCTCAGTCCATTTTCCATACATCCGAGTAGGCAAGGACCAAATCAACTCCACTATTGACCTGTGTGGGGTCTATTTCAGGCATGAGCTGATTGATTCTTCACCGGCGAAGCATTTGCATTGCTAGCTCCAGGGGCCTTTATAGGATTAGTGTTGGCACATGGCAATGTATTTTCCTGATTTAGAATGACTTGGTTTACAACTCCTGTGTCTCTCTTCCTTTCTCTTGCTCGCTCGCTCACTCTCTTTTGTTGTCTTTTCTCTTTTTTTATTTCCTGCTCTTTCAACTCCCTCCCACGCTCTCTTTCTTGCTTTGTCTTTCTCTCACTCACTCAACAGGGAACTCATTGAACGCAGTAAGCAGATCCCCAGTAGAAGGAAACAAGAGGGTGAACAGTGGAGTGGAGCACCCCAGAGTGGAGTCCGGCCCAGTGAGGTAAGTACTGAACACCACTCTCCTCTCTCTGACAGTGGTATGCAAATGGTTGGCGCTTGAAGAAGGATATAAGGACCAGTGTGCCATATTGCATTTCTCCTCTCGTCCTCTAACCCCTGTCCTGTATTGAGGACATTGAAATGTTTGTGTTGCGGTTATTCATTAGCCATGTTGTTCATTAGCCCGGCTGGAAGGTATACTGCATGTGTAGCCTACATTAGGCCCCCCTTGACCCTATTACAAAATCACTATATAATGTCTCTCACAACATTAGCTTCCGTCCAGGCTAATGAACATCATGACTTAAGAAAAAAAAAACACCCACAACACAAACCATCCTAGACATGAAATAATGATAGCCTAATTGTAGCTCTGCATAGGAAAGAACTTGGTGCCAAGTGCAAACACACTCTTGTGATACCTTTAGTTGGTTTAGTCTGAAAGGAGATGTGTAGTAGATGTTATACAGTAGTAAAGGAGTACAACTACATTTCTGACACTCCTGTCCCCCCACCCAGACCATCTTTATATTCACATTTTGTCATTTAGCAGACGTTCTTATCTAGAGCAACCTACCATCAGTGCATTCTACTAAGGTAGCTGAAACCTCCACGTAGCACAATCATTGCAAGTAAAAACGTCCCGTCTTGTGGCCCCGCAGCCAAGGGAAAGTGAAGCGTGAGGGCTGGGATGAGCTGAAGCGCGAGGGCAGGGATGACCTGGTACGCCAGTCCAGCCACACAGCGTCCAACAAAGCTACAATGCTAGCCATGCCGCAGTTTGGCCTGCGCGACAACCTCGTCCGCTGTGAGCTGCTCAAGAACGAGGACATCTACACCTACCTGGAGAATTTCAGGTAACCCCCCTGCCTCTGTCCCTATCAAAGTCACTGTAACATGTATTCTTATATCCTTTTCATGTTGCTGGGCCGGTTAGGTGTCCGCCATTGCTGGACCAGTGACTAGCCCGCTACTCTATTACTTTATTCACAAGCCAAGCCGACTGGTACTGCGCTGGCCTGGTAACACATCCAGTTGCTGGAAAGGACCTTGTTAAATTAAATATCCCACCTACCACAATTTGCTCCGGGTTGGCACAATAGTGTAAAAAAGGTATGTTTAAGCAATAAGGCTGGAGGGGGTGTGGTATATGTCCAATATACCACGGCTAATGGCTGTTCTTAGTCACGACGCAACCCGCAACGCTGTGGTATATTGGCCATATATCACAAACCCCTGAGGTGCCTTATTGCTATTAAAAACTGATTGCCCATGTAATTAGATCAGTAAAAATAAATATTTTGTCATACCTGTGGTATATGGTCTGATATCACGACTGTCAGCCAATCCGCATTCAAGGCTCGAACCACCCAGTTTTTGTATTTGTAGTTATCCAACTTCTATGCAAACCAACATCGATGACTCATCACAATTATCAGGAACGACATTCAAAACGCAAGCTACAGGGTTGACACATTTTGCGGTTAACAGGATGTCAGTGTAGAGTTGTGTGAGAACATCTCATAGCTATAACTGACGAAATAAAGAATTGTCCATTTCCATGTAATGTTGACGGAAATGGTTGCTCTCGAATTACTAGTATCCAAACTCATAGTAATTCATTTCTAATGCAGGTTTTAAGCAAAAGGGTTTTACAAATGTCTTGGTGATAACAAGCATTTGGTTCTGTCCCAATCTCTCCACCCACTTGTACAATTCCCTTTACGAACTTGAAAGTAAGTGACTGGTTTATGGAAACTTCGTCTAGCCCATGTCTACACCAATCCAATGCTTTTACATTTGTGGGCAGTAGTGGGAAAGTACACACTTCAGGAGGAAGAAAAGATTATTAGGATGCAGGAGGTTTGTACAGATGCCACGATAAGTACAGATCATGGACAGTGTTATGATGACAAGTGATTTATACTACAATGCCCTCTGGTGGTGGACACACACATAGCTCTCTGAAGTGTTAAGGTTCTTGCTGCCCATTGCACCATCTGAAGGGGCTTGCTAAGGTCATGTCTGCCAGACACCCTCACAGTTCACCAGTTACGCCTATATTAGGCAATGTTAGGCTTTGCTCCCACTCTCTGACTTTGTACTTACCACTCCTCTCTATCTCTCAGTTTCTTCCTAGGCACGTACAATGTGAACGGCCAAACCCCCAAAGAAGGCCTCCGTCCCTGGCTGGGCTCCACATCCACTCCCCCTGACATGTACTGCGTGGGGTAAGTCCCATCCACCCAGGCATTACAAATCAATTCCCCTCTAAATCCATAGCCCACATAGACACTGACTGTACTGTCTGAGACCCCACTACAAGAGGGTGAGTTAAGTCAGATTGTGTTGAGTGGGAAGACAGTCGTAGCTGCTACAGCAGCAACAGAGCCAATTCAGCCAAACCTCTATGAATCGTGTCTCCATCCCAGTGTGCATGACTAGTCTTGTGGTGTTGCAGATGATAAAAAAAAAACATTTATTTAATCTGCGAATTAGGAACTTTAACACAAGGTTTTCAACCGTAGAAGAGACAGTCAGTTGAGAAGAGTGGACTCACGCTCTCCTTGATCATGTTTATCAGGGCACGCTGTCGCAAAATGCCTAGCAACGGAAAAACAAAATAATTATTAATTGGTTACCTTTTGATATTACCTCCGTTTTGTTCCGTTCCTACTGAACATGACCTTGTGTTGCAGGTTCCAGGAGCTGGACCTGAGCAAGGAGGCCTTCTTCTTCAACGACACGCCCAAGGAGACCGAGTGGATGAGGGCTGTGTCTGAGGGGCTGCATCCAGACGCCAAGTATGCCTTAGTAAGAACCTCCCTCTCCTTCAGTTAACCACTGGCCACTTGTCATGCCCAGTCTTGCTACTGCCACAAGGTTGTGTATCCTAATACCAATGTAAAAATGTCTAGCTGTAGATGCCCTCATCCGCTAGTGACTTATTGCTGACTCCACTTTAGTCTGACCCACTACAGGCGTTCCAGGAAGAACCAGGCACGTGTCCATATCCAAAGTTGTATTCTTCACACATAAATTATCTTGTGGTTCTATGAAAGAAAGAAAATGAACAACTGGTAATGCGGCTATATAGTCAGGTCTGTACATAGTATAGCTAATGTGTGTGTAATGCTATGCTAACACAGTAGGCCTTACTACAGATGCATATCAGCGGAGAGAGGAGCTAATCACTGATGAGGCTAGCTGACAGTCAGGATTTATGGCGAAGTCTCTCCAACCAGCTAGAGATCTTATCTGATTTTTAGGAGGCACCTTTGCTTAATTTGGGGCTCCAGAGTGGTGCAGCGGTCTAAGGCACTGCATCTCGGTGCTTGAGGCATCACTACAGACACCCTGGTTCAAATCCAGGCTGTATCACATCCGGCCATGATTGGGAGTCCCATAGGGTGGTGCACAATTGGCCCAGCATAGTCTGATATAGGCCGTCATTGTAAATATAATTTGTTCTTAACTGACTTGCCTAGTAAAATAAAAAATAATAATTACTGGGCCAAGGCTGTAAATCAAGTGCACATGCTCGAGTGCACCAGGCTTTCTAGAATCTTCCACAACTTACTTTAGCTTGAATATAACACACTCTCTTGCAGTAGTTGAAACATGCACTTAATTCTTGTGATAATAGCTGCAGACGTGCAATAGTTACAGTGGCTGGCAGTTCTGTAATTAGACGACATGCATGAAGTAAACAATGCTACCAGCCTGCGACAGAACAAATGTACATATGTATCAAGATAACCAACACTAGCAAGGTTTCAGTAGCATGCATTAAACATCCACAACAGTAGAAGGCCCCAATTTTCATTGTGGATGCACGCACAAACACATCTCGAAAACACACTGAAAACTTGGTCCCCGGCCAAACTTTGCGTCCTCATCAGCTGAAGATGATAACCACTCTGAGCTAGAGTAGGAGGGGCCAGAGTCCAAATGTCCATTCGAGCACACTGATTGGCTGAAACAGACAGCAGAGAAGGGGAGAAATCACCCTAATGGGACTGTGGGGAAGGTTACATGCATGTTTGTTCTTTATAACTGAGGCACTGTTTGAATACGCCAAAAACACATCCTTCCTTCCTTAAAATAAAATAATCACGATGTGAGAGGGTTGGATTGGTAAAAGAAGTGGGGTGCTAATATTCCTTTTACTTGTCTGAGCACATGCATGTCAGTGATTATCTCAAGTCAGTGAGGAAGGATGCATGTGGTCACAGTTGGTACAATTGAGTGTCGCTGTACTACAGATGTTTCCAAAGCAAAGTGTTATGATGTTGTAATGACTTATTTGCTTCCCTTTATACTGTAAAGTGTGGTTTTGTTAACCTGGTGAGAGCTTGTACATGAGCTTTTCTCTCTTCCAATCTTCTTTTTATCTAGGCCTATTTCCCCTTTTTATAAATTGCAGACTCAAGCCAAACTGCTTCTTCCTCTTTGAAGGCTCGTAAAGATTTTCTCACTCAACCATCCAGTATGATGACATGTAATTTGTCAGTCCTCTGTCACTGGTGTGAATTTAGCACACTTGGTCGCTTCGTAATTGACATAGCATAGGGCAAGAGTCTGTGAAATGGCTGGTTTCACATTAATATGATAATGTTGTGTTATATCCTAGGTTTATATCCTTGACAGGATTGAATGTGGAACAATCATACTGTTAGCAATTTCTCACTTTTGCTCCTGCAGTGTTGACATGAACAATATTGCATCGTCCTGTATGCCACTTCACTGCGGTCCTCCTGACCAGATCTCTATTGTTTACCCCTTCCGCTAACGCTACGTCAACAACCATAGGTGTTTCATAAACAGCACAAACACATCTAGGATCAGGCTAATCGCCAATGCTTGACCAGTGTATTGTCCTGTCTGTGACCTATGACCCCTGTGTATCCCTACAGGTGAAACTGGTTCGTCTGGTGGGCATCATGCTGCTGTTCTATGTGAGGAATGAGCACGCCAAGCACATCTCTGAGATGGAGGCAGAGACCGTGGGCACCGGCATCATGGGTAGAATGGTAGGTTGTGTGTGTGTCCAGTGAGGGTATAGTAGGAGTACTTATCCTTGGCCGCTAAGCGGGCTGTAATCAATTGCTTAGCAGTCTTGGAAGTTTAGAGCAGGAGGTTGGATGGCGTCCACTAGTTTCATTTAGCTTCTATTTTACAGTTGGATAAGGAGTTATATTGCACTACAACCCCTTCTACCTACAAACTCAGCTTTAACCAGGGTTTAGAAAACCAGTTTTTCTCACATTTGTAGCCCCAAATACACCAGACTTGGAACCAATGTATGTTAGGAAAGCACATTAGATTCCCTATTGTTCATAGAGCTATTTTTTTGTATACAGACGTCGCGTTCGAGTGACGCGCTCACATCCCGGTACCAAAAAGCTCTGTAGCAGGATAGCTAACGCTAAAGTCGGGACCTTGACAAACTTAACAGTGAGTGATGACCATGAAAACACACAAGACTGATGGCTATAGCCATGTTCAACCAGTTGATTATTCTACTGGCTTTATCTAGCTCTATTTGTGATAGTTTACCTTGCCTCACAGGCTTGCTAGCTATCCAATTCTCTGACATCTGCAATGTTGGTGACAATGACCATCTGATTCCGTGTTTGTTAATAACTTGCACGTGCTGAATTTGAATTTGCATGTGATCGTATCCACTGCTAGATAAACAAAGCTTTTTCTGAAACTGTGTGTGCTACTTTTCATGACGCAGCAGGGATATGGTTTGTTTTTTAAAGGCACATAATGTAAAATGTTTTACAAACACCTCTCTCAGGGAAACAAAGGTGCTGTGGCCATCCGCTTCCGCTTCCACAACTCTGACATCTGTGTGGTCAACTCCCACCTGGCCGCCCACATCGAGGAGTACGAGAGGCGCAACCAGGACTACAAGGACATCTGCAGCAGGCTGCTTTTTCGCCAGCACGACCCCGCCCTGGCCCCACTCGCCATCATGAAGCATGAGTATGAACAAGTCTTTAGTACAAAGCAGTATTTCCACTTTTCCGGGTTGTGTTCATTAGGGCATGACATTTTTTTTTTTTAAACATGTTTTGGAACCAAAACATTTAAATGAGCATTTCTTAGTGGATATGTTTTGGGTTGTGTTCATTAGTGCACACATCGATAATATTTAGCAAAGGAAAACAAGAGTGTTTCTTATTGGACGAGTCCAGATAATCCCTGCCTTTTTTCAGTCTTTTGTTTGTTATTTTGTGCCTAATGAACAGGACCCTGGATTTGGTAGTTGTGCTGGTACACCATGCTTTGTATTTATTCCAGCATGGTGCCATTTTCTCAAGGGAACAAAATAGCGAATGTATTATGGAAACCTTTTGATCACAAGACCAGTGCACCTTGCCAATTTCACAGAACTTTATAATGGCTTGCATGAACATTTGAAATTAATGCAGTGTTTTGATGCAGTCGTAGAATGGGATGAGTTCTAGAACCACATGCAAAGCCACCGCTACCGTTTTCAATATTGAAGTATATAATATAGAAGAGTAGTTATATTTCTATGATTTTCCATATTCTCAATGCATCATATTTTCATTGCTTACAGTGTGGTCCTATGGCTGGGTGATCTCAACTACAGGCTAAGTGACCTTGATGTCGACAATGTGAAGGACTTAATCGCCAAGAAGGATTTTGAAACGCTGCACAGTTATGACCAGGTAGGTAATCTCAAGCCGCTTAACTTCAAGCCATTTAAATGTCTACTTCTGAGGTGTGTTCAGTAGGCAAATGTTGAAGAATGTTGCAGATAATGTCATGAATAGAGCTGACATGATTCCTTACTCTACTTGTCAGACAGGGAGGTTTGTTCTACGTAATATCTGAAAGTTCCACAACATTATTCCCAGGGTCATATTCATAAGCCACCAAACGGAAGAAAACTGATCTGAAACAGGGAGGTACTACCTGAAATTGTCCAATCAGAAACACAAATTTTCTGTTGCAAAACGTTTTGCTACATTATGCCCTAATGAGTAAGACTGCTAATCTCTGTGTTCAGTGCCAGTCACATTACACCCTGATGAGTGTGATAATTGTCACGCTGTCTTGTTGTGGCTCTGTGGTCCTCAGCTGAAGAGACAGATCGATGAGAAGGCTGTTTTCGTGGGCTTTGTGGAGGGAGAAATCGGCTTCCTGCCCACTTACAAATACGACACCGGCTCCGACCAATGGGACACAAGGTAACTTCTCCTCTCTAAATGTCTAGTATTATCTATAAAGGCAATGGAGAAAACAATAACACTTTACTAAAAGCCTGCAGATATATTGCATTATAATGACGTTTTATAATGCATCGTAAGAACATGTATGAACCCCTTATGTCTTATTGTTGTCGCATTATGAGCCTAAGGCGTTTTGAGTTGGAATATTGATACATAGGGAGACATTATATATTATAAGCCTTATTATAATGCATTACAAAGGCGCATACATTCTTATAATACGTTTTAAAGCATTATAGCTGCAGAATAAAGTGTTACAAAACTCTTAAATATCTTATTGCGTGGAATTCGTCTCTGAAATGTCTTAGTTTCATGTTTCACGCCCTCAGTGAAAAGTGTCGTGTGCCGGCGTGGTGCGACCGGATCTTGTGGCGAGGCAAGAATGTGCGGCAGCTGCACTACCAGAGTCACATGGACCTGAAGACCAGTGACCACAAGCCAGTCAGCTCCCTGCTGGAGATAGGGGTGAGAATTAGTTTCTGCCATTTGTCCTTTGACCTCTTAGAGACCATGAGGTTTTGGTTGGTTTACGCTGGGGGTCATAACCAAAGAATCTTATAGCTAATCCAAGATTGTTCAGGTAGGCCTTTTATAATCTTAGTCACACTATAGGGCAGAGCAAGCAAGGAGGTGGGCAGAGTTTCATCTTGCTCCATCCTCTCCCAATGCCTTGCTGCTAGACGTCCTGTCTTTACCAAGTATGGGAATTCCCTATTAGAAGTGAGTTTTATTTTTAATTCTTGTGACCAGTCTGAGTTTCCCCCAGAGCCATATATTTAGGGATCAGACAACATTTAGCATTGTGCATTTTAGCATTTCATTTATCCATTCATGACAAGTATTTGGATTGTAATTCTAGATATTCTGTTGCATGGCATTTTTTTTTAAATGTTAAAATAATGATATGCTTCTAGTTTCCCCCATTCATCTGTGTTTTAACCTCCCTTCTCTGCTGTTTCTTCAGATCAAGCTGGTGAACGAAGAGTCTTACAAAAAGACATTTGAGGAAATTGTGCGCTCGCTGGACAAGATGGAGAACGAGTGCATTCCGTCCGTAACTCTGTCCACGCGAGAGGTGAGTGGTCAAGAGTTCAGTGATTCTACTTGAATTGTTATAGATGAAGAATATGTTAATATTGCTCTGGTCTTTCATAATACACAATACAACATTATCAGTGGACATTGACAGCAGCAGAACCTTGTGAACAACGCTTATCATATGAGCTCTGCTCTTTACGAACAGGAGTAAAATTGAGGGAAAACGTCTGTGCTACATGTACAAATGTACATTTTCTCTTCACATTTAAACTGCACTTTTTTTATTGTTTAAATGTTCAAAGAAAAATAATTCAAATGACTTGAATTCACTATTCAGATGTGGTTCTGTGTATGACCGCTAGGGGTCAATGCAGTTCAATCTACCGCGGTCCTGGAATTCCTACATACTTGTCACTAGTTACCACAGCCACAAAGTCATAAAGCCCGTCTATTTCTACAATTTATCTTCTTAAAATGTGATTTTAAAACCTAACCACACTGCTAACCTTAGTCTAAGCCTAACCTTACATTAAGTTTTCATTAATTTTTATGATATTGACAATTTTGATAACTAGAGGAAACCCTACCCGGCGGCGCTCGCCCCCGCTCACAATGGTATTAATGTCATTTTAGGTTCTCTGTTGTGTGCCTCTCCTCCATGTTGTCAGTACGTAGATCATGTCCCACTGCTCGTTGCAGTGATGTATGACCGCGTTTTCATAGACATCCAACAATCTGTTGTTAATGCCACGTACGGTGTTTGAGAGCTCGTGCTTTGTACTTGCAATTATTGCGCAATTTCTCCATCAGGGCCGTCACGGTTTTTCTGTGATTTTCACACCCCCTACTCCCTACCTGTGAAACCTAATCCAAATCACTCTCCCTCCCCAGTTCCACTTCAAAGACGTGAAGTTCAGGCAGCACCAGGCAGAGACTCTGACCCTCCACAACGACGGACAGGTCCCGTGCCAGTTTGAGTTCATCCAGAAGCTGGATGAGCCCACCTACTGCAAGCCCTGGCTCACCGCCAACCCGGCCAAGGGCTTCATCGCTCAGGGTGAGTACAGCAGGACCGTGGCCCTATTCTTTCTTCCGTGTTTTCTTGAGGTAAGCACATTTATCAAGTGTGTCAGAGTAGGAGTGCTCATCTAGGATCAGGCCCCCCTCCGTTCATGTAATCCAATTCATTGTGATCTCAAATGTAAAACTGATCCTACATTATCACTCCTACTCTAAAACATCTGATACATACAGCCCCAGATCTAGAGTTTGGCCTGATGACAGCAAGGTTGCCACTCCATTTACTTTCTTCAACCTAACTCATTCAGATCAGTGAGTACTTCAAGGAAGGTCGGAAGGCATTTCTGAAGTATTGGAACAGGGCCTAAGACTTACATTCAGGAATGGATATCAATCTATATAAGCACCTGGCCTCCCCGCTATGTTTGACGTAATGTCATGAGCTCTATGACATATGAAGCGAGAGACCACATCATAGCTCTGTGTTCTGAGTGAATGATTAGATTTGAGTTTTCCCGGTGACTGCAATTGATAGAGGCATTTTCTCAACTCAGTGTTTGATGGTTGGGAAGCAATTTCAGATCTGTCTAACACGAGAGACTTGTAAATAATGGAGATCTCAAGGCTTAGGGTGGAAGGAGTGGTGGATGTGCCTCAGTGCTCGTTGCCTCTCTGGGTCTTGCTGATAGTCTGTGTTTTAACAGTTTGTCTCATTTAGTTCTGGAGTTGTCAATGTAGTGATGCAGCTGTAAATGAATAGGGTTTCCTTCACACATTCACGTGCAGTTAGTAATGCTTAGTGTACAGTACAACCTTAGCTTATGGTAGGTCAACACCACTCGTCAACAGGTTTCCACAAAGCACATTTACATAGAGCAGGGTCATGTTCATTAGGTCATGCAACAAAAAACATTTTCAAACATTTTGAAACGGAATCTTTTGGGTTATTGGACATGTCCAAGTAGTCCCTCCTTCAGTTTGTCAGTAGAGTTTTCATTCATTTGATCGCTAAAGAACACAACCCTGTTCATCTGTGTCTCAGGGAATTGGTAATCAGGAATTGGTGCCTTTCTGAAATGTTCCTCCATTTGATAAATCATTGAAATATACCTGATCCCGTCAACGTGCTGTTCACCAAGGCGGCAACATGGACATTGACCTGGAAGTGTTTGTGAACCGCTCCACCGCCACGGAGCTCAACGCAGGCCGCCAGCAAATCGAGGACATCCTGGTGCTCCACCTGGAGCGGGGCAAGGACTACTTCCTCTCTGTGTCAGGCAACTACCTGCCCAGCTGCTTTGGCTCATCCATCCAGACCCTGTGTCAGCTGAGGGACCCCATCCAGGAAATGCCCCTGGAGACCATCCGGGAGCTGGTGAGTGGTCATTATAGCCAGCAAGGAGTGTGTTCATTATTGTATATATTTTGCAATGGAAAGCAAAAATGTGCATTTCTTATTGGACACATTCATGGTTCTGAGTGAATACGACCCAGGTGCAGTCTGACTCAGAAGGCTGCTTTCCCATTCTTCACACTTCTCCAAAAGTGTGCAGTGGTCTGGTATATTCCCCATCGTGGATTTAAAAGTATTAGATTGGTGTAACCTAAGCATTGGCTGAAGGGAGTTTCCACCATTGTGAAATATGGAGTATGCAAGTGCACATGTTGGGAAAAGGGTGGAGAATCAGGAATCACAACACCTGACTGTGGCCTGGAAATGTCCCCCTCTTCAGGGCCATTTTATATTAAAGGCCTTGCCCAGAGTAAAAACAATTAAAAGTGAAAGTGCTCTGGGGGGATTCTGTCCTGCTGATAATTTTTGTATGACTTTGTTTTCTATGTAAATGCACAGTCATCTAAAAATGACCAGGAATTGTGAATGTTGAACTAGCTGCAGTCTATATTCCCCAAATTCATTGAAACGAGACTAGACACATTTGCACTAAAGACAGAAGCTAAAAGGAAATTCTGTTTGTAAGCTTTTCGTTATAGCCCCCCATTTCCCTTTTGTCTTACTAAGCCTACTTCTTGTGTAAAAACAGAAACTGTTTGTAATGTTTTTTTGCACTGTGTGAACCAAATAGGAGATGTTGTGTCTGAAGTTTGTTTCCAAACAGGGAATCAAATCACCCATTGGTCCAGAACACACTGTTGCCAGGGGAGAATATCCACAGGGTCATTAGTGTTTGAGTATCCACAGGGTCATTAGTGTTGCAAAACAGCATGGCTGTCATGTACACTAGAGCAACCCTCTCCAGAAGCTTTTGTGTTTGATCATCAGTCAGTGTTATGCTAAAACTGACCAGATGAAAAGATGATAGATTCTGAGAATAAAGAAGCCCAAAGATGTCTCACCCTTTTTGATATTTTAATTTTATTATCTATGGCTCGCTAGTAATTAATACAGGTAGCATAAATAGCTACAACACATTGTCCTCTCAGGATATGTTGTTAAAGAAAGGTTAGGTCCAGAATTTAAACCCATTTCACTCAACTGTCCATTTTTCTTGTCTTCTTTCTAAAGACGTCATCAGGCGATGAGACCAGAACCGTAATCATCGATAAGCCCCTGGATATCCCTAAAGAGATATGGCAGATGGTGGACCACCTATACCGTAATGCTCCTAAACAGGTCAGGACTCACAGAAATCTTTTACCATTTACGCACTACTGAACCAAACCTAGAACAGCTAGGTGCGTCATTGGATGCTTTTTTTGCCCCTCACTTTATACACAGAAAATCTCCTCTAAACATAGAATCAAGCTGTTTATCTGTCTCTCTGTGACCTCTAACGGAACGAAGTTGACTACAAATACAAAGTTGCCAATGTCTTTACAATTGAACAAGCAAAAGATGCTTCAAATGGAAACTGATTGCATTAAATAATAAATAGGCCTACAGTAGACCTATAGGCCTTTTATATTTCAAACATATTGAAATCAATTTCATGTACAGTCAATTGTGTTCTATTTGTAGGCTACACTCTGGTAGGCTTTACATGTAGGCCGTCATTGTAAATAAGAATTTGTTCTTAACTGGCTTGCATAGTTAAATAAGTAAATAAAAAATATTGGTAAAACGGGCCCTGAGCTGTACTATGCCTCCACAATAGTTGTTGTTGTTGCCTGGAAGGGACGATGTGAAAAGAAAAAATCAGAACCAGTACAGCTCGGGTCAGAATCAGGCATTCGGTTCTTGACAATACACTAGTTTTCACGGACATTGGCTAGTACCTTTTGCCTACTTAACTCCCCTTTCCCAGTTAGTTGCACAGCCTCAAAGAATTTAAATTGAGTTGGGCAGCTTTTGGCGTCCTCCCAGCTGTGTGCTTTAATTTGTATTTTTACAAGGACAGACTTTTTCACCACAGCAAACCAGCGGAGTGAAAATAGGAACGTTTGGAAACATTCTATTTGTCTTTGGCATCCACCAACAGGCTGGAATGACTCAACAGAACGGTTTTGTCTCTGTGATGCCCAGTTTGCTTTTTTGTAAAACCTGGCTTTGAATGTTAAGGGTAAAAGAAAAAGATTTATTAGTTGATTAATTAAAGTCAAATGCATAATACTCTACAATATTGACATGAACACAGTTCTATTACTCCCCGATCAGTTGAAATGCTGCTCCTTTTGCCGGCTACCTTTTGTGTGCTTTGAAGTTATGTGTTTACAGTACAACTAACTTTTTGCCTCTATTTCAAGGGGGAACTATTTCAACAACCTGGGCTCCGCAGTGAATTTGTGGAGATAAGGGATTGCCTTGACACTGGCATGCCAGACTCGCTCCGTATCCTTAACAACTGATATACACCTGGGTTGTGTTCATTAGGCATTAAACGGAAGAAAATGGCCTGAAACAGGGAAGGACTACCTGGACATGTCCAATAAGAAATGCTCATTTATTTTTCTTTTGCAAAAGTTTTCCATTTTGTGCCTTAATTTATCCAGGGTTGTGTCCATTAAGTCTTAGTGTCTACACTGTATTTTTTTAAGTGGTTGATGCCCCTTGACCCGTGTTGACCCCTAGCTGGCAGTAACCACTCTGTGGCAGAAGCACTGCTCATCTTCCTCGATGCCCTCCCTGAGCCTGTGGTCCCCTTCTCCCTGTACCAGCAGTGCCTGGAGTGCTGCTCCAACACCAGTCAGTGTAAAAAGGTCAGTACCAATTCAACTCACTCTTAAAAGTAGACGTTACTTTTCTCAGTGCCCCTATAGTAGGATACTCTGTATGTAATGATTGTCTGCTGTACTAGGTCTTGTTCATTAGGCTTCAAACGTTCTGAAATAGGGAGAGTCTAACATGTTTTTTTTTACGTTTTCTGTTGCGTGCCCTAATGAACCCAACCCAGTTGTGGGGAATTAGTCTGTGATTTGCTCTCATGTTGTGGTGTTTTAGCTTGTCTATGGTGTTGATTGCTATTGAGTGATGTTTTTCTTCATCCTCAGGTTGTATCCTTGTTACCTCAGTGCCATAAAAACGTGTTTAACTACATAACGGCTTTTCTCCGTGAGTTGTTGAAGCATTCTACACACAATAGCCTGGATGTCAACATTTTAGGTAAGCTGAAATGGAAAAATTGTGTAACACATTTTGCATTCTTTTCAAACACACAAACAATTGCCTGAAATGTGTTTTGAAAGGGTTAAATGAAACTTCATGGTCTTCTTGACCAGTACCAAAGAGGTTCAATGTTTACAAAGTCGAGCAGTGCAAGTTTAAGATCAGAAGCCGTAACAATTTCCATGTGTCGCAATAAAACAATAGCACCAGGGACTGTTGTGATAAAATGCCTGATTTATTCCACTGCATGCAAATGGTTATGCAAGCTTGTTTGGGTTTTATATTCCAAATAACCAGAAAGGCCATAGTAGTGTTTCTGTACTGTGATACTGTGCATATGCTTTTTTTCCTTTTTCACCTTAGGGCAATCCGTTATAATTTATTTACTTAGTTAAAAATATAGCCTAGTAATGCAATACTAGCTATACAGTTGAATTCGGACACTTAGGTTGGAGTCATTAAAACTCGTTTTTCAACCACTCCACAAATTTCCTGTTAACAAACTAAAGTTTTCGCAAGTCGGTTAGGACATCTACTTTGTGCATGACACAAGTAATTTTTCCAACAATTGTTTACAGACAGATTATTTCACTTATAATTCACTGTATCACAATTCCAGTGGGTCAGAAGTTTACATACACTAAGTTGACTGGGCCTTTAAACAGCTTGGAAAATTCCAGAAAATTATGTAATGTCTTTAGAAGCTTCTGATAGGCTACTTGACATAATTTGAGTCAATTGGAGGTGTACCTGTGGATGTATTTCAAGGCCTACCTTCAAAATCAGTGCCTCTTTGCTTGACATCATGGTAAAATCAAAAGAAATCAGCCAAGACCTCATAAAAATAATTGTAGACCTCCACAAGTCTGGTTCATCCTTGGGAGCAATTTCCAAACGCCTTGAAGGTACCATGTTCATCTGTACAAACAATAGTACGCAAGTATAAACATCATGGGACCACGCAGCTGTCATACCGCTCAGGAAGGAGACATGTTCTGTCTCCTAGAGATGAACGTACTTTGGTGCGAAAAGTGCAAATCAATCCCAGATCAACAGCAAAGGACCTTGTGAAGATGCTGGAGGAAACGGGTACAAAAGTATCTATATACACAGTATAACGAGTCCTATATCTACATAACCTGAAAGGCCACTCTGCAAGGAAGAAGCCACTGCTCCAAAACCGCCATAAAAAAGCCAGACTACGGTTTGCAACTCCACATGGGGACAAAGATTGTACTTTTTGGAGAAATGTCCTCTGGTCAGATGAAACAAAAATAGAACTGTTTAGCCATAATGACCATCGTTATATTTGGAGATAAAGTGGGGAGGCTTGCAAGCCGAAGAACACCATCCCAACCGTGAAGCACGGGGGTGGCAGCATCATGTTGTGGAGGTGCTTTGCTGCAGGAGGGTCTGTTGCACTTTACAAAATAGATGGCATCATGAGGATGGAAAATTATGTGGATATATTGAAGCAACATCTCAAGACATCAATCCGGAAGTTAAAGCCTGGTCGCAAATGGGTTTTCCAAATGGACAAATGACCCCAAGCATACTTCCAATGTTGTGTCAAAAAGGTTTAAGGACAACGAAGTCAAGGTATTGGAGTAGTTATCACAAAGCCCTGACCTCAATCCCATAGAACATTTGTGGGCAGAACTGAAAAAGCATGTGCGAGCAAGGCCTACAAACCTGACTCAGTTACACCAGCTCTGTCAAGAGGAATTGGCCAAAATTCACCCAACTTATTGTGGGCTACCCAAAATGATGACCCAATTTAAAGGCAATGCTACCAAATACTAATTGAGTGTATGTAAACATCTGACCCACTGAGAATGTGATGAAAGAAATAAAAGCTGAAATAAATCATTCTCTCTCTTATTCTGACATTTCACATTCTTAAAATAAAGTGGTGATCCTAACTGACCTAAGACAGGGAATTTTTACTTGGATTAAATGTCAGGAATTTTGAAAAGCTGAGTTTAAATGTATTTGGCTAAGGTGTATGTAAACTTACGACTTCAACTGTAGCTATGATATTAGCTGTAATAATGTTGGGTCAGATTCTGGATTTGGTTTCTTTTTCATTGTTCTCCTTTTATTTAATAATTTATGATACAAAATAAAAAAGCAACTATTTAATCTTACTTCAAGTGCCAGTTAGTAATTATTATGTTATTGACATTGTGCCCTGTCATCCCTCACAGCCACCATTTTTGCTGCCTTGCTACTGAGGTCACCCACGAAGCAGGACCTTGCAGAGAAGAAGAAGACCCAAGAG
Source organism: Salvelinus namaycush (assembly GCF_016432855.1). NCBI lineage: Eukaryota > Metazoa > Chordata > Actinopteri > Salmoniformes > Salmonidae > Salvelinus > Salvelinus namaycush. The sequence goes on along the minus strand of NC_052343.1, from coordinate 6,658,105 downwards.
TTTTTTCAGCATTTCCTAGTCCAGGACCTCTCTTGAATGGAAGTGTTTTCCTGCCATGTCTTACATGCTACAAACTCTTTTAGATACTATTGTAGTTTAATGTACAGCTCAGTATTTGTAATACATGTAATAAGTTCCTATTCATATAGATGGCTCTTTGTATAGGTACACAGTCAGTCAAATTGATTAGGCTTACGCTCCTTTGATTTGAAATCAACTATGTTTTGACAAACTATGTTTAACCTGTAAGCTGTTGATGTACAGCTTTTATTCTATCACTGAGCAGCTGTAGTAAACTGACCATTTTTAATGTATGTATATTTACCAGTTTATTTAAAGAAAAAACTATGTTGTGCTGTTTTTGTGAAGGAAAAACAGCGGATCGTTATTTTATATATGAAAGTATTTCAAACAGTTGTGGTTTGACTTTTTTTTCTCCCCATTTATCAAGCAAATTGAAAAAAGTTAGTTTGGAATTTAATAAACCCACTGTCACATTTGCCCTTGGCCTATCCAATGTGGTCCTTTGGCTGTTAGTACTGATTGGGGATTGCTTTATTAGCTTTGCATTATTTTAAATCTAATATTTAATTTCAGTAGTTTCGATTTCATTATAGGGGGACTAGTGTACATGGGAGGGGTATATTTCCCAGAATACAACACGAGGGGAGGCTGAAATATGACGTTTATATTTAATCATGGTACCACTAGGGAGGAGATGGGAAGAAAGTGCTAAGCTACCCGAAACATAAACCAAGTCGGCATTTGCGCTGCACCGGTAAATGTGTTCTGTGTTGTATATATGTTTCTAGTGGAGCCCTGAAAATTGGCAAAGTAAAAGTTATCTGCTTCGACGGGAGATTTATCGACAGACAGCCAGTCAAACTAACGTTAGCTGGCTAGCTAGCACTACGTTAGTTCACAGATTTTTAGCTAACGATAACGTTGCCTAACTAGTTAGCTAGTAATGTTTGATATTTAAGCATAACATACCGTGCTTGTTGTTTTACGCTGCATGCTTGGTAGCTGCTTAACATGCACTTGTTCATTGGTATTATAGCTAGTCTGAAACGTTGATTAACGTTAGCTAGATTGACATTTTCAACAAACACTATCGTTCAAACCAACGTTACGTTAGCTAAACGTTAGCAAAATAGCGTTGTAAAAAAAAAAAAAAAAAAAAAAAAAAAAATTAGCTGTCATGTTTTCATTTGAGTTAACATGCTATGTGAAAGTGTTTAACTAGCGAGACATTTACATATTAACGTTAGCAAACTAGCTAAGTTAATTGAACTGTCATGTCGATCGAAGTCAACTAACTATTGATATATTTATTTAGCTAAGGTTATCTAGTTATTACGAACGTTATCAGGATGGAAGTTGGTTGTCCTTGCAACGTTAAAGTTAGCTGCCCAACGAACGTTAGCTACCTAGCCAAATAATTACAACTATTCACAAACGCGCTAGCTACTAGTGATGCCGTCGCGCTGTATGGAGCCTTTAGTCAAAAGGCGAAATCACAGATGAGTGTGACATGCCATCTTTAACTTGTCTCCTGAAAGTGTTTGTAAATATCGTTGGTGTAATGCTCACTGTCCATGATAAATCAACTTTGGCTGGCACCACTGTGCTGTCAAACGAAATCAGGAAGTTCTCGACCTCCATGGGTGGCGAGATGGTTAGTGCCTAGGAACATACAGACCATTCAAATGAAACCAAATCAAATGTTATTTGTCACATGCTTCGTAAACAACAGGCAGACTAACTGTGAAATGCTTACTTACGACCCTTCCCAACAATGCAGAGAAGAAAAAATTGAAAAATAACACTAGGAATAAATACACAATGAGTAACTTGGCTATATACAGAGAGTACCAGTACTGAGTCTGTGTGCGAGGTAATAGGTGTATGTACATTTAGGCTCCCTATGTATATATGGGCTCCCGAGCGGTCTAAGGCACTGTATCTCAGTGTAAGAGGCATCGCTGTAGTCCCTGGTTCGAATCCATGCTGCATCACTTCTGGCTGTGATTGGGAGTCCCATAGAGCGGCGCACAATTGCCCCGGCGTTGGCTGGGATGGGCCATCATTGTAAATAAGAATTTGTTCTTAACTGATAATATAGGTAGAAATAAAACAAAAAGTGTGTGTGTCTAGGTAGGAATAAAGTGACTAGGCAACAGGATAGATCATGAACTGTATCAGCAGTGTATGGGATTAGTCAAAATAGTGTAAAAACGGTCAATACAAATACTCTGGGTAGCTATTTGATTAAATATTTAACTACAGTATTTAGTGGTCTTATAGATTGGGGGTAGAAGCTGTTCAGGGTCTTGTTGGTTCCAGACTTTGTTCATCGGTCCAGCTTCTTGTGCGGTAGCAGAGAGAGCAGTCTCTGACTTGGGTGGCTGGAGTCTTTGACAATTTTTAGGGCCTTCCTCTGACACCGCCTGGTATAGAGGTCCATTTGGGTGTTATTGGATTTATTTACTATTTGTTAGCCACTCTGACACATTTTCTACATCGAATTAGTAGCCTTCTGCAGTTGAGCTGGCTCCTTATTGGAAATGGTTCAAATCTACCCCTATAACAGTCATACTCAGGCTAATTCATACAACAAATTTCATTTATAGCTACATCTAGACCTTATTCCAATGCATCGTAGAGAATAGATGAGTTTTATCATTTCACTCCAGCATTAGGGAATAGGTATAACTGTCCACCTTTTAGACAAGTGTTTATGGCGCTATGCATGACATGTTTGAAGATGACGAGTAGCCTACACTATACTACTTTAGTAACCAAACTTTAGGCTATAGATTTGGTGGTTTTTAAACGGGTACTGCCAGAGAACTGTTCATGTATCTTCTCTAGCTGCATTCTCAACAGTTAGGTGTTTGCTTCTAGAGCAAGTGTACCCATGCTTGTCTTTGGCATAAAAAAATAGCTGCTCTGCGTTGTCCCACTTTACCTACCTTTTGTAATACTCAACCAAATAACTTTCCAAGTATCTATATTCTGCTCTTGGAAGGTGGAAAAATTAGCCTCAAGTGTTGAAGCCTTTTTGTTTTTCCCCTCAAATTTCCTGTTTACTGTATTTTATTTGGAGTCATGTAGTCCTTCCCCTTTTGGCCAAATAGCTACAGCGTTAGCCCAGGTCACTGACTGAAGCTAGGCTCTAGCTACTTTCATTGCAAGGAATCATAATTTGTTATATTCTTTACTTCAATGGCTCTAGACGTAGCAAGCAGAGAGATTGTTTTTGTTAACAGAATTGTTTTGAAATTCAGAAAGAGGTAGGTCAGCACTCACAGCCCTGCATTTAAAATGAACACTTTGATTTTGAAGGGGCACAGCACAACTCCTAATAGCCACCACCCTCACACTTTCCTGTCTATCCTCCTCTGTGCAGGAACAAGTGAGCACGCCTTCCTCTGTGCACACTCACCCACCAGAGGCGGCCAGCCCAGCCGGGACCATGAGCGAGCGTGGCCCTCGCACGGAGGCCTCCATATTTTTGCAGGTGGGGGTGGACCGCCTCGAGCACGATGACAAAGAGGACAACGATGAAGACAAGATGGCACACTACGACGACGACAAAGATGACGACGACCTGATGTCGGCACCCTCGGGCTCCCGCGTCTACGACCGCACTACGGTGCTCATCGAGCAGGACCCCATCCGGCTGGACGAGGAGGGAGAGGAGGACCATGGACACTGCGTCGGGGGGGACCACGACGACGGGGGCACTTTCCTGGTCGATGAGGAGGAGGAGGAAGAGGAGGAAGGCTCTATGACCTTCATGGGCGACCAGGACGGCATGTCGCAGGGATACGTGCATCACACCATCTCGCCCGACCAGATCCAGTTCATCATCAACCCGGGGTCCATGGCCATGCCGCGCAACATCGAGGGGGCCACCCTCACCCTGCACTCAGAGTGTCCGGAGACCAAGCAAAGAGAGGTATGTTGGCTTACGTGCCCCCTCGCCGCTGAAATGCGTTATGTGACGCTGTGTGGAGGTCATACAGCGTGTTTGAGGGGATCAGTTTCGGCAAGGCGCAGAATCACTAATCTTTTTTTCTTTTTAAAAAAATAAATTTTACCCCCTTTTCTCCCCAATTTTCGTGGTATCCAATTGCTAGTAATTACTATCTTGTCTCATCGCTACAACTCCCGTACGCGCTCGGGAGAGACGAAGGTCGAAAGCCATGCGTCCTCCGAAACACAACCCAACCAAGCCGCACTGCTTCTTAACACAGCGCGCCTCCAACCCGGAAGCCAGTCGCACCAATGTGTCGGAGGAAACACCGTGCACCCGGCTCCCTTGGTTAGCGCGCACTGCGCCCGGCCCGCCACAGGAGTCGCTGGTGCGCGATGAGACAAGGATATCCCTACCGGCCAAACCCTCCCTAACCCGGATGACGCTAGGCCAATTGTGCGTCGCCACACGGATCTCCCGGTCGCGGCCGGCTGCGACAGAGCCTGGGCGCGAACCCAGAGTCTCTGGTGGCGCAGCTAGCGCTGCGATGCAGTGCCCTAGACCACTGCGCCACCCGGGAGGCCCAGAATCACTAATCTTGATCACATAATGAGTAGTCATTCGGAATGCTAGGTGGTTTGTAGATCAGGGATTTTGCACTGCCTGATTTTAAATGTACTTGATCTCAACACACAATTAGCCTAGTGTGTTGTGTTAAGTAAAAATAATAGAGACCCCATGTTGAAAGGGAGCAACGTGAGGCGTGAGCAGGGAGAGTAAATCCACTGGGTGAACGAAATGCTTTGATTTACTTAGTGAGCTACGTTCTTCTCAAGACCTTTCTGGTTTCAGTGGTGTAAAGTCCTTAAGTAAAAAATATTTTAAGTACTACTTACGTCGTTTTTTGGGGTATCTGTACATTACTTTACTATTTATATTTTTGACAACTTTTACTTCACTACATACCTGAAGGAAATAATGTACTTTTTACTCCATACATTTTCCCTGACACCCAAAAGTACTCGTTACATTTTGAATGCTTAGCAGGACAGGAAAACGGTCTAATTCACACACTTAAAGAGAAAATCCCTGGTCATCCCTACTGTATCTGATCTGGCAGACTCACTAAACACAAATGCTTTGTTTGTAAATTATGTCTGAGTGTTGGAGTGTGCCTCTGGCTATCCGTAAATTTATAAAACAAGAAAATCATGATTTAATATAAGGAATTTGAAGTAATTTTTACTTTTGATACTTAAGTATATTTTAACAATTACATTTACTTTTGATACTTAAGTATATTTAAAACCAAATACTTTTTTACTTTTACTCAAGTAGGATTTTACTGGGTGACTTTTACTTGGTTATGACAATTGGTACTTTTTCCACCACTGTATCTTTTATATGATAAATGTTTAACCCCTCCTCTGCTGTGTACAGCACACATAGTAAATGACTCATCTGAAGCTTGTGCAGTGTCATTATTTGTGTTTTACTTTATGATGGCAGGTCTAGTGGCTTCAGACTTTACGGCTAGCTCTTAATCATTGTGTAAGGCACGCTGGTATGCAAAAGAGTACAATGGAGCTTGTTGGAGGGTTGCACCTCTAGGCTATTTCTTCCTAAAATGCAAAGCAGCACCGTAACAACAGGCTAGCTCAGGGTTACAGCAGTGATCAGTTCAACACTACTCCTAACCTATCATGATGAGGCCCGGCCAAATATTGCACCCTCAATGCAACAAAGTTCCTGTTTGTTACCAGGGTCCCCCTTTGTCACCATGTTGGCCAGTGCCATTAGGGTCCTTGTGCTGTCTTTGTGTTGAAGTGCTCTGCTGGAGCCAGACCACTCCTCCCCCTCCTATCCTAGCTACTTGCATGATGTCATTGAGGGAGAGAGAATGCATTTTGCTTACTTACAATTGGATTTATGAAATCTCATCTACAGACTGAGCCAAATATGCAATCACCCCAAACGATTGTTCCTCTCCCAACTCATGATTTGTCATCCGTTCATGTTGCTTCTCCAAAATGTGTGTCCTCCTCATTTCCTTTTGACTTTTGTCATAATTGCGGATGTGGATGCCAAACATTGCAGATGTTATTTTCAATGTTTCTCGAGCCTAGGTGTTCTAAATGTCTCAATGCAACCCAAAGCAGTCCTTAGCATACCATTTCAGTAGGCCTTGCAGAATTCTTACATACCATTTCAGTAGGCCTTGCAGAATTCTTACATACCATTTCAGTAGGCCTTGCAGAATTCTTACATACCATTTCAGTAGGCCTTGCAGAATTCTTACATACCATTTCAGTAGGCCTTGCAGAATTCTTACATACCATTTCAGTAGGCCTTGCAGCATTCTTACATACCATTTCAGTAGGCCTTGCAGCATTCTTACATACCATTTCAGTAGGCCTTGCAGCATTCTTGCATACCATTTCAGTAGGCCTTGCAGAATTCTTACATACCATTTCAGTAGACCTTGCAGCATTCTTACAAACCATTTCAGTAGGCTTTGCAGCATTCTTACATACCATTTCAGTAGGCCTTGCAGAATTCTTACATACCATTTCAGTAGGCCTTGCAGCATTCTTACAAACCATTTCAGTAGGCTTTGCAGCATTCTTACATACCATTTCAGTAGGCCTTGCAGCATTCTTACAAACCATTTCAGTAGGCTTTGCAGCATTCTTACATACCATTTCAGTAGGCCTTGCAGAATTCTTACATACCATTTCAGTAGGCCTTGCAGCATTCTTACAAACCATTTCAGTAGGCTTTGCAGCATTCTTACATACCATTTCAGTAGGCCTTGCAGCATCTAGTTGCATTAGACACTCTCTGTGTAGCCTACTACTAGAGAGCTCTTTCCCCGCTGTGCATGTGGGAGGCGATGGCATGCCAATCTAGTGAACCTGTGTAATTTGAAGTGATGCTGCAGAAGTGGGGGAGTCAGTCGTGAAGCTGTGGGGGTTGAATAACAATACAGTACAGCTGATACGCTGTAGCAGCACAGCAGCCAGGCTCCTCAGTGTGGGGTGCATGTTCATACTTCTTACTTCCCTTCCTTCGCACTTGTGTTAGAAAAGATATATATATATAATTGCACTCTTTATGCACATTCACAGGACCTTACACACTCACACACACTGACACTCCAACACACACACGCACATACTCACTTCATTTGCTCACACACACATAACATGCACACATTTATTCTGACTACACGCACGCACACATTCGTTATATACTCTGCTACTACTCTGTTTATCTTATGTCCTGATGCCTAGTCACCTTACCCCTATACATATCACTCCAGTACACTCCCTGCATATTGTAAATATGGTATTGGACTGATCCTGTATATAGCTTCTTACTTTCTCATGTTCTTATTTCTATTTCTTGTGTGTTTTCGCTCTACCTTATGTTATTTTTACAACATTGATATTGATTACTGCATTGTTGGGTTTAGAGCTAGCAAGAAAGCATTTCACTGTACTTTTGCACATGACATTGAAACTTGAATGAATAGCACAACCAGTCAGTCATTAGGCCTAGTATCACCAAGGGACAGGTAATGCTGGGTCGTATTCATTAGTGCACAATGTAGCAAAACGTTTTGCAACGGACAAGTTCAGGTAATCCTTCCGTATTTCAGTCAGTTTTATTCCGTTTGGTCCCTGATGAATATGACCTCCGGCTGTGGGTTTCTCCTTCTATCTCCTCCTTAAACATAGGCCAACAGTTGTCTTAGGCTACTCCCGCTGCGTTTCTGTTAGGCTCCAGTGATTTGTAGTGTCATGCGGAGACTGCTAGTGGACCAGTTGTCATGGCTGGAATCCATCCTTTTGGAGAAATAATAGAGGACCGCTAGCTCTAAAAAAATAACTGGAATTGGACAGGCTGCCTCACTATTGTGTCTAGTAGGGCCTCTCTGTGTGCAATGTGGCTATCCAGGAGTTACATAAGGGGATGTAAGCCGTTGTTGACTATTTATTAAGGGAAAAGAGTGTTGTTTTTACGAGGTCAGGGCTGGTTGACTTTCTTTTGAAATTTGCGTAAACAAAGTGTAATTTTTTTACCCCTAGTCTACAACAGGATCAAGGAATTAAGTTATGGGGTATAATGCAAGCTCTGAAAATAGATTTGTTTTGTGGGGGGGGGATAAAGCTTGGATGGGAAGGCTTTGTGTTATGACAATGTAGGCTAGTGTGTTCTATGGGTATACGAAGGAGGGGAAAGGAGCCGGCTTTATTCTCTCCCCGGGGCCTTTTGTGTGAGAGCAGAACAGAGCCATAAGACAGACTGACTGCCACGGCCGCTGAATGCAGAGACTGCTGAGTTGAAACACGGTGCACAACAAAATCAGTCCGGTGGAAATGGATGGGGGGGTCAAGTCACTGATGTCATGTGCGCTTACCCGCTCATGCGCCGTGTCATTGTTGCCTGTGTAAACATACCCCGTTTGTTTCTCACTCTGGCTCTCATCCTATCGCCTCGCCTCCTTCTCAACCATATTGGAGTAGGAGAAGGTCCAAGGTCCCTCCCCTCGGACCTTATTATCCAAAGTCTTTTGAGAGGCGAGGAGAGATGTCGCAAAGAATCGAGGAAAGATTAATTAAGAAAAAGTAATTGTCTTCTTGTTTGTCACTCAGGTGAAGCGGTACCAGTGCATGTTTGAGGGCTGCACACGGACCTACAGCACGGCGGGCAACCTGCGCACGCACCAGAAGACCCACCGGGGCGAGTACACGTTTGTGTGCAACCAGTTGGGTTGCGGCAAGGCCTTCCTCACCTCCTACAGCCTGAAGATCCACGTGCGCGTTCACACCAAGGAGAAGCCCTTTGAGTGTGACGTGCAGGGCTGCGAGAAGGCCTTCAACACTCTGTATAGGTGAGGCTCGACTAACACAAAGTTTACCAGCTGCATGTCGAAATATTCCCAGACATGCTGACTAATCGGATGACTATCTATCTACAGGTAACTGCCAAAATAAAGGAAACGTCAACATAAAGTGTCTTAATAGGGTGTTGGGCAACCACAAGCCGCCATAACAGCATCAGTGCACCTTGGCATAGATTCTACAAGTGTCTGGAACTCTATTGGAGGGATGCGACACCATTCTTCCACCAGAAATTCCACCATTTGGGGTTTTGTTGATGGTGGTTGAAAACTGTCTCAGGCGCCGCTCCAGAATCTACCATATGTGTTCAATTGGGTTGAGAGCTGGCGACTGAGACACACACACACCCTTTAAGCTCTTTTGAGACCCCTCTTTCAAAGTTACTGAGATCTCTTATTGTAGTCATGGTAGCCAAAATAATGGGCAACTGGGCATTTTTATTTTTATACATGACCTTAAGCATGATGGGATGTTAATTTCTTAATTAACTAAGGAACCACACCTGTGTGGAAGCACTTGCTTTCAGTATACTTTGTATCCCTCATTTACTCAAGTGTTTCCTTTATTTTGGCAGTTACCTGTATATGTTGTCCTATACTAAAGATGGATAGATAATAGATCAAAGGTAACAGGTAATAAATTACATGTAAAATAGATAATAACTAAGATAATAGATACAATATAAAAATATGTAAAGTGACATATCTAGTCTACACTTGTGGCCTAAAATGTATTTTTTGGTCCACCATCCACAGCCACTCAGATTCTTTACCATTAAAAAAAAAACACAAAACAACAGATGACCATGCTTGTTAATTTTCTTAAACAAGAAATGTATTAGAAGTAATGTGGTATATTACTCAATTTCATTATTTTATCCAAAATGTTCAGCAGCCTCTTTAAGGGTGGAAGGTTTACCGTGGTAATGGGGCCACTTGAGTCGTGTCACACGTGTGTCTGTGATTTGGGATCAGACTAGGGTGTCTCGTCGGTATCAGTTGAAGCAGCAGACTCAACTAATGTTGAAAAACAACCGAGCTTGTGAACAAAACAATGTAAATAGCCAATAAACACGAGGACAAAGACTAAATTAGACACATTTTTCATTTTTACCCCGTCCCAGTAAGTGAAATGGCGTTTAAAAAAACAACTATTTTTCAGACATTGAAGAGACGTTCAAATTAGGTTCTGAATGAAAGGTGAAAATATACTTATTTTCCTGATGTTGAAAATACATATTTTACAGATGTTGAAAATGTATTTTCCGGATGTTGAAATCAGGCAATTTTTTTCCGTTTTGATTGAAAGTTGAAAATAAGTAATTTATAGATGTCTATGTTTGGGCCCAAATCAAGGCTGGTTTAGACCGTACAAAATCTGAACCATAGTGTTGGGAATGGACAGTCAAAATATTTTGCGCCCTGCCTTCAAAAAGTGGCCACTGCTTATCAAAAGGCGGCATCAGCACTCACCTAAAAAGCCAATATGCCACTGGTTGAGAGAAATTGTCATTCTTTTTGGGCAGAATTAAGTTAGGTTTTATGTGTTGTTGTTGGAGGTGCATCTTGGCCAGTTTGGCTCGGAAAATGCCGCCCTCGTCAATCTGCCGCCGTAAACGGACGCCTAATCCTGCCTAATGAGCGGGCTGGCGGTGTGTTTGCAGCGCCACCAAAAATGAATCTATCAGCGCTTCACTCAGTGCGCACAGCTCCCCTGCCAGGCAGTGTTGCTACGCGAGGTGGGATATAGGATTTGTAATTATTTGTGCGATTTAGTAGTTATGAAATAAAACAGCACAAATCATTTGGAAATGCTACTGCAGCATCTTTCTAACCCGCAGATGCTCATACTTGACTTTTGACTATTTTTATTTACGAATGTAACGCTCTCACTGTAGAGCCGTGCAAGTTGTTGGTGAAATAGACATTCTTACCCGCCAATACCTAAATCTACCTGCATGTGGCAGGTGTACATTTTCTGCCCTGCCTACACCCATTCAGAGGTATTCTTCCATAGTAGATTAGCAAACAATGTGTAGGTTTAGGGCTGTGACACTCATGGTGTTTTGGTTGACTGTTATTGGTCAACTAATTTATCGATGTCACGGTAATAACTGTTCTAATAGCAAAACTTTTCCCATCTTCAGTCAGCCGTTAGTTCCACAAAAAAACCTGGCTATTTTTATGACAGCCTTCATCCATAACCGTCAGTTACGCAGTTATATGGTAATCGTGCCAGCCCTAGGCCTAGTTTCTTCATTCAGTCTGACATAGCATAAAGAAGGATGTATCAAAAGAAGAGGATGTGCTTGCTTTTCTTATCTACAGCACAGTTTGTCTGTAGGCCCAAGCATTTTGTCAGTCTAAGTACTGAACAGTGCTTTTGTGCATTGTTGGGTGTTCTAGCCTAATATCAAAATAAAATGTTATTAGTCACATGCGCCGAATACAACAGGTAGACCCTACAGCAGTAGACCTTACAGTGATTTGGACTTTGTTTTATCTCCCAATTTAGTTTTCTAATTTGACTGAGTTCTTGGTTTTGTAGTGTCTGCTACATTTAGCTTCTTCGGTTTAGCACTCAATGAAGGCGTTATAAATGGAGGCCCTCAGCTAGGCCAGTAGTAGGCTAGTCAGCCAGTGGCTCCAGTGTTGTGACATTGAACCGAAGGCCACAGACAGGCGGTGGTGGAAGCGTGCCACCATCGACTCCCCTGTCAGGGTCCATTTATCAGCACAGCCAAGCCAATGTGTTGTTTCCCCCTAATCACATTACTTTTCTCTTGTCCTCTCCTATAAGAGAAACGGTGGCACTACATTTCTACTAGGCTACGGGTCCTTTTTCATTAGGCACTAAACAGATGAAAACCGACTGAAACAGGGAAGGACTACCTAGACTTGTCCAATAAGAATTGCTAATTTTGGTTTTCCATTGCTTCCCCTAATCAACATGACCCTGGATTGTGTCCTTAAAGTTTTTAAAGCAAGATTAGGTTGTTATTTTCCAATTTGGTCTCTTTCTCTGGAGTGCTACCTAATCTTCCAGGCCCAAGTGTTTGCACATTAACAGTCTGCTGTGTTCTAATGTTTTTGGAATGTTTATTTAATTCAAGACGGTGAGAACATTTTCAGGAGCTCAATATTTTTGCTCTTATTAACAGAGCTACATTTCCACTTGGAAGTAGGCCTACCATTTAAATGTCAGTTATTATATTTGTAGTAAAGGAATAAAATTATGACATGGTTAGAAAGCAGTAATAAGCTATCTCTAAGACGTGTTCTTCAAAAACGACAAGGAAATTGAATTTATCCCCCAAACGTTACACGTAGCTCCTTTTTAAATCTTCCCCGTGGTTGATTGTAATTATCTCCTCTCGGCAGACTGAAAGCGCACCAGAGACTGCACACGGGGAAGACGTTCAACTGTGAATCGGAGGGATGCACAAAGTACTTTACCACACTCAGTGACCTGAGGAAGCACATTCGCACTCATACAGGGGAGAAACCATTCCGGTGAGTTCTCCGACTCCACGCACGCACTGTGGTTTATGTTTCACAAGGGGAGGAAGACCGCTGCCTTGAATATAAAGCAAGGACATTATCTGGTCATGTTTGAATGAGGATGCCTTTTTCTTGATATGAGATCTTCTATGCATATAAACAAATGTAGCCTAATGGAGTGGGAAAAATGCAACTTGAGGGGATTATATCTTTCATCTGTTCTGAATAGTTAGATATATGGTTTTGTATTGGAAGAGGGGCATGACACTGCTTTGTGGCGCACCAAAATATATACACTGCTCAAAAAAATAAAGGGAACACTAAAATAACACATCCTAGATCTGAATGAATGAAATATTCTTATTAAATACTTTTTTCTTTACATAGCTGAATATGCTGACAACAAAATCACACAAAAATGATCAATGGAAATCAAATTTATCAACCCATGGAGGTCTGGATTTGGAGTCACACTCAAAATTAAAGTGGAAAACCACACTACAGGCTGATCCAACTTTGATGTAATGTCCTTAAAACAAGTAAAAATGAGGCTCAGTAGTGTGTGTGGCCTCCATGTGCCTGTATGACCTCCCTACAACGCCTGGGCATGCTCCTGATGAGGTGGCGGATGGTCTCCTGAGGGATCTCCTCCCAGACCTGGACTAAAGCATCCGCCAACTCCTGGACAGTCTGTGGTACAACGTGGCGTTGGTGGATGGAGCGAGACATGATGTCCCAGATGTGCTCATCTGGATTCAGGTCTGGGGAACGGGCGGGCCAGTCAATAGCATCAATGCCTTCCTCTTGCAGGAACTGCTGACACACTCCAGCCACATGAGGTCTAGCATTGTCGTGCATTAGGAGGAACCCAGGGCCAACCGCACCAGCATATGGTCTCACAAGGGGTCTGAGGATCTCATCTCGGTACCTAATGGCAGTCAGGCTACCTCTGGCGAGCACATGGAGGGCTGTGCGGCCCCCCAAAGAAATGCCACCCCACACCATGACTTACCCACCGCCAAACCGGTCATGCTGGAGGATGTTGCAGGCAGCAGAGCGTTCTCGACGGCGTCTCCAGACTCTGTCACGTCTGTCACATGTGCTCATGTGCTCAGTGTGAACCTGCTTTCATCTGTGAAGAGCACAGTGCGCCAGTGGCGAATTTGCCAATCTTGGTGTTCTTTGGCAAATGCCAAACGTCCTGCACGGTGTTGGGCTGTAAGCACAACCCCCACCTGTGGACGTCGGGCCCTCATACCACCCTCATGGAGTCTGTTTCTGACCGTTTGAGCAGACACATGCTCATTTGTGGCCTGCTGGAGGTCATTTTGCAGGGCTCTGGCAGTGCTCCTCCTGATCCTCCTTGCACAAAGGCGGAGGTAGCGGTCCTGCTGCTGGGTTGTTGCCCTCCTATGGCCTCCTCCACGTCTCCTGATGTACTGGCCTGTCTCCTGGTAGCGCCTCCATGCTCTGGACACTACGCTGACAGACACAGCAAACCTTCTTGCCACAGCTCGCATTGATGTGCCATCCTGGATGAGCTGCACTACCTGAGCCACTTGTGTGGGTTGTAGACTCCGTCTCATGCTACCACTAGAGTGAAAGCACCGCCAGCATTCAAAAGTGACCAAAACATCAGCCAGGAAGCATAGGAACTGAGAAGTGCTCTGTGGGCACCATCTGCAGAACCACTCCTTTATTGGGGGTGTCTTGCTAATTGCCTATAATTTCCACCTTTTGTCTATTCCATTTGCACAACAGCATGTGAAATTTATTGTCAATCAGTGTTGCTTCCTAAGTGGACAGTTTGATTTCACAGAAGTGTGATTGACTTGGAGTTACATTGTGTTGTTTAAGTGTTCCCTTTATTTTTTTGAGCAGTGTATATATATATTATGCACCAGCTTTTCTAATTTCCGCATTTTTAAGTTATTCTTCGTCAGCTTAATCTCCACAGGTTTTTCTCTATTGCTGTTTGGCTTACATTGACCGATCATTTGTGTGATCTTCCCTCTAGGTGTGACCATGATGGTTGCGGCAAGGCGTTTGCTGCCAGCCATCACCTAAAGACGCACGTGCGGACACACACAGGTACGCTTTACTACTACTTCTGTTTAGAAAATAATGACAGTCAACCAATCATTAATCCATATTCCACACCTCCGAGACAGAGAGTAGCGCTTAATATCTCTTAACATTTTCCAATATTTTATATTAGGAAATGATAGCGTTTGATTTAACATTACTTTTTTAACATTACTTTGTGAAAGTCATTTCCCTTGGCATACAGTGAAGGTGACCCTCTTCCTTCCTCCCTTCTCTCTTGTCTCGCTCCCTACGCCCTTCCCCCACCATCCTTCCTTCCCTTAGGGGAGAAGCCTTTCAATTGTCCCAGCAACGGCTGTGAGAAAGCATTCAGCAGCCAGTACAGTTTGAAGAGTCACGTCAGGGGCCATGGGGACAAAGGCCAGCCCTTCAGTGTCACCCTCACACACCCCCTGTCCGAGGTGAGCCATACATAAATCAAAGCATCTATTTCAGACAGATCATGTGTGGCTCATTTTTTGGTAAGAGCATGGCGCTAGCAACGTCATAGCCGTGGGTTCGATTCCCTCTACGGCCACCAATTTTTTTTTTTAAGTATGCACTCACTCTTTGATAAAAGTGACTGAATAGAGTGTATTGTTAGTATTTTTTAACATGGATTAGCCTGCGAAGTCATTTTAAGATATCCGGGGTTTTTTTATGGGTAAACTCATTTATTTGTACCTACAACATTGTGCCTGCTGTCAGTACAGTCTGTTTTGATTGTTTTTATGATCTACATTCTATGTTTTTATGATCTACATTCTATCCTTATGCATATTTATGACTTTAGACGGCTTTTGCTCAATAAAGGAAGGCTTCTTGGCTTCTCCAATGTCTCGTTCTGTTAATGTTTCTAGGCAGTGGAACATTTAATTTGGGCCTATTCCTCTCTAATTACAGGATGCAAATCATTCACTGTGCCTCAGTGACTTGAGCCTCATCTCGACTGACTCGGAGCTCAGAGAAAACATCCACAATGTGAGTGTGCGCGCATTATTTCATCAGCCCTTATTTGACTTTATAGGTCCTTCTGCTTTTGTCCATGTATGAACACTTTATTTTGTGGTGGGTTACTATGACAGCAAAAACAACCATATTTATTTTGTTTCTGTATAAAGGACCAATAAAGATGTATTGTAAGACAGACATGTATTATCGTGTAATGCTTTGATACATCTGTGTTACATTCTCAGAACTTGGACTTGAGCAGTGTTACCCCTGTGAGGATCTTCGAGCTCATGTTCCAGAGTCCGGAGAACAGTGTCAGTCAAGACGATGCACATCCTCACGGCAAGTACCCATCACAATCTATAAACTAACTCGGGTTGATTTCAGTGCATTTTCAGGCTAACTTTTGCTCTTTTTGTATTTGTTGATATTTTTCAGAGAGCCTTGTCGAAGCCTTTGGCCAGGAGACTGGTCAGTCCACCATGGGCGATGGATCCACCCCCATCTCCTTCTCATTCTCCCTCGTCCCTTCCTCCTCATCCTCCTGTTCCCACACCCACCCACACTCTCACCCTCACTCCGACACCACCTCCACCACTGTCCTGGAGGCTTCCTCCCAGCTCCCTGTTAGCCAAACCCCCTCTTCCCAACCGCCAGCATCTCCTGCAACCATTAGTAATGTTACCGCAATCAGCTCCACCCAGCCCCTTGCCACCTTCGTACCCTTACCCACTGCCCTGCAGACACCAGATGTGCCTGCCCCCTACGTGGCGCTGCCCGCCCAGACCGCTCCAATAGTGCCCTCTGCTGCGCCAGTAGTGGTGCCAGGCCCAGCCCTCGCCAACGCGGCTCTGGGCGCTGTAGTCGCTGCCACCCCCACAGAGACTGTGCCGCTGCCCGCCGTGGCTCACACACACACCGTGCCTTTGGCCAGCAACACCAACCCTGCCCTGGCGCCCCCAGCCTCTGCCCCCACCATCGCCCCAAGCCACAGCCACACCCAGAGCCTGCTGCAGCCCAGCATCGTCATGTCCGACCAGAACCTGCAGTGGATCCTTAACACCGCTGCCAACAGCCAACAGAACCCAGAGCAAGCGGTAAGAGTGCCGGTTTGACATGCCGGTTAACATTTACATTTACATTTTAGTCATTTAGCAGACGCTCTTATCCAGAGCGACTTACAGTAGAGTGCATACATTTTTATTACATTTTTTACATATTACATTTTTTTTTTTTTTTTACATACTGAGACAAGGATATCCCTACCGGCCAAACCCTCCCTAACCCGGACGACGCTATGCCAATTGTGCGTCGCCCCGCGGACCTCCCGGTTGCGGCCGGCTGCGACAGAGCCTGGTCGCGAACCCAGCCCAGCCTGGGCGCGAACCCAGAGACTCTGGTGGCGCAGCTAGCACTGCGATGCAGTGCCCTAGACCACTGCGCCACCCGGGAGGCACCCGGGAGGCACCCGGGTTAACATTGAATTGATAGTTTGGTTGGGTGCTGATGCATTTGTGTGGACATCAATGTTGTTTGTTTCCAGCCACATGGAGGTCCAAAAGTGGAGAAGGTCTTCTTTACCACAGCCATACCAGTGGGAGGAAATTCAGGTGAGATTTGTCCCCTACTTTTACCAGTGTGATTATTAACAGCAATAATGCTGCCCTGACCCACATAAAAAAATACTATAGTATACTGTAGAATAATATACTACACACTGTAGTATCCCTTGATCATGTACAGTACTCACTATATCATTTTGTAGTATATGGTAAAACACTATAGTAAATACTACAGTAATGTCTGCAAAAACGGTACAGTTTGCAAAAACACTAGTTTTTAACTATAGCAATACTAATGTATTTAATTTGCATATAGTCTGCCCATTCCCCTTCCCCATATCCCAATTTGTGCCACCCATAAGTGAGAAACCTACAAATATTGTGTTCCCTTCAGGTTTTAGAAAAGAGCTGAAGCTCTGAACTATTTGTTCAGACCACGGTCCTACCTACCTACAGGTTATGGAAAATGTGCTGTTTTAGTATTTGTCCAGTAGGTTCCCTCAAGGAGAAAGCTCCCACTTTATGTAAATACTACGGTATACTAATCATGTCCACACAAAAAAAAACACTACACTACAATAAATTCAGCGAAAACATTACAGTAAATACTATAGTATGTATACCATATTATAAACTGGGTGGTTCGAGCCCTGAATGCTGATTGGCTGAAAGCTGTGGTATTTCAGACCGTATACCATGGGTATGACAACACATTTCTTTTTACTGTTCTAATTATGTTGGTAACCAGTTTATAATAGCAATAAGGCACCTCTGGGTTTTCTGATATATGGCCAATATACCACGGCTAAGGGCTGTGTACAGGCACTCCACGTTGTGTCCTGCTTAAGAACAGCACTTAGACGTGGTATAGTGGCCATATACCACACCCCCTCGGGGCTTATTGCTTAATTTTAAACTGGGTGGTCCGAGCCCTGAATTCTGATTGGCTGACAGCCGTGGTATATCAGACCGTATAACATTGGTATGACAAAACATTTATTTTTACTGCTCTAATTACGTTGGTAACCAGTTTATAATAGCAATAAGGCACCTCGGAGGTTTGTGGTATATGGCCAATATACCACGGCTAAGGGCTGTGTCCAGGCACTCCACGTTGCATCATGCAAATAACAGCCCTTAGCCGTGGTATATTGGCTATATACCACACCTCCTCTGGCTTTACTGCTTAAGTATACTACAGAATTATATAGTAAGTACTGTAGTATTTTTTTCATGTGGGGTAGCCTACCAATGTTTAATGAATCAGGATATTTAAAAAGCAAACTCGTCCGTCATTTAGAAAAGTCATCCATGTTGAATGTATTTACATGGCACAAATTAATTTGATGTCCCCTAGTAGCATTTTAATGAAATTTGAATTACATAGGATTGGATGTTATTGGACAGCTGGCTTGGTCTGTAGTTATGCTATAGCTCCTGTTTGTGTTGATTAGGGTACATTGTATTTCAAAGTGTTGTGCAAAAGAAAACGAAAACAGGCGTTTCTTATTGGAGTGTTCACTGGGTTTTGAACCGTTTTCTTCCGTTTCGTGCCTAATGAAATATACAACCCTTGTTTTGTAATGTGTTACAGGCAACTCTGTCCAGCAGATCGGCCTCAGCCTGCCCGTCATCATCATCAAACAGGAGGAGTCCTGCCAGTGCCAGTGTGCCTGCAGGGACTCTGCTAAAGACAAGCTCTCCAACAAGAGCAGCAACGCCTCGGCAGCACGACAACAACAGCCCACAGTGCTCCCCGCTCCTCTACCGCCCCCCGCTCCCATGACACTGCCCTTTCCCCCCGTACCCCCCCCGGCACCCTCTTCCCCCTTGTGCTGCCTCCCACCGCTCACCTCGGAAGTGAACGAGTCCCCTCCTCTTCCCCAAACAGGAGCGGTACTAGGACCGGGTAGCCCCTCCCCCTCAACCTCTGTACAGACGTTCCCCCCAGGGGTGGCCACGGCGACCACCAACCCCCCCACCATCACGTCCATGGTGGCCAAACCATCCGTGTCGGACTTCCTGTCCCTGCAGAGCCCCGAGAGCACGGCCAACATCGAAGCTTTGCTACTGGTGACCAGCAATGATAACTTCACTATGGCCACCGCTGGCACTAGCACCACCACCAACCCCTAGTGGTCCCTATTCTCCACTCTTCTCTTGCATACTCCCAGTCATGGATTTAAAAGCATTTTTGTGTAAGCGTTGGGCAGAGGGAGTTTCTACCATTGTTAAATTAAAGGGAGTGTGCATATGCACATATGCAGCCGTACTTGCCGATTCACCCACTACGCATCTGCTTTTCAAGTATTGTAAGTGGAACTTAATGAGGGGGCTTATTTTGAAAAAGCCACAAAATGCATGCCAGTCTAGAAAAGTGTTCTTAATTGGCTGGCTCTCCATCAAACAAGGTCCTAAGCACTGATCATTTGAAAGGCCCGAGGAACTATTGTGTGCTTCTAATATGGCGTGAAGCTGATTCCTGAGAGCAACAAAACATTGTCTATATCCATGTACTGTACAATAGTTCTTAACTGTAACTATTATGATTAGTTGGTAAGTGATTGACCAGAATGCACTGCATGTGAAGTGAATTGGAATTTCATCAACTATATTTCCTACAAGGAATTAGTGTGGCAGTGTTGCCATTCCCTTAAAAGCAATGTCTTGCTAATGCCATAATGTGAAGAGTAATTTCCAGTGTTTTACCTAAATTAGCTAGTGTAGTCCAGATCATTGTTTTGTCTTTTGTCTTGCTTTGTTCGTTTTTGTCTTTCTTTACAGGTATATTTACTAATTGAAAAAGAAATTGCCTGTGACACAATTTGCTTGCCTTTTTAAATATAATTTAGAAGTAAATACATTAGTAATAAGCCTATAACTTAATATTTAATTTGTCAATAATTTTTATTTATTGGAGAAAAAATATCAAAATCTCTGACCTTAGACTGTCATCAAGTCACAGCTTATTCATCATCATTGTAATCATTGTTAATTTATTCCACTTTTCGCCCAAGGTTTCTTTTTTAGTCCCCCCTGTTACTGATTTTTGTTTTATGGAGCCCCTCTCAATCTGTTTCAGAAAGCTGTTTCAACACAACGCAATTAATTGTATATTAAGGTTGTCAAAGGTCCTAAATTGAGTTTTGGTCAGCAAAATGTCTTCACAATGAAATCATGAATCAATTATGAAAATAATTGCTCACAACACTGTTTCTCTATGAATTTGGACCCACTCAGGGATGCATCATGGCATATCTAATTTATACAGCTTGAGATTTTCCTTTATTTAATAAGAGATTGTCCATTTAGACATTTTAGCAGTCAACTGCCCGGATGCCCATCGATTGTAGTAGCCCCCTTTTTTGGCTGCACTCTCCCCTCTTTGTGCACTGTCTTAAATGACTAGTTATCTGCGTTATTACTATGACAATATTTAAATACCACTGCTGTCAGAAGGGGTTTCTGAAGGGTGTTGATGGTGTAAATACATTACATTTAAATATATGAACACTTATTCCTTCAGCTTGTTTTAGAATGTATTTGTTTTGTATATACATTTTGAATATGTAGACTTGAACCTTGGAAACTAAAGACAATACCCCCTGCGCTGCCCTTTGTCTTTGCATTCTGCCCCCATGCAGATGCTCACACATCTTATGCAGAAGAGTATAAAATGAAGCCTTATAATGGTTAGTTTTAGGGCCATTGGCTTCTGTGCAGTCAACATAGTATTTATTTTCAAATGCAACTGTAAGTAACTTTCTTAGAGTATATGACGATATTGTTTCACATGGGACATAATGCAATGATTTATAAAACAACAACAAAAATAATTGGAGAGAAGGCATTATGCCCAAATATCATGTGTAGAGCAAACTTGCCTTACTACAGGATATCTCACTTGCTGTGGCTTACTGAGCTGGCTCCTTGTCTTGTCAATCTTTGCCTATGGCTTGATTTGGACACGCTGCCTGACTTTCCTCCTGTTCATCTAGTCTTGTTCAATGCCTTTTAGCAGCTGTCTACAAGTGGACAAAATTACATTGAAAAGAAATGCTTCATTTTTTGTTGGCACATTTATCTGTTAAATCTTCCAACAAATCAAATGATCCCCCAATTATTATTTTTCTGTTGTCATTTTTTATGTGAAGATGTTACTGCAGAAATATACTGTAGACTGAATTTTTTTTGTAGTACTGTATTGTAGACAACTTAATACTTTATTTTACAGATCACTACATCAATGTTGTAGTTGGAAATTGTAATTACATCAACATTTTAATTGCTACTTCACAGGCATTGATTGACAGCAGCTATCATGTTCTATTATTTAGCATGTAAAGAGTGACTGAGATCCAACCTAGGCGTCATCATGTATCATAGGATAACCGAGTACGCAGGAAATCTTTGTCTGGCATACCTGAGTAGGAGAAATGTGTAAACTAACATGGGCTTTGCCCTTTTCCTGTTTTGAGATTTAACCGATACCAAAACTTGATGACCTGGAATATTGATTCATGTAGTTAGCACTTAAAATTGGGTCCACTAGAATGTGAATTATCAAATGTTAAATAATTATTTTATTTTATTATACTAAATAAAAAATATTAACGCAACCATTTTTGAAAGATTTTACGGAGTTAGTTCAGAAAAGGAAATCAGTATATTTGAAATAAATTCATTAGGCCCTAATCTATGGATTTCACATGGGTGGGCCTGGGAGGGCATAGGCCCACCCACTGGGGAGCCAGGCCCAGCCAATCAGAATGAGTTTTTCCCAACAAAAGGGCTTTATTACAGACCTAAATAATCATCAGTTTCATCAGCTGTCTCGGTGGCTGGTCTCCGACAATCCCACAGGTGAAGGAGTTGGATGTGGAGGTCCTGGGCTGGCGTGGTAACACGTGGCCTGCAGTTGGACGTATTGCCAAATTCTCTAAAACGATGGATGTGGCTTATGGTAGAGAAATGAACATTCAATTCTCTGGCAACAGCTCTGGTGGACATTTCTGCAGTCAGCATGCCAATTGCACGCTCCCTCAAAACTTGACATCATGTGCCCAGCATAATGATCATGCTTTTTAGTTGGCTTCTTGATATGCCACACCTGTCAGGTGTATGGATTCTCTTGGCAAAGGAGAAATGCTCACTAAGAGGGATGTAAAACAAATTTATGCATGAAATTAGAGAGAAGCATTTTGGGCGTATGGAACATTTCTTGGATCTTTTATTTATTTTCATGAAACAAGGGACCAACACTTTACATGTTGCATTAATATTTTGTTCGGTATAGGTATTCCCCCTCACAATGCTGGTCAATAACTTGATGTATTGTAAATATGAACCCTGACCCACTCTCTTACTGCCCTCAAGATGTTCACATCCAATTCGATGCATACCTTTTTTAAAGAAAATATCTATGCAATGATTTGACTGCAGTATTCCTTAAAGTACAAAATGCAACAAAAGTCATGACCAACCTTTTACGTCAATGTCTTGGTCCAAGTAATTCTGTTAAATCAATATTCAGGTTTGCTAATGTCAACTTTGAAGGCTCAACTTTCTCATTTGCGAAGCTCCATGTACGTAACCAATTTTGCTCACCAATCTTTCAGTATTCAACTTAGCGGTATGACCAACTTGGCATCCTATTTTGATCACCATGATCATCCATTTTATGTGAAGGTCCAATTTATTATGTGTGATGTATCATGTTTGAGGTGGGGCTGTGAGCCTGGGCATTGAAATTTTTATTTTTATTTTACCCCCATTGCTTTCCATTGAATATTGAATCGTGTCATTTTTACATGTACTTGTTTTGCCTCCCATGTGAGTTACCTGGTTAAACACTAACTGGATTTGCTTCGGGAAAAATTACTACAATATGATTCTGTTGTAAGAATTATTTGTGTCAAATGTTGTACGTTGCATCTTTTTAAAAGTTTTGGGTGAAAAACAAGCATCTTTTCTTGTGTTCTCATACTGTATGTGCTATTTTTGCTCAAGTCATCTCAATTAACTTTACGTTAATCTGTAAGGGTGATACAAATTTGGACCCGATTTGTTAACCCAATTTAACAGTTTAGACCAATTGTTAGAATTGAAAGTGCTGGTTCTACCTTTGCTAGAAGATACTGACCCTACTGTTATGCTTGTTTACACCGAGCTGCACTAGGCTCAAAACGCAATCTTGGTTACATTAAGACACTGGAGCCAGCACGAGATATGGGTGGGAAAACGTACCTCAATGCAGGGATGGGATATGCCACTGTACTCCAAAAAAAATTGCCCTTTTCATCCTCATGCTAGCTAGCAGTAGCCACAGCAGCCATTATGGAATAGCACAGATATCCACTAGTTACCACAACCACAAAGTCAAAATTGGCTATATTGTAAAACGTCATGAAAACAAGCTTTCTTAATTTAAGGAAAGGGTTAGGCATAAGATTAGCAGTGCGGTTAAGGTTAGGTTTAAAATTACATTTTGGGGAGAGAAATGGAAGAAATAGGTGGGGTTTATGACTGAATTCATGAAAACAAAAATGTGCTTTTCTTAATTTAAGGTTGGCAGTGTGATTAGGTTTAAAACCACATTTTGAGAAGAGAAATGGCAGGGTCTATGTCTGTAGCAGCTAGTGATGACCAAGAGCAAGTCACATTGAACAAAGAAGCTAGCTGATTGGCTGACACTGCCATTCCAAAATGGCTACGGTGAATACTGCTAGCTAGCAGGAGCACAAAAATTATAGTTTTCAGGGAAAACTAGCAGTATTTCAATCTTCTCTATGGATCTGTGTAAAGGTAAAATTGAGTACAGTAGAATATCCCAGAGGTACGTTTTCAGACACTTATCTCGCACCAGCTCCACAGTGGCCAGAGCAGCAGGTAGCCTAGCGGTTAAGAGTGTTGGGCCAATAACCGGAAGGTCGCTGAATCGAATCCCCAAGCCAACCAGGTGAAAAATCTGTCTGTGCCAATGAGCAAGGCACTTAACCCTAAATGCTCTGGATAAAAGTGTTTACTACATTACTAAAATGTAAACGTAACCATGGTTCTGACCCCAGTAGAGCTGTTTAAACAAGGGTTGAGTCTCATGTTCAGCCTTTATGGAATACATTTTACTTAACCTTTAGGTTAAATTGTCAGGCAAATAACAGCTGAAATGGGGATTTTTTTGTAGCCAATGGTCAGATGCTTAGAATGGTGAGTTCATAGGTGCAAAACACTGGCAGTTGTTTGGAAAAAGCACCGTTTGTATTTTGGAATTCTGTTCATAGTTAAGTACACATGATTATTTGAGCATGTGTAAAATGAGGGGGAAACTTAAAGCTTCCAGAGGACTGTCTTCAACACCCAAAGAGTGAGAAGTGAAGGGTTTCTATTTTTAAAAGAACGTATCATGTGAAATTGGTTTGCTTACGCTTGTTTTGTATGAAGTAGTATTGTATAATAAAGCAATTACTTTTTGAATTGAGAGCAATATAATACTAATGAAATCTTATCGGACGTGTCTCCCATTTTTGCCCAAGCAAATAAGTTAGATGATCCATGATAGTTTTTATTGACATACAAAATGATACACATTTCCACCATGAGTAAAAGTCACTTCGGAGCAGGGAATGATCCATCACTAAGGTTCTTCTCCTGTGGGGTTCAGAGAGATACTTCGGTTTGGTGGTTGACACATTTTTCAGAGTTTGAAGCATGGAGAAACATATCCTTAAAATACCCCGCAGGTCCACCAAGTCCTTCAGAACAGTGTTGCAGAGATCCATCTGTTCCTTCAGGGAGACCAACTGGTCTTGGAGGTCTTCAAGTAACTGCGCTGACCAAAACAAGGAGTTGACTTTTTGGTAATAAAATGAAGTTGTCACCCTACTAACCAGAGACCAATAGAATGTAAAACCTCATAATTCAGTAAAGCACATAAATGTAGTTGACCATAAATAAGGTTATGAATTTTATTGAGATGAAGTGTCTGGATACCTTCAGTTTACTACCTCCAATTAGAGGTACTTTTTGAAGAATAAATTAAAGTCCCATTGCCAACCTGTGTGTTTAAAGAGTCTGTATTCATCATTTTGGGGAGCTTGAGCCCTCACCATATTATTTACAATGTAAATTACATTACAATTAAACAACTAAACAGATATATGGGTATTTGTGTAGTAAACTGTTACCTGGAACAGACGTATTTTTTGTTTCTCTTGAAAACCCCTGGCCTGTACACTTGTCGGTTACACGTGATATAGTTGTACTAATTAGTAATTGATTGGAGGCATTGTACAAGTTGAATAACTGAAGTTATCCTTGTTCATTTGATGTAATGGGCATGTACCGTACTATTTTGTTATTAGTTTGGATGAATATCAGCCACTTGTTATACAAATTACAAAGCACATTTTGACCTTGTTTATACTAATTTAACTAATTTTATAAACGTTTAGCAACGCTGTGTGCTTTCACTTTAAGGAAATGCGTGTCATTGTTTTGAGGGCGTTACCCGGAAAACGGTCAATGTTATGTCATCAGCCGACACAGCATGTAGCACCAACACTTTCTATGAATACCTTTAAGTTTAGTTCTTACTTCATGATATTAAGACGGGTTTATAAGTCAGCCTTAGCGACCCGAGACGAAAGAGCTAGGTGCAAAGAACTGATGACTAAAATGCTTCGCTTGTCACCGCAGTCCGTCGTGAATGGACCATCTGCCCAGTGTGAGGAAAGACTGCAAGGTAGGTTCAATATGTCACCATTCAAACGCCAAAGTTCTACAATGAAAATATTCTAAGTTGAATAGAGGTCATGATTGTACATATGAGAATATATGAGAAGCTAACTATCTTATTCTCATGGTTTCATCTAAGTGCACGTGTTACATCGTACCCAAACCGGTGTTGTGTGCCCCCCCCCGTGAACGCGCACGCACTCAATTCTTTGCTGCTGCGACTTGCTTGCTTGTTGAGATTTCTGATCACGTTAGGCTGTGTTTCATTTTATTTTTTATGTCGGTTTGATCGCGGAGGAGGCACTAGTCATGTTTTAGGTTTGGATATTTGTTTCAAGTGTATTAGTCTATAAATAAATCTCTTTGCCAAAGTTCGTCATCTCTCCCATGTCTTATTCGACTAGTAGTTGTAGAGAAATGTTTATTGCTTGCCTACATTTTACTCCCTCTGTTTAATATAACACACATGCATGATTTATTAATTCCCGAGTGGCGCAGTGGTCTAAGTCACTGCATCTCAGTGCAAGAGTCATCACTACAGTCCTTGGTTCGAATCCAGGCTAAATCACATCCGGCCTTGATTGGGAGTCCCATAGGGTGGCGCACAATTGGCCCAGCGTTGGCTGGTGTAGGCCGTCATTGTAAATAAGAATTTGTTCTTAACTGACTTGCCTGGTTAAATAAAGGTTACATTTAAACATATTTTTTTTAATGTATTCTGCAATAAATAAATCTTAAGACTTTTTGTCAAATGCTTTGCATTAGCCACGTTCTGTTGTGGGGGAGGTTGTTGAATGTCTACTCGTGATGACATGAGATCATACACCAATCAATGTAAGCTGTTTGCATAAGACCTTTCATTCCTAATGGTTTGCTTTTGAAGTGTAGATGGTGCTGAAATCCTGAATTCAACAGTGAAGGCACTGAAGGATGGGCAAGTTGTGGCTGTGCCGACGGACACAATATATGGGCTGGCTTGCTTGGCTCAGAATTCCAATGCCATCAAAAAGGTGTATGACATCAAAGGACGTAAGGGTCAGAAACCACTGGCCATTTGTGTTGGAGAAATCAAAGACATTTACAAGTAAGCGTGCATTGATGGTGTTAAATATAAATATAATTGTTCTTATGTCTCAATGTCTTGCAACATGCCTGACTCACACTATAGAGCCAAGCTGAGCTGGACTGGCCTTGTTACGCATCCACCGTAGTTGATCAAATCTACCTTGCTGGAAAGGACCAAGTGAAAATATCGGTGCCAGCACAGTAAGGTTTGGGTCGGCCCTATAATGTGAAAAAGGCAATATTGCAACCTAGCCTAAATGTTCTATTTTGACCTTTTACTTATGGTGGCAGGTACTGTAAGGTGTCAGTCAAGGAAGAGCTGATAGGGGAACTGTTGCCTGGCCCTGTCACTCTAGTTCTGGAACGAGCTGAAGTACTCAACACTGACCTCAATCCCTTCACTCCGGTAAGACTTCCATAGACACGGACCATTACACAGACACGGACAATTCACTGCCCCTAAAAGATGACAAATTATACTATAATTCATAAACCACTCAATTTAAAAATGTGTGTTGCTTTTCTGCATGCTAGATTTTGGTCTGGCACTTCGTAAGTTATTTATTGCATGTATTGGGCTGTTGATGATGTGTTTACCTGTTCCTTCCAGTTAGTAGGAGTGCGCATCCCGGACCATGCCTTCATGAGACGCCTCTGCCAGATGTGTGGGGAACCTCTTGCCCTCACCAGCGCCAACATCAGCTCACACTCCAGCACTGTGGCTATACATGTATGTAGAGACAACCCACCGTGTGTGTGTGTGAGAACCCACCGTGTGTGTGTGTGAGAACCCACCGTGTGTGTGTGTGAGAACCCACCGTGTGTGTGTGTGAGAACCCACCGTGTGTGTGTGTGAGAACCCACCGTGTGTGTGTGAGAACCCACCGTGTGTGTGTGAGAACCCACCGTGTGTGTGTGAGAACCCACCGTGTTTGTGTGTGAGAACCCACCGTGTTTGTGTGTGAGAACCCACCGTGTTTGTGTGTGAGAACCCACCGTGTTTGTGTGTGAGAACCCACCGTGTGTGTGTGTGAGAACCCACCGTGTGTGTGTGTGTGTGAGAACCCACCGTGTGTGTGTGTGTGTGAGAACCCACCGTGTGTGTGTGTGTGTGAGAACCCACCGTGTGTGTGTGTGTGTGAGAACCCACCGTGTGTGTGTGTGAGAACCCACCGTGTGTGAGAACCCACCGTGTGTGTGTGAGAACTGTTTTTATAACATGAACTGGAGGGGAGGTGGGACTGCATCATCTACAACCAACCAAGGTTTGTCAGTGCATCATTTTTCACTGATGCTTAGAAGGGCTTTGGCAAAATAGTTATACAGGGATTTTCTCCACAGGAGTTCCAGGATCTGTGGCCCCGGTTAGCAGTGGTGGTGGATGGCGGACCAATAGGAGACAAGAGTCGGTTGGGGTCAACAGTGGTCGACCTATCGGTGCTCGGCAAATACCGCATCATCAGACCTGGCTGGTGAGTAGTGATACTGGCCTGCTTAGCAGATCACAGGCCACTGACTAATACATTTCAATCAAGTTATGTTCAGGTAATTCCGTTTTGTTAATTTATCCAAGTTAAAAGTACATGAGCACATTTTGTGAGTAGTAGTTTAAACATACAGTATAGTGGAAGTGATAACCCCCTACTCTTTTCTTTCAGTGCCTTCTCTTCCACAGTTGATGTGCTGGAGCACAAATATGGACTGTCAGAAGACACAGGGGATCAGTGAGGTTTGCCCCCTCCAAATTCATACCACATGCTGAAACGTACAACCAGCAAGAACATGTGCTTACCGTGGCCAAATGCAACTCTGAATGATGGCAATGCCTGCAACGCTGAGGCGAGTGACGAAATCGAAATCGCTCATCTTTCTGAAGGAAGGATGGCCCTTTTGCACATTGCAGGCTATTGTGGAAAGCTCTGGGTTTTACTTAAGGGATTTGTTTCGTCTTTCTGGGTTATTAGTTGTCCAGGCATTCTTGTTTCTATGGGAAAACCCAAGGCACTTAACTCAGTCTTTGCTTTACAAATTGACTTTATAGTGTGGAAACTAGGTTGTTTTATTCAAGCATGCTTACACCCAACAGAAGACCCCACTCTTGCCTCCTCTCTAGTGGGTTAAAATGGCAGACTTGGCACAGAGTAACGGTTGGAGTTCTACCCTGTTACTGTCATTTTGAGCTATGGCTAGGTTAAGCAAAGCTACTATGAGTTATTTCAAGTGTTTTTTTTCATGCATTTCTAAATCAAGCCTGTGTGTTTTATGAACTGATTCTGGAGTTTCAGGGATGTGAACATTGTTTAAATGCATTTTATTTTCATGGAGAATTTATTTAACATGGTTTAACACCAATTTCAGAGTAAGGCTGCATTTACACAGGCAGCCCAATTTTTATATATTTTTTTAACAAATTGGTCTTTTGACCAATCTGATCAGCTGTGAAAAGATCTCATGTGATTGGTCAGACCAATGGGTGGGGGGAAAATATTAGAATTGGGCTGCCTGTGTAAACGCAGCCTGTTAGCTGTGATCTAGTGTATTATTGCTTGATGGTTATGAGTACCTGATTACTGGTTTGTATAATGGACCAATGAGAGTATGTTGTTGAGAATAAATGGCATGCATTATGCTGATCATGATCGCTTGTGTTGGTTTTCTCTCCTCGCCTGTAGCACTGGTTTAATGTCAGTGTGGTGGATAAACTACTGCAGAAGCTCCCGTCAACAGAACTCTCAATTGCTTTTTTTGGTGTCTTCTCACATGTTGGGAATGTAGATGGTCAGTATTCAGCAATGCATATACATTGAGGTAGCCTAGTGGTTAAGAGCGTTGGGCCAGTAACCCGAGAGGTCGCTGTTTTGAAAACCCTGAGCCGGCAAGGTGGAAAAATCTGCTGTTCTGCCCTTGAGCAAGACAGTTAATCCCCAAAATCTACTGCTCCCCGGTACACCTCTGATTCAGAGGGGTTGGGTTAAATGTGGAAGACGAAATTTGGTTGAATGCATTTTGTTGTGCAACTTAGTAGGTGTCCCCTTTTCCCTTCCCCTGCTAGTTTGTTAGAGAATGATTAACAGTGGCTGCGTGGACTGCCAAGCTGGATCAGGTGACTTGAGTTAACTCGCAATGGCTCACAACACTGCAGCTGTAAGTTGTTTTTTTTCCCTCACAGAATGGATAGTCTTTGTTTTAAAGATAAGTCAGAGGGCACATCCTTTTATTCCTAAATTGTCGGTTTACATTTTAGTAATGGACAGCAAGATTTCAGTAAGCCTAGGTACAAATAGGTCATACACACTGAATTTATCATTCATATTCCAGTACCCAGCCTGGCCTGACTATACATTTACATTGCCTGCACACGAGTGACAGTTTATTTCTATAAAATGTCAAATTATTTTAACGGACAATGTCCCAACTGTAATGTTGAATGAATCTGAAAAACTTGTTTTGAACAGATTGCATTTATTAAAACTGGTAATTGTGCTCGACTTAAAATATGAAATTCGTTGAATGTAGTTTCTCTCTGGTGGTGTTGGTTGTTTTTCTGTCTTCAGATAAACGGAAACTGCTGTGGACATGGCGTTTCCTCTTGGCTGAGTTGGTTTGGCTGCAATCACATGCTCCGATACCCCAACATCTCTGTGAAACCACTTACTCTCCCTAGTGCACTGACATTAAACCATTTGGTGGTCAACCATGCCGTTTTCCCTTACACTTTGGTTTATATCGGTAACTAAGTTTCCTTCGGTACCGATCTAGGATCAGCTCCCACAATCTAAACCTTAGCCATTAGTGGGGCAAATGTAAAACTGACCCAAGATCAACTTCTAGGGGACAGCTTCACCCGACATCTTTGAGCTCCACATCCTTGTTAAGCCACACAGGAAATACCCCTTTACTTGGCACCGAGCACACTTGCTTTGAGTGAAGAGAAAAGACTATACTTAATGAAGAGGAAAAAATAATCGTCCAGCTCCACAAGCCCTTTCTCTCTCCTGTTCTTTATTCTCTCATACTTTCCAACGAAGAGATGGCTTGGGGATGAAAGTCAAATCCTAGAAATGTCACCCGGTCTATTTTATTGGAATTATCATTTTAAAACTTAAAAGGATTGTGCAGACAGGAAAG
Organism: Salvelinus namaycush; assembly: GCF_016432855.1. Taxonomy (NCBI): domain Eukaryota; kingdom Metazoa; phylum Chordata; class Actinopteri; order Salmoniformes; family Salmonidae; genus Salvelinus; species Salvelinus namaycush. The sequence continues at coordinate 6,627,192 of NC_052343.1, read as the reverse complement.
TCATGCCAGGGTGCATTGTTTCAAACAGATGGTTACATTGGGCAGTGGTTTGTCAAAGTAGGACAGAGTGTACTGTATATTGGACTATTGACGTGTCAATCCATGCTTGTAGCAGGGATGGGGGTTGTCTGGAGGTTATCAGTAGACAAAATCCAGGGCAGAGATATGGCAAGCAGGATGGGGAGCTTATTGTTGCACATAAGTGTCAACTGTAGAATATGCCAAATCTACCACATAATGCAATTTTTCGCCAACAAAAAAGTAAAATCAAGAGGATTTCTCCCTGTTCTCTTTTTTTTCCGCCAGTCCAATTCCCACGCACTTGTCTCTCACACATTCATAAACCTCTACAGTCACTCATGCTTTTTCTCTCTCTTTCACACACACAGTGCCAGTTCACATGAGCCATGTCTCTTTCTCCTTGTTGAACTGCTCTACCCACCTCCTGGTGAGCTCCAGGTAGTGTTCAGGTTGGTGCGGCTGGTAATCCAAATACAACCTGGTCACCGTCTTTTTTGGCACAGCCCTCTCGATCTGTGTGCCCTCGTGCCACTCGTTGAACGACGTTATAGTGACGATCTCGGGCCGCACGTTCAGCGCTGCCTGCAAGGCCGTCTCGTAGTAGCGGCCGTTGACGCGGTTGCGCGTGTTGTGGTTGTTCCATGGTCTGACCGCGGTGTCGATGTAGCCCGGCCCGGCGCTAGGTATAAATAACAGGTTGTTACCGTCGCAGAACGCCTTGACCGCGATCCAGTTCTGGTGGGACGAACCAAAAGAAAACCCGTTGGAGGCGAAGTACGTGTACATGCCATCGAAACCACCGGCAAGGATGTCGTGCTTGTGGCGCTCCTCCACAATGAGGGCGATGAAGACACTGTCGTACGCCGTGCCTCGCAGGCTGTGGGAGCCCGTGGGGTGGAGCAGGTCGGACCAGTTCTCGGGCGGCGTCAGATACGAGTCATAAATGTAGAACAGAGGCAGAATATTCCCCGTGCTAGAGGTGAACTTGTAGAAGGCTCCGTGGTCCCCGTACCTTCAAACACAAATAAATGGACAGGAGATTATTGGTACAGATTTGAATATTTGCATGGAAAAAATTACCTAGAAGTAACCTAATAAGATAGGAAGCACATACTAGATTTATATACATGTTATCTAGCATTCAGGAGACGGCAGATGGAGCACGCCCCCATCCACATCGATGGGGCCGCATTGGAGAATGTTAAAAGCTTCAAGTTCCTCGGCATATACATCACTGTGTGGTGAAGGTGCAACGCTGTCTCTTCAACCTCAGGAGGCTGAATACATTTGACTTCGCCCCAAAGACCCTCACAAACTTTTACAGATGCACAATTGAGAGCATCCTGTCAGGCTGTATCACCGCCTGGTATGACAACTGCACCGTCCGCAGCCCAACGCATCACCGGAACCACACTGCCTGCTCTTCAGGACATCTACAGCACCCGGTGTCACAGGAAGGCCAAGAAGATCATCAAGGACCTCAGCCACCGAGCCACGGCCTGTTCACCCTGCTACCATCTAGAAGGCGAGGTCAGTACAGGTGCGTCAAAGCTAGGACCGAGAGACTGAATAACAGCTTCTATCTCAAGGCCATCAGACTGTTAAATAGCCATCACTAGCTAGACTCCACCCAGTACCCTGCCCTGAACTTATCACTGTCACTAGCAAACGGAACAAAAATGGGGATAAACATGCCTGAATTTGTCCAATGGAAACTCTCGTTTGCAACTGTTAGACTAATGATTACAAACTATATCAGCTGGGTGCAGGCAAGAGTGTGCAAGGCGGTCACTTTGATTACAAACTTGTCTCAACCTGTGTGCACCTACGTTGTAAACTTTCATTCAAAGGCTAGGTTGTAGCAACCTCATGATCCGTATAGGGAATATCTGAGTGTCATGTAGTAGCCTAAACCTATCACTGTTACAATGAACTGGGTGAATGGAATATGAATCCAATATGCTGTAATAGAAATAAGGCCATGCTCATGAAAAAATGGGATTTATAGGCGTCACTGGTCTATACATCCCATTGTGTGTGTGTGTGTGTGTGTGTGTGTGTGTGTGTGTGTGTGTGTGTGTGTGTGTGTGTGTGTGTGTGTGTGTGTGTGCGTACAGTGGAAGTCGGAAGTTTACATACACTTAGGTTGGAGTCATTAAAACTCGTTTTTCAACCACTCCACAAATTTCTTGTTAACAAACTATAGTTTTGGCAAGTCGGTTAGGACATTACTTTGTGCATGACAAGTAATTTTTCCGACAATTGTTTACAGACAGATTATTTCACTTATAATTCACTGTATCACAATTCCAGTGGGTCAGAAGTTTACATACACTAAGTTGACTGTGCCTTTTTAAACAGCTTGGAAAATTCCAGAAAATTATGTCATGGCTTTAGAAGCTTCTGATAGGCTAATTGACATAATTTGAGTCAATTGGAGGTGTACGTGTGGATGTATTTCAAGGCCTACCTTCAAACTCTTTGCTTGACATCATTGGAAAATCAAAAGAAATCAGCCAAGACCTCAGAAAATAAATTGTAGACCTCCACAAGTCTGGTTCATCCTTGGGAGCAATTTCCAAATGCCTGAAGGTCCCATGTTCATCTGTACAAACAATAGTACCGAAGTATAAACACCATGGGACAACGCAGCTGTCATACCGCTCAGGAAGGAGACGTGTTCTGTCTCCTAGAGATGAACGTACTTTGGTGCGAAAAGTGCAAATCAATCCCAGAACAACAGCAAAGGACCTAGTGAAGATGCTGCAAGAAACAGTTACAAAAGTATCTATATCCACAGTAAAACGAGTCCTATGTCGACATAACCTGAAAGGTCGCTCAGCAATGAAGAAGCCACTGCTCCAAAACCGCCATAAAAAAGCCAAACTACAGTTTACAACTGCACATGGGGACAAAGATCGTACTTTTTGGAGAAATGTCCTCTGTTCTGATTAAACAAAAATAGAACTGTTTGGCCATAATGACGATCGTTATGTTTGGAGGAAAAAGGGGGTGAAGCTCGGGGGTAGCAGCATCATGTTGTGGGGGTGCTTTGCTGCAGGAGGGACTGGTGCACTTCACAAAATAGATGGCACCATGAGAAAGGAAAATTAAAGCAACATTTCAAGACATCAGTCAGGAAGTTAAAGCTTGGTCGCAAATGGGTTTTCCAACTAGACAATGACCCCAAGCATGCTTCCAAAGTTGTGGCAAAATGGCTTAAGGACCACAAAGTCAAGGTATTGGAGTAGCCATCACAGAGCCCTGACCTCAGTCCTATAGAACTTTTGTGGGCAGAACTGAAAAAGCGTGTGCGAGCAAGGAGGCCTACAAACCTGACTCAGTTACACCAGCTCTGTCAAGAGGAATGGGCCAAAATTCACCCAACTTATTGTGGGAAGCTTGTGGAAGGCTACCCAAAACGTTTGACCCAGGTTAAACAATTTGAAGGCAATGCTACCAAATACTAATTGAGTGTATGTAAACTTCTGACCCACTGGGAATGTATTAAAATAAATAAAAGCTGAAATAAATCCTTCTCTCTACTATTATTCTGACATTTCACATTCTTAAAGCGGTGATCCTAACTGACCTAAGACAGGGAATTTGTACTAGGATTAAATGTCAGGAATTGTGAAACGTTTAAACTCAGTTTATTTGGCTACGGTGTATGTAAACTTCTGACTTCAACTCTGTGTATATACAGTATAACTCAGCAAAAAAAGAAATGTCCCTTTTTCAGGACCCTGTCTTTCAAAGATAATTTGTAAAAATCCAAATAACGTCACAGATCTTCATTGTAAACGGTTTAAACACTGTTTCCCATGCTTGTTCAATGAACCATAAACAATTCATGAACATGCACCTGTGGAACGGTCGTTAAGACACTAACAGCTTACAGACGGTAGGCAATTAAGGTCACAGTTATGAAAACTTAGGACACTAAAGAGGCCTTCCTACTGACTCTGAAAAACACCAAAAGAAAGATGCCCAGGGTCCCTGCTCATCTGCGTGAACGTGCCTTAGGCATGCTGGAAGGAGGCTTGAGGACTGCAGATGTGGCCAGGGCAATAAATTGCAATGTCCGTACTGTGAGACGCCTAAGACAGAGCTACAGGGAGACAGGACGGACAGCTGATCGTCCTCGCAGTGGCACACCACGTGTAAGAACACTTGCACAGGATCGGTACATCCGAACATCACACCTGCGGGACAGGTACAGGATGGCAAGAACAACTGCCCAAGTTACACCAGGAATGCACAATCCTTCCATCAGTGCTCAGACTGTCCGCAATAGGCTGAGAGAGGCAGGACTGAGGGCTTGTAGGCCTGGTGTAAGGCAGGTCCTCACCAGACATCACCTGCAACAACGTCGCCTATGGGCACAAACCCACCGTCGCTGGACCAGACAGGACTGGCAAAAAGTACTCTTCACTGATGAGTCGCGGTTTTGTCTCACCAGGGGTGATGGTCGGATTCGCAGTTATCGTTGAAGGAATGAGCGTTACACCGAGGCCTGTACTCTGGAGCGGGATCGAGGTGGAGGGTCCGTCATGGTCTGGGGCGGTGTGTCACAGCATCATCGGACTGAGCTTGTTGTCATTGCTGGCAATCTCAACGCTGTGCGTTACAGGGAAGACATCCTCCTCCCTCATGTGGTACCCTTCCTGCAGGCTCATCCTGACATGACCCTCCAGCATGACAATGCCACCAGCCATACTGCTCATTCTGTACGTGATTTCCTGCAAGACTGGAATGCCAGTGTTCTGTCATGGCCAGCGAAGAGCACGGATCTCAATCCCATTGAGCACGTCTGGCACCTGTTGGATCAGAGGGTGAGGGCTAGGGCCATTCCCCCCCAGAAATGTCCGGGAACTTGCAGGTGCCTTGGTGGAAGAGTGGGGTAACATCTCACAGCAAGAACTGGCATGTTCATACAAATATTTACACATGTTAAGTTTGCTGAAAATAAACGCAGTTGACAGTGAGAGGACATTTCTTTTCTAGCTGAGTATGTGTGTGTGTGTGTGTGTGTGTGTGTGTGTGTGTGTGTGTGTGTGTGTGTGTGTGTGTGTGTGTGTGTGTGTGTGTGTGTGTGTGTGTGTGTGTGTGTGTGTGTGTGTGTGTGTGTGTGTGTGTGTGTGCATATATATATATATTACACACACACTCCGACATTGCTCATCCTAATATTTCTATATTTCTTAATTCCATCCTTTTACTTTTAGATTTGTGTGTATTGTTAGATATTACTGCACTGTTGGAGCTAGGAACACAAGCATTTTGCTACACCCGCAATAACATCTGCTAAACGTGTGTATACAACCAATAGAATTTGATTTGAAGTGAACTGTGTCTCAGTCCTTTAAAAGGGTCTATGTTGTCTGAAAACTACTGTTTCAACAAGAAAGTTCAACAAGGTTTTACTTTGTGTCCACTTCAGTTTAAAGTTATTCTAAACAAAGACAACACCTACCTGTCGACGATATACTTGATGTTGTCATGGACACTGTGGTCGCTCCGCCCTCTGTAAGGCTGGAGGTGAAATGCAACCTGGGAAGAAAATGAAAAACATCTTAGTCCACGGCCTTCCATTCATTACATTGTTGTCACATATTTGTAAGTGTGTCTATGCAGCCAACCCAATCATCTAAGGTGACGAGTTTGTATTGACTCAAACTCTAGAGAATATTCACATTTGGAAAGGTGACAGGAGCTGGGCCGTGTTCAGCTGCCCCTTGGGTCTAAATTGAGAGCTATTCAAAGCCTAAGGATGCAGGGGGAGCATGACAGCCATTATTATGCCGCCATTATAATAAGCAGTTGTTACAACAACAAGGAAATAGCTTAAATTGTTGTGTCCAAATACTGGTGGAGTCAACTAATAACATAATCTGACCAGTTTGCAGTTCTCCCAGGGTCTGCTCGGTGAGTTTAAACATGAAAAGGGCAAGATGACAACAATCTGTAAGCATTTGAGAGAGAACATTAGTTCTGTATGTGAATCCGTGATAACAATGACGGAGAAATCAGATTATCTCGAAGGACAGTCGAGGCGGAACAACGTTGTTGTAGATGGAAGTGCAGAATCTCCACATGACCTCGACGGAGTCTGAGGACAAAGTGAGTAAAATGATCTCGGAGAAACTGAAGATGGACCACAGGAAGATTGAGTTGGAGCACGCCAACGGGACTGGAAAACCCACCTCCAGCCCAGGTGACAGGCACAGGCCGATAGTCGTCAATTTTCTGAGGTTGTTGTTCATTGTTCACCCTCCCTCCCAAAAGCCTGAAAGGGATGAGAGAGCCAAGCCTATAGATTTGTAGCTTCAACCCCACAGCACACTTACACACAAACACACTTACACACACCAACTGATTAATGGACTGCTAAGTGTATGTTGTCGTTTTTCTCTTTCTTTGTTCTTTTCCATATTGTGTCTATCTCTGAGAAGCTACCCAGGAAAGGACTGAAAATAGCCCATATTGATATATGTAGCCTCAGAAATATGGTTCATGGAATCAATAACTTGCTAACATCAGATAACGTTCATATATTAGCCAATTCTGAGACTCACTTAGAAAATTGCTTTGATGATACAGCAGTAGCCGCAGTACAACAGCCGCAGTACAAGGATATAACATCTATAGAAAAGACAGGAATGCTTATGGGGGAGGTGTTGCTATATATAGTACCAATCATAAGTTTGGACACAGGGTTTTTCTTTATTTTTATTATTCTCTTTATTGTAGAATAATAGTGAAGACATCAAAACTATGAAATAACATGTGGCATCATGAAGTAACCAAAAAAGTGTTAAACAAATCAAATATATTTTTGATTCTTCAAAGTAGCCACCCTTTGTCTTGATGACAGCTTTGCACACTCTTGGCATTCTCACAACCAGCTTCATGAGGTAGTCACCTGGAATGCTTTTCCAACAGTCTGGAATGAGTTCCCACATATGCTTAGCACTTGTTGGCTGCTTTTCCTTCACTCTGCGGGTGATTGTGGAGGCCAGGTCATCTGATGCAGCCTTCCATCCTTCTTGGTCAATTAGCCCTTACACCGCCTGATAGTTCCACTAAGTGCAAACCAGATGGGATGTCGTATCGGTGCAGAATGCTGTGGTAGCCATGCTGGTTAAGTGTGCCTTGAAATCTAAATAAATCACTGACAGTGACACCAGCAAAGCACCCCCACACCATCGCACCTCCTCCTCCATGCTTCACGGTGGGAACCACACATGCGGAGATCATCCGTTCACCTACTCTGTGTCTCACAAAGACACGGCGGTTGGAACCAAAAATCTCACATTTGGACTCCTCAGACCAAAGGACAGATTTCCACCGGTCTAATGTCCATTGCTCGTGTTTCTTGGCCCAAGCAATCTCTTCTTATTATTGGTGTCCTTTAGTAGTGGTTTCTTTGCAGCAATCCGACCATGAAGGCCTGATTCACACAGCCTCCTCTGAACAGTTGATATTGAGGTGTGTCTGTTTACTTGAACTCTGTGAAACATTTATTTTGGCTGCAATCTAAGGTGCAATTAATTGCCGATTTCTGAGGCTGGTAACTCTAATGAACTTATCCACTGCAGCAGAGGAAACTCTGGGTCTTCCTTTCCTGTGGCGGTCCTCATGAGAGCCAGTTTCATCATAGCGCTTGATGGTTTTTGCGACTGCACTTGAAGAAACATTCAAAATTCTTGAAGTTTTCCAGATTGACTGACCTTCGTGTCTTAAAGTAATGATAGACTGTCGTTTATCTTTGCTTATTTGAGCTGTTCTTGCCATAATATGAACTTGGTTTTTTACCAAAGAGGGCTATCTTCAAGACAAAGGAGATGATTGTGAACTACAGGAAAAGGAGGACCAAGCATGCCCCCATTCTCATCGACGGGGCTGTAGTGGAGCAGGTTGAGAGCTTCAAGTTCCTTGGTGTCCACATCACCAACAAACTAACATGGTCCAAGCACACCAAGACACCCATGAAGAGGGCACGCAAAACCTATTCCCCCTCAGGAGACTGAAAATATTTGGCATGGGTCCTCAGGTCCTCAAAAGGTTCCTCAGCTTCACCATTGAGAGCATCCTGACTGATTGCACCACTGCCTGGTATGGCAATTGCTTCAGCCTCCGACCGCAAGGCACTACAGAGGGTAGTGCGTATGGCCCAGTACATCACTGGGGCAAAGCTTCCTGCCATCCAGGACCTCTATACCAGGCGGTGTCAGAGGAAGGCCCTAAAAAGTGTCAAAGACTCCAGCCACACTAGTCATAGACTGTTCTCTCTGCTACCGCACGGCAAGCGGTACCAGAGCACCAAGTCTAGGTCCAAGAGGCTTCTAAACAGCTTCTACCCCCAAGGCATAAGACTCCTGAAAATCAAATCAAATGGCTACCCAGACTATTTGCATTGCATCCCTCCCCCCAACTGCCACTCTCTGTTGTTATCATCTATGCATAGTCACTTTATTACCTCAATTACCTCGACTAACCGGTGCCCCCGCACATTGACCCTGTACCGGTACACCCCTATATATAGTATTGTTATTTTACTGCTGCTCTTTAATTTCTTGTTACTTTTATTTCTTATTCTTATTTGTACTGCATTGTTGGTTAGGGGCTCGTAAGTAAGCATTTCACTGTAAGGTCTACACCTGTTGTATTCGGCGCATGTGGCTAATAAAATTTGATTTTATTCTGTATACCACCCCTACCTTGTCACAACACAACTGATTGGCTCAAACGCATGAAGGAAAATTCCATAAATTATCTTTTAACAAGGCACACCCGTTAATTGAAATGCATTCCAGGTGACTACCTCATGAAGCTGGTTGAGAGAATGCCAAGAGTATGCAAAGCTGTCACCAAGGCAAACGGTGGCTACTTTGAAGAATCTCAAATATAAAATATATTTGGATTTGTTTTACACTTTTTTGGTTACTATGTAACGTTCGTCGTCTGAAGATGAGGAATCATCGGACCAAAGCGCAACGTGGTAAGTGTTCATGTTGATTTATTAAAACAGAACACTAAACAAAATAACAAAGAGAATGAAACGAAACAGTCCTGTCTGGTACAAAGACAGAAAACAACTACCCACAAAACACAGGTGGGAAAAGGCTACCTAAGTATGGTTCTCAATCAGAGACAACGATAGACAGCTGCCTCTGATTGAGAACCACACCCGGCCAAACACACAGAAATAGAAAACATAGAACACAAAACATAGAATGCCCACCCCAACTCACGCCCTGACCAACCAAAATAGAGACATAAAAAGGATCTCTAAGGTCAGGGCGTGACATACTACATGATTCCATATGTGTTATTACATAGTTTTGATGTCTTCACTATTATTCTACAATGTATAAAATAGTAAAAAAGAAATAAAACCCTGGAATGAGTAGGTGTTTCCAAACTTTTGACTGGTACTGTATATTCAGAGCCATATCCCAGTAATGCTTAGAGAAGATCTCATGTCAAGTGTTATTGAAGTAGTCAATATCTAAAGCCTATTATTTTGATTTGTTGCTATAAGCCACCAAGTGCTAACAGTCAGTATCTAAATAATATGTGTGAAATGCTTGATAGTGTATTTGATGTAAACAGAGAGGTCTACTTTCTTTGGAACTTGAATATTGACTGGTTTTCATCAAGCTGTCCACTCGAGAGGAAGCTTCTCGCTGTAACCAGTGCCTGTAATCTGGTTCAGGTTATTAATCAATTTACCAGGGTGTTTACAAGCACTACAGGAACAAGATCATCCACATGTATTGATCAAATGTTTACTAATACTGTAGAACTCTTCTCTAAAGCTGTATCCGTACCCATTGGATGCAGTGATCACAATATAGTGGCTATATCTAGGAGAACCAAGGTTCCAAAAGCTGGGCCTAAAATAGTGTATAAGAGATCATACAAAAGTTTTTGCTGTAACTCTTATGTGGATGATGTAAAAATATTTGTTTGTCTGAACTGATTAATAAGGAGCATCCAGATGTTGCACTTGATGAATTTATGAAACTGCTTCTTCCAATTATTGATAAACATGCACCTGTTAAGAAACTGACTGTTAGAGCTGTTAAGTCGCAATGGATTGATGAGGAAATGAGAAACTGTATGGTTGAAAGAAATGAGGCAAAAAGAGTGGCTAATAAGTCTGGCAGCACATCTGACTCGCTGACTTACTGCAATTTGAAAAATGATGTGACTAAACTTTACAAAAAGAATAAGAAACTGTATTATGAAGCCAAGATCGATGATATAAAGAATGATGGGAAAAATACTTTGGCGTACTTTAAATTAAATTATTGGCAGAAAGACAAATTCAACTCCATCTTTCATTGAAGCAGATGGCTTATTCTTCACAAAACCATTTGACGTTGCCAATTATTTGAATGATTAATTGGCAAAGTGGCCAAACTTAAGCAGGATATGTCAACAACGAACAGTGAGCCATCATATTCATGCATTAAAAAACTAATAATGAAAGAAAAGCATTGACATTTTTAATTGTGTATAGTTCGTGTGTGGAAACATTTTTAGCGCTGAATAATGACAAACGTCTTGGCATTGACAATTTAGATTTGAAGGCTACTGAAGATGATAGCTAACTCTATGGCCACTCCTATCTGTCATATCTTTAATCTGAGTCTAGAGGAAAGTGTTTGTCCTCAGGCTTGGAGGGAAGAGAAAGTCATTCCACTACCCAAGAGTGGTAAAGCAGCCTTTACTGGTTCTAAAAATTGCGTTGGACCAAATAATATTTCCATTTCTTTGTAGACAAATTGACAACAGACGTTCAGTATGCTTATAGAGATAGGCACTCAACATGTACTGCACTGATGTAAATGACTGATGATTGGTTGAACGAAATGGATAATAAGAAAATTGTGGGAGCTGTACTGTTAGATTTCAGTGAAGCCTTTGATATTATTGACCATAACCTGTTGTTGAGAGAACTTATGTTTTATGGCTTTTCAACCTCTGCCATATTGTGAATTCAGAGCCATCTATCTAATGAAACTCAGAGGGTTTTCTTAAATAGAAGCTTCTTTAGCTTCTCTAATGTAAGGTGTGGTGTACCGCAGGGCAGTTCTCTTGGCCCCCTACTTGTTTATATTTTTACCAATGACATGCCACTGACATTAAACAAAGCCTGTGTGTCCATGTATGCTGATGATTCAACCATATACATGTCAGCAACCACAGCTAATGAAGTCACTGAAACCCTTAACAAGGAGTTGCAGTCGGTTTAGGAATGGGTCGCCAGTAATAAATGTGTCCTGATCATCTCTAAAACTAAGAGCATTGTATTTAGTACAAATCATTCCCTAAGCTCTAGACCTAAGCTGAATCTGGTAATGAATGCTGTGGCTGTTTGACACGTTGAGGAGACTAAATTACTTGGTGTTACCTAAGATTACAAACTGTCGTGGTCAAAACATATAGGTTCAATGGTTGTAAAGATGGGGAGAGGTCTGTCTGTGATAAAGAGATGTTCTGCTTTTTTGACACCACACTCCACAAAGCAAGTCCTGCAGGCTCTAGTTTAGTCTTATCTTGATTATTGTCCAGCCATGTGGTCAAGTGCTGCTAAGAAAGACCTAGTTAAGCTGCAGCTGGTCCAGAACAGAGCGGCACATCTTGCTCTTTATTGTAATCAGAGAGCAAATATAAATACTATGCATGCCAGTCTCTCTTGGCTAAGAGTTGAGGAGAGACTGACTGCATCACTTCTTGTTTTTATAAGAAACATTAATGTGTTGAAAATTCCAAATTGTTTGCATAGTCAACTCACGCACAGCTCTGACACACACACTTACCCCACCAGACATGCCACCAGATTTTTTGAACAAATTCATGAAAGTGTACAGTATTATATAGAGCCATTATTGCATGGCACTCCCTTCATCTCATATTGCTAAAATGAACAGCAAACCTTGTTTCAAAAAACAGATAAAGCATCACCCCACAGCACAACGTCTCTCCCCTATTGGCGCTAGATATTTTGTGTGTATGTATTGATACTGTATGTAGGCTATGTGACATTTTTAAATGTATGTAGTTCTGTCCTTGAGCTGTTATTGTCTATTAATGTTCTGTATTATGTCATGTTTCATGTTCTGTGTTGACCCCAGTAAGAGTAGCTGCGGCTTTCGCAACAGTCAAATTTCTCGGCCAACAGAAGTGGACGAAGTGGGTGCACAGAAATATCCTCATAAGAGACAATAAAAGCACACAGTGGTGGTGTTAATATGTTGTACAACCTTTACAGACTGTGTTATAGGATTGTCTCAGACAATGACTGTTTCAGCACTGGTGTTGTGCCATGACAAATAGCCTGACACATCTATCCCAAATTCATTTGTCATCCACTAAAGCCCAGTGAATCATAGTTCTATTCCAGCTGACTATTCCTCAATGAGGAACAGAGTGGCTGAACACACGATGGATCAGCTACGAAACAAATACAAAAATGCTTAACTTGAATTTTTAAGAGTAAGCGTGGAGAATTTCACTACTTTGAATTATATATGATCGAAGTGGACCACTTTTCTTCTCCCACAACTTGTTCCCCAGGGACCCAGCATGAAGGAAACTGGATGGATAGAGCCATAAGCAGAATGGAAGCAGCAACACCTCGCCAGTTTGCTAACATAAGTGCTGCTTTTGTTGTAGATCCACCATTCCCACCTGACGCTTGATTAAATTCCTGTCTGAGCTCTGCCTCGTCACTCCCTGGTTCTGTCTGCCAAGACACGGTAGAACTACCCTATAAAATACTTTGTTGTCATTATGGGGTTAGCTAGTGTTTACCATGGGCTGAGGAGATTAAAGTGCTAGACATGTTGTAGGTTTAGCATGTTGTGCATTTTCCATGACTGGGAATGGTCTTTTATGCTATAAAAAAGACTTGTCATGATGCGGTTAGGATACCATTCACTATGGAGCATAAACTTCTAAACATTTTACATGTTGTTAGGCTATGCATGTTGTGCATTTTTCATGACTGGGAATTGTCTTTGTCTTATTATGGAGAGGGACTGTAGCCAAGTATAATGCATTAGATTGGGATAGGTTGGAGTAGGGGGTATGGCAGTATTGAAATGAAAGCGAGTGGCTACTGGGGCTTCCTAACCAGTTGCCGTGGTGATGTAACTTGGTGACACCAAGGGCTCAAAGTGTCACCATGACCTTGGGACAGAAGTGCGCTAATGGATTGGAGTGGTGCTGGCTAGGGATGGGAGGCAAGGCGGTTTTAAACTGTTGTCCTGTATAGTTAAATGTGGTCATGGGGAGAAAATCGTTGTTGTCGCTAATGGTAGCAGCTAAGTGCTTCAGTGTCGGATGAAAATATATTTTAATTTCGAGCCCCCGTGTCAGGGTAGCTCACTATGGTTGTGTAGGCCACTCGTCTGAAATCAGTGTCGAAGGCGATAAGTGTAGGAACAACTCTCCGTAATCTGATTAATGTCTCGAGGCAAGGTATCATTAGAGGGAAAGTTACAACTCTTTCTGTGCTAATAACTTAGATTGAAAGCTGAGTGACTCGGACGAAAAAAAGTCATTATAGTTTTTAAAGCCTGCCGTTTCTCTGACTGTCTAATTATTTCTCCCTAAGAAAAAGAGCTGTCACCATCTCAACTCCCGCTCACCGCAGATGACTGCCGCCTCTGGAATAGCCCGCTCATTTCCCACCCGAGACACATAAGGTCATTACACAGCAGCAATTTAGACGGAAATGAGAGACCCAAGCAAACCAAGAGCATTTCTCACAGACAGACCCAGCCCTATCACCATCACCAGAGCATAGAATTGGCTGAATCGAGTAGAATACAACGTAATGCACTGTAACGGGCCCTTAGGAGGGGATTTCAACCATCCGTTAAACTACCCAGACAGCATTTCAAAACAGTCAACGCCAAACAGTATTGAACGTATCATGAGATGTTGCCGCTTCGTACCTCCAAGAACATTTTCGGTTATATTAGTTTGATTTCAGTAGGGTTCTACACACTATGGTTGTCAACTTCTCATCAACATCAAAGTTTAGCAGGCACACTAACCATGCACCCCAAATGGCACCCTAGTCCCTATGTAGTGCACTACTTTTGACCAGGGCCCATCATAATTGGTGCACTATGAATGGAATAGGGTGCCATTTGGGATGCAAGCAAAGTCTTGTGAGATGGAAGATGGAAGCTGCATGCTGTGCTGGGCATCTGGAGATGGGGAAGTGTGCCTGACAGCATGGCCTGCCCACACATGGGCATCTCTGCACTGCTGCTGCTCTGCAACATGTCCTACTTTCCTGCCCCTTGGGACCTGGATTGTTCAGGGAGGAAAACTGAGTCATGGGACCATCACCCCCGCATATCCCGATCTCCCCCCCCCCCGAGCACACACACAGCCCCTCAAGGGCCAGATGGGAGTTTCAGCCTGAGCTACTCTCCAAGCAAGCAGTGTGACCACAATTGTTCAACTCAGTGGAGCTCTGGAGCCTTCAAACGCAAGAGGATCTGCTCTTAAACTCCAACCGTACATACATAATACAAAAGCTGTGTGGGTGCCCAAACTTGATTTAGGGGCTTTTTCCAATGCTATTCTTATATAAACAAAACAGTCTGTTTTCTGCAGAGTCATCTAGTGTAAGGTCCAAGATTTAGGAGTCTAAGTCAGTGCCATAGTAGTATTGCCTTGCTACCCAGACTCCTCGCTCCGTCCAAATGCTACGCCACACCCGCCACAGAGGTTAGTTTCTTTTCCGCAATGAGTCTGGATCTGAGTACCTCCTCAACCCTTCACCGAATGTGAACACTCGGGCCGTCTGATTGGTCCAGAAACTGATGGGTTGGGCCAGAGCCAGAACACACGTGGGCTTGATACTCTGATTGGTTTGAGACGATCCAATCGCTGATGACCCCACATCCCTGGTAGACTAGTCTAGACCTGTTCTGGCCTGTGTTTCTAAGGCTTTTTCAGACTGTGAAGATTCAGCATGTCCGTCTCGGGACTGTCTGCTGTTATTCAGACCACGTCACACACAGAGCTCCCTTAGATTGCTCTGTCAAGCAGCAAGTTATGAAGGCTCTGTAGCCTCCGCTCATTGTGATCACCTCAGGTCAGACTGTAAAGAGAAGTTCCGTCACGACAGATCTGACAGGAGAGGGATGACAAGACTGATAAACAGAGCGATGGACTGACTGAGCAGGTACCATGTCAGACGTTCACCTGCAACAGTGACAAACACTTCACGCTGGTGCCCCCTAAAGACTTTCTCTTCTAGTCTCTTTCTTTGACAACATTGTTTGTGTCCATGAAATATAACAACATTTATCTTTCATTTACAACATTCACATTTCCTTTGAAGAGGCTACACACATTGGGACCTCAAATTATTGCTCACTTTTGCCCCTAAGGATCCCTCAGAAGGAGTACATTAGAGTGTATATGCAAGTCAAAGAGCCCCATGATGAAGTGAAATGCATGGTGGGATGCTGCCACTGAGTATAATGGGCCGAATCCTAACTTGAAATCCATATGCTTACATGTTTTTGCATAAGCCATGCATCGATAACAATGGGACAAGTTATGCCCATGGATCTTATGTTAGGGTTCAACCCAGAGCGATAATGCATTCTACTGCTAATACCCCGTCTTACATATTGGTGTGAAAGAGGAGGCACAATTATACCTTTTAATCTGCCTTGTCTTTGCAGAAAATTCCAGGAAGATTGTAATTGCAAGAGGGCCTCTTTTACATAATATATTTTTTTTTTTTTGCGTCGTAGCTCAAAATTATTAGAGACCCAAGACTTATTTTTCTACGATCAGCAGTTTGTGAAGATTTTGCACTAAAGGCACTCCAACAATAGATGTCCTTATGTGCAGTGGGAGAGGAGAATGTGGTCAGGAGAAAGTGGGCACTTGAACAGGATACTGCTGCAGAGTACCACTCTAAATGTTCTATAACAAGGTTATTAAAGGGTCAATCTCGGATTGGTACATCCATTTTTGGACTTTTAAAATAAGTATTTGACCAAAAGTATGCTCGTCGAACATCTCATTCCAAAATCATGGGCATTAATATGGAGTTGGTCCCCCTTTTGCTGCTATAACAGCCTCCACTCTTCTGGGAAGGCTTTCAACTAGATGATGGAACATTGCTGCGGGGTCTTGCTGCCATTCAGCCACAAGAGCATTAGTGAGGTCGGGCACTGATGTTGGGCGATTAGGTAGTGTTGGGCAGGTAGCGTTCTCCTGGCATCCATTACATGAAGCTCCAGACAAACAGTTATTGTGCTGATGTTGCTTCCTGAGTCAGTTTGGAACTCGATAGTGAGTGTTGCAACCGAGGACAGATGATTTTTACACGCTACGTGCTTCAGCACTATGCGGTCCCATTGTGAGCTTGTGTGGCCTATCACTTCACAATAACAGCACTTACAGTTGAATTGGGCAGCTCTAGGAGGGTAGAAATTTGACGAACTGACTTATTGGAAAGGTGGCACCCTAGTCACTGAGCTCTTCTACTGCCAATGTTTGTCTATGGAGATTGCATGGCAGTGTGCTCGATGTTATCCATCTGTCAGCAAATGGTGTGGCTGAAATGGCCAAATCCACAAATTTGAAGGGGTGTCCATATACAGTGTATATAGGCCCCATCCCTTAGCTGTTTACAAAAAAGTGGCGGGGACAACTTTGTTGTTGTTTGTTAAAGGTATCTTTTTTGCCTTTATTTCTTTACTGCTCTCTTGTATCAGTAAAGCTGCAATATTTTTGCATAAAAAAATATAGCAAATTCTGAATCCTTCAGAATGAACTATAACCTCTGTACTTTTAGTTTGAATACTTATGCTTATAAGAACTGAGGTCGGGGAGTTTGAT
This sequence comes from Salvelinus namaycush, assembly GCF_016432855.1. NCBI lineage: Eukaryota > Metazoa > Chordata > Actinopteri > Salmoniformes > Salmonidae > Salvelinus > Salvelinus namaycush. Next base: position 6,610,272 of record NC_052343.1, on the reverse strand, counting down.
ATATACTTTAGTTGAACTTTACTTTACGCTGGCATTACATGGTTATTCACAAGGCTTCCTAGCACAACTATCGGTTGCGTGTAAAACATGGAACTGGAATCTTTCTGTACAAATACACGGACTGGATTGCGGAATAACGTTCACAACATTACATGTACGACAGACATTTATTTTCTGTACTTGTGCTCTTTTGAATATCGGCCTGCATTATTTGCATGATTTTCTATGTAGCAGAGATTCTCATGCAAACACAAAAACAAATCCGCTCTCAATTTTCTTTAAATGCGACTGTGTGTTGAGCAAACACAGCGTGTGTATTATCGATGCAACGCAGCTGGAGAAAGGGGCTCTAGCCTGTCTCTCGTCACACTGCACTCAGTCCGCATTCATTCACACAGGCACGAGGCTCGCAATGCCCCTGATGTAACGGCAGTCTACTTCGTCCTCCTCCTCAGACGAGGAGAGGCGAGAAGGATCAGAGGACCAATGTGCAGCGTGGTAATTAGACATAATGAAATTTAATAAGACAAAACAAAAACACGATACAAACTGACAAAACACACTAACCGTCACAGTCCTTGCTGGTGCAGACAAAACACAAAGACAGGAAACAACCACCCACAATCCCCAACACAAAACAAGCCACCTATATATGATTCTCAATCAGGGACAACGATTGACAGCTGTCTCTGATTGAGAACCATATCAGGCTGAACATAGAAACAGACGAACTAGACACACAACATAGAATTCCCACCCAGCTCACGTCCTGACCAACACTAAACAAGTAAAACACATAAGAACTCTGGTCAGGACGTTACACCTGATCAGTCTTTAAAGGCCCAATGCAGTCAAAAATGTGTTTTCCTGTGTTTTGATATATATTTCAATACTATATGGTTGGAATAATATTGTGAAATTGTGAAAATCATGATAATGCCATTTTAGTGTAAGACCTATTTGAAAAGATTGCCTGAAATTTCAGCCTGTTGCGGTAGGATGGAGTTTTGGCCTGCCTGGTGACATCACCAGGCTCCCGAGTGGTGCAGCGGTCTAAGGCACTGCATCTCAGTGCTAGAGGTGTCACTACAGACCCTGGTTCGATTCCAGGCTGTATCACAACCAGCCGTGATTGGGAGTTCCATAGGGCGGCGCACTATTGGCCCAGTGTCGTCCGGGTTAGGGTTTGGCCGGGGTAGGCTGTCATTGTAAATAAGAATTTGTTCTTAACTGACTTGCCTAGTTAAATAAAGGTTCAATTTAAAAATAAAAATAAATCACCAGGCGGTAAATTAGTTAATAAACCAATAAGAACCAATTCCAAACCTCTGCCAATAACAGGTAGTTTATGGTTTTCCCCTCCCTACCACAGTCCTAGCAATATTCTTGCTTGAGAAATTGCTCTTTGCTAAGAAGCTATTTTTGTTTCTTTTTGACCATTTTAATTGAAAACTGTCACAGTACTGTGATTTTATTGAGATAAAAACAGCTGCAGTGGATCTTTCAAACAAACACACACAAATGCAAGTCATCCTGCCGCACAGCTGTCTACTTACACACAGATACCCAGAAGTTTTCTGCCCATAGTGCCCCCTCAGATTTGTCCTGTTTTTTATTTTTCAGATGTTAAATGAAATACTCAACTTAATTTTTAAGCCCACGCTTTATCATTATTATTTATAAAAAAAGATCTCTCAGCGGTATTTTGCGGAGGGGCCACACACATAAAGAGGTATGCTTAGATAACCCATGGAGAAAAATATACATTGTTTTTACATAGAATTAGGCATAATAATTATTGCTCTAGATTGCAGGAAAATGCTGTTTCAGGTGTTTGAAAAATTCACCCCTGGATATACCACCCAAAGTGCTATATATCAAAATTCAGCATGCGTAATGTACACCACTTAAACTGCCTTAAAGGGTCTTAGACACATTCTCACACACTTCCAACCGCTCAGGGTGAATGGATACACACCACTCAAATGGCTGTGTGGCTGTTTTTATATATCGGTTATGTCATCCAAGATGCTGCCGGATCAAGCCAGTACAGCTCACTTGGAGTATCTTTTTTCCTTTCAACATCTTGAATAGCTACTACGTCTCTGCTGCATCTAATGTGCATCTACCATCTGATGTTACACATATTGAATTACGAAGAACGGGCCCTCTAAAAGTTTCATGAGCTTCAATGCCGTCCGTGACAGCAGGCAGAGGGGACTCGACGAGTCGACGTTATTGCAGTCGTTATCTCTGGGATAGCATCTTCCAACCTAATTGGCAATAGGTCATGTAGTTCCCTGATGTGTTTCCCTGCTCATCCAGTCCCATAAACAACAGTTCCCGCCGGCAGCTTTATTATGTCCCCTCTGCTCTTAGTTAGAGATGTCCTCATCCTCCTTCTCCGCTGCCTACTCAAAGTCATGTCACACTTGGCTCTCAACTGTTTTGAAGTAATGGTACACTATTGTGTATTATAATACTATTGTACAGTATTAGGATATGTTTACCAGTTGGTTGTGTAACTTTGTTCTTTGTTCTTTGGAAGATTCCTTACCATTCCTTCCCACATTCTTATCCAGAGCTCATGAATCCCAAAAACTGATTCCAAAGCAAAGCGTCTGTCTGTCTCTCTGTCTGTCTGTCTCTCTGTCTATCTGTTCCTTACCTTGAGGTTGTGTCTGTGAGCAGCGTCCAGGACGGCCGGCACCAGGTCCTCTGTGGGCTCCCCGTTGTCATCGGCCAGGCCCGGAGGATACCAGGACAGCACCAGCACCCCTAGACCACACAGGACAAGTCTCTCTAAGTCTCCACACAGGACCTTTCAGGTTGGCTATACCCCACACAGAAATATAATTAACTAGAATGGGGAAATAAAATTACTAGAAAGGGAAAAGACCCTCATAGCATGGCAATTTTACAATACACCCAATATGGCTGCTGGTCCACCTATCACAGAACATTGACTTCAATGGGATTGTCCATTCTAGTCATTCTATTTCAATGACCACACATCTCTGATACCCAATCCTGAACCTCATGATGTCACTGTTACACCATTTGAAGTCGTATTGGTCAGTGTGAGGTTGACATTGATATATGTGATAGCTGCCTACCTCCCCTAAGGGTTCTGGATTGGCTTGAAGGACTTATTGATGTGATCGCTGCCAGTTGTAGGCCTACAATAGGATCTCTATGTGCCAACATCCCTCAAGAGTTCCACTGACGTCAATGACTAACTTTGATGCATATAGTCTACATATTCTGCCAGATGTACAGTTGAATTCAGAAGTTTACATACACTCAATTAGTATTTGGTAGCATTGCCTTTAAATTGTTTAACTTGGGTCAAACGTTTCGGGTAGTCTTCCACAAGCTTCCCACAATAAGTTGGGTGAATTTTGGCCCATTCCTCCTGAAAGAGCTGGTGTAACTGAGTCAGGTTTGTAGGCTTCCTTGCTCGCACACGCTTTTTCAGTTCTGCCTACAAATTTTCTATAGGACTGAGGTCAGGGCTTTGTGATGGCCACTCCAATACCTTGACTTTGTTGTCCTTAAGCCATTTTTCCACAACTTTGGAAGTATGCTTGGGGTCATTGTCCATTTGGAAGACCTATTTGCGACCAAGCTTTAACTTCCCTGACTGATGTCTTGAGATGTTGCTTCAATATATCCACATAATTTTCCACCCTCATGATGCCATCTATTTTGTGAAGTGCACCAGTTCCTCGTGCAGCAAAGCACCCCCACAACATGATGCTGCCACCCCTGTTCTTCACGGTTGTGATGGTGTTCTTCGGCTTGCAAGCCTTCCCCTTTTTCCTCCAAACATGACGATGGTCATTATACCCAAAAGGTCCCATTTTTGTTTCATCAGAACAGAGGACATTTCTCCAAAAAGTACGATCTTTGTCCCCATGTGCAGTTGCAAATCGTAGTCTGGCTTTTTTATTGTGGTTTTTGAGCAGTGGCTTCTTCCTTGCTGAGCGACCTTTCAGGTTATGTTGATATAGGACTCGTTTTACTGTGGATATAGATACTTTTGTACCTGTTTCCTCCAGCATCTTCACAAGGTCCTTTGCTGTTGTTCTAGGATTTATTTGCACTTTTCACACCAAAGTGTGTTCATCTCTAGGAGACAGAACGCGTCTCCTTCCTGAGCGGTATGACGGCTGCGTGGTCCCATGGTGTTTATACTTGTGTACTATTGTTTGTACAGATGAACGTGGTACCTTCAGGCGTTAAAAAATAGCTCCCAAGGATGAACCAGACTTGTGGAGGTCTTGGCTGATTTTGGCAGATTTATTTTGATTTTCCCATAATGTCAAGCAAAGAGGCACTGAGTTTGAAGGTAGGCCTTGAAATACATCCACAGGTACGCCTCCAATTGACTCAAATTATGTCAATTAGCCTATTAGAAGCTTCTAAAGCCATGACATCATTTTCTGGAATTTTCCAAGCTGTTTAAAGGCACAGTCAACTTAGTGTATGTAAACTTCTGACCCACTGGAATTGTGATACAGTGAATTATGAGTGAAATAATCTGTAAACAATTGTTGGAAAAATTACTTGTGTCATGCACAAAGTAATGTCCTAACTGACTTGCCAAAACTATAATTTGATAACAAGAAATGTGTGGAGTGGTTGAAAAATGAGTTTTAATGACTCCAACCTAAATGTATGTAAACTTCCGACTTCAACTGTATACTGTTATGGCTCATTTGGCATACATTGCTTGCGTTGCACATTGCTCGTGCTCTCTGTCTCCTTTATTCCAACAGGCAACCATTCTACTGTATCTTTATCCAGCATAAGTGATGCCTCATATCTGAGTGATGAAATATGCCTTCCTACATGCAGTTAATCTTTTTGCACTCTGGTTTAATCGTAAGTGTGAGTATCTTTCAGTACACACATGAAGTGACAGCTCATAAATGTCTATGTTGCAGCCAGAGGAATTGTTTCCCACACACTCATAGAGGGGAATATCAAAAACTGTTTCTGTCAAGCAGCCAGCAAGGCAGGCATGTCCACTTTGGTCACAAGCTGTGTGGAATATTTGATTGCAATTTCTAAAAAGCCATGGTCACATGTATTAAGAAGTTATGTCCGCACTATTCATTTTATTATGGGCTCCTCGCGGAGTGGAATCAGTCAAGGCTGCAAGCAGGATATTATTTGGAATTTTTTATGGTCTTTGTGCCAGTGGCTTTAATTAAATTGACTCCTTTTAACTAAGCACATTCAGTTGGCCTTTCTGTGTTCCATCTGTCACAGTGTTCGGTTTAAGGGGAAGGGAAGGGAAAGAAATGGGAAGGGACGATTATTTTCCGGATGGTGTACAATAACCAGTTCAGCCGAAGGCAGACAACATTAGCATGGCTCGATTGGCTGCCCCATCAGTCGTTTTCACACTCAACTCCAAGGCATCATCACTCCCATTTTGGTCAATACAAGTAGCTTACATTTTTCGTTGAAAACATAGGCTACTTATTTCAGACAATGTACATGCCACTTCCGGTAATGTTTTCAGTGCTGACCTTTGCAGTGGACAGTCATGGCCACTTCCTGATAAGACTTAAGGGCTCCTTTTACTGACTGATGGATTTTCAATAACTTTTTAGAGTAAAAAGGGGACTTCCTATTCGCGCGGCCTGACGTTCATCTGTTTGTATGTTCGATCTCAGTGAAATACAGATAAGCAGTAAACACATATTACTCAAGTGTTCAATTGTTCACATTCAAGATTGCTTGGAAGTAGATGTCAAGATTAACACCTTTCTAAAACTACTGTGAGAAAAGGTTTGTCACGACTTCCGCCGAAGTCGGGTCCCCTCCTTGTTCGGGCGGCGCTCGGAGTCGCCGGTCTTCTAGCCATCATCGATCCACTTTTCATTTTCCATGTGTTTTGTGTTGTTTTTCCTCACACCTGGTTTCAATTCCCTCAATCACTTGTTGTGTATTTAACCCTCTGTTCCCTCCATGTCTTTGTGTGGGATTGTTTATTGTAAGTGCTTGTGCACGTGTTTATTGGTGCGCGATGGGTTTTTGTACCCAATATCTTGTTATTTTTATGCTGTTGGTTTTGCTATTAAACTGCTCCGGCTATTACCAATTTCTGCTCTCCTGCGTCTGACTTCCCTGCCACCGGTTACGCACCCCTTACAGAATCCCACACCACCTATATGGAGTCAGCAGGAGCAGGTGCCCCTGGAATAGGGGTGGAGGAGCGCGTCCGGGAGCATGCGGCAATGCTCCACCATCTCGGCGATGCTCCACCATCTCGGCGCCACCATGGACCACGTTGTCCAAACTATGGACCGCTGGGAGAGACAGGGAGTTCCTCCAGCGCCTCCACCAGCACAACCAGGGTCTCCACTACGCGTCCCCCCTTCACCCAGTTCCAGTGGGATTCGTCTCGCTCCTTCCCAAGGGAGTATGACGGGACGGCTGCACGCTGCCAGGGTTTCCTGTTACAGCTCGACCTTTACCTTTACCTGGCAACGTCCACCCGGCTCCTTCAGGTCGTGAGAAGGTGTCCGCCCTCGTCTCACGCCTCTCTGGGAAAGCCTTGGAGTGGGCCAACGCCGTGTGGCGAGAAGGAGATGCGGCGCTGGACCATTTCGAGGATTTGTGAACGTCTCTTCCATCTGAGGCAGGGGACGAGGAGCGCCCAGGAGTTCGCCATGGATTTTCAGACCCTGGCCGCCGGCGCGGGATGGAATGATAGGGCCCTTTATCGACCACTATCGCTGCAGTTTGCGCGAGGACGTCCGTCGGGGCTTGGCCTGTAGGGACACCACCCTCACTTTCGACCAGCTGGTGGACCTGTCCATTCGGCTGGATAACCTGCTGGCTACCCGCGGACGTCAAGATTGGGTTCTATCAGTTCCATCCCCCAGCACCGCCGCTCCGGTACCGATGGAGCTGGGAGGTGCTGTGCGCAGGGAGACCGGAGGAGGTTCCGGCTCGTGCACCGTCTGTGGCCGCAGAGGTCACACTGCCGGTCGGTGCCGGGTTGGTTCCACTGGGGGTCGAGGCAGCAGGCAGGGCACTCTGGCGTCATCCCAGGTGAGCCGGCACCCTTCTCACCCAGAGCCCTCTGTTGCACACATGGTTTTGTATGTTTCTTTCCCTGAGTTTTCCCCGCATTCCCAGCATAAGGCGCTTGTCGATTCAGGCGCGGCTGGGAATTTTATAGACAGATCGTTCGCCCTTAGTTTAGGGATCCCCATTGTTCCCGTGGCTGTGCCCTTCCCCGTTCACGCCTTAGACAGTCGACCATTAGGGTCAGGGTTGATTAGGGAGGCCACCTCTCCTCTGGGTATGGTGACGCAGGGTGGTCACAAGGAGAGATTTAGTCTGTTCCTCATTGACTCTCCTGCGTTTCCCGTGGTGCTAGGCCTACCCTGGTTAGCTTGTCGTGACCCCACTGTTTCTTGGCAACAGAGGGCTCTCACGAGGTGGTCGCGAGAGTGCTCGGGGAGGTATTTAGGGGTTTCCGTTGGTGCTACTGCGGTGGAAAGTCCAGACCAGGTCTCCACCGTGCGCATTCCCCCTGAATATGCCGATTTGGCTCTCGCCTTCTCCAAAAAGAAGGTGACTCAATTACCACCCCATCGACGGGGCGATTGTGCGATAAATCCCCATCGACGGCGGCTATGGAAACACTTGTCTCCGAATCCCTGCGTCAGGGGTACATTCGGTCCTCCACTTCACCCGCCTCCTCGAGTTTATTTTTTGTGAAGAAGAAGGAGGGAGGTCTGCGCCCGTGTATTGACAACCGAGGCCTAAATCAGATCACGGTGAGGCACAGTTACCCGCTACCACTTATCGCCACGGCAATTGAGTCAATGCACGGTCCTCGCTTCTTCACCAAACTAGATCTCAGGAGTGCTTACAACCTGGTGCGTATCCGGGAGGGAGACGAGCGGAAGACGGCGTTCATTACGACCTCAGGGCATTATGAGTACCTCGTCATGCCATACGGGTTGATGAATGCTCCATCAGTCTTCCAAGCCTTTGTAGACAAGATTTTCAGGGACCTGCACGGGCAGGGTGTAGTGGTGTATATTGATGACATTCTGATATACTCCGCTACACGCGCCGAGCATGTGTCCCTGGTGCGCAAGGGTGCTTGGTCGACTGTTGGAGCATGACCTGTATGTCAAGGCTGAGAAATGCCTGTTCTTCCAGCAGTCCGTCTCCTTCCTAGGGTACCGCATTTCCACCTCGGGGGTGGAGATGGAGAGTGACTGCATTTCAGCCGTGCGTAATTGGCCAACTCCCACCACGGTAAAGGAAGTGCAGCGGTTCCTAGGGTTTGCCAATTACTACCGGAGGTTTATCTGGGGTTATGGTCAGGTAGAGGCTCCCATTACCTCACTGCTGAAGGGGGGGCCCGGTACGTTTGCAGTGGTCGGCTGAGGCGGACAGGGCTTTTGGTCACCTGAGGGCTCTGTTTACCTCGGCTCCCGTGCTGGCCCATCCGGATCCCTCTTTGGCGTTCATAGTGGAGGTGGACGCGTCCGAGGCTGGGATAGGAGCCGTGCTCTCTCAGCACTCGGGTATGCCACCGAAGCTCCGCCCCTGTGCCTTCTTCTCGAAGAAGCTCAGCCCGGCAGAGCGAAACTATGATGTGGGGGACCGGGAGCTGTTGGCTGTCGTCAAGGCTCTGAAGGCGTGGAGACATTGGCTTGAGGGGGCTAAACACCCTTTTCTCATCTGGTCTGACCACCGCTATCTGGAGTACATCCGGGCAGCGAGGAGACTGAACCCTCGCCAGGCAAGGTGGGCCATGTTTTTCACCTGTTTAGTTTTTTTCCCTTTCCTACAGACCAGGTTCCCAAAACGTGAAAGCAGACGCACTGTCTCGGGACAGTGCGTCTGCTGTATGACACAGAGGAGCGGCCCATGGATCCCACTCCCATACTCCCGGCATCCTGCCTGGTGGCGCCGGTAGTGTGGGAGCTGGACGCGGACATTGAGCAGGCGTTACGTGCAGAGCCCGCTCCCCTCCAGTGTCCCGCTGGGCGTCTGTACGTTCCATCTGCTGTCCGTGACAAGTTGATCTGTTGGGCCCACACGTCACCCTCCTCTGGTCATCCTGGGATCGGTCGGACGGTGCGCTGTTTGGTTGGGAAGTACTGGTGGCCTACCTTGGCCAAGGACGTGAGGGTTTATGTTTCCTCCTGCTCGGTGTGCGCCCAGTGCAAGGCTCCTAGGCACCTGCCCAGAGGGAAGCTACACCCCTTATCCATTCCACAGCGGCCTTGGTCGCACCTGTCGGTGGATTTTCTTACCGACCTCCCCCCCTCACAGGGAAACACCACGATCCTGGTCGTTGTGGATCGGTTCTCTTAGTCCTGCCGTCTCCTCCCTCTGCCCGGTCTCCCTACGGCCCTACAGACTGCGGAGGCCTTGTTTACGCACGTCTTCCGGCACTAAGGGGTGCCTGAGGATATAGTGTCTGATCGCGGTCCCCAGTTCACTTCGAGGGTCTGGAAGGCGTTCATGGAACGTCTGGGGGTCTCGATCAGCCTTACCTCAGGGTTTCATCCCAAGAGTAATGGGCAGGTGGAGAGAGTGAACCAGGATGTGGGCAGGTTTCTGCAGTCGTATTGCCAGGATCGGCCGGGGGAGTGGGCAGCGTTCGTGCCCTGGGCCGAGATGGCTACAAAAAAAGTATGAATGTATGTACTTGTAAGTCGCTCTGGATAAGAGCGTCTGCTAAATGACTTAAATGTAAATGTAAAATGGCTCAGAACTCGCTCTGCCACTCCTCCACTAACCTCTCCCCCTTCCAGTGCATACTAGGATACCAGCCGGTTCTGGCGCCTTTGCATCAGAATCAGACCGAGGCTCCTGCGGTGGACGACTGGTTCAGGCGCGCGGAGGAGACATGGGACGCCGCCCATGTTCACCTCCAGCGGGCCGTGCTGCGCCAGAAAGCCAGCGCAGACCGTCACCACAGTGAGACCGGGTCTGGCTATCGACCCGGAACCTCCTCCTCCGCCTGCCCTGCCAGAAGCTGGGTCCGCGGTTTGTGGGGCCATTTAAAGTCCTGAGGAGAGTGAACAAGGTTTGTTATAGGTTACAGCTTCCCCCTGATTACTGTATTAACCCCTCGTTCCATGTGTCTCTCCTCAGGCCGGTGGTGGATGGCCCGCTCCAGGAGTCTGAGGTGCGGGAGGTTCCTCCGCCCCCTCTGGACATCGAGGGGGTCCCGGCATACTCCGTTCGCTCTATCCTGGATTCGAGGCGTCGGGCGAGGGGCCTCCAGTACCTCGTGGAGTGGGAGGGGTACGGTCCGGAGGAGAGATGCTGGGTTCCGGTGGAGGACGTGTTGGACCCTTCAATGCTGCGGGAGTTTCACTATCTCTGTCCGGATCGCCCTGCGCATCGCCCTCCGGGTTGTCCCCGAGGCCGGCGTCGTCAAGGGGGGGGTACTGTCACGACTTCCGCCGAAGTCGGGTCCTCTCCTTGTTCGGGCAGCGCTCGGCGGTCGGCGTCGCCGGTCTTCTAGCCATCATCGATCCACTTTTCATTTTCCATGTGTTTTGTCTTGTTTTTCCTCACACCTGGTTTCAATTCCCTGAATCACTTGTTGTGTATTTAACCCTCTGTTCCCCCCATGTTTTTGTGTGGGATTGTTTATTCTAAGTGCTTGTGCACATGTTTATTGGTGCGCGACGGGTTTTTGTACCCAATATCTTGTTATTTTTATGCCGTTGGTTTTGCTATTAAACTGCTCCAGCTATTACCAAGTTCTGCTCTCCTGCGTCTGACTTCCCTGCCACCGGTTACGCACCCCTTACAAGGCTGCCACACAGCTTGTGACGGACATGGCTTGATCAATTAGCTGCATGCATACTGTATGTCTGTGCCAGTGGCCTGCTGTGCTGGCTGCTTGACAGAAACCGTTTTTGATATTCCCCTCTATCAGGGTGTGGACAATAATTTCTCTGGCTGCAACATATACATTTATGAGCTGTCACTTCATGCGTGTCCTGAAAGATACGCACCATTACGATTAAAAAAAGGGGTCTAAAGAGTCACTGCATGTAAGAAGGCATATTTCATCACTCAGACATAAGGCATCACTTATTCTGTCTAAGGATATAGTAGAATGGTTGTCTGTTGGAATAAGGGAGACAGACAGCACGAGCAATATGCAACACAAGCAATGGATTCAAATGAGCCATAACAGTATACATCTGGCAGAATATATAGCCTATATGCATCAAAGTTAGTCATTCAAATCTTTGGCCCATATATATCCTATTGTAGCTGTGCTCAAAGTTGAACCAAATGTTAAAACTTTAAAGTTAACTGGACAGGCAGTGCAGCAACACAACTAATACGAATGTTAAAACTTGTTTGTATGTTTCAGTATAGAATAACCACTGCACCTTTGCACTCTACCTGCAGCAGCCGCTCCAATCTGCTCCATGTGGGACTCCAATACATCCGGATCTCTCGAGCTGTACGGACCGAGATCAGGGTAGAAACTGGAGCCGATGTCCTCCGGCGGCATATGCCTCCCTTTCGGGTAACTGGCGGCGATTTTGGGGTCCCAATGTGGCACGAGGACATGGTCCCAGTGCATGTATTTCCCATCCATCGACGGGTTCCCGTACCACACGCTGTAGAATATGTGGACGTCGTAAAATATGGTTCCTTCAGGTCCCGAATTTGATAAAACGACTTTGGCGCGCACCTGCCCCGGGGAGGAGACGACGTCTTGGGACACCGAGCGCCGGTCCATCCTTCCTCCAATCATCGGCAGGAGGCCCAACCCCGGGGCCAGGTCTGAGAACCCATCGCTGGGCTTCAGAGTTCTCAAACCCATCATGGTTCCAAAAATGAAGAGTGTAAATAAAAACAGAGCTATGCACGCTTTCTTACGCAGCCTGGCCATTGCGGATAGATTGTCTCTCAGATGTGATTCCTGCTGGAGTGAACCGGGGGTTCGTGGTCGGCTGAAGTCAGCGATGTGGATAAGACTTGCTTTTCTCCAAACGTCGTATAGCCTATAGGCAGTATACTATAACAGTTAGCCTATCTTACAAGTTCACCTACTACACTCTGGAAAAGTATACAATGCAGGCCTTCATATAGACTATTCATAAATGCAGTCGCTGTCGGAACGCAGAAAATGTATAACTTTATGACGAATAGCCTAATAACTATTAGCCTACATGATTGCGGACGAAGCCTAGTGGTCGCGTTGCATGACGCAGTGGAATCTGGCATTGCATTTAGATCTCAGTGATGTGAAATTATTTGTCCCTTTATCAGGTTCTCAAGCGGCGTCAACTTGTTCAATTCAACCAGTTAACAGAACATCGTTGTCTTAAGGAGCCCACTTTACCTTGTTGTAGTGGAGAATGTGAAATAAGGATACATGGCACATTTTGATTAGTTTTCCCCAATTGCAATGGTGAAGGCTATACCACCATCTGATTATATGCGCTCTTGGAGAAAATGTGCACATTTCGAGTTAAGAATAGCCTCCATGTCAAGTGATCAAATCTCTCTGATATCTTTCTATCGTCTATAGGCTACAGTCAGACGTTGGCTCCTGATGGCTGAATTGTCGTCACTCTGTTACACTATTTCGCTTTTCGCTGCTACGCTATTTCGCTGCTGGCTCGATGTATCGCCTACCTAATGCTTTACATTAGGCTCGGAAGTAAACCCACGTAGTGACAGCAACGAAAACGTTCTAAATTCAATGCAACAAGATCCTGGACGTGCACACTCCGTGGTCGCTGTCCATGGTAGCAATACGCCATCAGCGATGGCTGCTTTTTACCGTCCATGTTTTGCTACATGGAGGCGGAGCTTTGGCCGGGCTGGTGTTATACTGAGATTTGTTTTACATTATGTTTGGCGCAAGGGGACTGATGGATGGCAACTATAGGCTATGCATGTACCTATACAAAGTAGGATATTGGAGCCTTATTGATGATCATAATAGACTGTAAGTTACATACACAATAAGGCCAGAGTTGCAAAGTTGCAGTGTAGCCTACAGGATGAACCTACAGGATGAACATGCTGTCAAATGAACAATGAAGCCATATAGACTCCAGTCTTTAACTCATAACTTATACTTAATGCCTTCTTCCTTTCCAATGAGGTGGTCATCGGTGAAAGTGGTATTGCCTTAACCCATAACAGTCTAAGCCCTGTCTAAGCCAGGGGTCTACTAAGCTAATTTGAAATTTTTTAAGGTCATACCAAGGACAATTTTGCTATTTGATTTTGAATTTTAAGACCCCTTGAAGTATAACAAAAATATATTTTAAAAATTATTTGATGCAAAAGTATTTTTGGCCTAACTTCTATTAGACCATATAAACGCATTGCATAACATATTCACTACACGGGACAACAGCGAGTCCCAAAAAAACATCTAGAGGAAGTTCGTTCTGAAGTGTCTGTCCTATATCTGAGAAATATATAAGAATGATCAGGAAACTTATATATATATATATATATATATATATATATATATACACACTACTGTTCAAAGGTTTGGGGTCACTTAGAAATGTCCTTGTTTTTGAAAGAAAAGCACATTTTTTGTCCATTAAAATAACATCAAATTGATCAGAACTACAGTGTAAACATTGTTAATGTTGCAAATGACTATAGTAGCTGGAAACGGCTGATTTGTAATGGAATATCTACATAGGCGTACAGAGGCCCATTATCAGCAACCATCACTCCTGTGTTCCAATGGCACGTTGTGTCAGCTAATCCTAGTTTATCATTTTAGAAGGTTAATTGATTATTAGAAAACCCTTTTGCAATTATGTTAGCACAGCTGAAAACTGTTGTGCTGAATAAAGAAGCAATAAAACTGGCCTTCTTAAGACTACTTGAGTATCTGGAGCAGATACATTAAATAGTACCCGCAAAACACCAGTCTCAACGTCAACAGTGAAGAGGCGAATCCGGAATGCTGGTCTTCTAGGCAGAGTTGCAAAGAAAAAGCCATATCTCAGATTGGCCAATAAAAAGGAAATATTAAGATGGGCAAAAGAACACATACACTGGACAGAGGAACTCTGCATCCCGGAGTTGCCTCTTCACTGTTGACATTGAGACTGGTGTTTTGCGGGTACTATTTAATGAAGCTGCCAGTTGAGGACTTGTGAGGTGTCTGTTTCTCAAACTAGACACTCTAATGTACTTGTCCTCTTGCTACGTTGTGCACCGGGGCCTCCCACTCCTCTTTCTATTCTGGTTAGTGCCAGTTTGCGCTGTTCTGTGAAGGGAGTAGTACACAGCGTTGTACGAGATCTTCAGTTTCTTGCCAATTTCTCGCACGGAATAGCCTTCATTTCTCAGAACAAGAATAGACTGACGAGTTTCAGAAGACAGTTCTTTGTTTCCGGCCATTTTGAGCCTGTAATCGAACCCACAAATGCTGATGCCTCAGATACTCAACTAGTCAAAGAAGGCCAGTTTTATTGCTTCTTTAATCAGAACAACAGCTTTCAGCTGTGCTAACATAAATATAAGGGCACAAGGCGAGACCCCGATGCAGACACGGGAGGCAGATGGTTTGAGTCTTTGATATTTATTATATCCAAAAGGGGTAGGCAAGAGAATGGTCGTGGACAGGCAAAAAGTCAAAACCAGTTCAGAGTCCTGGAGGTACAGTGTGGCAGGCAGGCTTGAGGTCAGGGCAGGCAGAATTGTCAGGCAGGTGGGTACAGAGTCCAGAAAACAGGCAAGGGTCAAAACCGGGAGGACTAGTAAAAGAGAATAGAAAAGGCAGGCGCACAGTAAAAACACACAGGTTGACTTGTATGTACAAGACGAACTGGCACAGAGAGACAGGAAACACGGGGATATATACACCAGGGATAACAAGCGACACCTGGAGGGGGTGGAGACAATAACAAGGACAGGTGAAACTGATCAGGGTGTGACAATAATTGCAAAAGGGTTTTCTAATGATCAATTAGCCTTTTAAAATGATCAACTTGGATTAGCTAACACAACGTGCCATTGGAACACAGGCGAGATGGTTGCTGATAATGTGCCTCTGTACGCCTATGTAGATATTCCATTAAAAATCAGCTGTTTCAAGCTACAATAGTAATTTACAACATTAACAATGTCTGCACTGTATTTCTGATCAATTTGATGTTATTTTAATGGACAAAAAATTTGCTTTTCTTTCAAGAACAAGGACATTTCTAAGTGGCCCTAAACTTTTAGTGTGTAGTGTATATATTTTTTACATGTATTTAACCACTTATTTTTTTGCCACTAAACAGACTCCATATATACTTCCACACATTTTTTTAACTGGTACCGGGAACCTTCAGATTAGTCTTGTGAGGCCTGTGGGCATAGTTTGTATGCCAAACCGTTCGGACTGTACAGGTGATTTTGTGAGAAGACCAATTTTTTGGGGATGTCTCATGGTCTGACAAACATAGCACTAGCTCTGCCACCTTTCACCACAGATGCAGAATTGCGACATCAGCAGATGTGGTGGATTGAGGCGCATCCAATGCAAAAAATATATACATCTCTACCTTAAAATGACATATTTTTATGGGGATATTTTTATTATGCTAATTCGATTTCCACAGGGGCGCGGACATCGACTCTCACTCACTCACACACTCACACACAGACAGTATGAACTCATTAGCTCATTGGCATATTTCTAACCTTCGTGAAAGGGGAAATAGCTCCAGGGTGTCTGTCACATCGTTTCAACATCCTCATCAGCAGCCGTACGTCTACCTACATGAGTACAACGGATGAACCGCAGCGCAGCGTCAGTACATCGGGTGTCAAATAAGGGCACATAAGAGTAGGCATAGGAAACAAGGGCTGTTGATAACTCATAGGGACTGATGCTTGTTTGTTTGCTTTTGTTCATTGGTTTGCAAAACTTCAAAAGCATCATCAAATCAAATCAATAATCAAATCAAATAGTTTTTGTCACATGCGCCAAATACAACAGGTGTAGGTAGACCATACAGGGAAATGCTTACAATCCCTTAACCAACAATGCAGTTTTAAGAAAAAAAACAGAAAAATAAGGAAAAAAAGTAACAAATAATTAAAGAGCAGCAGTAAAATAACAATAGCGAGGCAATATACAGGGGGTACCGGTACAGAGTCAATGTACGGGGGCACCGGTTAGTCAAGGTAATTGAGGTAATATGTACATGTAGGTAGAGTTATTAAAGTGACTATGCATAGATGATAACAACAGAGACTAGCAGGGGGGGGGAATGCAAATAGTCTGGGTAGCCATTTGATTAGATGTTCAGTATTATTGTTTGGGGATAGAAGCTGTTTAGAAGCCTCTTGGACCTAGACTTGGTGCTCCGGTACCGCTTGCCGTGCGGTAGCAGAGAGAACAGTCTATGACTAGGGTGGCTGGAGTCTTTGACAATGTTTAGGGCCTTCCTCTGACACCGTCTGGTATAGAGGTCCTGGGTGGCAGGAAGCTTGGCCCCAGTGATGTACTGGGCCGTACACAACTTGACTTTCCTGAACTATTTGTGTGTGGATATTGTAAAAAAGCAGATTTAGGACTACTGTATTATACTGCATAAAGCCAGCAGTAGAACATTTTTATATGACTATTGTGTTTATTAAGTAAGCTACGGGGGTTCAAAAAGGGTTCTTCAAAGGGGGGCAGCCGAAGAACATTTAGGTTTTATATAACACCTTTTTCTCCTAGAGTGTAATCTCTTGTGGGAGAATTTTACTTCTGGGTAACCAAGATTAGAACACAATCATTTCGCTACACCCGCAATAACATCTGCTAAATATGTGTATGCAACCAATAACGTTTGATTTGACTTGGTTTTGAGAAACAGGTATTCTGTCACATGTAGTGAGATTCCATAGATAGACATTACATAGATGCAACTAGTTTAAATAATTATGTGAGTCTTGTCGTTCCAAAGAGACCAACCTGTTGATGCCAGGATGGTTTTGACGTAATCTGGGTGGTGAATATTAAGGAAGGACACAAATGGCCCAAACCACATTTGAAATGCAAAGGGGTACGACTCTGATTACTGAGTGCATGGCATTCTTTCAGTCTCCATCCTCCCCGAATGAATCTCATCAAGCATCATAGTAGGGTATTCCTTCAAAGTGCATCTGATCATTTTGGAAAGTCAAACCTGCACACTGTTTTCGTTTTAATGGTAGGGGGCGGCCTACTGTATAACCAACGTGTATTGTGTGGTCATTAGCATATTATCTCAACAATTCCACATGGCAAACCTTATCTGTATTGTGGAAGAACTACACTGGCCTCTAGTGGTAGATTCTATTTGGCTCACTGTGCGTCATTAGCATGAACATCCAGCATAGTATGCTCAACTCTAAAAATTCTAAAACAACTCAAGGACGAAATCTTCCCTCTCCTTTATACCGGGGCATTTTAATGGGAGAATTGTGAATGGATCTTTTCCTCTTTTTAACTATGTCTTGGTAGGCCTGTGTATGTGTACGTTCACAACTACAAATACCTAGGCATCTGGTTCAACTGTAAACTCTCCTTCCAGACTCATATTAAGCATCTCCAATCCAAAATTAAATCTAGAGTTGGCTTCCTATTTCGTAACAACGTCTCCTTCACTCATGCTGATAAACATCGTAAAACGGACTATCCTACCGATCCTTGACTTCGGCGATGTCATTTACAAAATAACCTCCAACACTCTACTCAGCAAATTGGATGTAGTCTATCACAGTGCCATCCGTTTTGTCACCAAAGCCCCATATTACTACCCCGAACTGCAACCTGTATGCTCTCGTTGGCTGGCCCTCGCTTCATATTTCGTCGCAGAAACCACTGGCCCCAGGTCATCTACAAGTCTTTGCTAGGTAAAGCCCCGCCTTATCTCAGCTCACTGGTCACCATAGCAACACCCACCCGTAGCACGCGCTCCAGCAGGTATATTTCCTTGGTCATCCCCAAAGCCAACTCCTCATTTGGCCGCCTTTCCTTCGAGTTCTCTGCTGCCAATGACTGTATGAATTGCAAAAATCACTGAAGCTGGAGACTTTTATCTCCCTCACTAACTTTAAGCATCAGCTGTCAGAGCAGTTTACCGATCACTGCACCTGTACACAGCCCATCTGTAAATAGTCCACCCAACTACCTCATCCCTATATTGTTATCTATTTTTGCTCTTTTGCACCCCAGTATCTCTACTTGCACATCATCATCTGCACATCTATCACTCCAGTGTTAATGCTATATTGTAATTATTTTGCCACTATGGCCTATTTATTGCCTTACCTCCCTAATCTTACTACATTTGCACACACTGTATATAGATTTTTCTATTGTGTTATTGACTGTACGTTTGTTTATCCCATGTGTAACTCTGTGTTGTTGTTTGTGTCGACACTGCTTTGCTTTATCTTGGCCAGGTCGCAGTTGTAAATGAGAACTTGTTCTCAACTGGCCTACCTGGATAAATAAATAAACAAATAAAAGTTTGGCTTTGTCAGTAGCCTACACCAGGGTGTTCCTTGATGGTTCTGCATATCGTTGTAGCCTATTTGTTCAGGTTTTCTCATCAATCTATGTGAATGTGCTAGAAACCTGCATATGTGTATTTGGTGGGAAGGGCATGGTTAAGACTGAAATCAGGATAGCACCTTTTCAACTTCAGTTGATATATAAAATACACAATAATGCAACTATGTCTTCATACTCTTGATGTAGAAGTAGAAATACACAATAATGCAACTATGTCTTCATACTCTTGATGTAGATGTAGGAATACACAATAATTGTAACGGTGGTCCTCCTCCTCTTCAACCGAAAAGGAGGAGTAGTGAGGGAACCAAGGCGCAGCGGGTTGTGAACACATAATTTATTTAAAGACAAGACGAAAAAACACGAACTTCACTATAACTAACAAAACAACAAACGGAGTAGACAGACCTGGACGACGAACTTACATTAAACACGAAGAGGGAAAATAGACTACACAAAATGACGATGTACAAAAACAAACCGAACAGTCCCGTATGGTGCGACAAACACTGACACAGGAGACAACCACCCACAACGAACACTGTGAAACAACCTACCTAAATATGACTCTCAATTAGAGGAAACGCCAAACACCTGCCTCTAATTGAGAGCCATACCAGGCAACCCTTAAACCAACATAGAAACAGAAAACATAGAATGCCCACCCAAACTCACGTCCTGACCAACTAACACATACAACAAACTAACAGAAATAGGTCAGGAACGTGACAATAATGCAACTATGTCTTCATACTCTTGATGTAGATGTAGGAATAATGCCTTTGTGTCTTATTTATATATACACTACATGTATATTTATATATACACTACATGGCCAAAAGTATGTGGAGACCCTTTTAAATAGTGGATTCAGATATTTCAGCCACACTTGTTGCTGACTACCGAGTTCCAAACTGCCTCTGTAAGCAACTGTTTGTCAGGAGCTTCACAACGGTTTTCCATGGCCGAGCAGCCACACACAAGCCTAAGATCACCATGTGCAATGCCAAGCATTGGCTGGAGTGTTGTAAAGTTCGCTACCATTGGACTCTGGAGTGATGAATCACACTTCACCATCTGGCAGTCCAACTGCCAAATCTGGGTTTGGCAGATGCCAGGAGAACGCTACCTGCCCCACTGCATCGTGCCAACTGTAAAGATTGGTGGAGGATGAATAATGGTATGTTTTTCATGGTTCGGGCTAGGCCCCTTAGTTCCAGTGAAAGGAAATCTTAACGCTACATCATACAATTACATTCTAGACGATTCTGTGCTTCTAACTTTGTGGCAACAGTTTGGGGAAGGGCCTTTCCTGTTTCAGCATGACAATGTCCCGTGCACAAAGCGAGGTCCACACAGAAATGGTTTGTCAAGATCAGTGTGGAAGAACTTGACTGGCCTGCACAGAGCCCTGACCCCTGACTTGACTGTCCACATGCTTTTGTCCATGTGTATTTTTTTTTATCCATAAGGGATAGCAAAAGCATTTGATGAAACACTGTCGTATATGCCTATAAATGATGGTCATCATTTTTTGGGGGGCGGTGCATATTATGTTTGACCATATTGGTAAATGACGGAATGTCTTATCCTTGGTTCGAAATAGTAAATCATTATTTTTGCAGATGGCGTTGAGGTTTCCACTGTAATTGACAACACCATTGGCAGTTGTCTGCATTCCCCTAGTAGTTTTAGGCTGCATTACACAGGCAGCCCAATTCTGACCTTTTTCAACTAATAGTATTTTGGCCTATCAGATCAGATTTTTTGCAAATGATTAGGCAAAAGATCAGAATTGGTCTGCCTGTGTAAACGCAGCTTTAGTTGAGCAACAGGTTGTGAACCAGTTCAATGTGTGGAGCTTATGTGCAACTGTGCTATTTATGAACGCTTACTGATGTGTGGAACCTTATACAGCCGTTTGTTTACAGTAGAGATTTAACATAAGCACTTTGTAGCCTATAGCTTAAAATGCATTTTTTTCGTGTTTTGTTTTTAGAATTAAAACTTTGCAGAAATGACGGTGTCCCCTTACTCCCACTGGAAGCAATTGCCATTGTTCTCTTCAACTACATTTTATTAATCAATTCGTAAGTGTATGACGCAACCTAATCAAGCTATACAATTATTTCGAACAGGAAACAGCAGGTTGTACAATAAACAAGACAACTAAGTTTATATGGATGACATAGGACCTACTGCCAACTAGAATTAAAGTTATGAACAGAACCATCCATATATGGCTCATGGGCTATTAACCAATGAAGATAACGATTGATGGCGTTCTCTGTATCCAGGGGCGCCGCCAGAGATTTTGGGCCCCATGAAAAGATATCACATTGGGCCCCACCACCACAGGCCACACCAACCCTGCGCGGTTTCTGTAACCACACACCTCCAGAACCCAATCGACCCATTCAAACCTTTAAATATCTCTACCTTTGCAGGCTTGCAACTCTCTTGTAGCCCAATATTTACTGTACCTTATTAACTGACAGTGAGCTGTGAAAATATAACACTGTGCAGACATGCATGCAACATTCTGCATACAGTGGTATTCACTATTTGATGCAAGACTGATACCCTCTATAAGAAATGTGCTAAAGGCCATCTTTTACATTCTAAATGTAATTTTAATGGAAAATTCTCTTAACATTAATGAATAACTTAAAATAAATATAACTTAAATATACATTAACTTCTTCAATTAAAATAAAGTAACATTATCATCTATATAATTATATAACAAACAAAATAATAAAATCAGCAGCAGATTTTTCAATTAAGTATACAAACCAACTAGAAAATAAGCAGCTGTAAAAGTGGAAATTGAAAATGGAAAACAAAATGGAAATGGAAATGATAAGGCCTGATGGTGGCGCTAGAGGAAAGGTCAAGAGGTCACCAAATCAATAGGTTTCTTCCACTTGGGGTCTTGATTGTGCACAACAAATGTTATGGCAATCCAGCCATTACTTTGAGATATATCTTGTTCTCAGTCTGTTCTCAGTCTTGTTCTCAGCCTGTGGGCATCATGTGTGTAGTGATCCAATATCCATAGCCATGCCATTTAACAGTTATCACTGGCCCTTGCTCAGCCTTACTCACCAAGGGCCCAGCGCCAGAGCCTTCTTGCCAGCAAAGTCACTGATCAAGTCTTTGAAGTCCAGCTTTCTAGCTAACTGACTTTCAATGGCAAGACTGCAAAGCCTGTCATGGGACATAGTGGACCTCAAATAGTTTTTTATAAGTTTTAGCTTACTGAAAGCTCTCTCACCACCAGCAACAGTCACAGACAGTGTGTAAAATATACATAAAGCAATGCACAATTCTCCAAAAATGCTTTGCAGCTGCATCTTACAAATTGCATTCAGGAGACCAAGATGGGACAAGTTAGGGGGGAAGTAGCAGCATATACAGTGTTCAGGTGTCTTACTTCATTTTGAAACTCCGGTGTAAGATCTCTGGAATGCTTCATGATCAGTGGTTGGCACACAGAAGGGACTTTATCCTCACTAATCTGCACAACTTTCAAAACAGCAGAAAATGATCCTACAATTTTTGCAGTGGTGTGGAACTTAGTGTCCACACCACTGCGATAGGATGTTGTCCATAGCAGTAAAAAACACTGTGTTTCGAAACACCGTAGCTGCACTGTCCTGAGCTGTCTCCTCTTGAGAGGTCTCATCGTGGAATCTCTTCCTTTTCCTCTAGAGGCTGTGTTCCTTGCTAAATTGAGGTGCAACCCTCATTTGCATAGCAATCAGTGTTGCCTCAGACAGGAGAGACTCCCATCCATCTCTAAGAGGCTCTCTGGATGTTTACTTTTTGCCAAAAACAAGAAAAGAAAAAGAAACCGTTAGTTTTATTAGTATGGCGCCCCTGTCTGTGTCATCCACGCATTGGTTTTGGTTCCTAATTCCAGTCTTTCGGTAAGGGAATACACAAACCATTGGCCTACATAAGAAAAATCTCTTAGGTCCAGTAGTCAAGAATATAATTACAAAGTTTATTGAATTCTGTCAACCTCAACCTCTCTCCTTCGTTTAAATCACTTGTCTTGGTTATCTTTTCGAACACGTTGTTTCAAATACCCACAGAGGGTCGTGGTGATAAGGATATCTAACACAACCAAATGTGGAAGCTAAAATGGTTTATCTCTTCCTGAAACACGTTTCCCTGTCATTATTATGTTTGACAGGATTGTAAAAAAGTTAGCTAATTAACACTGCAGGGCTTATCTTAACAGCATAACTTAGTCATTATAATAAAGTCTTATGACATGTTCGTTAATACCATTGGTATATTAATTAAATAATGTGCAGATATATAATAAATACAATAATAATACAAATAATTATATTGTATTATTATATTTTTACTAGATTTTAACCATCAAATGTTGTATTATTATATAACTACTAGGCTTATACCACCTCAGAGAAAGGTCAATGAGAGCATTAAATAGGAGAAGTTATTTGTTTTATTTTTGCTTCATTAATCATTCTACAAGGATAACAGTCAACAACAACTTAACATTATGTGATCAGTCATCATCGATCTGGGAATTCGTTTGACCAGATAGGCCTGTCTTTTCGTGCCACAATTCCAGAAGAGGTGTACGCTAAAGACAATTGTTTCGTTTGAGTCGTTGCGGTTTTATTTCTTTAGGCTATTCTTCGGACTTCCTGCTGAAGATTTGGCTATTAATTGAGTCAAAATCCACTGGCTACATCAAAATGCAGTGGTTTGATGATGACCGATCCGAACCTCTTCGTGGCCAAAGTGGCCATCCAGTCCCATCCCCCTCCCATGCGTCACCTCAAATGAACCACAACTGGTTTACTTACCTCTCCAAACCAACTTTTTGCATCCGTCCGCAACATTGCGACAGCAGCAAAATGACTGATTGCGATGGAACACATCGAGTATTCAACATTAACCCAATCACGTTACACTTAATCTCGTCACCCAATTTCGAAATAAAAGTAGACCTAGTTATAACATGGAGTTGTTTTCAATAGCCTATTATATCCTCTATTATTTAAGGGATATTTATTAAACATAAATTACGCACACATTTGATTTATACATTTCAAATTCAACATCTCCCATATATGGACCATGTTCGGGTGTAATGTTGTCTGGTGGGTTTGCAGTTGCCTCTGATCATTTGCGTTGTATTTTATTAGGCTGTGTGGGGTCGATGGCCACTAAATACGCACTCAAGACAGAGAGAGATGAAGGGGGTGGGGGCTCAGAGCTAGCGCCGTGATAAGCAGTGGTGTGGTGTGCGGTGGTCTCTCTGCATAAGCAACTGTGCGGTGGTCTCTCTGAATTGTGATTGGTCACTCGACATATGTGGGGCCCTCCAACATCAAGAACGTGCAATTAATCATGTAGGCTAATTGGGAATCACGTGGACATGACCGAGAGGGTTGGGGTTGGTTGGTGGTAGGAAGAAGATGCTCCCTGGTCCTTTCTATATTGACCAAGAGTGAATCCTGACCAGGGGAGGAATAAAGACGTGAGCGGGACCCGAAACGTCCAGGCAAAAACACAGGGGGGACAGGGACTGATATACACTAAAGACAAGCGGGACCGAACATGGCAGAAGGTAGGCCAACAATTTGGACTAAAACACTTTGATTGGTTATTTGGTTTGACGCTATAGAGCCAAGGAGTCTCTGTTGGCCATAGATGAAGAGGTTTAGGGGGCTGTGTTACCTTGCATTGTCTTTTAGATCTTGGGTAATTATTCTACAAATTCTTCCTTGTGACTCCCACCCCTCATTGTTTGGGGCGATAAGTTGCCAGACCCTTTTGTTTATTTCGCCCTCCCACTTTCCCACCGAAGTTAAGCTTTTGCTTTTCAGCGCATTTGGCATGAAAGTGGGAAACCGTGGGCATTACGCTGCTCGAAAGGGGAAAAGGATAGCCAACATTAACTTGGGTGATTCCTTTTACTCAAGGCGTGAATTGGCAAGATGGGTTCTGTTTCTAACCAGGAATTCACAGGTTGAGTAAAAATCTGACGATATATTGTGTTTATTGTAGGCTCTGTCTCTAAAGACATACAGAATGAATACCACAATTTAAAATTGTGTACAGTATGGAACTATTTTCCTTTTTAAATTGTCTAGTCAATACCAAAACATGCTTTATTTTGTTCGCAATAGGTTAACCCGACTTAAGTTATCGTGTTGTTGACAAAGTAAGGCACTTTATAAATGTAAATGTAATTTTTGTACACGAATTTTCAAATGTAGTCTTGTAAATGCAAATGAATTGGTTTTATTTTCACGACGTAACTTTTTTTCTGTCGCACAAACGCAGCTAACAAGAGGCACATATAATTCAGTTCAACGTTGGCCAGCCATTTAGAGATATACTAGGTTTCGTCGTTCGTTTCGTGTCGGCCTGTGTTGTTTCCTCACATACTAGTACACTTAATATATACTCACTATGAGTGTGAAATATATAGCTCCTACGTGTGAAAGATTGAAATATAAGATGGGAGAATAACAAATAATTCTATCCATAGATAGAATTCTAGTTTATTGTTATTACGGACACTTACAATATTGTTGTTTATGTATTGAAATGATTTGTAGATAGGTCTATATTTAGACCTATGGATATGATTGGTTATTGATCAAATCGTAGCATATCGATCGGTTTTGCAACGATTTCTCCTCGTTTTCTACCTAATGGTTATGAATGCGTGAGGAAAAACAAGGACAGAACAAAGCTGAATGGCAATTTTACGCGTACACTCCTTTCTTAGTGTTCTGGTAAATAGTAAAACGAACATTGTTTAACATATTATTCTAAATTACAGGAGTCTGCAAGACCGAAGAGGATGAAGGACCAAGTACTGAGGAGGACTCGGAATCTTTCCACGGTGTCGGCGTATGTAAATGGTTCAACGTGCGCATGGGCTTTGGGTTTTTGTCCATGACCAACCAAGAGGGGGTCCCGCTCGAGTCTCCGGTCGATGTGTTCGTCCATCAGGTAAGAGGGGCGCCTTGGTTTTAAAACGAACTGCCTTACCGTCTAATTCTCAAACCAAATATGTGGTGAACTATACATTGACACAGAATAACATATTCAGGCAGTTTTCTATCTCAAACGAACACGCGTTGCTGGCTTACCATGTGACCTCGTGGTCATGTACAGTGGGGTCCAAAATCATGGACATCCTTGATAAAGATGAGCAATAATGGCTGAATAAAATAAATAATTCAAATACTAGGCTATATTGTATGCAATAAAGAAAATATCAATTATATTATTTTATACTAATACAATTGCTCAGAGAAATACATATTATTGGTTATTGATCAAATTGGTTTGGGTGATTTGATAAATCAAATCGTAACATATCGATCAGTTTTGCAACGATTTCTCCCCGTTTTCTAGCTAAGAATGCTGAGGAAAAACAAGGAAAGAACGAAGCTGAGCGGCCCAGTGGTTTAAGGAACTGCATCTCAGTGCTAGAGGCATCACTACAGACACCCTGGTTCAAATCCAGGCTGTATCACAACCAGCCATGATTGGGAGTACCATAGGGCTGCTCACAATTGGCCCAGTGTCGTCTGGGTTTGGCAGGTGTAGGCCTTCATTGTAAATAAGAATTTGACTTGCCTAGTTAAATAAAAGTTTAGTTTAACATTTCACATAAATAATGTAGTCAAAATATTAATATTTGGTCCCATGTCTCTAGCACTCAATAACTACATCAAGCTTGTGACTTTACAAACTTGTTGGATGCATTTGCAGTTCATTTTGGTTGTGTTTCAGAGGATCAAAGATCATACCCCCAAGACATTCTAACCTCCCCTGTTATTGGTAATAGTGAGAGGTTATCATGTCTTGGGGTTATGATCTTTGACCCTCTGTAACTTGCTCACTCATCATTATTCACAATTCATTCAAGAGTAATTTTGACCCTTACCTTTATTTCTCTGAGCAATTGTATTAGTATGAAATAATATATATATTTTTTTTAAATCCGTGTACATACAATATAGCTCAGTATTTGAATTATTTATTTTATACAGTCATTATTGTTCATCTTTATCAAGGGTGTAAACAATTTCCAATAGTGTGTAACTGCAGCCAGCAATTCGGGCCGTTCCTGCATGTGGCCATTCCCCCCACAGTGACGCCTCTAGCACTGAGATGCAGTGCCTTAGACCGCTGCGCCACTCGGGATCCTATTGGCTGATAAAGGCACTGTATTATAAGCTGTCTTGTTTGCTAAATGAACAAACGAAGAAGGCAGTGGCATAGTGCATATAGCAATAGAAGCACAGTGACATATGCCTCATTGCGTTCATACTTGTGGCTTATTGGGTATGTGGCTTTCAGTTAGTTATTTTTGTCCACCAATCCTATGGTAGTGAATGTCATTCCAGTTCATCTGTATGTCATTCTAGTGCATTGCTTGCTATGAATTATATCTGATGGTGTTTGCATGTATAGGTAAAAATACAAATGATGTCAGTTTGGAACACTGCCAAGTAGAGATATTTGCTCGATCTGATTGGGTGGGCCTGGCTCCCTAGTGGGTTTAACGTTTAACCTGACCAAATTCACATAGAAATGTGAGTTAAAGATCTGTCATTCTCATTAAAAGCAAGTCTAAGAAGTGGTAGATCAGTTCTATGTGCGCAATTTCTATGCTTCCCATTCTTACGTTTTGTTTTTGCATTGTTTACTTTCAGCTTCAAACAGCTGAAAATACAATATTTTGGGTTATGGAAAATACATTTCACAGCTGGTTTAGATGGTACAATAATTCTCTACACTATACAGTGCACTCGGTAAGTATTCACACCCCTTGACTTTTTCCACATTTTGTTACATGACAGCCTTATTCTAAAATGGATTAAATAAACACATTTCCTAATCAATCTACACACAATACCCAATAATGACAAAGCAAAAACAGGTTTTTAGAAATGTTTGCTAATTTCTAAAAAAAATATTTCGCATTTGTTTTGCAAATGTATTAATGTTTTTGTTTTTTTATTTGTGCAAATGTATTAAAAGATTAAAAAACAAAAACAGAAATACTATATTTACATAAGTATTCAGACCCTTTGCTATGAGGCTTGAAATTGAGCTCAGTTGCATCCTGTTTCCATTGATCATCCTTGAGATGTTTCTACAACTTGATTGGAGTCCACCTGTGGTAAATTCAATTGATTGGACATGATTTGGAAAGGCACACACCTGTCTATACAGTATAAGGTCCCACAGTTGACAGTGCATGTCAGAGCAAAAACCAAGCCATGAGGTTAAAGGAATTGTACGTAGAGCTCCGAGACAGGATTGTGTTGAGACACAGATCCGGTGAAGGGTAACAAAAAATGTCTGCAGCATTGAAGGTCCCCAAGAATACAGTGGCCTTCATCATTCTTAAATGGAAGAAGTTTGGAACCACCAACTCTTCCTAGAGCTGGCCGCCCGGCTAAACTGAGCAATCAAGGGAGAAGGGCCTTGGTCAGGGAGATGACCAAGAACCAGAGGGTCACTCTGACAGAGCTCCAGAGTTCCTCTGTGCAGATGGGAGAACCTTCCAGAAGGACAACCATCTCTGCAGCATTCCACCAATCAGGCCTATATGGTAGAGTGGCCAGACTGAAGCCACTCCTCAGTAAAAGGCACATGACAGCCCGCTTGGAGTTTGCCAAAAGGCACCTAAAGGACTTTCAGACCAGGAGAAACAAGATTCTGTGGTCTGATGAAAGATTGAACTCTTTGGCCTGAATGCCAAGTGTCACATCTGGAGGAAACCTGGCACAATCCCTACGGTGAAGAATGGCTGGCAGCATCATGCTTTGGGGATGTGTTTTAGCCGCAGGGACTGGGAGACGGGATCGAGGGAAAGATGCAAACCTGCTCCTGAGCTCTCAGGACTTCAGGCTGGGGGCGAAGGTTCACCTTCCAACAGGACAACGACCCTAAGCACAGAGCCAAGACAATGCAGGATTTGCCTTCGGGACAAGCTTCTGAATGTCCTTGAGTGGCCCATCCAGAGCCTGGACTTGAACCTGATCAAAAATCTCTGCAGAGACCTGAAAATATCTGTGCAGCGACGCTCCCCATCCAACCTGACAGAGCTTGAGAGGATCTGCAGAGAAGAATGGGAGAAACTCCCCAAATACAGGTGTGCCAAGCTTAAAGTGTCGTACCCAAGAAGACTCAAGGCTGTAATCGCTGCCAAAGGTGCTTCAACAAAGTACTGAGTAAAGGGTCTGAATACTTATGTAAATGTGATATTTCAGTTTTTATTTTCAATAAATTTGCAAGAATATCTAAATGGGGTATTGTGTGTAGATTGATGAGGGAGAGAAGGATCTAGTCCATTTTAGAATAAGGCTGTAACGTAACAAAATGTGGAAAATGTCAAGTGGTCTGAATACTTTCCGAATGCACTGTACGTGTTTGTTTTGTCACATAAACTGAAATTAGGCGAACTATTCGAATTTTAGCAATCAGCAATTGGCGGCGCAATTTCTGCATAGTGCAGCTTTAAAAGTGACTTGGTCACTTTTGTACACATGTAATGCATGCCTCATTCACTTACGTTGATGTTTTGCTAGTGATGGCTGAAGTTATCTGAAGTTTGATGTGTTTTTACAATTTCTTTTGGCAAATAGGCTAGTTTTAAGGTGAGGAGCCATCCAAAACACTGATTTTTCCTTTTAACTGTGTTTTTGTCTTGACACTTGAACGTTCATTGCATGGTAATTTATTACAAGTGAAGACCACAGGCCTACCTATGAGGCAATGGGCTTGTTCGACATTGCAGGAAATTGCCAACTGACTAATCAACAAATCACTTTGCATCAATGATAACAACTCATTATTTGTAGATCAGTCAGATGCAATTGACCCACTACGCATCACAAATTTGAAGCTCTCGAACACGACCAGTGTCTTCTCATCCTCATGGTGTCCAGGTCCCATGAGTGTATTGGGAAACTATCCATCCTGACCAATAGTGAAGGGGAGGCACCCTTTTCCCTCCTAGTTTCCATGTGAGTGAGACCCTTCCACTACTAGCTGAGAAGATAAAGGCCTTAGCATCTCATTGAGAGAAGTCCACTTTAGCTGCTCATTCACTTCAGATTCCTGGATTATCTTGGCAAAAGGAGAAATGCTCACTAACAGGGATTTAAGCAATTTTGTGAACAAAATTTGAGAGAAATAAGCTTTTTTAACTAATCTGTTATTTATTTTATTTAACCTTTATTTAACTAGGCAAGTGTTAATTTGATGTGTTAAGATAGCCAGGAATAAATGTTCCTTAAAGGGGTCTACACAGTCTACCCAAACGGAGCCGAAGGAGGTCCGTTTGCGCCGTTCTCTACATACTGTGGTTCTACAGTGCCTTCGGAAAGTATTCAGACCCCTTGACATTTTCCACATTTTGTTACGTTACAGCCTTATTCTAAAATTGATTAAATTGCTCCCCCCCCCCCATCAATCTGCACACAATACCCCATAATGACAAAGCAAAAACAGCTTTTAAGAAAATTTTGAAAATGTATTGCAAATAAGAAACTGAAATATAACATTTGCATAAGTATTCAGACCCTTAACTCAGTATTTTGTTGAAGCACCTTTCGGAGCGATTACAGCCTTGAGTCTTCTTGGGTGTGACGTTACAAGCTTGGCACACCTGTATTTGGGGAGTTTCTCAAATTCTTCTCTGCAGATCCTCTAAAGCTCTGTCAGGTTGGATCGGGAGCGTCGCTGCACAGCTATTTTCAGGTCTCTTCTGAGATTTTCATTCGGGTTCAGATCCGGGCTCTGGCTGGGCCACTCAAGGACATTCAGAGACGTGTCCCAAAGCCACCCATGCGTTGTCTTGGCTGTGTGCTTAGGGTCGCTGTCCTGTTGGAAGGTTAACCGTTGCCCCACTCTGAGGTCCTGAGTGCTTTGGAGAAGGTTTTCATCAAAGATCTCTCTGTACCTTGCTCCGTTCATCTTTCCCTCGATCCTGACTAGTCTCCCACTCCCTGCAGCTGAAAAACATCCCCACAGCATGATGCTGCCACCACCATGCTTCACCGTAGGGATGGTGCTAGGTTTCCTCCAGACGTGACTCTTGGCATTCAGGCTTGGTTTTATCAGACCAGAGAATCATATTTCTGATGGTCTGAGAGTCTTTAGGTGTCTTTTGGCCAGCTCCCATGTGGGCTATTATGTGCCTTTTATTGAGGAGTGGCTTCCCTCTGGCCACTCTACCATAAAGGCCTGATTGGTGGAGTGCTGCAGAGATGGTTGTCCTTCTGGAAAATTCTCCAATCTCCACAGAGGAACTGTTGAGCTCTGTCAGAGGGACCACCGGGTTCTTGGTCACCTCCCCGACCAAGACTCTTCTCCCCCAATTGCTCAGTTTGGCCGGGCGGCCAGCTCTAGAAAGAGTCTTGGTGGTTCCAAACTTCTTCCATTTAAGAATGACGGAGGCCAATGTGTTCTTGGGGACTTTCAATGCTGCAGACATTTTTGGTACCCTTCCCCAGATCTGTGCCTCGACACAATCCTCTCTCGGAGCTCTACGGACTATTCCTTCGACCGAATGGCTTGGTATTTGCTCTAACATGCACTGTCAACTGTGGGACCTTATTTAGTGGGGTGGCAGGTAGCCTAGTGGTTAGAGCCCTAGTAACCAAAAGGTTGCAAGATCGAATCCCAGAGCTGACAAGGGAGAAATCTGTTGTTCTGCCCCTGAACAAGGCAGTTAACCCACCTAGGCCGTCATTGAAAATAAGAATTTGTTCTTAACTGACTTGCCTAGTTAAATAAAGGTAAAATTAAAAAATTAAAATAGACAGGTGTGTGCCTTTCCCAATAATGTCCAGTCAATTGAATTTACCACAGGTGGACTCCATCAAGTTGTAGAAACATCTCAGGGATGATTAATGGAAACAGGATGCACCTGAGCTAAATTTCGAGTCTCATAGAAAACGGTCTGAATATGTATGTGAATAACCACCAGCTGTAGACCTCTGACTGACAACATTTTAAATCCGATTCTACAAAAATCAGTGCATGCTCGCGTCGCAAATTACGTTCAGAAGTGTGAAGCACTCCAACAGTATTGGTGTATCTGAGCCATTATATGTAATTATAACTCTTTCCTCCTTTTCAGAACCACTGCCTTTTAGACCATTTATTTCAACTATTTGAACTTTTAATCTGTTGAAATGGCCAGGACTACAATCACGCTCCAAATGAATGCATTGTTCCTGAAAACCTTCCTTAAATATAAATCTATTTCTCAATAAGTAATTTGTATGACTAAATACTTATACTTATATCTCTCTTCTAGTGCTGCCACTCTAGATTCCAAGCCTTTTAAAGCATATGTTTGAATAAGTGAACAATATCTGTTAACGATGTAACTGGGACAATGTCCTCCTGAACCCTGTCCTTTGACATCTTAAGTAGTGACTTCTCCGCTGATTTCTTCCCCTAGCCATCAGGGTTCAGGTCAATTACATTTCATTTGAATTCAGGAAGCAAACTCAATCCTTGAAAAATTCGGAATTGGAATTACAGTTTACTTCTTGAATTGAAATGGTAGTGACCCCAACCCTGCTAGCCATTGTTAGGAAGGCGAGATCATGTGTGTCCAATGTTCATCCATGATGGATGGATGGGAGTTATGGCTACGGTGTATTATGGCAATGGGGCTTTGGCCCTGAAATGAGTCGCTGCGTGTCAGGTAGAGAACATGAACTCCCGGGGCCTGCTGGCCTTTGTGTGCAGGTGAACAATAGGACCACGAATCCCAATGAAGCATGCTCCTCTCGGCCGTGACCGAGCCCCTCAGCCCCTCTTTGTCCTAGCAGCAATCCCTTCCCATTGTCCTCTTTCTCTCTCTCCTCGTATGTCTTCATTCATCTACCCCACTCTGTTTTCTTCAAGCTAGTATGGACATAGCCTACAGTAGAGCTTCATATCGCCCTCCAATGCACTTCACCAGGTTGGTAGGGTTTAAGGCCATACTAGGAGTCTCCTTCCTCTTTCCACATGGTATGTTCTCTGTGTTGGGGGTGTGTATGGATGAACCTACCCACTCCTGTGGAGCAGGGGAGGTCACACGTGTGAGGGGAAGTGGGTTAACAGTCACTGGGGCCAATGCACAATGGAGCAGCTTTTCAAGGGGCCACTTCTGTCACCCAAATGGAGTTATGGATGACCCATCGTGTGTCCCAGATCTGCTTGTAACTTCACAGCAGATGCTCATCAGTGACCATTAAAGTATGAAGGAACGGTTCACTCTACTGTCATTTTCCTCCTTACAGATGCTATTGCATTGCTAGTTTTCATGACACAATAGATGCAGTTCTTTGTAGGCCATGTGGCTTGTATTTGAATTAGTGTCCTGGTTAAAATACGATCTATGGCACCAAATTTTGTGATGCTTTTATTTTCAAGCTAGCCTAATTGTAACTGTTTAAACCTTCCCCTCAAAGCAACTGCACAGTTACACACACGTTGTTGTTGATATTTGAAGCAATATGCAGAGAAGGCTGTCAAAGAAGGATAAATCAGATAGTGGCAGTTTCCCATTCACAGATTATTCCTAGTCCTGGACTAAAATGCATTTTCAATTGATTGAGCTTGCTTTTTAGTCAAGGACGAGGCTCAATCTGGCTCTGGGACTCCACCCCCTAGTCTTTTACATATATCCTTAAGATTGCCTCAAATAATATAAGATCGTCCCAGCCTGACAATGGTAGCCATTGACAGTTCTGGAGAGGAAATCCTCTGTGGTGAGCATGGCTGATGTCTTTCCTCTCCTAAAATGGGTCCATGAAATCAGACAAATGGCACTTGGTGCCTAGGAAATACCTAAATGAGGTGGCATAGCCATCAGTCTTGTCCTGACACTGACCTGAGCATGAGAGAAATAATTGGGTTTTTGGCTCTACAATTGTGGAATTCTGTTCGCAGCTAAATATTGATCACCCTCTAATGGTGAAATTCTCAAAGGTTAGTTGAAACTTCTGATAGGAAACACCAGGTTTCATTGCTAATCATATCAAAATCAATGATATCTGCTGCCTGGTTGCAGATATACCATACCACCAATCCAAAAGCTCTTTTGGAGGGTTCTTGTTTCACCCAGGCTGCCTCTGGCATTACCCCTTAATGCACAGCCCAATCCCCTTTTTCATAGCCTCCCCTTTCCTCCCCCCATTTCTTCATCCCCCCCTCCCTCATTTTCCCCTCCTCCGAGGCTCCAAGGCATCTCATGGCTGAACTTCTCTCTGCTGAACAGCGCTACCTGGGTCAACTGAGGTGAAGGCAGCAGAATGGGATCCGAAAAAGGGGTCTGTAGGATACTGTAGCTTAAAGTACTGGGTCGTATTAATTTGGCACCAATAAAACAGGATGGGACTATTTTAGTTTCGCGCTTCATAACGTTTCAAACGTTTTCTGTTGTGTGCCCTTATGAACATGAACCTGGTTTGAGGTTAGCATAGTCTTTAGCGTTAATCTAAGGATCATGGTGTTGATTGTGTCCATACTCTTGAGCTGTTGAATGCTTTCAGGCTTTGAGTTTATATTGATTCCATGCTAAATGTATCACATTTGAGTAAAACAATCAATCGATTATTAACTCTAAGCATGCAGGTACCTATCATTTGGAGTGACGATGTGTTAATTCTCATCTTATCTGCGTGTCTCTCTGCCAAACAACCATCCAAGGAATGTTTCCCTGAACCCCCCCCCCCATACCCCACCCCCAACCCTATCCCTCCCAGCAAGAATCCTGCAGTGGTGGTTAGTGTGTTAGTGGTTCTTTGTGATGTAGTTGGGAAGAGAGGTTGGGGGGTAGGGGACATTGTAGTGCGGAATGCCGGTCCTTTGGCAGAGGGGGATGGGTGAAGGTTATCACATCAGGTTTACCACTCAAACACAAGAGACTCACAGGCCACTGTGGCCAGTGTTGGGCAACAGACCAATGCAGACTAGGGAGGGGAGGACAAATAGTCTGTCTGACAATAAGAGGCTTTGTAGTTGTTGTTTATTTATGAGGTTAGACAGAATGATCAACAGTCAGGAGACTTAGGACAGATGCCAGATAGCGCCTATCTCTGTTAGAAAAGTTTGAAGATAGCATAGTGTTCATAGAGGGTCACTCCTCAGCGTCTCCCTTGGTTGATTTGTTAGCTGATGCTGCAAGGTTTTTGTGATTGCGTCGTCATTGATTTGTAGCATATCATGCAGCGAGACTTAAGATCTGTTCGTACGGATGTGTAACGACTAAACAATCCTCCAAGATATGTTTGAAATGCCCCTTGGAAAGTCCCTCTCTATGTTCAAAATGTGATGTTTGATATGACCTCTGAAAGGTTACAGGGCCATATTCACAAGAGTCTCAAATTAGGAGTGCTATTAAAGGATACGTTTTTCCTTTTAGATCATAATGACTAGAATTATATGGAGAGCGGGAGCTGATCCTAGATCAGCACTCCTACTCTGAGATGAATTTGGAAAGGGGCACAGGAATGAATGTGAAACTTCTAATAGTGTTCTGATGTTTCCTTCTACTGTCTTTCTCTCCCCTCCAGAGTAAGCTGCACATGGAGGGCTTCCGCAGCTTGAAGGAGGGGGAGGCGGTCGAGTTCACCTTCAAGAAGTCAGCCAAAGGCCTGGAGTCCCAGAGAGTCACTGGGCCAGAGGGCACACACTGTGTGGGCAGCGAGAAGAGACCCAAAGGCAAGAGCGTCCAGAAACGGCACTCCAAAGGAGATAGGTGAGTGCCTGCCTTGTATGCACACTCTGTACATCGAATGGGTACAAGGTATACACTAATACACTGAAACAGAAAGTAATTCCTGCAAATATTCAAAAAAGCTATTTAACACGGATGTCAGGTGAAAAAGAGGTGGTTCACAAAACGAAAATGGACAGAAAATGCCTTATCAGATAAGCAGCAATGTACTTATTCATCTCGTAGTAGGGGTCTAACATACTCAAAAGATGGTGGGACAAAGTATTTTCTTTATTGTGGTTGGATCTCACATCTGCAATAGTGCATCCATTTTGGATATGATGCAAAATGGTGTTTCCGTTTTATCCTGTTCTGTCCTCTTCTTTTCCTTGACCCCCACCCCTGGCCGGGGTTAGGGTCACACAGGCAGGCTTGGCGTGTGACCTGGATCAATAGCTGTTTAATTCTGGACGTCCCTTGTGGATTTAAACCCAGTGGTTCTCTCTTGAAAAACCTTTTCCAAACCTCTTCCACAAAATGTGTTTTTGTGGTGGTAACCTGAACTGGTAACATGAATGTTTCTGAATCACTTCAGTTGATGAATTATAATTATCCTGTCATTACAGTTTAGAACTAGTAAAATATGAAATATTTAATTCTAGGTGTTTTTTTATTTATAAAAAAAAGTGTTTGATGTTGAAATATTACTCATGTTAGTTATAATAACCAATCTACAAAAATAAGAGTCATTTGGGCGTGTCCCTTTAAAATAACTCTTAATGGTTCTTGGTAGAACCATTTTATCCATAAAGAACCCTTCTAGGAGCCTTTTTTCCATTGAGAAGGTTCCGAAGAACCCTTTTGCATGAAAAAGGTTCCATACCCCACTACTTGCATAATGCATTCCTTTTAAAATCCACAAATCCCTTCGCTTTTTCTCACCGTAAAGTAAAGTAAAAGTGAGAGGGCCAACATTGTGGGTCCTTTGTCCGTTGTGGATATTGTGATGGGTTAGAAAGGGGTATCAATGTGGCCTCCTGTCAATTGTGATTATGCCCAGAGTGTAGTCAGGGTGAGAATGGAGATTGTTACAGCCTCAAAGAGTCCTGGGAGGCCTGTGGTGAACGATTCACTCTCCCAAGATTATGCTGGTCCTTATAAGAGGATTCATATGGGGCCAACTCCAACATTTTCAATGGAGAATAAGATCAACTGTTTTATAGTATGTATTGAAGATTAGTCAGTACATAGGTCTA
Source organism: Salvelinus namaycush (assembly GCF_016432855.1). Taxonomy (NCBI): domain Eukaryota; kingdom Metazoa; phylum Chordata; class Actinopteri; order Salmoniformes; family Salmonidae; genus Salvelinus; species Salvelinus namaycush. The sequence continues at coordinate 6,573,713 of NC_052343.1, read as the reverse complement.
AGATTCTAAACAATTTTTGTCAATGATTTTCATCAATGGCATATTCAATATTCTTTATTAGGTGGCGGTGTTTGCATGGGATTAGAAACAGAGGGCCCTGGCACTCGTTTCAACAGTGTTATCTGGACTCTCCATATTTCTTCAAATATGGCCATAGTCAGCCACAATTTATTTTCTGATTCCACCTTAAGGTGTCCATATTCTTCCGTGCTGAAACAGTTCGGAAAAGTTTGTGCATATATTATGATGACATTTTGTGATGTTTTTGTTCATTTTGGACTTCGGTAAGGGCTTTTTCGGTTGTTCGGCCATACGAAATGTTTTCTTGAGACAAGCTGAAGTCGGTAGCCGAAATCTACGCCCCTTCGTCGGTGATTGGTCAACAATAAGGGTTCGTCAGTAAAGCCTTTGTTGTCATTCAACGAGAGACGACTCGTTTTCATGCACATTTTTTTTTATTGAGAAATACTGCACCAAACATCTTAGTTAGATGTAAAATTGCGTGACTAAGATCTCCTCTGCAAAAACGTCAAAATTAATGACAGATTTCTTGCATTATCCTAGATTAATTCAGACTATTTTGAGGAAGTGTACTGGCTACGGCGACTCAAAATGGACAAACAGTACTATTGCGACTTTGAAGGTATTTCAAGGGAGTGTGCAATCACACGCGTTCGGTTCGCCACGCCGACTTCAGCTAGTTGCCATCCGAACTGAAGCATGCTGACGCCTTTAGTAGGTAAATATGATGCAGGGAGGGAAGAAAACCCTGTCCATTTAATTGATAACAGATGTAGGAGCCCGGGAGGGGGTTAGAGGTCACTGTAACCATGGCAACCGTGTATGACTAAAATGTCGGGGGTTGGGGTTGCGGGGGTTAGAGAGGACTGCGGAGGTCAGAGTTGGGAGATCATTGCTGCAGCTGTTTAGACAAAGGACCACTTCCCTTTTCCTGCTCACGCTCCCTGATCGATGTTGAGACAGTTGGGCCAGGCCAGAGCTTCTGTGTTGGTACACCTTGACACCAACCCAACGGCCAGTGGTACAAGCAACTGTGGTACAAGTATAAGCAACTGACCTCCCTGAGCCTCCCCTGACCAAGCCTCATCTGCATCATTTGGGGAAGGAGGTCTTCAATAGCGCCTCAGTGGCATAGCAGCGGTGACAGCCCCACTCCCACTGCCCATCTGTCAGCCGCCCCTGGACGCGTGGCTATTCTATAGGTCCTGTTTAAACCGAAGCTATCAAAGGAAGGCTACTCTTATGGCTACCATTGACCTTAACCCTTCTGCATGGACTGTGATACTCTGTGTACTTTCTATGGAGAAGGAATATAATTGATGTAGCTAAAAAGACCTCATTGCAGCAAAGTACTGTGGATAAAGAATGAAAAGGGTGGTTAATTTGTAGATGGGAGGCCATTCAAAGTAACAAATAGCCTACTGAAACATACAGAGAAAACATGCTTTTATAAATAGCGTACATCCTGTATTCAATTTGCATTTGCACAGGTGGTAGAACAAAGATAATTTGCACTTTTTAACCCACTTTTAATCATCCTATTCTCATAAAAAGGATGGTCATAGGCAGTGCTAGAGGCGTCACTGCAGACCCTGGTTTGATTCCAGGCTGTATCATAAACGGACGTGATTGGGAGTCCCATAGATCGGCTCACAATTGGCACAGCGTCGTCCGGGTTAGGGTTTGGCCGGGGTAGGCCGAATTTGTTCTAAACTGACTTGCCTAGTTAAATAAAGATTAAATAAAATAAATAAATAGGCCACAGCATGGAACTGGCCAGATTTCTTGGTTTGCTGCTGCAGCACTAGCCTAACTGGCATATGCTGCCCTCTTGTGGATTGCAGGTGACAGCGCATCTCACTCAATACGAGATCAGGGGCCATATGTAGGGAAAGGTCTGACTGTACAACTGAATGCATTGTTGTACAACTGTTGTACAACAGAATGCATTCTACTGAAATGTGTCTAACACATTTAACTCAACCCTTCTGAATCAAAGAGGTGCGGGGGGCTGCCATCGATATCCACGTCATCGCTACCCGGGGAGCAGTTGTTGTTGGGGGTTAACTGCCTTGCTCAGAGGCAGAATGGCAGATTTTTACCTTGTTGGCTCGGGGATTCGGTCCACCAACTTTTCGGTTACTGGCCCAACACTCCTATCAAATGTAGGATCTTAATTTGAGCCAGTTTGCTAAAGCAGGAAAATAATCCTGCAGCAATAAGAAATGTAAATTATTTTGTGGATTACAATTACTGGACATTTGTGTAGGTGATGAGATACATTTTTTACAGGGAAAATCAAGTCTGAAATTTCTAAGTGGAAAGGACAAACTTCAGAAGCCTTTTTAAACCTCAAATACACTACAAGTTTTTTGCATCGCTGGAAAGTTCTCCTGCAACTGGGTGATCAAATTAAGATCCTACATCTGTAGGATCAGGTCCTCACTGTCCATACAATCCTATTCATTGTGATATAAAGGCTAAGCTGATCCTAAATCAGGACCACTCTGCAACGCTTGATACATATGGCCCAGTCCTACATTTATCAGCCTGGTTTAGGGGATCAGTTTGAGCTGAGGTGCAGAATCGCTCATCTTCATCAGATAACGAGTAGTTATTTGAGAGGGGATTTGTAGATCAGTCATTCTGTGCAGTGTCTTCAATATCAAACACGCACTTTGTCTTGTTTTTTAGGTGCTACAACTGCGGAGGCCTGGACCACCATGCCAAGGAGTGCAAGTTGCCGCCTCAGCCCAAGAAGTGCCATTTCTGCCAGAGCATTTCCCACATGGTTGCCAACTGCCCAATCAAAGCACAGCAGTCCTCGCCACGTTCTCAGGGAAAGCCCTCCTCCTTGAAAGGGGACGAGGAGGAACAAGGCCACTCGCCCCCGCCCCCCGTGAGCTCCGATTGAACGAGGAGACGCAGGAAGGAAGCTTGGGGAAGCTTTACTGGATAGATGACCGCTAAGTTTCCTTTCAACTGTATAAGACGCTTTTGGAACTACCTCAGGTTTTTGTAAACAAAACGATCATGAAGAAAGAATGTTACTGAAGTTCATCTTTTTTGGTGTAACACTCACAAATACAGCTGTATTATTATAGCACTCAGGAAATATTTGTACAAATGTATGGAACCGCTATTGAGGGGTTTAAACTTGTAATAAGTTATGGCACATCACATACTATTTTGATGTCTTTATAGAATAGAAAGTTGTTTATTTTTCACAGAGCAGATCATGAGAAACCACTCACACTAGCACGCTACTATACTAAACTCACCAGGAAGCTTAAAATCACAGTGTCAAGTAGATAGCTCAACACTTTTGCTGCCTTACAACTTCTTGACTTTCCTGATTGTTTACACCCCACTATATCCGAGAAAGACAGAGTTGTGACACTACACCTCTGCAGTGAATGTTAGACTCATGGGTGGTAATGGGCGGGTACATACGAACCAACGGGACGGGGTAATGGGTAATAGCTATAGGCAATGTACCAATATTGTAGGTGACCATCCAGATGTCCTGGGGACAAATGAATGTCAAACCAAAAAGTATGGCATTTATGGCCAGCTTTCGGTTGTTGTTGTGGTTGCGTCATTTCTGTTACATGTCTGATCTGCTGCTGCTACATTACAACCATACACTAGAACCCTACAGATGTAGGATCTTAATTTGATCACTCTTTTGTTGCTGAGAATTTTCCCGCACCGCAGGAAATGCAACTTGTAGTGTATTCAAGGCTTCTAAAGTTTGTGATTTCCACTTGAAAATGTCAGACTTGATTTGCCCTAAAGAAATATGTATCAACCCTTATATAAAATGTCCATTAATTATAATCCACATAATAATTCACATTTCCTGTTGCTGCAGATTTATTTTCCTGCCATAGCAAACTGCCTTAAATTAAGATCTTACATCTCTATAATCAACTTGATCATCCTCTGCTTAGACTACATACATCAGTATTTGGAATTTAATCACTGACTCCAGTAATCGCACCAATACCTGTGAAATGTATCCAACATAAGTAATTTATCATGTTGAAATCAGATGCAAGATTTTAATGGATTACTGAGGTTGATTCATAAATCTACATAATCATACTTGTCCTGTTTATACTTGACAGTCGAAGCAGCAGCAGCATCAGGCGGCAGCATCAGGCGTTGTCTACTGTCTTAGAAAAAAAGGTGCTGCTTAGAACCATAAGGGTTCTTCGAGTGAAAAAGGCTTCATATAGAACCCTTTCCCACCATAAAGAACCCCTTTGAGAACACATTTTTTCAAGAGTAAAAGCGGGAGCAGCACATTTTTATTCAGTGTCGTCAATTACTAGGTACCTATTTAAGACATTGCCTCCAAAGCCGCTTGTGAGGACTATACAGGAACACCACAGTCGTATTCACAAGGCACCAAACGGAAGAAAACGGACTGAAACAGGGAGGGACTACCAGAATTTGTCCAATAAGAAACGCTTGTTTTCGTTTGTCGCGAATCGTTTCTGCTACGGCGTGCACTAATGAATATCGACCCAGCCCTGCATGGAGGTGCATGTAGAACTAGCTAAGCCAATCAGCCTTTACTCCCGTTTTACAGGAGAAGCTGAAAGACAGACCTCTAACATCCAATTAATATATATTTAGAATTATTACGAAGCCTTTTTAAAATAGTGCTTGTTATTTATTTGTATCTAAATTGCGCTGCAGCTTCTCCTCATATTCAGGTTAAGGTCACTCCGTGATTGCCTGGTCCCAGCTCTGTTTGTGCTGTCTTGCCAACTCCTATGGTCATTGTTACGCCAAACAAAAACAGATCTAGGACCAGGTTAACTGTGGTGGGTTTTCCATCACATACTAGACATCGGATATCTTAGCCACTCGTGTCTGCCTTTATCGTGTTCAATGCTGTTTGAGTTTAAAGGGACGTAACACCTAAAATCTAAGTTTGTCAGATACCTCAAAGGGGTCTCCTGTTGAGATAAATCCATGTCCCAGGCAAGTTTTGTATCCAGCTATGCCATAATCCAAAATGGAATTGCAGTGCTTATCTTTTCCATTCATTTGGAGTTGAGGCATATAGCTGCATCTACACCACCAATGGCATAGGATGTGGATTCATCTTGACATAAGACGACTTTTGTTGTCTAAAAATATCTGACAAAGTTTATAATGACCCTTTTAATAATTCATTTGTATGATTTACTGCTACACACAATTAGCGTTCCAGTGTTGTGAATCTTCTCTTTTTATCTATGCCAAAACCAATGCAAATGTCACTCTTGCACTAATCATGTAGGAGATGCATTATTCTATTCTATTCTATTCAGTTTAATCTTATGAATATGTGTTCCATATTTTTATATTTTGATTTACAAGATACTTGTTGTATGTAGGTGGTGAACGAAACGTATATATAACCTCCACTCAGGCTCGTCCCTCAGGAATCACAAATCTGAAAACTCAGGGAATACTTCCGATTTATTTTCGAAGGCTTGGAAGGGGCGATGGAGGAGGGTTGGGGAGGGATGGGATTGGGGTGCAATGTTTGTCTATATTAGTTGTATGTGTGCAGTGAAAGACAAGGGAGTGTTCTGGTGCCAAATCAAAGTGCATGACAAGAAAACGGTAGAGGACCTCTGGGTCCAGATTTGAATGTCTCGGCAAAACAGTAAAACTCTCTTTTTCTCTAATCCGCACAAAATGCTTTCAAATGGCAGTTAATCATGAAGAATAAAACAAATTCATAGCGTGTCCTTAAAACTAGTCTTAAAATGTTTTGACATGTGAGACTATATGAGTTATTACACACTATATTATATACTTAGTCAACATATCTAATACCACATCTGCTGATGTATTATTTTGCCCTACATAATAATATGTCATGACAGGCCTATAATATTCCTTTATTATTGTATTTTTCCCTCTATAATCGTTGTTGATGGGGAGTTTATGAGAATATTGTTACCATATTAAGGGATTGGGGCTAGTAGTATTATACACATTGGGGTTGTCTCGTCTCAATACGTGGCTAAAACATGGTATTTCAGACTATCAAAGATTTCCCAGATTGTTATTGGGTGATGGGATATAATATTTTCCAAGTCGTACACGTTTAAGGAAGTGATACATGTTTTAACTCTGGATTTTGTCATGTAAGGAAATGTGGTGAAAGCACATGGCCATTGATTCAGTCATGTGGGGGACTATAGCGCGCATAGACGTCTGTGTATAATAAGATTCAAGTTTTTTTTAAATGAACATTTGTACTTGCCGGGTTTAGAAAATGTTGCGGTATGAATGTCAATGAATGCTGGTTGCCACTGATGACCTAAACCCTTCCCATTAAAAAAGAGAGACACAACTCACGTGTATTTTGCTCATCTCTGGTTAGTAAGCCCTCTGATGATTAAATGACATCAGAGTTGTTTCACAACCCTCTACTATCTCTCAAATTCTCCACTGGACTGATGAAAAGTAATATTATTCATTTCTGCAGAGGTCATTGCTTAGATCATAACACTGTTTCACTGTTCTGGACGAGTAGAAATAAGCAATGCAAGTGCCAAACTGAATGAATATAATGTAAACAAAGCTTTGTTGTACCTCAATAACTATATTAGCTAAATTGGTATCTTGTATGGCACAGCTAAAGTTGTTTTTGAACTATGTGTGTTTGAGCAAAACTGTTTTACCTCAACCTATTTTGACTCCCCATTGATGTGTTGTTGTCACATTGTGATTTGATTGTTGATTGTTAGATGAGTTAGATTTATCTTAAAAGGCAAAGGACTGGGTATATTATTATGTCCTCGGGGTTACATGGAAACCACAGAAAAACATATATGCTACTGCATACACAAGTGACTCTTGTGTCATGTTTATGCTTTTTGTGCTATTACATCATTTGTGATCATAGGCCATTTGATGCAGTGGTGTGGTATCTATGGGGGATGTTGCCTGTCATTTCCAAAGAATGTGCATTTATTATACTGAGGAATGTATCAATGTTTACTGCCATAAACCTTTGGCTCTTGAACCATATAATCTTATGCTCAGGTATCTCAGGCACCTCAGGATACTGGGATGATTGGTTGGATTTGTTATTCACTTCCTCATTTCGTTAAATGGTGTAAAGCATGCATTCCAAAAAAACTGACTAACAGTTTACTGATTTGTGAAGATACAATTTCCTACTAGTGAATAATAAACATCTGCCACTATTCAATGTGTTTCCTGTTGTAGTTTTTTCTCCCAATGCAACAATATGCACAATGCTGCTCATATACATTTACATGTTTACACTTTAGAATAAAAGTTTGTCTGGCCACTGATTATCTGCATTAAATGGTCGAAAACTGTTCCGCATTCATCCGCCAGGGGCAGTCTACTCTTGTTTATACTCTGACCAGAGTATGTGAGCAGAGCGCAGCTGGAGCCGTGCGACGAGATCAATTATTTCTGGTCCATTTAGCGCTCTCGCTAGATGTTGAATACTACTTTCTCTCTTTATGACCGCAGATTGCATTTTTCCTTTCACAAAAGCTGTTCAATAACGTTTTCCATAGGTTTTCTAGTCCTCTTCTTACTTGAGTGGCGGCCAGATGATAGCGGCTGACGGTTTCCACCACTTCCAAATTCGACAAACGAAGTTCCGCACCCAATCATTTTCAACGGGAGCACGCGGAGCAATGCGCAGGGGATTGTGGGAAGGTCAGCGGTGCGAACCCTGCTAGCGGAGCGATAGAAAAAGATCAGCGCTGCTATACTTTATGCAAATTGCACGCCACAGCTGCCGTTAACCAATCAGGTGAGGAGCAGATGTTTGCTTGAAAATCTTCCTTTCATGAAACATAGTTCCGCCTGTCATTAGTTCCGGGCAAGCAAAACCAGAAAAGATGGAGGACAGCCAGTCATTTTTTTATATAACTAGGCAAGTCAGCTTTTAACCTTTATTTAACTAGGCAAGTCAGGTAAGAACAAATTCTTATTTGCAATGACGGCCTACAGTGGCTTAACTGCCTTGTTCAGGGGCAGAATGAGAGATTTTTACCTTGTCAGCTCAGGGATTTGATCCTGCAACCTTTTGGTTACTGGCACAACACTCTAACCACTAGGCTACCTGCCACCCCAGTTAAGAACAAATTCTTATTTACAATTACGGCCTACACCGGACAATGCTGGGCCAATTGTGCACCACCCTATGGGACTCCCAATCACAGCCAGTTGTGATACAGCCTGGATTCAAACCAGGGTGTCTGTAGTGACGCCTCTAGCACTGAGATGCAGTGGCTTAGACTGCTGCGCCACTCGGGAGCCCACTAGTCATTGCTGTGTCTGGTTTTCCAATTCCATATGATTTTGCTTTACTAGAATACAGAGACAAAATCACAAGGTCAATGGCATGGAGGAGGATTGCAGAGATTGTTGGTGTTGATGCTGGGTGAAGAGAAATTTGCACAACAATATTTGCTTGTGCTGCTAGCTAGCTTTGAACATCAAGTAACCTAAACCTCCAACCTGTGATCAAAGCCACTATTTGTGAATGTGTTGAGTAAATTAAATTGTGAAATGTGCCCACCAAAGGACAGAAATCACCAGTAACACACATTATAACATTGTAAATGATACACTAACCATCAATTTCCCATGTAATATGCTACCAATTGGAATATGGTATCTTAACATTAGGATTCTTATATATTTTAGGTTATTTACATTTACACTTCCTGTAAAATACATAGGCCTACATGCACATGAATGGGTACTTTGGGTAAAGGAAATTGTGGCTTTGCAAATATATCTTTACCCACCATCAACACCAATATCTCTGCAATCCTCCTCCATGCCACTGACCTTCTGATTTTGTCTTTTTATTTTAAAATCATTCTCAGAAAATAAACAAGGTATTTTACTTTTTTATATTTTTAATTAGGCTACAAATTGCCAGCTCCTTATTTTCAGGTGCAGTGCTGTACCTAGAATACAAGTATTGGATTTGCAATAAACAATTTTATGTCTGAAAAATCATGTAAAATCAGGTTTATGGTTAGCCTCCTATACATTATCTACTGGTATAATTTTCAATTGAGAACATATAGCTAGCTCATCAATATGCAAATTATGTGAGAGTTTAGCTATTCTCTGCTTCAGATGTGCAATGACAAGGGGCACTTTGATTGCACAGTTATACCATCAAACTGTAGGCCTCTTGGCTTCATTGGTGACGCATGCCATTATGATAAGCTGCAAAATTGATTCACATGGCTGATATCCTGAGACAGTGACAATCAAATAAAACCGATTGGAAAGCTCCCAACAGGATAAAAAGGCCATGTTCGTTTGCGAAAGCAACACAGAAACACAGACATATTAGAGACAGATCCCCTTCACACCTTTTTATTGCAGAATTGTGATCTGTGATGAATTTACATTGACACTAGTTCATTTTGAATCATGTTTTTAAGTTAACAATTCAAACAAGTTCAAACACTTCACTTCAATGAATGAATCAAAATATATTTCAAAATGTACAAATAATCTAACTTGTTTGGTAATGTTACACATCTTCATAAGCTATTATAACTAAAGCATCATTTAGAGTGAAAAAAAGTCCATACCAGATGTGGCCACCAGAGCTCCATTACCTGATCTGAGCAGACTTCTATTCCAGCCCAGCAATAATACACATTATAGTCAACTCATTAGCTTTGATAAATTGAATCAGGGGTGTTAGTGCTGGGCTGGAACAGAAGCCTGCACACCCAGCATACCTCCAGGAGAAGGATTGGCCTGCTACAGTTGCAATACGTTTGTAGCCTACATTGTGTGTTATATACAACATTTGCTAACATATGTACAGATACAACCCATGGCATACAAGGATGTGCCAGCAGTCTCTTGGGACATTCACTGGGACCTCTTCATCTGCAGACAGGCTTTCGCAGCTCTCCATATCCGAGGACGAACATTAAAAAAAACAGGCTTCAATTAAATGTTTTTACCTAAAAAACCTTTAGGCCTAGATATAGAAAAAAATAATAATCTGCATCCCTGCCCATACTGCCAAGAGTGACCAAAATGGTGTTTAGCATTCCTAGCTTAAGCGCTGAGGTGATATTCTCCGTTTCTGGCCTGCTCTCCAGGCACCATCGCATGAGGGTGAAGACACAGATTAAGGCCAAACTGGTGTTTCTAAAAATGAATTCAAAGGCACTGTAGACTGAACCTAATAAGGTATTTTCGCTTAATTTGTATTTAATTATAAGTAAGTCAGCCTACGTGCGCAATGTAATTACTATGCTGATTTTAAACAATGAAATGTTGTTTAATTAAATGCTGAGCGCTTAATGTCCCTGACTCCCTACCAGTCTAGAGTCGCACTCGCAAATTCTTCACAATGTACTTCTTTGTAGGCTATAGCCTTGAAATAATAGAAATAATATAGCCTAGATAATTCATTTCCGTTCCGTTCCTTCTTAGGCTCCCTGTCTGGCTCCTGACCTATTTAGAGTGTTTATATGCAGTTTAATATAACATGTAGCCTATTTGAAATGATGAGAGCTTCTTACATTCACCTTTTCATGTTTATTAAAATACTTTTCATTCCAATCATATAGTTTGGTTTCAATACTTCAAAACCAAATGGTTGGTCCAGGTAGTCACAAAAATAGATAGGTGTTGGTTAAATTGTGATTTTAATGAATGGAGCGAATTTGGTGCCACAGTTTTATTTCCTGTGAGTGGAACTGTTTTTAGCAGAGCGCTTGGAAAGAATGTGGCAAGTCGTGCTTAAACACCACTCCATGTATGATGAGCGGTATTTCCGACCACTCAACCACTACTCACATACACTGCTGTAGACTGAGCATAATAATGCATTTTTTTCGTTTAATTTGGATTTAATTCTAAGTAAGTCACAGCCTATATGCCAATTTATAGACTACAGGCCTAATGATTTAATACAATGAAATGGTGTTTAAATGCTGAGCGCTTAATGTCCATGACTCTCTACCAGCCTAGTGTGTCCCACTTGAAAATCCTTCACAATGTACTTCTTTGTAGGCTTTGTAAGCCTTGAAATAATTGAAATAATATAGCCTAGATAATTCATTTCCATTCCTCTTAGGCTCCCTGTCTGGCTCCTGATCTATTTAGAGTGTTTATATGCTGTGTAATATGACATGTAGCCAGGGTTGGGAAGTAATGTATTACATGTAATCTGTTACATGTAAGGGATTACAAAAAACAGTAACTGTAATCCGTTACCTTACCAGCAAAAATATTGTAATCAGATTACAGATACTTTTAGAAAACTAGATGACTACTTCGAGGATTACTTTTAAATTCATAAAGTATGTTTATTAGTATGTGATTCACATCAATGCGCTATGTACATATCAATAATAAGTGATATCCCTATCGCCGTAGACTATACCAATGCTGTCATCCTTACCTCCAAGTGTTTATTCAAGTTGGATAATCTTTGGATGACGACAGCAGTCGCACCATTGGAAGACATACCTTGGACTGTAGACTACAAAAGCCTATTCCTGTGCTTTTCCCGCGATCAATCAAACACATTTGGTGTGTCATCATAGTGGGCTCTGACTTGTGGTCAGACTCACTTAGGTGGAACAAACTTACATTTGCACCTTTTTTCAAGGCTAATTTGAATGTCATTGAGAAAACAGAGGTGTCAAAGATTTTTTTCCTGCGAACATCTTTCGGAATTTAAAAGTAATCCTTGAAGTAATCATCTGGTTTTTCAAAAGTATCTGTCACCTGATTACAATATTTTTACTGGTAATGTAACATATTACAGTTATCAGTTTTTTGTAATCTGTTACTCCCCAACCCTGTCCAAAAGTTATGTTACTGATTACAATTTTGGACAGCTAACTAGTAACTGTAACGGATTACATTTAGAAAGTAACCGACCCAACCCTGCATGTAGCCTATTTGAAATGATGAGCGCTTCTTACGATCACCTTTTCATGTTTATTAATTAGGGATAGGCGTTCCGCTAGCGACCCATCTCGACAACATCCAGTGAAATTGCAGAGCGCCAAATTTAAAATACAGAAATACTCATAATAAACATTCATAAAAGATACAAGTGGTATACATCGGCTTAAAGATGAACTTCTTGTTAATCCAGCCGCTGTGTCAGATTTCAAAAAGGCTTTACGGCGAAAGCATACCATGCGATTATCTGAGGACAGCGCCCCGCTTACAAAAGCATACAAATCTGCTTTTTCAGATTTCAAGCCAAGTAGAGGAGTCACGAAAGTCAGAAATAGCAATAAAATGTATCACTTACCTTTGATGATCTTCATCTGGTTGCAGTCACAAGAGTCCCTGTGACACAATAAATGTTCGTTTTGTTCGATAAAGTCCCTCTTTATATCCCAAAAACTCTGTTTTGTTGTCGCGTTTTGTTCAGTAATCCACTGGCTCAAAGGCGGTCACAACATGCAGACGAATGCATCCTAATAGTACCGGTAAAGTTCGTCGAAACATGTCAAACGATGTTTATAATTAATCCTCAGGTTGTCTATTGTCTAAATAATCGGTAATATTTCACCTGGACAATAGCGTATTCAATAGAAAGGATAAACAACAAAGGGCGCGCAATCGGTCACGCTTCATTCTACAGTCCACTGACAAAATGGTCTCATTCTTCCTCATTTTTCAGAAAACAAGCCTGAAACAATGTCTAAAGACTGTTGACATCTAGTGGAAGCCATAGGAACTGCAATCTGGGTCCTAACCCATTACATACTGTGTAGGCATTCAATTGAAAAGTACCCACATCACAAAAATCCCACTTCCTGGATGGATTTTCCTCAGGTTTTTGCCTGCCATATCAGTTATGTTATACTCACAGACATTATTTTAACAGTTTTGGAAACGTTAGAGTGTTTTCTTTCCAAATCAACCAATTATATGCATATCCTAGCTTCTGGGCCTGAGTAACAGGCAGTTTACTTTGGGCACCTCAGTCATCCAAACTTCCGAATACTGCCAAAAAAAGTCCCCCAAAAAGTTTATTAAAATACTTTTCATTCAAATCATATGGTTTGGTTTCAATACTTCAAAACCAAATGGTATTCAAAAAAATAGATGGGTGTTGGTTAAATTGTGATTTTAATGAATGTAGCGAATTTGGAGTGGCAGTATTTTTTCATGTGAGCACAGTGTTTTTTAGCAGAGCTGTTGGAAAGGACACGGAGTGCCAGGATTTCAGACTGCTCAACTAGGCGTGAACCTATTCTAGTAAATAGGCTAAGTAAATGTTAATGTTAAATGTTAAAAAACGCTGTATTATTAAATCAAATCTAACTTTATTTGTCACATGCGCCGAATATAACAGGTGTAGACCTTACCGTGAAATGCTTATTTACAAGCCCTTAACCAACAATGCAGTTCAAGAAAGAATTAAGAAAATATTTACCAAATAAACTAAAATTAAAAAAATACTAAAAAGTAACACAATAAAATAACAATAACTAGGCAATATACAGGGGGACCCGGTACTGAGTCAATGTGCAGGGGTACAGATTAGTCAAGGTAATTTGTACATGTAAGTAGGGGTAAAATGACTATGCATACATAATAAACAACGAGTAGCAGCAGTGTAAATAGTCCAGGTAGCCATTTGATAAATAGTTCAGCAGTCTAAGAAGCTGTTAAGGAGCCTTTTGGTCCTAGACTTGGCCACTCCCGTACCGCATGCAGAGAGAACAGTCTATGACTTGGGTGACTGGAGTCTTTGACAATTGTTTGGGCTTTCCTCTGACACCGGATGCCGAGCAGTTGCCATACCAGGTGGTGATGCAACTGCTCAGGATGCTCTCGATTGTGCAGCTGTAGAACATTTTGAGGATTTGGGGACCCATGCCAAATATTTTCAGTCTCCAGAGGGGGAAAATGTGTTCTCGTGCCCTCTTCACGACTGTCTTGGTGTGTTTGGACCATGATAGTTTGTTGGTGATGTGGACATCAAGGAACTTGAAACTCTCGACCCGCTCCACTACAGCCTCGTCAATGTTAATGAGGGCCTGTTCGGCCCGCCTTTTCCTGTAGTCCACGATCAGCTCCTTTGTCTTGCTGACATTGAGGGAGAGGTTGTTGTCCTGGCACCACACTTCCAGGTCTCTGACCTCCTCCCTATAGGCTCTCATAATTGTCGGTAATCAGGCCTACCACTGTTGTGTCGTCACCAAACGTAATGATGGTGTTGGAGTCGTGCTTGGCCACGCAGTCGTGGGTGAACAGGGAGTACAGGAGGGGACTAAGCACACACCCCTGAGGGGCCCCATTGTTGAGGATCAGCGTGTTGCGGATGTGTTGTTGCCTACCCTTACCACCTGGGGGCGGCCCGTCAGGAAGTCCAGGATCCAGTTGCAGAGGGAGGTCTTTAGTTCCAGGGTCCTTAGCTTAGTGATGAGCTTTGTGGGCACTATGGTGTTGAACACTGTGCTGTAGTCAATGAACAGCATTCTCACATAGGTGTTCCTTTTGTCCAGGTGGGAAAGGGCAGTGTGGAGTGCGATTGCGATTGTGTCATCTGTGGATCTGTTGGGGCAGTATGTGAATTGGAGTGGGTCTAGGGTATCCGGGATGATGCTGTTGATGTGAGCCATGACCAGTCTTTCAAATCACTTCATGGCTACCGATGTAAGTGCTGTGGGGCAGTAATCATTTAGGCAGGTTACCTTCACTTCCTTGGGCACATGGACTATGGTGGCCTGCTTGAAACATGTAGGTATTACAGACTCGGTCAGGGAGAGGTTAAAAATGTCAGTGAAGAAATTTGCCAGTTGGTCCGCGCATGCTTTGAGTACTCATCCTGGTAATCCGTCTGGCCCCGCGGTTTTGTGAATGTTGACCTGTTTAAAGGTCTTGCTCACATCGGCTACCGAGAGCATTATCACACAGTCGTCCGGAACAGCTGGTGCTCTCATGCATGCTTCAGTCTTGCTTGTCTCGAAGCGAGCATAAAAGGCATTTAGCTTGTCTGGTAGTCTCGTGTCACTGGGCAGCTCGCGGCTGTGTTTCCCTTTGTTTTCCGTAATAGTTTTCAAGCCCTGCCATGTATTGACCCTTTGCTTGTTTAATTGTTCGTCTGAGGGCGTAGCGGGATTTCTTATAAGCGTCTGGATTAGTGTCCCGCTCCTTGAAAGCGGCAGCTCTAGCCTTTAGCTCGATGCGGATGTTGCCTGTAATCCATGGCTTCTGGTTGGGATATGAATGTACAGTCACTGTGTGGACGACGTCGTCGATGCACTTATTGATGAAGCCGATGACTGAGGTAGTATACTCCTCAATGCCATTGGACGAATCTGTGCTAGCAAAACAGTCCTGTAGTGTAGCATCCGCATCATCAGACCACTTCCCTATTGAGAAAGTCACTGGTACTTCCTGCTTTAGTGTTTGCTTGTAAGCAGGAATCAGGAGGATAGAATTATGGTCAGATTTGCCAAATGGAGGGCGAGGGAGAGCTTTTTATGCATCTCTGTGTATGGAGTAAAGGTGGGCTAGAGATTTTTTCCCTCTGGTTGCACATGTGACATGCTGATAGAAATGAGGTAAAATGAATTGAAGTTGGACTGTATTAAAGTCCCCGGCCACTAGGAGCGCCGCTTCTGGAGGAGTATTTTCTTGTTTGCTTATGGCCTTATACAGCTCGTTGAGTGTGGTCTTAGTGCCAGCATCGGTTTGTGGTGGTAAATAGACGGCTACGAATAATATAGATGATAACTCTCTTGTAGATAGTGTGGTCTACAGCTTATCATAAGGTACTCTTCCTCAGGCGAGCAATACCTCAAGACTTCTTTAATATTAGACATCAGACACCAGCTGTTATTGACAAATAGACACACACCCCCGCCTCTCATCTTACCAGACATAGCTTCTCTGTCCTGCCGATGCATGGAAAATCCCGCCAGCTCTATATTATCCGTGTTGTCATTCAGCCACGACTCAAGTGAAACACAAGATATTACAGTTTTTTAATGTCCTGTTGGTAGGATAGTCTTGATCGTATATCAACGGATGGTAGTGGAGGTTTACTCACTAGCCTACGGATTCTCAGAAGGCAGCCCGACCTCGGACCCCTTTTTCGCCGTCTTTTCTTAATGCAAATGACAGGGATTTGGGCCCATTCCCAAGAAAGCAGTATATCCTTCGCGTCAGGCTCATAAAAAAAAAAAATCTTTGTCCAGTTCGAGGTGAATAATCGCTGTTCTGATGTTATTTTCGGCCATAAGAGATGGTAGCAGCAACATTATGTACAAAATAAGTTTAAAAAATAATTTACAAACAAATCGAAAAAACAAACAAAATAGCACAGTTGGTTAGGACCCTGTCAAACGGCAGCCATCCCCTCGGGCGCCATTCTCTCTCTATAGCTTCTAGCTGGCTGGCTACAGCAGGCCACTGTGTGTAGGCTAATGTTGTCTGCTTGGTAGCTAGCTAGCCAACTTTACATACTATAGCTAAGTGAAATATCATCAGCTAGTTAACTTCATATTAGCATGTTATCTTGATGTAGGCCTATTTATCATTGTAAATTAAAAACTTATGCTCCAAATCCATTTGTAGATAACAGCAATGGAAGAGGGTGAATGAATTTTCTGCTCCAGCTATCAAAGGGAGTAGGTGCAGTGGAGATTTTAGCATGTAAATCTTGGTGGGGAATTAAAAAATATATATATATTATGCATGCCAGCAAAGCCTCTACACAGCACAACGCTAAACAATACATGAATTGCATTATAACGGTGACAAACGGTGCCCTCAAACTGTTAGGACCTACATAAACCTGTCCCAACAGCAGAACTTTCTTTTCAGCACCATGGAGTGAATCTTTACCGCTGTTTAACCTGGCTATGAGCGGAGCTTTGTCTGGCAGTGAAACAGTTCATTCAGCCTCATTTACTTCCTTTCAAAACAATATAGCTGATATGGCTCACTTGCTTCAACAAATGTGGTTTCTACTGACAATTGAGATGTACAAACTATGGCATAAGGGGACGACTAGTGCATAAGAGGCAATCCGTAATTCAGATTAAGACATTAATGAGCGAGCTAGGACGGACGTAGTCAATATAACTATTTGTTCAGCACTTTTGAAATGTACAGCGACAGAATTCGGAACTTGGGCCATTCTTACAGTATTCTTCCTGTACACCATAAGCAGACAATGAAAGCACTTAAAATAATTGATGATTACATTTCTCTAAAACAGACTATAGGCTACATGTGCATCACCAAGTCAGAACAGTAGACTAAGTTATGAGGGGGAAAGGGTCCAGATTATTAGGATGAGGCACATGGGCTACTAACAGCTTACTACACAACATACACTTTGTAATGGCTGATTTCCTCCTCTTCGTCTGAAGAGGTGGAGGTGTAGCAGGGATCGGACCAAGACGCAGAGTGGTAAGTGTCCATGTTTTAATATAATCCACTGAACACGACAAAAAATACAAAATAACAAAGTAACCTAACCGAAACAGTCCCGTGTGGCATGAACACAGACACAGGAAACAAACACTCACAAACCAACAGTGAAAACAGGCAACATAAATATGGTTCCCAATCAGAGACAATGCAAAACACCTGTCTCTGATTGAGAACCATATCAGGCCAATTGACAAACCTAAACATAGAAACACATAACATAGACTGCCCACCCCAACTCACGCCCTGACCATACTAACTAAAGACAAAACAAAGGAAAATAAAGGTCAGAACGTGACAGTACCCCCCCCAAAGGTGCGGACTCCGGCCGCAAAACCTAAACCTATAGGGGAGGGTCTGGGTGGGCGTCTGTCCGCGGTGGCGGCTCTGGCGCGGGACGTGGACCCCACTTCATCATAGTTTTTGTCCGCCTCCTTAACCGCCCCCGTGGCCTCTTACGAGCGGCGATCCTCGCCGCCGACCTTGGCCTGGTAACCCCAATAAATGGGCTCATAGGACTGAAAGGCACCTCTGGACTGAGGGGCAGTTCCGGACTGAGGGGCAGCTCCGGACTGAGGGGCAGCTCCGGACTGAGGAGCAATTCCGGCATCGCCGGCGTGACAGGCAGCTCTGGCAGGTCCTGGCTGACTGACAACTCTGGCAGGTCCTGGCTGGCTGGCGGCTCTGGCAGGTCCTGGCTGGCTGGCGGCTCTGGCAGGTCCTGGCTGGCGGCTCTGGCGGGTCCTGGCTGGCTGGCGGCTCTGGCGGGTCCTGGCTGGCTGGCGGCTCTGGCGGGTCCTGGCTGGCTGGCGGCTCTGGCGGCTCCTGGCTGGCGGGCGGCTCTGGCGGCTCCTGGCTGGCGGGCGGCTCTGGCGGCTCCCGGCTGGCGGGCAGCTCTGGCGGCTCCTGGCTGGCGGGCGGCTCTGGCGGCTCCTGACTGGCGGGCGGCTCTGGCGGCTCCTGACTGGGAGTGTTCAATAAAGACATGAAAACGTATAATTGTTTGTGTGTTATTAGTTTAAGCAGACTATGTTTGTCTATTGTTGGGACCTTGATGAAGATTAGATCAAATTTTATGACCAATTTATGCAGAAATCCAGATATTTCCAAAGCGTTCACATACATTTTCTTGCCACTGTACATATCTCCCTGGCATGTTACATAATTTATGCAGCAGCGGGGGGTGGGGAACAAGGTTGAATCATGACATCAGTGATATTCAGGTCGGCGCTCTAGAAGGCCAGAGTTCCCAAATTGGTATTCCAAGTTGGATGACCACTTAAAACGTATTTTCCCAGTCAGAGCTAGTTTTTTCCCCCCAGAGTTCCCAGTTGTCTTGAACTCACTGAAGTCTGAGAATTCCCAGTTCTGAGTTTCCAGTTGTTTTGAACGCGGCCAATATATTAAAACTTTTCTGGCCCATGGCATGTTAATGTTTATCCTTTTAAGCTTGGAAAAGAGACCCTTAAACCCAGACTTGGACCACACACCCACTGCACTGAATTGCAGGCTAGTGATTGCTTTGTAACGCTTGCAGTTAGCCACTGATTCCCTCCAAACCACTCATTGTTGAAATTGCGATTTCCAACTTGTTGTGTAACGTTTATGTCCAATGGCCGATGAACACCAATACGTTTTATCTATCATTTCTGTTGACATCACAAGGATTGAAAGGTTTTGCCAGTAGATTGTCGACGTTATTCATGATGATGACTGCTTGTCTAGCTTTCTCGTTAAGATTTTGAAAGTATGATGTTGACATGATCAGTCCAATCAAAGCTACAGTAGATAATTTAATCTGTGGCCAATGACCCTGAGCCTTTTTGGATGGGTCCTTCTAATGTAACTCTGTGGCAGCAGCCAAGGGGCTTGAATGTTTTTGCTCTCCCCGTAGATTTTGCGGTGATGTAGTGTCCCCATGACTGACAGAACGATGAACCAATCATGGCGCAACTAGAGAACATTACCAACCCCTATGCTCCGTATTTTCTGCTAGCTGTCCCACCACTGCAGAAAGCACTGAGCTAGACTGAAACACCTGCATTTTGAACAAGGCTTACTCAAGAAAGCAAAAAGGAAACCATGTTTGTATGCGGCTTTATCAACTCAATGATTTTCTTTTTTGACCTTGTTTGCAAACTGATACGTGACATGTATTAATGCCAAAATAACATGCAAAACAGGCAACAACAAAAAAACATTTTGGGCTCAAAACAGGTGGGTATTTTCTCCACCTGCCGTGAATGACGAGTCGCCACTGAGTAGGTGTAGTAGTTAGATAGGGCAGGTTGTGGGATGACATGAAAATATTCTCCAGTTTTAGTCTCTAGAGAGGAAAACTACAGAGACAGAGAGATAATAGGGCTAATTGTAATAAATTGAAGGCTGTTTTTTTTAAAGTTCGTACATTTAAAAGAAGGTCAGTGACATAAAGGAGGATTGCAGAGATATTGGTGTTGAAGGTGGGTAAAGATATATTTGCAAAGCCACAATTTCCTTTACCCAAAGTACCCATTCATGTGCATGTAGGCCTATGTATTTTACAGGAAGTGAGCTATAACCATCAGTCATGACACAAGTGAAAGTGAAAGAGCAATTAGCTAAAATAGATGAGAATCATAATGTTAAGATACCATAATCCAATTGATAGCATATTACATGGTAAATTCATGCTTTCTGTATCATTTACAATGTTATACTGTGTGTTACTGGTGATTTCTGTCCTTTGGTGGGCACATTTCACAATTTAATTTACTCAACACATTCACAAATGGTGGCTTTGATCACAGTTTTGAGGTTAAGGTTGCTTGATGTTCATAGGTAGCTAGCAGCAGAAGCAAACATTGAGCAAATCCCTCTTCACCCAGCATCAACACCAACAATCTCTGCAATCCTCCTCCATGCCATTGATTTTGTCTCTGTATTCTAAACTCAGCCAAAAAAAGAAACGTCCCTTTTCAGGACCCTGTCTTTCAAAGATAATTCCTAAAAATACAAATAACTCCACAGATCTTCATTGTAAAGGGTTTAAACACGGTTTACCATGCTTATTCAATGAACCATAAACAAGAAATGAACATTTCTGGCCTTTCTACTGACTCTGAAAAACACCAAAAGAAAGATGCCCAGGGTTCCTGCTCATCTGCGTGAACGTGCCTTAGGCATGCTGCAAGGAGGCATGAGGACTGCAGATGTGGCCAGGGCAATAGATTGCAATGTCCGTAATGTGAGACGCTGGACCAGACAGGACTGGCAAAAAGTGCTCTCACTGACGAGTCGCGGTTTTGTCTCACCAGGGGTGATGGTCGGATTTGCGTTTATCATCAAAGGAATGAGCGTTACACCGAGGCCTGTACTCTGGAGCAGGATTGATTTGGAGGTGGAGGGTCCGTCATGGTCTGGGGCGGTGTGTCACAGCATCATCGGACTGAGCTTGTTGTCATTGCAGGCAATCTCAACGCTGTGCGTTACAGGGAAGACATCCTCCACCCTCACGTGGTACCCTTCCCCTGCAGGCTCATCCTGACATGACCCTCCAGCATGACAATGCCACCAGCCATACTGCTCGTTCTGTGTGTGATTTCCTGCAAGACAGGAATGTCAGTGTTCTGCCATGGCCAGCGACGAGCCCGGATCTCAATCCCATTGAGCACGTCTGGGACCTGTTGGATCGGAGGGTGAGGGCTAGGGCCATTCCCCCCAGAAATGTCCGGGAACTTGCAGGTGCCTTGGTGGAAGAGTGGGGTAACATCTCACAGCAAGAACTGACAAATCTGGTGCAGTCCATGAGGAGGAGATGCACTGCAGTACTTAATGCAGCTGGTGGCCACACCAGATGCTCACTGTTACTTTTGATTTTGACCTCCCCCTTTGTTCAGGCACACATTATTCAATTTCTGTTAGTTACATGTCTGTGGAACTTGTTCAGTTTATGTCTCAGTTGTTGAATCTTGTTCATACAAATATTTACACGTTAAGTTTGCTGAAAATAAACGCAGTTAACAGTGAGAGGACGTTTCTTTATTTGCTGAGTATAGCAAAGCAAAATCTTATAGAATTGGAAAACCAGACATTGCTTTCCTCCATCTTTTTTGGTGTGCTTGCTCAGAACTAATGACAGGCTGATCTGTGTTTCATGAGCAATCTTCTACTACTCACCTGCTTGCTTAACCGCAGTGGTGGCAACGTGAAATTTGCATAAAGTAGAGCAGAGCACCGCTCCTGCGCATTGCTCTGCGTGCTCCTGTTGAAAATGAATGGTGGGGGCGGAACATTCTCTGGCGAATTCGGAAGTGGTGGAACGCCTACTTGACTCTGACATGCCAAGGGTTAATCCAAGATGGCCAGGTTTACGGGTTTATGCTTTTTATGTTTTAAAATGAGGGTGTCAAGTATCGCATGGTTATCATGTAAAAGAACCGAGGTGAGGAGGCATACAGTATGTAGAACCTTCACCAGTGGATGCACCACTCAACAACAACAGCTATCAAGCGCGAGGGGTAGTATTTGTAAGTATTCAACTGAATCTTCAATCAATGGTTGTATGGCCCTATTGTACAGAAACCACGGGGAGCCTTCTCAAGTTGTTCAGTAAGACTGTTAGCTATGTTAAAATATTGAGTACTATGTACCATTGAGTCTGGATGTAAATGCAATGCTGCCGTGACGTACTGTCATAGTTACAGATGTCTCGGAAGAGAGAATCCAGAAGACTTCAAATATGTCTTGTGTGTTTTACAGGTTGGAGAGCATGTAGCTTCCCTCTGTTGGTGCTAAGAGTGTCCTTGTAAAATTGTTGGCAGCCCCAGTCAATCCTTCTCACATAAACATGATCCAAGGTTAAAAGGAAATAAAAAAACAACACACACTGGTGACACACACAATTACATTTATTGTGGTGACACACACAATTACATTTATTGTTTAGTTCCTGTCATGAATGCACTGGATCGAGATCAAATTGATCCTAACCATAGTTGTTTTATATCCAAAGCCAATGTCCGTATTTGGTCCTGCAGGTACCTATGCCATCCTACCTGACCTTCCAGCAGTAGGAGGAAACGAGGGAGTGGCCCAGGTGATCCCAAGAGATGCTGGATTAGGTGAGTTAATACTTCAATGCTCACGAGATACTACTGAGATGAAATATCTGTCTAGGTTTACATTCAAGCCTTTTCAATGGCCCTTCATGCCTTAGAAACCAGGGGCCTCATTTATAAACTGTGCGAATCTACTAAATATACCCCAAAGCATGCATGCGCCAGCTTTCATGCAAAAGTTGTCATTTATAAAACCTGAACTTGACGTGAAAATGTGCTCACCTTCCCGCAAACTTTAGACCATGCGTACGGACAGTTTATAGTGGTTGAAGTATTGCGTTGCAAGCATACAAGTTGATTAGAATTTTGTTCAAATGGGGGATATGAGGGACAGGCTTATTTATAACAATAAACAGGTTAATAACAATATGCAATCAACTTGCCGTTAGTGAGAAGAGAGAAAATATATTTGATTTCTTTGTATTTTAAAATATTTAGAAATAGGCATCTATTTCCTAGGCTATTATTTATTTAATTTCCATGATCATTGCATAATAAATTCCTCACCTTTTCTGTGATGGTTTTATAATTACGAGGTAGCATTTGCCTAAATAGTTAGCATAGGCCTACAACAAGGATACCATTCGTCCTATCTCTCATTTAATTGGACCCACTTCACAGTAGTAAAATAGATAAGCTCATTTAAGTATTTTGCTCTATGCCATCCGTTCCGGAGCACAGTTTATTAACAGTGGAACAGACAGTTGTAGGTTACTTCTGTAGCTTACTTCTGAATACTGTAATTTCACATTTCTTGAGTAGACAATATTGCATTCATACACATAATCCATTTTTCATCACCATTGCAGAATAAATTCTTCACCTTTTCTGGTCATGATGGGTTCATATTCTCGAAGTAGGCAAATCAAATCAAATTATATTAGTCACATACACATGGTTAGCAGATGTTAATGCGAGTGTAGCGAAATGCTTGTGCTTCTAGTTCCGACAATGCAGTAATAACCAACGAGTAATCTAACCTATCAATTCCACAACAACTACCTTATACACACAAGTGTAAAAGGATAAAGAATATGTACATAAAGATATATGAATGAGTGATGGTACAGAACGGCATAGGCAAGATGCAGTAGATGGTATCGAGTACAGTATATACATATGAGATGAGTAATGTAGGGTATGTAAACATAAAAGTGGCATAGTTTAAAGTGGCTAGTGATACATGTATTACATAAAGATGGCAAGATGCAGTAGATGATATAGAGTACAGTATATACATATACATTATATTAAGTGGCATTGTTTAAAGTGGCTAGTGATACATTTATGATCAATTTCCATCAATTTCCATTATTGAAGTGGGCTGGAGTTGAGTCAGTATGTTGGCAGCAGCCACTCAATGTTAGTGGTGGCTGTTTAACAGTCTGATGGCCTTGAGATAGAAGCTGTTTTTCAGTCTCTCGGTCCCTGCTTTGATGCACCTGTACTGACCTCGCCTTCTGGATGATAGCGGGGTGAACAGGCAGTGGCTCGGGTGGTTGTTGTCCTTGACGATCTTTATGGCCTTCCTGTGACATCGGGTGGTGTAGGTGTCCTGGAGGGCAGGTAGTTTGCCCCCGGTGATGCGTTGTGCAGACCTCACTACCCTCTGGAGAGCCTTACGGTTGTGGGCGGAGCAGTTGCCGTACCAGGCGGTGATACAGCCCGACAGGATGCTCTCGATTGTGCATCTGTAGAAGTTTGTGAGTGCTTTTGGTGACAAGCCGAATTTCTTCAGCCTCCTGGGTGGACCATTTCAGTTTATCCATGATGTGTACGCCGAGAATCTTAAAACGTTCTACCTTCTCCACTACTGTCCCGTCGATGTGGATAGTGGGGTGCTCCCTCTGCTGTTTCCTGAAGTCCACGATCATCTCCTTTGTTTTGTTGACGTTGAGTGTGAGGTTATTTTCCTGACACCACACTCCGAGGGCCCTCACCTCCTCCCTGTAGGCCGTCTCGTCGTTGTTGGTAATCAAGCCTACCACTGTAGTGTCGTCCGCAAACTTGATGATTGAGTTGGAGGCGTGCATGGCCACGCAGTCGTGGGTGAACAGGGAGTACAGGAGAGGGCAGGAGAGGGCTCAGAACGCACCCTTGTGCCTACAATAGCCTACAACAAATTATCATGTGCATCTCTCATTTAATTGAGCCTATTAGATAGGCTATTATTTCAAGTATTTTTCTCTATGCATCAGAAAGGAAGCTGGTTTATAACATACAGTAGAATTGAACAGGTGAACAGACAGTTGATCTTTTGCATTGATGTGTGTATGGCTACCACTGTGAGTAGACAATGTTTCAGAATTCGGGCAGTGCAGCATAGGTTCGAGAATAAGTAAATCCAAAACATTAGTCCCTATTAAATTCAGACGGTCTGTTACAGGTCCACAGCAATTTGCAATTGTTGTCTTTCATAAACCTTTTGTCTGTCAGATAGCCTAGGCCTACAGTAAATGTCACTGCAAAAGTTTAACATTCTGCCATCACCTACGAAGACATTTGATCAAGTTTGCTATTGCTATTTCCTTTAGGAAAATGCATTGGCCTAATTCGAATACTTCCAAAGTGTACATCAAATAAGGGAATTATTGTCACCATAAAAGGTGAATGATGGGCGTTTTTCACAGTTTCAGGAAGGGTCTGATTTATAACGGAAACATGCATATGTATGGCGTGCGCCAAGTTTATAAATCTCAATATTTTGTATGTGTGCAGTCTTTACATAAATGGCGCACGCAGATATTTAGTGTGAAATTTACGCCGCGGTTCGTACATTCGTATGCATGTTTCTCGTTATAAATCAGACCTGTCGTGAAACTGTGCACGCGTGAACGAGCATTATAACTCCGCCTGAGGAATTCCCATCATTCACCTTTTGTGGTCACAATAACGCCTTTATTTGCTGTTTGGAAGTATTGGAATTAGGTCAAGACAGTATCTAAAGGATATAGCAATGGTGAACTTGATTAAATGTCTTTGGAGGTGTTGGCAGAATGCTTTCTTTTGCAGTGAAATTTGCGGTATCTGACCGTCTCTGAAAGACAAAAACAATTGTAATTTGTTGTAGACCTGCACTCACTTTTTCCCGAACGTAAATATGTTAAATTCTACTGTATGTTATCAACCGCGCACCCTGTCAGATGCATAGAGCAAAAACTTGAAATTATAATAGCCTAACTAATAGTCACAATTAATTGAGAGATGTGCAGGGTAATTTGGTGTATGGATACTACGGGAATATAAACTCATCATGGCCAGAAAAGGTGAGGAATTTATTCTGAAAAGGTTATGATATACATGTCATAGACCAAAAGTATTAGGACACCTGCTCTTCGAACATCTCATTCAAAAATTATGGGCATTAAAATGGAGTTGGTCCCCCCTTTGCTGCTATAACAGCATCCACATTGCTGCGGGGACACTTCCATTCAGCCACAAGAGCATTAGTGAGGTTGGGCACTGATGTTAGGAAAATAGGCCTGGCTCAACTCCATTTAACACCTTTCATCCCAAAGGTGTTCAATGGCACCGTTGTTGCTCCTAGACGTTACCACTTCACAATAACAGCACTTACAGTTGACCAGGGCAGCTCTAGCAGGGCAGAAATTTGACGAGCTGACTTGTTGGAAAGGTGACATCCTATGACGGTGCCACGTTGAAAGTGACTGAGCTCTTCAGTAAGGCCATTCTACTACCAATATTTGTATATGGAGATTGCATGGGTGTGTGCTAGATTTTATACACCTGTCAGCAACCGGTGTCGCTGAAATGGCCGAATCCACTAATTTGAAGGGGTGTCCACATACTTTTGTATTTAGAGTGTATGATTTATGTTTATATGAAATTGTCTCCTCAATACATTTCACATTACAGTACTCAGGCGTAGCCTACAAACGTCTTTAGAAAAGGTGAACCGTCTGTTCTACCATTACAATCTGAAGCGCAGTTTATCGTACTATTTACTACTGTGAAGTGTGTCCAGTTAAATGATGGGACAAATGGTCATCTATCCTAACTTGTTGTAGGCCTATAGGCTATTATGCGAGTAGCCTATGAAACCATCGCAGTCAGAATAGGTGAAGAATTTATTTTGCAATGATCATGAAAATGAAATACTAGGATACAGATACACAGTATATGCCTATTTCTAATTATTTTAGCATGCAAATATATAAATTGGGTTCACGCTCTTCTCACTAACCGCAAATGATTGCATCTTGTTCCTATATTTCGCTAGGCCTACCTGTTTTTTTGTTACGAATAAGAGTGTCATCGTATTACGCATTTGCACAAGGCTACTACTAGGCTACTCATGCGTTCTTGCAATGCAATACTTCAACCACTAGAAACTGTGCATATCCATGGTCTAAAGAATTGCAGGAGGCATTCTTGCGTGAAGTCCAGTTTTTATAAATGCCAACCTTTACATGAACTGGCATACTTATGTTTTGGGACATATTTTGTGCCCACACAATGTTTATGAATTAGGCCGCAGGGCCTTATTCATTAGGGTGGGGTACAGAGTATTCAAACATTTTGCAACGGAAAACAAAAACAAGTACTTAGACAAGTTTAGGTGGTCCCTCCCTGTTTCAGTCCGTTTTCTTCTATTTGGTGCCTAATGAATACGACCCCGTCCTTTTCTCCCTCTCTCTGAGCAGGGACGTGGAGGGCAGCAGCGGTTATAGCTGAAGACGATGTGATCTCGCTGCCCAATGACATCCCCCTGTTCTCTGCAGCCACACTGGAGGTTAACCCCTGCACTGCCATTAGGATGCTCTCTGACTTTGAGGAGCTGAAACCGGGTGTGCTAAGTTCACCATTTCAACATGTAGATGCTAAGCTAGCTGTTACCCATTTTTGCCCATTGTACCCTTATCCAATACCTTTTTCACACTACTGCGGCTAAGCCAAGCGGTGCTATATGATTCTGGCCTTGTTATACATCCACCTAAGTTGCTGGAAAGTGTTAGGTTCTGATTTTCAGAGTAAAAACTCAACAGACACTGTGAAAGCTTAACCAAGTGTATTCTTCCCAGAGGATCAATACAGCTGCAATAGACAAAAACCTTTTCACACTGATATTTAACCCTTCCTCCTAGGCTGAGTCTCCTCCTACACATCTGTACAAACATTGTGTCTTTCCTGCAAGGCAGGACACTAAGTGATACGGGCCATAAACTTTTATTTCTCCCTGACCTGATCTCAACCCCCCCCTTCATAACTAATCCATGGCTCTCTCCCTTTATCAATGCCTGCCACATGTGATCGCTTCCCCTACCCTCAGTACATTCCTAGCTTAATTGCCCCCACCATATACTTTCCTCCTTCAGATAGCCAAGGGGCTATTAACACCAAAGGTTCATGGTTATGGCACCCCTCATTTCTCTATTACAACTAATGATTAATAAGGATTTAAAGTTCATAATTCCAAACCTATCAAAAGAAACATGAAAGTAAAATGTCAGAGCCAGCAAAGTAGGTTCGGGTTGGCCCAATAGTGTGAAAAGGATACAAGTGAGCTTCAGTCTTTTATACAGAACCTAACCTTCCTTCATCACAGTACACTAGATAATATGTGTATTGCACTGCTCTTTGTATGTGAGTTCATTCCAGGTGACACAGTGATCCAGAATGCAGCCAACAGTGGTGTGGATCAGGCTGTCATACAGATTGCTGCTGCAGGGGAGATCCAAACCATCAACGTGGTCAGAGACAGGTAAATCCAAACGGACAGTTCGTATTCATTAGGGCACGAAACTGAAAATCTTTTCCAACAGAAAACAAAAATGAGTGTTTCTTCTGGGTCAAGTCCAGGTTGTCACGCCCTGACCATAGAGAGCCTTATTATTCTCTATTTTGGTTAGGTCGGGGTGTGACTAGGGTGGGTGATCTAGTGCATTTATTTCTATGTTGGCCTGGTATGGTTCCCAATCAGAGGCAGCTGTTTATCGTTGTCTCTGATTGGGGATCATATTTAGGCAGCCATTTTCCCTACTGGTTTTTGTGGGATCTTGTTTTCGTGTTGATGCCTGTGAGCTCTACAGAACGTCACGTCTCGTTGCTCTTTATTGTTTTTGTGAGTTTCAATTAATAAACATGTGGGACTCTACGTGCGCTGCGCCTTGGTCCGAGTATGATTACCACGATGATCGTGACACAGGTAGTCCCTCGACTCCCTCCCCGTTTCAGTCTGATTTCTTTGGTGCCGAGTGAATAGAACCAATGCATACTGCACTAAGCTACATTTCAAAAAGAGAACATCTGAATTAGTGACTGATTTAAGAATGTGACCTTTCAGCAGCTGAAGTAAAACAATTTAGGGGGGAGATTCCAGCCCTCATGATAACACTGGGTTATCAGCTGGGAATCTGATATAATGAAAACAGCACTGAGTCTTGTTCTATAACAGGGTTGTTGTAAGTAACCCACTGTGATAATATAGCCTACTACCCTAATAAAGTGATGTCTATGTGTGAGAGAGACTGCTATAGAAACTTCCGTAGAGAGCAGTGATTATATTAAGCAAGGTTGCGTATTCAAGAAGGCCCGTGTTGAAGAACTGCATGTACTTGTGTGTCCCTTTTCACAGGCCAGACCTCACACAGCTTATTGACAGGCTGAAGGCCATGGGCGCCAGTCACGTGATCAAAGAGGAGACCCTGAGGCGGCATGAAATGAAGGAACTTTTCAAGGTCTGTTGATTTCAACACTGCTCTGAAGGCTTAAATCTGATAGTGAATTTACATCCCAAAAAATATCATTATTTAATTTCCTTATAGACCTGTCCAAGGCCTAAGCTGGCACTGAACGGAGTTGGGGGCAAGAGTACAACGGAACTCCTCCATCACTTACAGTAAGTATTCAGGTGACTGAACTGAACTTTCTTCGTTGCCATAGCTTGATGTTCTGAGATTCAAGTGGATTTGATCTGATCTGATCTTTCTGTCTCCCCAGATGAGGGGGTCTTACGGGGACTGCTGGATGAGCTCTGCTCCCTGATCCGCCAGGGAAAACTGACCGCACCTGCCTGTTCCGAGGTAGGCCTCCAAGACTTCCGGCAAGCACTGGACACTGCCATGCAGCCGTTCACCTCAGCCAAACAGGTCCTGGTCGTGTGACCCCTCTTTTGACCAGCCCCAGCTGTTCTCAGGGTCATGTTCATTTGGCACCAAACGGAAGAAAACGGACTGAAACAGGAAGGGACTACCTGGACTTGTCTAATAAGAAACAGTCTTTTGCACTGGGTGCCCAATTGAATACGACCCTGCATACAAAACGAAGTCCCGGCACGTTCAACGGTTGCAGCCCCAAGGCTGCCGCTTCATCATTGTCGGAAAAACATTGCTCAAGCACACGTATTTTCCGTAGAGGCTCAAAGTCCACTATATATGTTATTAGCACCACTTTAAGTCATCTTTCCTGACAACAGTTCATGGAATTTTTTTCAGAATGGTCATGGATTCCTTGACAACTTTATGTATTGTCTACATGTTTATTTCTCCTGCATGGTAACATTGTTATATCCTGGTCCCAGATCGGTTTGTGCTGTCTTGGCAACTCCTATGGTTATTACTCTGCAAGACGGCACAAACAGATCTGGGACCAGGCTAACGTGGTTATGCAACAGATGGTGTTCTGGTAAAACACCAATAAACATTTGGGAAAGATTAAGCTATTTTATAGAGTTCCCATTACTTGTTGTATGGACACGAGCAAATACGATCATGACGCGTATTAGACAGGTTTATTACTTTAAAAACAATACTGCAGGGTCCAACTAGAGCTGTTACACTGACCATGTTACCGCCACCGGCAGTCACGAGTCATGACTGCAGTCAAGTTCCACGTGAACAAATTCCAGACGATTCCGCAGGTGAAGAAGACGGAAGTGGAGGTCCTGGGCTGACGTGGTTATTAGTGGTCTGCGGTTGTGAGGCTGGTTGGACCTACTGCCAAATTCTCTTAAATGACATTGGAGGTAGCTTATTGTAGAGAAATTAACATGACTTTTTCAGGCAATAGCTCCAGTGGACATTCCTGCAGTCAGCATGCCAATTGCACACTCCCTCAACACTTGAGACATCTTTGGCATTGTGTTGTGTGACAACTGCACATTTTAGAGTGGCCTTATATTGTCCCCAGCACAAGGTGCACCTGTGTAATGATCATGCTGTTTAATCAGCTTCTTGATATGCCACATCTGTCATGTGGATGGATTATCTTGGCAAAGGAGAAATGCTCACTAACAGGAAAGTAAACAAATGTGTGCACAACATTTGTGAGAAATAAGCTTTTTTGTGCATATGGAACATTTCTGGAATCTTTCATTTCAGCAAATTAAACGTGGGACTAACACTTCGCACATTGCGTTTTATATTTTTGTTCGGTGTAACTCAAAACTAATTTAACACATTATTTAGTATATGCAAAGACAACATTAAATGAAGAATAGTCTGATGGGTGACAATATTAGCTTATCACTTGTGAATGATGTATTATCAATTGTCAATGATGCCCAGAATGTGCAGTAAGGCAAGAAACAGCACATGCCTTTTTTTTGCGACTTTTTTTCAAATAAGTCGCACGCCTGTAGCCTAGCCCATAGGCCTGTGTGTTTTCACAAGGTTTGTATCACAACTAAAGTGGCCAAATAACTTCTTAATATTAAGCACATTCATTTGCTTTACAACCGGTGTAGAGCCAAACTGGCATACATACGTAGATGGTGTGTGAGTTTCAAGTTTGGGAAGATCATTTTCACCATTAAAAATGTACCTATATAATAAAGCATTACACACAATCGCATTTGCGGTCATTTTTGAGAACAGTTTTCCCGCTGATTGATTGCATTTAGGAACATTTGCGCTTATAGCCTACTGCCATTTGCGCATTGCTGCGCTTATAATGTGAAGAAATAGACTAATAGTTTATCAACATTTTAAGCTAAACGTTCTAACCTGTTGCATAAGCCTCATTGCTTTTAAAAGTTTTTTTGATGTGAGGGGTTGTATTAATTTGGGCTCTATTGCATCCCACGACTGTCCCAGAGTAGGCTATGTTTGGAATATTTATTTCTTGAGTAGAAGGACAAGTTGACCAATAGAATAGGTCAACTTTTGTACTATGGGGGATAGTAGACTGACATGCAGTGCATTCGGGAGGAGTATTCAGACCCCTTGACTTTTTCCACATTTTGTTACGTTACAGCCCCTCATCAATTTACACACTACCCCATAATGACAAAGCAAAAACAGGTTTTTAGAAAAAACAGATCTGACATTTACATACGTATTCAGACCCTTTCTTTACTCAGTACTTTGTTGAAGCACCTTTGGCAGCAATTACGGCCTCAATTCTTCTTGGGTATGACGCTAAGCTTGGCACACCTGTATTTGGGGAGTTTATCCCATTTTTCTCTGCAGATCCTCTCAAGCTCTGTTCGGTTGGATGGGGAGTGTTGCTGCACAGCTATTTTCAGGTCTCCAGAGATATTCGATCAGGTTAAAGTCCGGGCTCTGGCTGGGCTACTCAAGGACATTCAAAGACTTGTACCGAAGCCCCTCTTGTGTTGTCTTGGCTGTGTGCTTAGGGTCGTGGTCCTGTTGGAAGGTTAACCTTCGCGCCAGTTTGAGGTCCTGAGTGCTCTGGAGTAGGTTTTCATCAAGGATCTCTCTGTACATTTTTCCCTCGATCCTGACTAGTCTCCCAGTCCCTACCACTGAAAACATCCCCACAGCATGATGTTGCCACCACCATGCTTCATCGTAGGGATGGTGGCAGGTTTCCTCCAGACGTGTCACTTGGCATTTAGGCCAAAGAGTTCCATCTTGGTTTCATCAGACCAGAGAATCTTGTTTCTTATGGTCTGAGAGTCTTTAGGTGCCTTTTACTGAGGAATGGCTTCCGTCTGGCCACTCTACCATAAAGGTCCGATTGGTGGAGTGCTGTAGAGATGGGAGAACCTTCCAGAAGGACAACCATCTCCACAGAGGAACTCTTGAGCTCTGTCAGAGTTACCATCGGGTTCTTGGTCACCTCCCTGACAAAGGCCCTTCTCCTCCGATTGCTCAGTTTGGCCGGGCAGCCAGCTCTAAGAAAAGTCTTGGTGGTTCCAAACTTCCTACATTTATGAATGATGGATGCCACTGGGTTTTTGGGGACCTTCAATGCTGCAGACATTTTTTGGTACCCTTCCTGAGATCTGTGCCTCGACACAATCCTGTCTCGGAGCTCTATGGACAATTCCTTCGACCTCATGGCTTGGTTTTTGCTCTGATATCCACTGTCAACTGTGGGACTTTTATATAGACAGGTGTGTGCCTTTCCAAATCATGTCAAATCAATTGAATTTACCACAGGTTGACTCCAATAAAGTTGTAGAACCATATTAAGGATGATCAATGGAAACAGGATGCATCTGAGCTCAATTTCGAGTCTCACAGGAAATGGTCTGAATAGTTAGAGTACCAGTCAAAAGTTTGGACACACCTACTCATTCAAGGGTTTTTCTTTATTTTACTATTGGAGGTCAAATAGCACATTTGGAATCATGTAGTAACCAAAAAAGTGTTAAACAAATCAAAATATATATTTGAGATTCTTCAAAGTAGCCACCCTTTGCCTTGAGGACAGCTTCGCACACTATTAGCATTCTCTCAACCAGCTTCACCTGGAATGGTTTTCAACAGTCTTGAAGGAGATCCCACATATGCTGAGCACTTGTTGGCTGCTTTTCCTTCACTCTGCGGTCCAACTCATCCCAAACCATCTCAGTTGGGTTGAGGTCGGGTGATTGTGGAGGCCAGATCATCTGATGCCGTACTCAATCACTCTCCTTCTTGGTCAAATAGCCCTTACACAGCCTGGATGTGAGTTGGGCCATTGTCCTGTTTAAAAACAAATGATAGTCCCTCTGAGCGCAAACCATATGGGATGGCGTATCGCTGCAGAATGCTGTGGTAGCCATGCTGGTTAAGTGTAAATAAATCACAGTGTCACCAGCAAAGCACCATCACACCACCACCTCCATGCTTTACGGTGGGAACCATACATGTGGATATAATCTGTTCACCTACTCTACGTCTCAAAGACACGGCAGTTGGAACCAAAAATCTCAAATTTGGACTCATCAGAACAAAGGACAGATGTCCACCGGTCTAATGTTCATTGCTCGTGCTTCTTGGCCCAAGCAAGTCTCTTCTTATTGGTGTCCTTTAGTAGTGGTTTCTTAGCAGCAATTCGACTATGAAGGCCTGGTTCACACAGTCTCCTCTGAACAGTTTATGTTGAGTTGTGTCGGTTACTTGAACTCTGTGAAGCATTTATTTGGGCTGCAATTTCTGAGGCTGGTAACTCTAATGAACTTATCCTCTGCAGCAGAGAACTCTGGGTCTTCCTTTCCTGTGGCGGTCCTCATGAGAGCTAGTTTCATCATAGCTCTTGTTTGTTTTTGCAACTGCACTTGAAGAAACGTTCAAATATTCCGGATTGACTGACCTTCACATCTTAAAATAATGATGGACTGTCATTTCTCTTTGCTTATTTGAGCTGTTCTTGCCATAATATGGACTTGGTCTTTTAC
The DNA here is from genome assembly GCF_016432855.1 of Salvelinus namaycush. Classification (NCBI taxonomy): domain Eukaryota; kingdom Metazoa; phylum Chordata; class Actinopteri; order Salmoniformes; family Salmonidae; genus Salvelinus; species Salvelinus namaycush. The sequence goes on along the minus strand of NC_052343.1, from coordinate 6,539,537 downwards.
CAAATAGTGATATCTTCTGTATACCACCCCTACCTTGTCACAACACAATTGATTGGCTCAAACACATTAAGAAGGAAAGAAATTCCACCAATTAACTTTTAACAAGGCACACCTATTAATTGAAATGCATTCCAGGTGACTACCTCATGAAGCTGGTTGAGAGAATGCAAAGCTGTCATCAAGGCAAAGGGTGGCTACTTTGAAGAATCTAATATAAAATATATTTTGGTTACTACATGATTCCATACAATGTAGAAACTAGTAAAAAATAAAGAAAAACCCTTGAATGAGTAGATGTGTCCAAACTTTTGACTGGTACTGTATGTATATAAAGTATATATTTTTTTATTATAAATTTGCAAAAATGTCTAAACCTGTTTTCGCTTTGTCATTATGGGGTATTGTGTGCAGATTGGGCTTTTTTTTAATGTAATCCATTTTAGAATAAGGCTGTAACGTAACAATGTGGAAAAAGGGAAGGGGTCTGAGTACTTTCCAAATGCACTATAGGCTAGTGCTTTTTCTGTTTGTTAGACCTACTCATTTTGTTGGCTGACAAATTAGGCTAAATGTGGACAGTTCTTCTAACGTCTTCAATATGCGCCTCCAATAAAAGGGACGCATGCAGTTGCATCCCCGATGTGTCTGTCTTCACTTGTAGCCTACTTCTTAGCTGAGATGCCTGTGAGAAGGACACGATCACGTGACGGGCATTGGCTAATAAGAATTTAGATATGAGAGAGCCATGTGAGTGAAAGTGGCTTCGGAGCACTGCAGCCGGGAGGAGGGAATTATAATTATTATATTCAGCCCAAGGGCACAATGGCCACTTTGGCTGCAAAAGGCATGGATTTTTTTAGAGGATGTTATGGTGTTAGGAGAATTTTGTTCTCATGTTCATTAACCAATTCAATGAAAGAGGCCAGTCTACTTAGGCAGCAGGTTTATTTACGAGAGCTCTGCTTATCATTTCCTGTACATTGGTCTATATACCTCACATTTTGTCATAAATGTCCCTCCTCCTCTCAGAAACAATGACAATATAGTTCACAAGTCTTCCCCTTCTCATACATTGCCTGTCACCTGTTATACAATCTACTACAAGCCCAAGGTCTCTCCCCTCCCTGGGTGGGGACAGAATGTCCTGAAAGGAACACAGTAGTACAGCTTGTCTGTCGATAGCTCCTCTTATCTCATACGTTGTCTCACACACGCACCCTGCTTACATACTAAAAAGGAACAAAAAGTCATTGTACTAGTTCTGACTAAAACTACACACATCAGATTTAGATTTATGATTCTAATACATTTCATACAATCATACAGTGACAGGGTAGAATTCTGTTAGTTATAGTTCTACGTTAAATGTATACATCATTTAGTCATTATTCATAAAATTCATAACATATGGCCACACAAGGGGGATGCCGCCAGGAAACTTGAGGCGTGGTGAGTGAATGAGAGCTTGAAGAAGTGTGTGCAGTCTGCACAAGAAACAAATCATGCCTTTCATGTAAAAAAAAATCAAATCATCATTAGTCGCATCATGCAGCCTTAGAATGTATTAATCTACACATTTAGCCCAACGTTTGTAACAACTAAATAACTCTAAATTTAGCATATAGGAGGACATGTTTATTAACCGCTCGACAGAATAGCTGCATGTGCGGACTTCCTTGGAAATCGTTTGGAGAAAATATCCTTTCTATTTTATTCAGCTATGTTCAATTGTATTCTTCATACTAGAAAATAATAAAACATAATGCCACGAAATTCTAAGAAAATCTTGTCTGCTAAATGAACTACAGCCATATTAGTGCCAAACATAAGGACAAAATAGACTACATTTTCTTCATATCATGTTTCTTTAGACCGGTCTAGAATAAATAGTGGATTTATTGTGATGGTGTAGGCTATATATATCCATTTAATTAGACTTGTGTAGATGTTCCAAAGGTCTGCATCAGTGGCTTGTAGGCTATGCGTGCAAGCCAGGACATAAACCCATTTATGTTAATTAACGGTCAGTTACCGTGAGACAACAGTTATTTGCTTGACTATCACCGGCTGACAATTTCATGATCCAACTTGATCTTCAAAAGATTATTAAGTGATTTATTAAAATAGGGACTATATAGAAAGAAATTCAAATTAAACCATTGATCATTCTTGCTACAGTCTACCACAAAGGATGGGCCTCTCTAGAGTATCAAAAAGATTTTCAGGTGGTATAAATTTTAGTTTACACCAATTAACACGAGTTAAAATAAGTCACAAAAAGAGTTTTGAAATCAAAGGTCGTGGATCTTCCTATTAAACTATTTTCTTTAAAATTTTCATAGCATAACGTACTTTAACAAGCGTGGTACATGATTGAAATTGAGATGCACAGACTGGAAAATGCCGCATACAGTCAATCTGTGAATTCTGATTGCTATATTCAAAAAGAGGCATTCTTGAAAGATCTTATGTTAGAAAAGGATACATTCATCTATCTGATTAAATCATTCAAGGTAAATGTCCTTAATCGCAACATTTGGGAGAAGGACTCCATAGATTGGAGCAGCCGTTCAGTCCTTTCATTGTCGGCAGCCAGTAGTAATGGGTCCATGTCTTTGGTGCACATTGAGATCATTAACAGCTTGCCCAGACAATACTGATCACCACAGATAGAACTGGCAACATGGCAACACCAGTCGATGATGCCCTCTCTTTCTCCAGACAATGCTCGTACCTCTCAAAGTCTACCTCTCTAGCAGCACACACGTGGTCGACTCGGCAGTCACTGTTGCATTCTGTCAGGTCGTAGTTGACTGAGTTGAACTCGTAGTACTTCTGCAGGTAGCAGCGGTCGCTGGCCATGCGCTCTACGGCCTGGTGCATGGAGGCCGGGGAGGCGTCAGGCACACGAAAGCTCTCAGTGAAGCGGTACTCTTTCTCCCAGCGTGCCTGGGCCACGTTGGCATGGGTCAGGTTCAGGTAGTAGGTCACCATGTCCTGTGGGTTGAGACAGATTGGAGACACTAATACCTTTTTCACACTAATGAGTCTAGTTTAGTGAAGTCAAGTCTGAATTATTTAAAGTGCATTTTACATGGGTCACTCACAACACACATTACGTCATTAAAAATAACAATAGGGAACAGCATTGAAGTAAGGGGAACAATGTGGAAAAGAGAGAAGCCATGGCACCATAGTAGCAGCCTAAGCACAAAGCTGCTGTAAATGTGTAGTTATTTTAATCAGCTGTTTTGGATAACATTGTGAGTTTATTGCTTATATCTGATGGTTTTTACCCACAGATTTTGCAGATGGACTGGCAGGTCAACTCTTTTTTGGCTTGGCTAGCTACATATTAGTCATTACATTTTAGTAGACACTTTTATCCAGAGCGACTTAACGGTGCTCAAGTGCACATGGACCGATTCTTCACCTCGGGATTCAAACCAGGGTTCTTTCGTTATTGGCCTAACGCTCTAACCACTAAGCTACCTGCCACCTCCTGCTAGCTGGCAATTTTTTTATTTGAATGATGCATCTGGACACTACCAGCTTTTTTCATCTCCATCTCCCTGACAAATGTCATCTGATAAAGCCATGAACTGACCTTCTCCATTTTGTTTTTGCTTTTGAAGCGCCTTGACATTTTTTTATTTTATGAAAAGCGCTAGAAGTTTAAGTTTAGAAGTTTAAGAAATTATTATTATTAAAGCAGAAAATACTCCACAAAGCTGTAAGCAGCAGGGTAGCACATCCAGCACAGTTGTCGACCACGTGTGTGCTGCTAGAGAGGTAGACAGGAAAGAGCAATGTGAAAAGAAACTATCTGAGCGAGCACAGTATGGTTCGGTTCGGCCCTATAGTGTTAATCAGGCAATAATGGAGGAGGCAGAGTGGCAAGATTTTGATTCTGAGCAACCATTAAATTGACAGATTTTTGGGGCTTTTAAGAAGAGTCCAACGGCTCTTACTTTGACTAGAAGAGTTTGGGTGTCATATTCAAAGACGCGGACCCCAGGGTTGTTGGCTCCGTCTATAACCCCAGGTAAGGTGGTCTTCCAGGGAGTGACACCAGGGGTAAGGAACATGGTACTGATGGGGGAACCTGGGGAAAGACAGTTGGTGAGATACTATAGATTAGAGGCACAAGTACTATAAATTGGCAGCACACATACATTTTTCTCTGCATCCAATGTTTGAACAATCATGTTCAAATGTTGAATTAGCCTGGTCCCAGATATGTTTGTGCTCTTGCCAACTCTACTGCAATGTTGGCAAAAGAGCAGAAACAGACTATGGCCCTGGCTAATGTTGAATGTCTTGAGATGGTGGAACAAAATGTATAGTATGTGCATCTGTTAAATGACACTGTACCTTCCGAGCTGTAGAACATGCGGAAGCTGTCAGTGTGATGATGGCCGAAGAACTGTCCGATAATTAGAGAGTGATGCTTCTGGATCAGCTCTAGGTAACGTTTGTTGAAGTTGGCTCGAAACCAAGGCTTCTTCCGCTTCTTCTCAAAGAACCCTGGTGGAACGTGGCCAATGATGTAAACCTAAGAGAGAAATCGGTGTGGGATTGCGATTAAATCATAAAGGGATATCCTCAAAGTCTGTATGCAACATTTGCTTTACAAGTCTCAGACAGGGCTACCTCTCCATGAGAGCTTGATTCCAAATCACCTCCACTACATACGAAGAAAACAGGAGTATGTTATCTCTATATTTTCTAACAGATGCTTGGCTTTTACTGGCAGAGTTACTAGGCACTTATCTTCTCTTGCTATTTCTTGCAACATAGAGAGAGTGGTAAGACCTTTTCTTTGTTGTTGGCAGCTTCTGTAAGAACTTGGTCTGCCCAGTTGAACTGGCCGGCTGGATCGTCAATTTTTTCTGTGGCATTGTTCTGGTCGTGGTATAGGTTAGTGTTGAGGACTACAACCCTGTAACCTGGTCGGTTCAGCAGGTTCTCTGTATAGTATCCACCTATAAAGAAAAAAAGGGAAAGACAATACTAATTGGACTGGAGTTGACTAATTCCATTCCAGACTCCATGGACTGGTTTTCCAGACACAGATTAACACTAGTCCTGAACTAAAAAGTTATTTTAATGAATTATTTCAATTGTGCATGCTTTTTAGTCCAGAAGGCTTAATCTGTGCCCCGGAAACTGGCCCCAAGTGGTATACCCCTACCCATATGCACATACTGTATTAATTACCTCAACTACCTCGTACCCCTGCACATTGACTCAGTACTGATATTCCTTGTATATATATTGTTTTTATTGTATTACCATTTCCTTTTTTTATTTAGCAAATATGTGTCTTACTTTTTAACTCTAAACTGTTGGGAATTGCCTCATAAGTAAGCATTTCACTGTAAAGTCTACACTTGTTGTATTCAGGGCATGTGACCAATATATATATTTTTTACTTTTGACCAGGCCTAGGCAGGATCTGTTGTAGTTTACCTGTGCGGAAGGTTGTTTGAGACTCTGGTTCCAACCAGCCCTGCCACAGCTGTGCTGTCTGTTCATAGATGTTGTTCTGGGCTGGGGGTAGCTGGCTCTTCGGATGGTAGTCATGATTCCCCAGCACTGAGTACACTTTAGTACCTGAAAGGTAGCATGAGTTGATCATATGGCTTTGACGAATATATCCAAAAGGAAAACAAAATATATTTCAGTTTGCCCCAGAGGGACTTCCACCTCAAAAGCAATGGAGGTTAGACAAACTTGGAAAAACAAGCTTTAGGATGTGGGTGAGGTTGCTGATAATGGAGAGAACTTTCTCTTCTCCCAGATCCTCGTTCGGGACATGTGGCGTGCTGTCTCTGTAGGGAAAATGTCAGGTTGTTATAAGGGGCCTCTTTTAGATAAAGTCAATCACATGTGTAGCTTTATATACAGTACATGGGAGCAATCCTCAATGTTCTTCAACGGAACATTTGACTTTAAGAAGGTAAATGGACAAGTAGTTACATTTACACACACGCACACACACACACACACAAGGGCTACATAAAATAAATGTTAGTTTGTTGTACCCTGTCCAGACGATGAAATCCGGATCTGGCAGAATGTGTTTCATTGCATACACTGTGGAGTTAATAAGGTCCCATGGCGCATCGCAGAGGTAGTGTCCAAATTTTCCCGCACTGGGCGCAGGACGTTTTCCACTGGATGCACACACAAGCTCGGGATTTTCGGTGTGTTTATAGGATGGGTCCCAGTGAATATCCGTGATGTGCCAAAAGTTTCCTGGAAAAAGAAGTGCTGGTGACGCGCAGATAGATCGACTACAGCATTATCGAATGGTTATCTAACAACTAACAACACATAGCTGCATTGTTTTCTATTGTTGATTAGGCTATATTAAATACATTATTTAAATTGTTGAATGTATATTGTTAGGCCATTTTATGCACTCACCTGACAGCCCCAGAACTTTCCCGCATGTGAAAAGAAGACAGGACAGGAGGATTGTCTGCATCGCAGCCATTGTGACTGTCATGGGGAAGGTAGACTCACTGGACAGACGTGCACGCCGTAATCTATGAAGTCATGACTCATGTCCCTAGTTGAATAGCCTAGTCTCTAAAATGAAAGATAAGAAACAGCTGGGTTAAAGTTATACTTATTCATCTCTATATTCTATTAGACCTACTAATAGACTTAGGCATATATGGTTAAACATATTTGTCAAAATAGGCTATAAACATACATTTATTGTGACCTTTAGCAAATACAATTTGTAACACTAATCAACAACTAGATTTAATGTTTTCTTTTGCAATTTGGTTCCAATAAAATGGAGCGTGTGATGACCCAGCAGTAGAACATGTCCTCTGCAACAGGGACACACCCTTTTCACGCCAATTCGATAAAAAGTGACTTTCGTAGTAGGTTAGGACAGCGTCCGGTTTCAACGAAGTGGAACTTGTCATGTGACCGGCAAGGGAGAAGGAAGGCAGAGATCGCGCTTGATAGAAATTGAAAAGTGTTGCTGTAGCTTTTGATGAAAAATAACATCAAGACAAAGCAACTGCATTATAAGTGGAATAAACTGTTAAGCGCTACGTCCCGTGGGGTTCGTGCTGATTGTACGGAGATTGTGACAGCCGGTTAAATGGCGTCCCTTGAGAAAGCAAGATCAAGATATATGTCAGGACAAGTGTAGTATTATCATAAGGAGATGTATACTTGGAATACAGAGGAGGAATGGAGGGGGAAAGAGAGGCAGAGGAGGTCTGAGAGAGGGAGGAAGATGGTGAGCTTGAGTCTGAAAAATGGCTGGAAAATGGAGATGGTTTGCTAAAGAAGAATGGTAGAAAGTGTAAGCAGAGTGAGCTGAAGACAGGAGGAGAAATGGAAGTGAATGAGGGTGTGGTATCGGAAGTGGTAGGTGTGGTGAAGTTCTCAGAGCCCGAGGCTTGCACCGAGGGTCAGGATAAAGATGAGACTGACACTAGGAGTGAAGTTTTTGGAAAAAGTGGACCCTTGCCTTTTGGCTGATCCATTTGTGGTTTCAGGGTAGGTGAAAACAGAGTTGAGTACTGTGGAATCGGTGAGGGTAATCAGAAGTGGTCTTGTGATAATTGTTTGTGTTTCTGCTGGTCAGAAGGAGAAGACGCTCAGCGTTAAACGAATGGGGGCAAGAAATGTGAATTGTTTCGCTGTCAAGAAAAGGGCGCCATTGAAATGAGTGATTACTGGGGTAGCAGTAAATGTTAAAGTTGACCAACTGAAGGGGAAGATTCCTGGTGTTTGTGCAGACAGGGTGGCGAGAGTGGTGAAACGATGAAGAGTCATTGTCTGTTCTTTTGAGTTTTGATGGTGAGTCTTTGCCCGACAAAGTGATGTTAGGATATATAAGTTATCCTGTACGAGTTTTTGTGCTGAATACATTACGTTGTTACAGGTGTCAAGCTTATGGGCATGTGGCAGCAGTCGGTAGGAGGGAGGTTCCCAGGTGTGAGAAGTGTGCAGAAGGACATGAGACAAAGGAATGTGTAGCATTTGGGAAAGTAGTGGAATGTGTTAATTGTTGGGGTGCGCATGGGGCTGAGGATCAGAAATGTTCCGTGCGAGAGAGGCAGTTTGAGGTTTCCAGGGTTAGAGTAGTGCAGAAGGTGTCATATGCTGAGGCAGTGAAGAAAGTAGAGGAAGATGGGTCAAGGGGGAGGGATCATGAGAGGAGTGGTGTGAGTAGTAAGTCTGTACCAGTAGAGGGATAGGCCAACAAATGATATATGTTTCAGTAAGATTGGATGTTTAACACATGGTGATGTCCCATCCTTTCAGGGTGTTGGCATGAGGTAGGACTAAATAGATTTAAATAGTAGAGTAGGGTGTTGTTATTAAAATGTTAGATTTTTTTAGTGATTCTAGTGTTAGATGGTAGGGTATATGTTTATTTATTTAATGTTCAAGCAAAGTATAAGGGAGTTGTACTCCAGTCTAGTAGGTGGCGGTAATGCAACATATTGGATGCCAACCGTCGTTAAACCTCATCGAAGAAGGTTTGAACAGCGAGAGGTTCGTGCTGATTGTACAGAGATTGTGACAGCTGGTTAATTGGCATCCTTTGAGAGAGCATGAACAAGATGTATGTCAGGAGAAGTGAATTATTATAATAAAGAGACGTATACTTGGAATACGGAGGAGGAATGGAGGGAAAAAGAGAGACCTAGGAGGTCGAAGAGAGGAAGAGGGTCAGCTTGAGTCGGTTAAAAACAGAGGAAAAAATAGATTATTTATTTTAAAAAATTGGTATAAAGTGTAAGCTGAGTGAGCTGTACGCCAGATTGAAGACAGGAGGAGAAATGGAAGTGAATGAGGGCGAAGTATCGGAGGTGATAGTTCTCGGAGCCCGAAGCTTGCACTTGGTCAGGATAAAGATGAGTCTGTGACAGTAGGAGTGACATTTTTGGGACAAGTGGACCCTTGCCTTTTTGCTGATCCATTTGTGGTTTCATGGTGGGTGAAAACAGAGATGGGTGCTGTGGAATCGGTGAAGGTAACCAGAAATGGTCTTGTGAGAATTGTGTTTCTGCTGGTCAGAGAGAGTGTTAAACGAATGGCGACAAGAGATGTGAATTGTTTTGCTGTCAAGGAAAGGGCGTGGGTACTAGGGTAGCTGTAAATGTGATAGTTGACCAATTTAAGGGAAAGATTCCCCTTCAATTTTGCTGACCCTAACCCTTTTCCTAACCTTAAACTTGGTCTCCTAACCTGCTGCATAAGTTCTCCTATCCTGCTTAGGGTGACCACATTTAAAATAGGTTTGATGTTGCGGAAATCCCCCCCCCCCCCCCCCCCCCCCCCACACCACACCACAGACAATGAAAGCTCTTACAATATTCGATGATGACATTTCTCTGAAACAGACTATAGGCTACATGTGCACCACCAAGTCAGAACAGTATATTCTAAGTTATGAGGGGAAAAGGGATCAAATTATTAGGGTGAGGCACAACAGCTTACTACACAATGTACACTTAGTATTACTTTCTTAGCTACAGTATACATATCTCCCTGTCATATTACATCATTTATGTAGCAGCATACAAGACATTTTTGGACTCACCTTGTTGTTCTGTGCCCACTTCAACAGGAAGGTGGCGTGGAGGTCCTTCATTGGAAAATTCTGTCATCAAACTTTGTCATCAAAGTCTGGCATTCTCTGGATTTATGGTGCTTTCAAGACAACTGGGAACTCAGAAAAAAACAAGGTTGAATCATGATGTCAGTGATCTTCAGGTCGGAGCTCTAGAAAGAGGCCTGAGTTCCCGACTTGGAATTCCGAGTTGGATGACCGTTCAGTTCTCTTGAACTCACTGAAGTCTGAGATTTCCCAGTTCCGAGTTTCCAGTGGTTTTGAACGCGGCAGAAGTCATGCTGGATTGACTGCATGGCAAATGTTGAATGTTTATCCTTTTAAGCTTGGAAAAGAGACCCTTAAACCCAACTTGGACAACATACCCACTCCACTGAATAGCAGGCTAGTGATTGCTTAGCAATGCTTGCAGTTACCCACTGATTCCTTCCAAACCACTCATTGTTGAATTTGCGATTTCCAACTTGATGTGTCATTTTTATATCCAATGGCCGATGAGCACCAATACGTTTTATCTAAAATTTCTCTTCACATGACAAGGATTGGAAAGGATTTGCCAGTAGATTGTCTACTTCAGGGTGATGACTGCTAGCTAAGATTTTGAAAGTATGTTGACATCAGTCCAATCAAAGCTACGGTAGATATAACGTGATTTGACATAATTTTATCTTTGGCCTATGACCTTGAGCCTTCTTGGATGGGCACTTCTAATGTAACTCTATGGCAGCACTCAAGGGGCATGAATTTTCAAGCTCTCCCCTAGAGATGTCCAACCCCTACACTCCGTGTATTCGGCTGGCTGCCCCTCCATCACAGAAAGCACTGAGCTAGGCTGAAACACCTGCATTTTGGAGCTGCCTTACTCAAGAAAGCAAAAAAGAGACCATGTTTGTATGCAGCTTTATTAACTCAGTGGTTATTATTTATATTTTACATTGTTTGCAAACTGATATGTGACATGAATTAATGCCAAAATAACATGCAAAACAGGCACACAAAAAAAATATATATACTGTATATATATTTTTGTAGCTAAACAAGTAGGGCTCTACCCACCTGCCCTGAATGACGAGTCGCCTTTTGTTAATGCTCATGATTTTGGAATGAGATGTTTTACGAGCAAGTGCCACCACATACTCATTTTTTTTAAATGTGTTTATTTTTTATTCAAAATACAGATCAACAATTTACATTAACGAGGTGTTAACGAGAAAATACTGGAACAAACAAAAGATATTTACAAAAATAAACTATTCTAGTGCAATTGTAATCACTCTGAAAAAATCTTATTGTAATGATTTAGGAACATGTTTTTCTTGTTATTGTTCACTAGGGTTAATGTTTTAATAAAATAGTTAAATTCAATCAAAAAAAATGTAATTTTGGAATTTTTGTATGAAGTATTTGGCAACAAGAATTTAAAAAAAATCACAATCATTTCAGTGGTCTTGTTATTGCAATAGTAACATATTATATCTTTCATGTCAAAAACATAGGTAGTGTTCATAATGGTAAAAAAGTATTTTGCAAGGTTTTCCCAAAATTCTGACACAAATTTACATTCAAAGAACAAGTGAGACAGATTTTCACCTTTTTCATAGAAAACGCAGATATCATCAATAGCCACAAATGTGGATATCATAGAATTACATGGATATGTCTTATGTACAATTTTGAAGTGCACTTCCTTAACTTTGTTTGGTATACAATATTTGTAAGGCCTTAACCATGCATTTTTCCAGACAATGTCAGGAATAAGCATGTTCCAGAAAAACTTTCATCTCGGTGTAAGTTGGTTTTGTGAATGAAGAATTTGTCGTATATATTTATTACAACAAGATTTCTCAAGTAAGCCCACGCCTTCCAATCTGAGTTCTGGATACACTTTGTGATCATTACCAAAGCTAAGATGAGTTTTCATTAGTGCAGTTAGACCACTGGGAACAGTTTATTTCTGTGATCAAAGCCATCTGAAAGGTATTGGGAACTCTTTCAATGTTAATGTTATAAATTGGTCATATATGAGAATATTACCCTTGTTGTCGAAATGCCAGCTGGGGTAGAACAATGACTTATTCCTTACAGTTATGTCTGAATTATTCCACAAAAGAGCTTTAAGTGGGGAAAAATTGTGCAGGAAATATATTTTCCAGGCCATTAAAGCTTGTTGGTGAAACCTAGCCAATTTAGCAGGTATACTTTCAGGAATATAATTACATTTCAGTAAAAATTGAAGACCTCCCAACTTATTAAACACATTATTTGGAATGAAATACCATATTGAATCAGTATTGATCAAACATCTTTTCAACCAGTTGATCTTGAAAGTGTTATTTATGTCAACAAAATCCAACACTTCTAGACCTCCAACTCTCTTGTTAGAAAGGACGGACTTTTTTAGTTTGTGAGACTTATTTTTCCGGGTGAAGTCAAGAAAGGTCTTATTACCACCCGCCCCGCTAAATGTCATTATAGCCGTCGAATTTATATTTATTTTCCTTTAGCTGAGAGGAATAGGCTCTATAGCCTAACCTAGGTCTACTAACGTTTCAGCCTACTTTTATTTCCCCCTTTTTTTGTATTACTATTATTTGTAGTTATCATTTTCACATAGGCCTCCACCATTTATTTATAGGGTGTCGATTACGACACATTTAGAGACCTAACGAGAAGCTCAATGTGTCAATTTTATGCCTATGGCCTTATCTTGATGATATTACGTTTTAATAAAAACGAACAACTTATCCTATAGATCCCTCTTAAGGATCTGCCCCACATTTCTGTTTAATTTGGTCCAAACGATTAGCCCTATGTCCCTTGGGGGAGGTATATGTAGGCTGGGCTATTGATTTTATTTTCTCCCTCTTTTTTTAATGTGGTCTGGACGGGGGCTACGTTGTCACTTACTCAATGCGGGGCGGAGAGGATGAGGGATTTCTTTGGTGGGGAGGGGGAGACGTTGTGCGTTGCAAACTGTTCCCGGTTTTTTGTTTTTTTCAGAACACAGAATTGAGACTGAGCGTGGGGGTAATAGATCCAACGGGATGTGTCGAGTTGTTTGGGAACTCGGCTGAGGTGTTCAGCAATTGTTATTTTATGTACACCATTTCTTTTTCTTTTATGGGATCGCAGCTGTAACTATTATCCACCTTTACCCAGAGATGACTTGCACTAAAGTTCGATTACTGTTCGATGACGTTGACTAGTACCTTAAATCTATTGACATGGAACTGCCACGGTCTAGGTCATGCAATAAAACGGAAAAAGATACTATGTGCTCTAAAAAAGGAAAAAGCAGACATTGCGCTATTACAAGAGACACACCTCTGTGATGCTGAACATGCCAAACTCCACAGAGCTTGGGTGGGACAGGTGAATTTCTCATCTTTCAAATCAAACAGTAGAGGTACAGCCATACTTATCCATAAGAATGTTCCATTCATAATTGACAAAAACATATCTGATCCGGAGGGGAGATTTATTTGGATAACTAGATCACTGTATGGGCAACCAATTACTATCTTAAACATATACGCCCCTAACACAGATACTCCTGCTTTCATGTTGAAAATGATAACCCTGTTCAATGAGCATTGTGTTTCCTTTGGCGTGGTGGCTGGAGATTTTAATTGTACCCTTAACCCAACCCTAGACAAATCATCTCAAGTCCCCTCCACAAATCCTAGATCTGCAAAGATGTTGAAGTCTCTTACTAAAGAGATGGGACTGATAGATATCTGGAGAGAGACTAATAGCTCATCTATGGACTATAGATACTAATCTAATGTTCATAACACCTACTCCTGTATAGAATACATTTTTATCCCAAAGAGTTTCATAAATTCAGCCACGTGTACAATCGGACCCATAGCACTTTCAGATCACGCCTTTGTCCACCTCCGCTTTGACCTCTGCAAAAACATTCCGAGGTCAAAGAGCTGGAAATTCAACACCTCCATGTTATCAAACGAAGCGTTCCATACATTGGTAACTACATGGATAGACAACTACACACAAGACAACAAAGATTATCCTGTTTCTCCGGCCACAATGTGCAACGCTGCCAAAGCCACACTAAGAGGTCATCTAATTGCATATGCTTCCTCTAAGAAACAAAGCAATGGATGCACATATGCTAGATCTTGAGGGGGAGATGGAACGCTGTGAAAAAGTACATAAACAATTCCCAGACAGCATCTCCTGGAGTCAATTTAAAGTAGCCAAAGCCAAACTGAATTTGGACTGTATTTGGACTGGAGATAAAAAAACGTTTTCTTTACTTATACCTGTAGTATCTGGGATCTACATCTGTTTATATTAGTTACTATGCTGTTACTAAGCAGTGATGTATTACGACAGTGTTACGTTACTACACCTAATAGGAAATGCACATGCGCACTAGTGTGCCTGGGAACTGTAGAGCACGAGAGGTTTTGACTAAACGAAAACTAACTGTACTCCCGTTTCCTGCCTGGTCATTTCTCCACAACACAAATATTACAGTGGCGACGAGGTGATTAAACTTCTTTAACGGATATTGCTTGAAGGGAAGAATGTTGCGTGAGTAATGAAACTCAAAATAATTATGTAATTCGTCAGTTATTTTTATTTTCTTTCGCCAGTAAAAAAAGGCTAAGCACTGCTAGCAGGTACAGTGTTCAGGAGCTGCCAAGTAGCAAGACTATTGGAGTCCAGAATAGCGACACTGCCCTCTGGTGGTTAAATAAAATAAAAAAACTAATTGAACCCATTGAAATTAGGCGATCTCAGTGGAGAAATATTGTCAAGAAGAAAAAAAAAAAGGAAGAAGGAATGTAACACGGTGTGTACATTATTACAAATGAGTGCAGTGAACGAAGTAATTGCAGAAACTTCCGAAGTGAAGAATTAGAGGAAAATTAAGGAATACAAGGAATAAGGAAACTGAACAATTAACTGTGAAAATGGCAACCATTGGTCGAGTACCAGAGTTTGAGGCTACAAAAGAGGATTTTGATTCCTTTTTGGAGCGTTTTGAGCGTTGGCTGTCTGCAAATGAAATCAAAGATGAAAAGAAAGCAGACGTATTTCTCAGTGTTTTGGGTCCAACTGAGTATGGATTGCTGAAAGGTCTCATTGAACCAATAAAAGCAGTGGAGTTGAACTATGCAGAACTGACTGAAACTCTTTCAAGGCATTTCAAGCCTAAGCCAATTCTCATTGCAGAACGTTTCAGATTTTACCAACGTCACCAGAGTCAAGGGGAAACCGTGGCTGACTACATCCTTGCTTTGAAAAGGCTGGCAAGTACATGTGAGTTTGCACAATTTCTTGATGATGCTCTTCGAGACAAGTTTGTATGTGGTCTCACAGGTGAAGTATATCACACAAGGCTTCTGTCAGAGAAGGACCTGACCTTTCGGAAAGCCTGTGATATCGCACTTGGACTCGAGCTTGCCCACAGGGATACTATTGAGCTATCGGGATATGCAGAACGTCAGAAAGGTGTTCACAAGGTCAGTGATGCACGTGGTGAGAAAAGGCTCACAAAAGTCACACTTTTCTCAGTCCCGTCCTCAAGGTTACACAAGAACAAAGCAGCCCACATCTCAAAGGTCTAAGCCAAGTTGCTACAGATGTGGGGGAGATAATCATCAGCACAGTGAATGTCGATTCCAAAATGTAAAGTGCCACAATTGTGGAAAGGTTGGACATTTACAGAAAGTGTGTAAAGCCTCAAAACGCACAGCAAGAGCGCACAAAGTGTCAGACGCAGCACAAGAAGAGGAAGGTACTACTGAAACAGTATTGGAACTGTCCACAGTGTACACAGCTCAACAACAAAAAGATGGAATCTATCTCAACATGGAGTTAGCGGGAAAACCGGTAAATATGCAGCTGGACACCGGAGCGTCTGTATCTGTGGTTCCAGAGAGACTCTACAAAGAAAAACTGAAAGAGTGCCCTCTTCAGCCAGCGTCCATCCGCCTTTCTTCATACACTGGTGACACTATTCCTGTGTTAGGGCAGATCCAGGTACCAGTCCGGTATGAGGGGAAGGAGTGGACGCTACCGCTTGTCATTGTTAAAGGAGAAAAATCAGCCTTGCTAGGCAGAAACTGGCTACAAAAGATCAAGTTGAACTGGGGAGAAATCTTCAGTCTGAGAAAGGACAAACCAGTGAGTCAGGCTACACTCACTAACATGCTGGAGAAGCACAAAGAACTTTTCAAAGATGGCTACGGCGAAATACAAGACTTCACAGCAAAAGTCAGAGTGCAAGAAGGAACCAAGCCTATCTTTCACAAACCACGTCCAGTTCCCTATGCTCTTAAGGAAGCAGTAGAGAAGGAACTGGACCGCCTACAGAAGAATAACATAATCACGAAAGTAGCGAGGAGCGACTGGGCCGCTCCGATTGTTGTAGTCCCAAAGAAAGACAAGACCGTCAGAATGTGCGGTGACTACAAGGTCACAGTAAATCGCTGCATACTACCAGAGGAATATCCAATACCAAACGCTGAAGATCTGTTTGCCACTCTAGCTGGTGGGAAGGTTTACAGTAAGCTGGACCTGGCATTCGCTTATCAGCAACTGAAGCTGGATCCGGAGTCAGAACAGTATCTGATCATCAATACACACAAGGGGCTATTCAGATTCAATCGCTTGGCCTATGGAATCTCGACAGCTCCAGCGATATTCCAACACACAATGGATCAGATCTTGGACGGTATAGACAACGTTGTGTGCTTCATGGACGACATCCTCGTGTCAGCACCAACCATTGGAGAGCACCTTGTAGTGCTGGACAAAGTGATGTCAAGACTGGAGAAATACGGAGTGAGAATGAAACGCAGCAAGTGTGAGTTTCTCCAGGACTCAGTGGAGTATCTCGGATACAAGATTGATGCACAAGGCCTGCACCCAACCAACAGCAAGGTGGAAGCAATCGTAAACGCACCAGCACCCACAAATATCTCAGAGCTGAGGTCATTTTTGGGGCTCCTGAACTATTACGGAAAGTTTGTAGCAAACTTGTCCACATTGTTGCATCCGCTTCACCAACTGCTGCAGGCCGATACAAAGTGGAATTGGTCCCCACAATGCGAAGAAGCATTCAAGACTTGCAAACAGCGTCTGCTAAAGAGCAAGTGGCTTGCCCACTACAACACAGAGATGAAGCTGAGACTCGCGTGTGATGCATCTCCATACGGAGTAGGAGCCGTCATCTCACATGTTCTATCGTCAGGTGAAGAACACCCTATTGCATTTGCATCACGGACTCTGTCACCAAGTGAGAAAAATTATGCTCAAATTGAGAAGGAAGCCCTGAGCATAATATTCGGAGTGAAGAAGTTTCACAAATACCTGTACGGAAGGAAGTTCCAACTGCTGACAGATCACAAGCCTCTGTTGGCCATCCTTGGACCAAAATCAGCTATACCAACCCTTGCTGCACTTCGAATGCAACGTTGGGCTCTGATATTGTTAGCCTACGACTACGAGATTGAGTACAGACGATCCAGTGATCACGCAAATGCAGATGCACTATCAAGACTACCATGCAATAGTGACTCCGACAGTGAAGATGATAGAGCAGTCTTCCAGATCTCTCTCATTGACGAACTGCCCATATCTGCTTCAGACATAGCAGAGGAAACAAGGAAAGATCCAGTGCTTTCCAAAGTCTTGGACTTAACATTAGGAGGTTGGCCAAACTTCGTAAATGACGATAACCTTCGTCCATTCATCGACAAGAAAGACCAGTTGTCCACTGATCAAGGATGTGTTCTGTGGGGATCAAGGGTGGTGGTACCTCACAAATTCCAGAGGAGACTGCTATCTGACCTGCATGAGGGACATCCAGGGATCACTCGAATGAAAGCACTCGCTCGCAGTTATCTGTGGTGGCCTGGACTGGATCAGGACATTCAACAGCATGTAGGCCACTGCTCACCTTGTGAAGCTGTTCGCAACAAGCCTGCTGCTGCAGCTCTTCATCCATGGTCCTGGGCTGCGACACCTTGGGAACGCATCCATGTGGATTACGCCGAGATTGACAAGCAACATTTCCTTGTTGTCGTCGATGTCCATTCCAAGTGGATGGAAGTGTTCCCTACTCAACTGACCACAGCTGAGAAGACCATCAATCTTCTCAGACACCTGTTCGCATCCTTTGGACTAGTCAAGGAGCTCGTATCGGACAATGGCCCTCCTTTCACGTCAAACGATTTTGAAATGTTTCTCAAGAACAATGGAGTAAGGCACATCCTGTCACCACCTTACCATCCGGCATCAAACGGAGCAGCGGAGAGAGCCGTGCAAACCTTTAAGAAGGCCTGGACTAGACTCGAGGTTCAGTCTGTGCCCACCCACCAAAGGCTTCCCCGGTTCCTGTTTACTTACCGTAACACACCACACACAGTAACGGAATGTACACCAGCTGAACTGTTTCTGAGACGCCAACCACGTACCCGCCTGACATTGTTGAAACTAGACTTGTCAAGCACTGTGGCAAAGCACCAGCTACAGCAGAAGAAAGCTCATGACAGACACTCAAAGACTGTCAGAGAATTCAAAGAGGGAGAGAGGGTGATGGTACGTGATTTCAAACACCCCAAGAGCCTGTGGAACTCAGGTGTGATCTTGCAACGCAAAGGACCTTTGACTTACCAAGTCCAAATTGGTCATCGCCAGGTCAACGTTCATGTGGATCATCTGCTACGGTCCAACGCCCCAGCAGAGACACGCCGAGAGAACAATAACGACCCCCAGGACTATTCTCCTGACTGTGGACGTACGGGAGAGACAGATCCTGACCTTCCACCCGAACCTGGCCCACCACCGGAAGCCCAGGAGGAGCAGAGATATCCTATTCGACAGCGAAGGGCACCTCAAAAGCTTGACCTGTGAGTTGAGCTGGTTAAGGTAACAGACAGTAAAACAAACAAACACTTTAATATGTCCTAGATAAAAGGAAAGAAAAAGGACATTACCTGGGTTAGTTATTAGGACACAAACTCCATCTTCGGGGCAGAATAATCCCCTGGATTTGTGCTGGGCTCTGAAAAGTCTGCTTCAACCCAGTAGTTGAAAATGTTAAGAATGCATTGTTCAGATATTGCATTAGTAGTTCCCTAACATATTTACCTTGTTCTCTGGGAGTTAAACACTATGGGGGAGGAGTGTAGTATCTGGGATCTACATCTGTTTATATTAGTTACTATGCTGTTACTAAGCAGTGATGTATTACGACAGTGTTACGTTACTACACCTAATAGGAAATGCACATGCGCACTAGTGTGCCCGGGAACTGTAGAGCACGAGAGGTTTTGACTAAACGAAAACTAACTGTACTCCCGTCTCCTGCCTGGTCATTTCTCCACAACACAAATATTACAATACCATGAGTATAGCAATAGGCCGAGTAGATTGCTTGCTTACCAATTTAAAAAATAGCAGTCAGAGCGTACAATCATGGCTATCTGAACAGCAGAGGACGAGGTCACATATGACCCAAAAAAGATCAATTTAACTTTTCATGATTTTTACTGCAAACTATATACCTCTGAGAGAAAACATACGGATGCAGAACTCCATTCCTTTCTAGAGGGAATCTCGCTACCTAAACTATCAGAGACCGATCAAGAAGATCTCAACTCCCCCTTCACTCCTGAGGAGGTTCTGGAGGCAATTACCTCCATGCCACCTAATAAGTCCCCAGGCCCAGATGGATTCCCCAGAGAGTTCTACAATGCTTTTTGGCCCCAGTTTAGCCCTATTTTCATGCCAATGCTGGATGATTTTTGCAAAAACGGAGTTCTCCAAGACTCAATGCACACAGCTCACATTACAGTGTTGCTCAAAAAAGACAAGGACCCTCTACCCTGCTCGTCCTTCCGGCCCATAAGCTTGTTGGATTTCCACTACAAAATAATTACCAAATTGCTCGCCAAAAGACTAAACACTCTTCTTCCCAAAATAATTAAAGAGGACCAAATTGGATTGATTAGAGACAGGTACTCTTCTGATAACATTCGCTGTCTTTTTGATATTATTGATCAAGTAAATGCACAGAAGATCCCTGTCCTGCTGGCTTCACTGGATGCTGAGAAGGCGTTCGACAGGATGGAGTGGAGCTTTCTGTTCTCAGTCTTAGAAAAGTTCAATATGGGCCCAAACTTTATTAAATGGATTAAGTCCCTATACTCTCATCCAAATGCCATGGTGACTACTAATGGACTGAACTCTGACAGATTCCCTTTGGGACGGGGCACAAGACAAGGGTGCTCGCTGTCCCCCCTGCTCTACTTGTTGGGGGCGGAGCCTTTGGCAGAGTTGATAAGGAGCAATCCAAGTATTATGGGTGTTTCTGCAGGCGGCCTGCAGCACAAGATTTCACTCTACGCGGATGTTGTCTTGCTCTACATATCCAACCCTGAGAAATCCCTCCCATTTTAGACACAATTGCTCAGTATGGAAAGTTTTCAGTATATAAGATAAATTTGAACAAATCCACTGTTTGCCCTCTCAATCTTACACTCACCAGCTCTATGAAGACACTATGTCCGTTGCAATGGAAGACACAGGGGTTTCAATACCTTGGGATCTTCGTTACACCAGATCTGAATAGCCTTTTCAAGGAAAATTATCTTCCACTCCTGGATCGAATCAAGAACGATCTCCAAACCTGGATCTCCATCCCAATTTGCTTAGTCGGAAGAATTAATGTCATCCATATGAACATCCTACCTAGATTGAACTATTTATTTCAGATGCTCCCATGTTATCTCCCAGCTTCCTTTTTCAAAACAACTAACCAAAGCATCACCAAATTTATATGGGGCAATAAAAAACCTAGGATCAAGTGCTCCACTCTATTGAAACCTGAATCTAAGGGTGGTCTTGCCCTTCCCTCCCTTCAATTGTACTACTGGTCTGCCCAAATCCGCAACATGCTAACATGGATCACAAACAGACAAGAATGTGGATTCAGATAGAAGCCCAATCCTGTGGTTCATTGCCCGCCCCTAAGCTCAATTATATTCATTAATAACTTTAGTGAAGTGGGCAACCTAGCCAAAACCTTTGTGATTTACAGCACCCTACTAGCGTGGAGGGACTATAAGAAATACCTGGGCATTTCCTCCCAAATATGTTCTCACTCGCCTATAGTATGCAACCCAGACTTGCCAAAAGCCCTGAGTGATGCCAACTTTAATCTTTGGCATACTCTAGGAATCAGGACCTTTTCAGACCTATTTCATCAGAAAACCACTACACGGAAATCCTTTCAAGAGCTCTGCAGTGAATTCAATGTGCCAAGATCCCATTTTTTTAAAAATATCTTCAAATTAGACATGTAATTTCCTCATTTACTTCCAAGAGGAGGTTTACAGCTCAGCTGAATGAAGTTGAAACCCTTCTTGCTAAAGCACAATCCATTAAAGGCAAAATCTCCTATATCTATAGACTCCTTTCTGAGAAAGGAGGCTCCTCCTTTACTCCTTTGAAAATAATCTGGGAAAAGGACCTTGGTCTGACTATCAGTGATGAGTTATGGGCGGAGGTTTGCGACAGGGTATACTGCTCCTCTACTAATGTAAAAATGAAAGAATCTAATTACAATTTTTTTTACACATTTTATTACACTCCAATGAGACTCCATAGAATGGAAACAGACATTTATCCTAACTGTAAAAGATGTACCTCTGAAAGTGGAACCTATATGCATGTATTTGGAGCTGTAGAGAGATTGCCAGATTTTGGCAATCTATACATACTGCTGCACAGAAAATACTAGATGTACAGTTTGATATGACCCCGTGTATCTATCTTCTTAATGCCCAGCAGGACTTTGTTCTTGATCCTGACAGAGAAAATTTGTTTATGACCATTACATACTTTGCTAAGAAATGTATTCTTCTATTGTGGGCCTCTAATACTTCTCCTACATTTAAAATGTGGATTGACCAGATTGTTGACTTTCTCCCTCTTGAAAAGCTCACTAATGACATCCACAAGAGACAGCCCAAGTTTGATAGACTCTGGTCTCCACTACTCAACTATATTTCAAATTTGACAGAGTGAATGGGGTGATTAGGGAAAGGAGCAGATACATGTTGTGTAAGGTGCTGTAAAAAAACGAATTATTTGCTCGTCATCTCAACTAAGGCTGGAAATAGCTAATAAGAACCTTGATAGTGCTGCTGCAAGTTTTTATATATATATATATATTTTTTTTTTTATATTTTTTTATTATGTTTATTATATTTGTAATATTATTGTTATTTATTTGTATCTTTTCTTTTTTTAAAGTCTGTCACATCTGTGAATGTGGAATGTGTTTTGTTGGTTGACTGAAAAACAAGAAAATTTAATAAAACTTTAAATTGAAAAAAAGAAAGTTCTTATTGATCTCTTTACAAGTAGCAGGATTTAAACATAACGATAATGAGGGGTACACAAACGAGACAGTCCCTCTGCCTTGGCTCCACAGTATAGAAAGATCTCTTTGTAGCCAATTATTTAATATATTTTTTGGTTTTCTTAATTTTAGGAGAGAAATTAAAATGTTGTCTGACTAAGTGTTTTTTTGACAGATGTATTCCTAAATATTTAACACGGTCCTTTACAGGAATATGTTTTATTTCTTTATCAACAGAGTCAAATAAACATAAGATTTCATATTTAGAAACATTCAGTTTTAATCCTGATGCAATAGAAAATGCATTTATAGCATTAAGGGCATGGGCGACCTGGTCTTTGTCTCTTAAAAAAGAGTTGTATCATCAGCCAGTTGGGAAATGTTTATTTCTTTGTTAAAAATGGTTAAGTCATAGACATTTGCATTATTCAGAATATCTAGAGATAGAAATTCCACAACCAAAATGAATAAAAATGGCGCAATTGGGCATCCCTGTCGTACACTTCTGTTGATACTGAATCTTTTGGAACTATTAAGGTTTAGTAACACAGAACTATTTATATCTTTGTAAAACATGCGAAATACTTTGATAACATTTTCACCAAATCCAAAAAGTTTAAGAGACCTAAAGAGAAATGAATGTTCAATTGTGTCAAAGGCTTTTACAGAAGTCCAAAAATAAGACAATCGCATCTGAGTCAATTGCATCTGAATAATCTATAAGGTCCAAGACTAAACGAATGTTAGAGCTTATAAATCCTGTTTGAGTCTCATTTATAATGGTATATATTCCTTTCTTTAATCTTTTGGCATAATCCAGAGAAATCAATTTGTAATCAATATATAATAAAGTAATTGGTCTCCAATTGTCAATGAGAGAAGGGTCTTTATCGGGCTTCGAGATCAATGAAATAAGACCCTGTTTAATAGTGGAGACCATTTCCCCACTTTTAATGCAATCTTGAAACATATTAAAAATCGGGTCTTCTAGTAACTCCCAAAACGGTCTATAGAATTCAACTGACAGGCCATCAGGGCCAGGTGATTTCCTTTTTTTCATTGAATTCAGAGCCTCTCTAATTTATTCAATTGACACAGATTAATCGCAAACTGAGTGGAAATCATCCTCAACTACAGGGACATAATTCTGAATGTGGCAAATGTAGCTTTCACAACCATCTTCCTGAAATTGAGATCTGTAAAGGTTTTCATAAAAGGAATTGACAAATGATATTGTAATGGGATCTTTGAATAAAACATCGTTAATTTTGAGTGCAGTTATAGATTTTCTTTTGTAGTTTCTCTTTTCAAGTGCAAAAAAGTAACTAGTGTTTCTTTCCCCCTCTTCAATCCATTTTGCTCTTGACCTTACAAAGGCGCCCTTTGCCATATCCGTGTAAAGCTGTTCTAATTCTAGTTGTAAAGACTTGAATACAGACTCCTCTTCTTCAGAGAGATTATCTTTCTTTAGAAAACTGTCAAGCTTGCTCATCATCTCTTTTTCTTTAAGGCTCTTTATTAATTGCATCAGCTCTTTGGTGCGTTTAATGGCTACCACTCTGAATGCTAGGGGTTTGAGAAATCTTACAAATATGAAAGCTTTATATTGTAAACGCAGTAACGCAGATTTTGTTCTTCTTCAGGAAACTCATTCGGGTGAAAGTGATTTGAAATTTTGGAAAGCACAATGGGGAGACATGGCCTATTTCAGTCATGGATCAAATCATTCTGCTGGTGTTTTGATACTTATTCACAAGTTTAAAGGTGACGTTCTAGAATCCACATCTTCACAAGACGGAAGATGGGTCATAGTAACTGTTAAACTTGACAATGCTATTTTCATCATCTGTAATGTATACGGACATAGCTCACATGCTCCTAATAAGACCCTTTTTACCAGGAAAGTACAGGATTTAAGCAACAGATACTCAGAGGCTTTTCTAATTATTTCAGGGGATTTTAATGAAACACCTGATGCATCTGCTGATCGTTTTCCTCCTAGAACGAGTCAAAGCCCTCAAAATAGCAATATTATCACTACATTATGCAACGATCTCTGTGTTGAGAATGCCTGGCGTTATTTCAATCCGGATGCAAAGGGTTATACCTGGACCAACAAAACTATGTCACGTAAATCTAGAATAGATTTATTCATAATTTCCTATTTTTTGTTACAATTTGTTATAGATGTAGATCATCAGTTGGCTCCCTTTTCTGATCATCACTTGATTTCCCTGAATTTACAAGCTACTAAAAAATCAAAAGGTACTCGAGGATACTGGAAATTAAACAACACACTTCTTCTTAAAGATACTACTCTCATTGAAAACATCAAATCGTTAGCTAAAGATGTTTTTTTGCAAGAAAAGACTTCGGTCATGGAAGTAGATGGGTGTCCACAAACCCGTGTAGTGTATCTCTGGGTAAGCTAGTGCGTCTAGCAATCTCGCATGTTCATTGGTGTAGCTACCAAATCTAGTCAGAGAATCTCATTGGACAATGGATTTCGCGGCATTTCTATAGGGCGCATGCGTTCTATACTGTCAACTTTCCAGCGCGCGGAATTGTACAGGGGTGGGAATCGTTGTGAATACTTTTTACACTTTATTGTCTTGCCACCTGTTTAAACATTATTTTATCATATAACGTAAACTAACGGCACCATGTGGAACCAAGGTGAGTTTGTCCTTGTAGCAATGTTTTCTATGGCTGTCAACAATAGCTCAAAAGCGCTGCCTAGTTGTTGTAAATAACGTTAGCTTGCTAGCTAGTTACTGTTGCCAGTTACTGTAGCCAGCTCTCTGTTTTGTTGTGCAGTTTGGGTGCCTAGCTAGCTACGGTAGCTGACTTGGCTGTATTTCTTCTGTAAACTAAAAGGCACCGAGCTTTTTGTCGTACAGTAACGGGAAACAACAGTAGCAAACGTTAGCTAGGTAACGTTAACTCTAACTAACTAGCTACTGTAGTTAGCTAGTTACTGTAGTGCTTTTGTCCGCTAACGTAAACTCGTACATCGCCTTGGTCCGTACAATTGCCCTTATTTTCGCCTCAAAAACGTAATACTTCCAGATCAACTGTAATGTCAATACCATTGTAAAGCACAATTTCTCCCCTTTCCAACATTATCAATTACATGACCTAAACGCTGCCCGTTTCTGCATAATTCAAGCAGGCAATGAGCCCCGTCGGGTCTTTTTAAAAATGGCGGGTGGGGAAGTGAAACTAATGCGTAATAGTGAGAAGGAGAGATGTTGTGTGGGAAAATAGCCTTTTTTCACTCGATCTGTCCAACTTATCACCTTATCGCCTCTAAAATGTAAATAAAACACTATAAAGAGTTTATATAATGTGTCGTTACATACCTATTTGAAGGTTTGTGTCGAATTTGAATCAGGTTTTTAGGGCAGTGCTAGTGATCTTAGAAGTAAACAGAGGCTTTGAGAATGATGATCGAATGCAATGATGATGCAAAAAATGACTAAGTATCCCCGCCTACCTCCGACACTGTCCATTTCCTGATTTTTAAATGATGAGAAATGTGCTACACCTGGTGGAGAGAGATTGTAAGACAGAAATAGTTGCTTTATGCGTGCTGTACATTACAACATGACACGTCACAATGTAACGGAGGGTCCGTTTTTTCAACTTTTCTCCAATACTATAGAGCCATTACCATGTCGATCAACGCTTGAATAGAAACCTAGTTCACACCCCCGATTTTGAAGTCAACACAGTCGCTACAGTCCCATTAGTTTTCTTTGTAGCCTCGTTTGAATGTTGCTGTTGTGCACATTTGTACGGAATGGGGTGAGTTTACGTTAGCTAACTTATGTGGCTCGCTAGTTAACGTTGTGTGTAGTCTCCATCTATAAGCTACCTAACGTTGTTAGCTAGTAATGCAAGCTTGTTTACATGGTTTTAGTCAGAGAGTGGATTATTGCTGCAGTTGTCTCATTGTCACAACCGGCAGTGATTGTGCTCAGCATTATGGGACTCCCAATTGGTCCAGCGTCGTCCGGGTTTGGCCGGTGTATGTCGTAATTGTAAATTATAATTTGTTCTTAACTGACTTGCCTAGTTAAATAAAAAAAACACTGTCATTTCATGTAGGGGGATCATACGGTGAATCAAACATGGGTGGTGGATACACTCAGTCCCCGGGAGGATTCGCATCACCTGCTGCCTCCCAGGGAGGAGAGAAGAAAGGGGTCTGTATTTGTCACTCACCAACTCCATATATTACACAGTTAGCGAACAGTAGGTGGAAGTCTGTCATCGTTATATTAGTAGCATAACCTATGGGCAACAGTTAAATAATAGTTAAACGGACAGTAAATATCCCCATGCACTATTGTCTGCCATTGTTTGATTTTTTGTTGTAGGATAAAGTTGGCTCAATGTGAATTACTCAGACTTACTGTGTATGTATGTTTACAGAGACAACGTGCCCAACAGATTGTCCCCTGCACAGTGTCCCAGCTCATGTCTGCTGCCCAAGCGGAGGATGTCTTCAAAGTGGGAGAGGTAGAGGTTGCCCAGGTAACCCAAATTACATGTGTAAATATGAGGATGGTGGTGCGTTGTGATACAGTGACTCATAGACTGATCAGGATTTCAATCTTCCATGTACAAATGAAATGTGTGATGAGTGCCTTGGTATCCCATGACAGTATTCTCTTTTTGTGTGCTAGGTTACAATTGTGGGCATCATCAGAACCACTGACAAATCCATGACCAACATCCAGTACAAAGTCGATGACATGACAGGGGCCCCTATGGACGTGAAGCAGTGGGTAGATACAGAGGTAATCCTCATCAGGGCAACTGAGACTGCTAAGTACTAGGATCAGCAAGGATATACAGTACAGTCAACACTTGCAGTATAATTTCTAAATGTTAAATTAACAGATATTTTGTGACCACATGCTACACTCAAATGGGAGTTCAACTGCTAATCTGCTCACCTATGGTTCTGTCCTGCTGTCTCCTCACTCATAGGATCCCAGTGTGGACAGCACTGTCATCCCCCCAGGCACTTACGTTAAGGTCTCTGGCAATTTGCGCTCCTTCCAGGTGAGGTCATCATTCCCATACAACTACATACCTTTATCTATAGGTCATATCACAGCCCTGACCACATGGTTTTCAAACAATGGAGAGCTATGTGTAACCTGAGATGTTTTATTTTATATGCATCTAGGGCAGGGAGTTGTCTCTTTGGCATTTTGATTCACAAATGGAAACTACACCCATGCCAGTGGCAATTGGTGCCGTTTAAGATTAGGGTGGACGAGTCATATTTTTATGAGGCTGGCCATATTTCTATTACAGAATTTAGGATGACTGTCATTCGTATTCTATTCACCCAGCTCAATGTATCACAATAGGTTTAGGCTATTGCATAATATGCAAATTTGCCCTATACCCATGAGGTTGCTACAACCTAACCTACAAATTAACGTTTATAGTGTAGGTACACAGGTCGAGAGAAATTGGAGTAATCAAGGTGAGACCGTGACACATCAAATACTGCCTTGCACAATCTTGCCTGCATCTAGCTGATCTGGTGTCTAATCATTTGTCCAAACAGTTGCAAAATTTTCTGTTTTGCAACTAAAACAAGTTTCTATTGGACAAATTTGGGTAGGTCATCCCCGTTTAGTTCCGTTTGCTTCTGTTTAAGAAACATTTTCTAACAGACTTGGCGAGTGAATACACAGCTGATCACTCACACACACGGTTCACTTTCATAGCAGCCACATACAGTATCATCACTTTGATGACCAGGTGCAACAATCTCCTCAAGCCAAACCTTCATACTATAACTGCTACACATCCTACATCGTTGTCACCATATTAGCTAACGTCATAGTCAACAAAGTAGAACTAGTAAACCCACAATCAATCCCTGTGTACAATCACACAGTACAGTGTACAGCAATCAGTTTAGCATTTACACCGGCAGGCCCATGTGGCAATATATTAATAAAACAGAAAGCTCACCTTGACTTGGAAGAGTTGCAGTGTTGGATAGCCTTAGCCACCTAGCCAACATAAATTGCATTTCTCTCTGTCAGGTTCTTGTGTAGACTAAATCGGCTGCATTAGCTAAGTAAGTGAAAGGTAAACTGAGAATTAAAAAGTACATCGAAATAGCCAGTGTACAAAACATTATGAACACCTGCTCTTTCGACGATGTAGACTGACCAGGTGAATCCAGGTGAAAGCTATGATCCCTGATTGACCCAATTTGGGTGGAGTCTCCTCTCTAAACATTACATATTTATTACTAGGCAGGAAGTTAAGTGATGCGGGCAACAAATTGTTCCTTGTCCCTTTATGTGATCTGACCTCGGCCCACCATTCCTCATAAAACCACATCTCTCCATCAGTGCCTGTCAACATGTGATTGCCATTCCTTTACTCAGTACATTCCAAGCTTAATTGCCTCCACCATATACACTCTTACAGATAACCATTAACTTCTGTTGTAGAAAACAGGCTATGGCACTCAATATTTCAATAGGATAGATACCTGATATTTAACAATATTTAAAGTTTAGGAGTCGGAACCCATCAAAGGGTAGGCGACAGGTTAAATAAGGAGTTATGAGACAATTTAGATATGGATTGTGTATGTGTGCCATTCAGAGGGTGAATGGGCAAGACAAAATATTTAAGTGCCTTTTGAACGGGGTATGGTCGTAGGTGCCAGAAGCACCGCTTTGTGTCAAGAACTGAATTGAGGTTGTTCTGAGGTCAAAAGTGGTCCTGCAACTCAATATTAGGAAGGTGTTCTTAATGTTTTGTACACTCAGGGTGGGTTGCACCTACATGGTTTAAATGAATCTAGGATTAGAGTAATCTAGGTTTTGTAAATATAATTAATCAGAGATGTTGCGCCACTTAATTTTTAATATGGATCAGTAACTCTATGATTAACGGTTTTAAACTATGATTAGTGACATGTTACACCAATATGAGGTATTTCGAGTTGAAGCGAAGTAGCTAGCCTACTTGACAAATAAGGCCACAAAGTTGCTGTTCCTTGATATTATTAGAATAATAACAATGTAAAGTTAGAACTACTGCAACTCCATCGTGAAAGGTTCTCATTGGTTGGCTGATTTGAAATAAAATCTGTTATTTTCCAGTACTAGACAGAACTAATTCGCTAGCTAGTTTATAAACCAAGTTAGCTAGCACACAATATTATTTATTATTGTCATTACTTAACGTTATTTAGCCATTTTATTATTTGTCCGCTAGCCACCTGACCATGACACGTCAAAGAAGTTCACATTTCTCCGCTTATGGGGGGGGAAAAACGTAGAAATTTAGTAACGTACTGGAGGATAAAAAGACAGACAAGCACGACTGTTAAAAAGAAGGAAGACACCTGGGCCATTTTATGCAACAAATGTAATGGATCGGCGTGGATTGAAGAGAAGAGGGACCCAAATTGGATGAAAGCGTGCAGGGAAAAAATGAAAAGCCAAAAGCTATTTCAGACCGGAGCCGGAGGGGGGCCTCAGTCCAAGGGAATTGATCCTATCACCCAGAAGATATGCGAGATGATTCCCCAGCAGTTTGCCCTTCTCCATAACCCCTGTGATCACGACGGACAACTTGATCCACCAATATTTAGTAAGCATAAATAACTGGTAAATATCAATGCTTGTAATGCACGTTAAAACTTTAATGCTACTTCACTACAATGTTACCGTTATCAGGCCCATTACAGCATGTTGCATAACATCATCATTCGTACCAAGGCTGGGCATATCATAAGCCCCAATTCAATTGTTGTACGAAATGGGCATGTAAATAGCCAACTAATAATGAGTTAATTATCATAAAACTCAACAGGATTCAACCGGTCTCTAATTATTCACTGAGGAACTCGTTTTGGTCTCCACATTTAGATATGCTGCCATTTTATCAGTTAAACCACCTCAAGTGGCAGTTTAGAATGAATCTCCAATCTAAGTTTAAATATATATTTTAAATTTATTGAACAACAGGCTTTAAATGTATCTAAGTTAAGTGAAAACTCAATTTAAGATTAGAGGAATGATTTAATTTAACTAGGAATAATTTAAAACTAGATTTAACATTTGGTGCAAGAAGATTGATAGATAAACCTTGATTTAACCCAGTTTAAGAGTTACTCCATTTTTGAAGAATTGAATTTGTTCAAAATGTTCAACTATTTTCTTTCTCAATCTTTCACACTTTATGCAGTGCTAGCTAGCTGTAGCATATGCTTTCAGTACTAGATTAATTCTCTGCTCCTATGTTTGGATGGACAACATGTCAGTTTAAGCTGCAAGAGCTCTGATAGGTTGGAGGATGTCCTCCGGAGTCTTCAAAATTACTTTGTAAGCCTATGGAAAGGTGTGAGAACCATGACCCTTCTAGGTTTTGTATTCAAGTCAATGTACCCAGAGGAGGACAGAAAATATATGTCCTCCAGCTATACCCTGGTGCTACCCTAGCGGGTGCTGTTGAGGCTACTGTAGCCCTTCATTGCAAAACAGTGTGTTTTAATCAGTTATTTGTTGCCGTGGATATATTTAGTATAGTTTTATCTAAAATTGCAAACTTTTCCCCCCACTTTTTAAAAAATGAAATCTGCTGAGTGGGATGGTCCCCCCTTCTCTGAGGAGCCTCCACTAATCCGTGCAAATGCATTCATATCACCTGCAAGTGTGCATTGCACATACAGTCCTGGTTCTATTTCTCTCTCTCTCTCTCTCTCTCTCTTTCTCTCTTTCTCTCTTTCTCTCTTTCTCTCTTTCTGTGTGTGTGTGTCTGATGTACTGTTTGTGTGTAACTTCCTGTCTTCAATAGAACCACAGGTCCGTGGTGGCGTTCAACGTCCGGCCCCTTCAGGACATGAACGAGATCACCTCCCACATGCTGGAGGTGGTGCAGGCACACATGTTGCTCAGCAAACCACAGACTATTATGGTGAGAACTTTCTTCACGCATGACAAAGAGCACCAGGGCCTAAAAAAACAACCGCCACCTGCCAAATGTGGGTAGATTTTGGCATTGGCGGCTAAGATGCCTATTTCACGAGCTACGTTGGCAGTTGGTCAGGGCTCCACACTTTGAGCGTTTCACTCGCATTTGTTAATAAAAAGTCAAGTATGATCACATTTATAGCAAAATAAATGAAGCAGTAGCTGTTTTCTAAGTATTTCTGCCATTTTGTTTCATAGCTGGTAAATTAAGCGCACAAAGTTAAAGAACCTGTACGTCCATGAAGAGCTAAGTGAAAAATTGTTTATTGGTAGCGCTGTGAACAGGCATAAAAATGTGTCTAATTTCTTGAATCTGAAGTTTATTTATGTGAGACTTTGTCCTTGAGTTTCTTGGCAATTTACTTTGTTTTGTTTTCAAGCTAGTTTGTTTTTCAATGTGTGAGTTTCAACTAGTAGGGCAGAGTGGACAATTCGGCTATTAGTCAGACTCTGAATCTCAAACACAAGACCCTTGCATAGCTTTACCACAGTAACCTCCTGCCCCTTGAACATCTGTGATATTTTGGTTAACACTCAGGTCACAAAAAATATGAAATTAAACAATATACCACATTACTTCTTACTAGTAATACATTTATCGTTTTAGCAACATTACAAAGCATGCTCATCTTTTTTTGTGTTTTGTTGATGTAAATATAGGAGGGGGATATTTTGTCTGGTAAATTTTTTTGTGTGGTAGACCAAAAAGTACATTTTAGGCCCTGAAAAGCACCACTATGCCTGAATATCTGACTATTTTCCACCTGTCCACTCTGTGACTACTGTCATACGAGTTGGCCTTGGCCCAACTGCCACATATTTAAATGGAGATGAATGAATCATTAAACTTAGCTTTGAATAAGGCCGTTCAAGCTCAGTAATGCCACAATCAAAACAAGTTTTGTTAAGAGTCTCTTCCTGTGTGGCACCACTCACACACAGTTTTTGTTCCCTTTTAGATGGGCGGAGGAGGGGGAATGAACACTAGCATGGTGCCCATGTTACGGCCGGGAATGGGTGGCAACATGGGAGGTGGATACTCGGGTGCTAACGACATGTCCACTAACGGCCTGAGCCCAAGCCAAAACCAGGTGAGTCTGTAATGGACTAAAGAAAAGTGCTGGAAACTTTAAATAGTTGGTAGGATAAACAATAGGTAGCCTAAACTCACCTACCATACCAATTAGAAAGTAAACCAGCATACCTTACCTGTTACCAGGTGAATGGAGAAAAGTGTACTTTTAATTTAAAAATCCAGCACACTAGATGATAGGAACATTTATTGGGTCTCATCAGTTTTTCTATTTATTAAAAATGCCTTACCAAACATACCATACTGCCATCTGTAGAACTGACAGAACAATTGGGAAGTCTTCAAGTTGTTCTAAATATGATTGGTACAATATTCTATATGAATGTTTGTTATTCTCATGTCTTCTCATAAGGTGCTGAGCTTGATAAGGAGCTGTCCAGACGCACAGGGTATAAGCACACAGGACTTGAAGCAGAGTCTCAGCGGCTTGAGCTTGGCTGTCATCAAGTAAGACATTCCCTTCCCTCCGTCCTCAAATCAGGCTCTGAAGTTCTTGATATGCTTGAATGTGTCCTGTTTGACCACAATAGTGGTCGTGTTCTGCAGGGCACAACATTGGCCAGCATTCAGATACAAATATTTTATAGAACAAATACGCTTTTCTGGGATGAAGAATAAGTAATATCAGCTCTATTCATTGCATTTCTATCTGCAATGTTCAACATTTGCCTACTGAACGTGGCCCAGTGCACTCTCATGTGCAAGGCATAAGAGTAGACTGCATAATTAAGCGTGCTGCATTGGCACCAGTCTTACTGTCCTTTGTCTAATCATAGGCAAGCAGTGGAGTTCCTCAGCAACGAAGGACACATCTTCTCCACCATCGACGAGGACCACTTCAAGTCTACGGACAATGATGACTAAAGCATCTCTCCATTCCCTGTTAGCACTAAGAACATGATCATAGTCTTGGGATCATTCTCAACACACTGTGCGCTATGAGCGGACGATTGTGTATATAAGGATAATGTCCAAAACCCTCTTAGAATTTTAAGATCTCTGAAATAGAACCTGTAGTCATTATTGGAACCATGATTCATACTGAGTAACATCATGGGATGTCTATATAATCCTGAGTGTTTTTGTGAAATTAGGCCTTCTTGGTTTGACTGACACATCCTGTTTCAACTTCCATTTCGTTAATTATATTACAGTATGAGTGGGTGCATCACAGGCTAATGGTTTTTCTCACAGTGAATGCAATCTGTGACTGACCAGTTCCTGAATCATTGGTATTGGTAGTTGTCATTTAAAAATGGTGAACAGAATGCAAAACAGAATGCCATTCCTATTCAGATTTTTTTATGTCTCTGTTTTGTTTTTGTCTCTAGTAAACATATTTTCAGAAAAATGTTCTCCAGATATTTGTTCCCCAGATATTACTATTACTTTATAGTCAATTGGGAAGTATCTCTTACAATGTGTATCCTTAGAATTCAGAAATATAAGATCATACAGTATTGATAACCAAAGCAATGATACATATGCACCAGTAAAGCTTTGTATTGCGAATGAAGATCCCCACTGTTATCACTCCGGCTTTTTGATATTGACCTCCAGTTTTAAAATGAGGGGGGAAATTTAGTTACAAAATACACTGCTAAATTATGAAATGTAACTGGACCTTAAACACCAATGGGCTATTATAAGCATTTGGGATAATCGGTTGGCAAGTGTTGCTTGTGATTGCAGCAACATAGAGAAAATGAAAACCAAGTAACACAATCTGGGTACAATAAGACATGTATCCTGTTTTTGCATAGTCCTATCTCAAAGTATTCACATTTACAGTGGCTGGCTATCAGTCTGCATAGTTCTGACATTCAGTTGTCTTGCACCCCATAGTCTAGTCTATTTTATGCAATGAGACTTGGTTACTTGAATAGTTAGCCTTTTAATAGTAGTTCATGTGGCTGGTTCAGTAAAGTAAAAAACTGTCCTGTGCTGTTTTCAACATGTCGTCCACTTGCTCATAATCATGGTGGCTGCCCTCATCTGCTTGCACCTCATATTTCGGCACTGTTGAAAGACAAGTTAATTTTAGGCTTACCGTATAATCTAGGTTTTGTGTGAAGTGGTCACCCAGTGCAAAAACATGTATCTAAACAAAGAATAAAACTGCAGATAACAGTAAAATGTTTTATAAAAAGCTACACCAAATGCAGAATGATGAATGGGATAGTTTTTGGTGTTGAATTTTACTTCCCTGATGTCATAGCTCACAAGTAATTTCCAATGTAGGACATACTGTACCTTTATTGTTGGGCATGTGACTTATAGACGTGACATAAGTGTTTGGCTGAGCCTTTCCTGACTTGACACCGGTCATAGGCTTTCTTGGATTCAGCGGAGGGGCATCTGTGATAGCCTTCACGACAACAGGAAAATGAAACTACCGTTATATTAGGAGTGTACATGCTATGTTGAAAAAACAGGAACCACATACTTGCATGGGGCGAGGTGTCTGCATAATCAAATAACATTTTCACATGATAACTGATGAGACTACAGTAACATATGTGGAGTGTGTTGTGTGTAAATGTTATATAAGACATTGAACAACCCAAGACCCTATTATATGAGGCAGCATTCTAGTCCTAGTCAAATCAAGTCACAACTTATTCCACTTATTTAAAGTGTATTTCACAATATCTCAACACAACACACGTTTCCCCAGGTTCTGTGTTGTGGATTTGTATGTGTGTGTATTTCAGGAAATAGCTTCCTGGATTCTAAGCAGCTGATTGGTCGACCCCATCGCAGATTGGAGCTCTGACCCCTCCCTCTCGTCAGGGGATACAGCTATCTCTGCATTTACCAACTCCTCCAGCTTGATCAAATCCAGTGTTCCTTTGTTAGACGAGAGCTTTTTATGTTCTGTGTTGATATTTGTGGCGGTCAGTAAAAGTTTTGTCGATATTCTTTTGTAGCCGCTCCTTCCGAGGTATGTATGCCAATAGGATTTAGTGTTTTTGATTATTGAAATTGTGCACTAAGTATTAGTAATAGTAATTGTTCCTGGGGGGAAGGGAACGCACCTTGGGAGTGTTTAGGCAAGAGGCCTGCGGGCACACATAACCCGTAGTATTGAATCTGTCTATGCACACTAGGTAAGACCTGGGCAGACCACCCCCTGTATTTTGGTTAGCGCGCCAGGTGGTGCTAAAGGTTAGGTAAGTAGTGGGAAGGCATGTAAGGTAGGAGAGGGGACTAACTTTTACTTTCTTTGCTTTGGTTCCATCCAGCCCCTTTTCCCCACCTTACCGTGTGTAGGAGTAATAAATATTTTGTAAACTGTATTTTTCTCTGCTTCTGTCATCCTTCCCCACACCTACGATCACATACTTTTTTCACTCCCCGGGGAAAAGAGATGTAGTGGGGTGTTGTGTTCCCTCCAAGAGGCGTACGTAACACCACTTTACAGATACTTAAAAAAAAAAAAAGTTAAAACAGAAACAGCAGACAACGACAGTACAGTGACAAAAAAACGAGACAATTTCACAGCTAAGACAAGGAATGTGGGGGCTCCAAGGCAGAGTACAAGGGCAATACATGGGATGCAAGACAGTAGGCAGGACATGTAGGACAGTAAACGAGTCCAGCAAGACAGGAGTGACAACAGGAGATGAGCAGCGCTATATCCTGCCTAGAAAGTACATAAGGTCTGAAAGGAAGAGCTTACCGGAGGCAGAGGAGCAGGGGGCCTGTGAGTCTTTTTGCTATCAAGACATAGACCACTCAACAGGGAAAGGGTGCCACTTTTGGGTGGATGGCAGGGGGTGTCTGGTTGTGAGGGTGAAGGGGTTGCCTTTGAAGACTTTGAGCCTGACGATGGCTTTGATCTTGACGATGGCTTTGGTGGACGTGGTGGTGGGGGTTCATCTGATGCGGTGAGCTTTCGAAATTCGCAATAGAATGAGTCCGTCACCTCTGTAACTGTCTCCAGGTGATATTCTTGGGCCAAAGGCAAGGGGTCATTAGTAAAGGACAAAGACATGTTAAGCCAGTGAGTGGGTATCTCAAAGCACCTCTCTGGCTTTCCTGGAAGGCTGGCCTGTATCATGGGCTGTATAGTAGTAGCCTCCAGCCTCAGGGATGAGAACCCCACCAGAGGATCTGTCTCCAGCTCTGCGTCACGGCTCGCCACCTTAACGTCCAACGGCAGGGCAAAGGCCTTGCCCAAGTCCTTCAGGCTGTACTTCTTGTTGTCCGTGAGATTCTCCACAAAGTGGCTCTGCATGTACAGGGGCAAGTGGACCACCTCGCTCTCCTCCTCTTCATCCTCCTCCTCGTCATCGCCCACTTCTTGGAGACGTCTACATACAAGGACCTCCATGGTCTGGTTATTCTTCTCCTGGCTGGTTCTTCCTCCAGGCAGCTTCACCTTCTCGCAGCGCAGCACCTCCAGCTGCTCGCCCACACTGAGCGCCAGAAACCCCTCCTCGTCCAGCTCCTCACTGTGCCGCGTCACCCTGACCTTGAGAAACAGTGCCCGGGTCGAGGCGGCGTACAGCTCGTACACTGACTCAAACTCCCGCGGCCTCCGTCGCAGGCGTCCCCCGTAGCGCTGCGACACTAGGAAGTACTGGCGGGCATTGCGCCCCTTGATACCCGAAGCCAGAACCATGGCTGAGGAACCACGCTTGTGAAGGACTAGAGGATGGCCCTTGTGTAGTTCAGCCAGCCAGGTACAGCGGAACAAAGGCTGGCCCTCATGGTGCTCCAGTATTTCAGCCATGGTGGGGAAGGCCTCGTCTGGCTGGGCAAATACCTCGGGCAGAGTGAGCGGGGTCACAAATGTCAAGTCTTGGGATTGCGTCGTCACGTCAACTACATCCACCTCCAAGCTAGAGGGGAACTTGACTATGTTCTTCCTCACTGTGAGAAAATTTGAGAAATGATGTTGAAGGGTGTAGACCCACATAGTAAAGTACTAAACTTGATGCTGAGCAGAACACAAAAACTAAGCTGTATGTTCAAAATGTGCAATCCTGTAGTGCAATGATTTGTGAAAAAGAAATGCAGGCTACAGCTTGCCAATAGCTTTAATGATGTGCTCCTCAGCCAACACTTCTCTCACTTCTAGATTATAACATGATCAGTGTTTTTTCATTGGATAAGGAAGTATGCCGTTTGTTGACTCAGAACCAGGTTCTACTCACAGTGCATGATGGCCTGGACCTGGTATATGGGGCTGAAGACTAGCGATCCCCCGTGCTTGGTATTCTTGCTGAAGCGAAAGCGCCGGCTACAGAGGTGGGGCGAGGATATGATCTCCTGGAGGGTGTAGGTCTGGTCACTCTCACACTCATAGAACTCCCCACGGCAGGAGAAGGGGACTAGCACTTCAGCCAACGCCCCCTGCTGGCCTCTGAGTTGACAGCGGACGCAGCTCTCCTCACCCCCGTCTTGCTGCTCGATGTACAGCATGGTCACGGCCACCCCGGCACCGAGGGTGAAATTCTCAAAAGTCAGCACACATTGGCTGGTGAAGGTGAAGGGAAAGCAGGTGTCCAGGCCTACAGGCCTCAGGCTCACCATCTCCTCCACTGTGCTGTATGGCATCTCCTCTGGAACCAGCTTGAACAGATCTGAGAGGGAGAGTCCGCAATGAGCCCATGAATAACACAGCATTGATCAAGGGACTTTATTAGAATTGATTAAACATATTACCATGGTTAATAAAGAATTGGGGGGCTCACTTACATAGAATTACTAAAACTTCCATTCTTGGTAGAGTCAATCATCTTTGCTAGGTGGACCAGAGGTTTTTCTATTTCTAGCCCTGGCTAAGTGCATTTGTTGAAAGCCTCACCTGCATGGTTGAGGGGCAGCTGAAACTTCTCATTGTTGCTGATGTCCTCACAGCTGACAGACAGGAGCTCGATGTCGATGACCTTCACCAGGTCCCCCGTGGATAGGCACACCTCGTTTCCCGACAGCTCATAAACAGACCCTATAAAGCATCAACACACCACAATTTCAGTTCTGATGACAATGCATATTTGCAGCAACATGCACGTACAGAACTTGTTGATTATATCTTTTTTTATCAGAGGTGATAACTCAATAATACTGTCCCATTACAATGCATGCCTGAACTGATGGAAGTAGATCTTAATATATACAGTACACAGTATTAACTTCTCTGCTCTAGGAACATCACTCATGAGACTTTGTACACTCATTTCCCCCCCCATTTCCTTATTTGTCTGCTGCAACATTTCAAGGTAGTCTATTGACTGACCGTCCATCCATATAACCAAGCATATGATCTATTAATCTTTGAACATGTGATATTACATACACTCCTCTATGTATTTATTTAGACTGAAGCAAAATGTTTCATGAGGCGACAGTACAGTGTCACCTTTTGTTTGAGGGTATTTTCATACATATCTGTTTAACTGTTTAGAAAGGAAAGCACTTTATATATCTAGTCCTCCCATTTGAAGGTGTCATACAGTATTTAGACATTCACTTATGAGTATTGAAGTACTCAAAAATGCGGTATTTTAATCCCGTATTCCTAGCACACAATGACTACATTAAGCTTGTGACTCTACAAACTTGCTGGATGCATTTGCCGTTTCTTTTCGTTGTGTTTCAGATGATGTTGTGCCCAATAGAAGTCAAATTAAAGTTTATTGGTCACCTACACAGTTTTCCAGATGTTATTGCAGGTGCAGTGAAACAGTGCAGTAATACAATAACAATACGCACATAATCCGAAAGTAAAATTAAATGACAAGGAATTAAGACATCAGAACAATTTTCAGAGTCCGGAATATAAATACATACACTACCGTTCAAAAGTTTGTGGTCACTTAGAAATGTCCTTGTTTTCGAAAGAAAAGCAAAAACAATGTGTCCATTAAAATAGCATCAAATTAATCAGAAATACAGTGTAGACATTGGTAATGTTGTAAATGACATTTGTGGCTGGAAACAGCAGATTTTTTATGGAATATCTACATAGGTGTACAGAGGCCCATTACCAGCAACCATCACGCCTGTGTTCCAATGGCACGTTGTGTCAGCTAATCCAAGTTGTTCATTTTAAAAGGCTAATTGATCATTAGAAAATCCTCTTGCAATCATGTTTGCACATCTGAAAACTGTTGTGCTGATTAAAGAAGCAATAAACCTGGCCTTCTTTAGACTAGTTTAGTATCTGGAGCATCAGCATTTGTGTGTTCGATTACAGGCTCAAAATGGCTAGAAACAAATTACTTTCTTCTGAAACTCGTCAGTCTATTCTTTTTCTGAGAAATGAAGGCTATTCTATGCGAGAAATTGCCAAGAAACTGAAGATCTCGTACAACGCTGTGTACTACTCCCTTCACAGAACAGCGCAAACTGGCCCTAACCAGAATAGAAAGAGGAGTGGGAGGCCCCGGTGCACAACTGAGAAGGACAAGTACATCAGAGTGTCTAGTTTGAGAAACAGATGCCTCACAAGTCCTCAACTGGCAGCTTCATTAAATAGTACCCGCAAAACACCAGTCTCAACATCAACAGTGAAGAGGTGACTCCGGGATGCTGGCCTTCTAGGCAGAGTTGCAAAGAAAAAGCCATATCTCAGACTGGCCAATAAAAAGAAAAGATTAAAATGGGAAAAAGAACACAGACACTGGACAGAGGAACTCTGCCTAGAAGGCCAGCATCCCGGAGTCGCCTCTTCACTGTTGACGTTGAGACTGGTGTTTTGTGGGTACTATTTAATGAAGCTGCCAGCTGAGGACTTGTGAGGCATCTGTTTCTCAAACTAGACACTTCTTTTTCTTCTTTAATCAGCACAACAGTTTTCAGCTGTGCTAACATAATAATGTCAGACCTGCCCTCACAGCATGGCTCGTCAGTTTTGTGACGTAAACAACACTCTGGCAGGAGCTGAAGGGAGGTGTGGCTCAAGGAACTCCTCTGGGTCCTCTCATCTTCCTTGCAGTCATAAACGGTGCAGTCTGGGATGTTGACGGTAGGTGGAAGTACATTGATGATTTCAGTCTGGCCCACACATGCACAATGGGAAAAATCTGCACACCAAAGCAGGCCCTGGACAACTTTGACTCATGGGTTCAGGCAAGCAAAATGTCACTGAACTCTGCCAAGTGCAAGGTCCTATCAGTGACCCTCACTAGAAATCCACCTGTCCCATGCCCTCTCCAGTTCGAGGGGCAGGGCTGCATTGGAGCTCAAAGTA
The DNA here is from genome assembly GCF_016432855.1 of Salvelinus namaycush. NCBI lineage: Eukaryota > Metazoa > Chordata > Actinopteri > Salmoniformes > Salmonidae > Salvelinus > Salvelinus namaycush. The sequence continues at coordinate 6,499,187 of NC_052343.1, read as the reverse complement.
TCTAATAGTGTGAAGATTCTAGGGTTAACGGTACAGATGGATTTACAATGGTACAGATGGATTTACAATTTACAATTTATGTGGTACATTTTCACAACACTTAGTACAAAACTCAAAACAGTGTGGCAGACGGCAGGGAGAGGTGAGGGGAGTTGTTATTGAGGGGAGATATAGTGCAGCCTGCTGGCTCCACCCCCAAGCCTTATATGGACTTCCTGCCCCAACAAGGCAAGGCTGTCATTCCTTAAGCCAGGGAGTGCTTGGGGTTAAAGGAGGAAGCAGCCTGCACGATTGGAGAGAGAATTGTGTATTATGAAGAGTGGGAGAAGAGAAAACAGTATCAGTGAGATTACCCCTTTTGTGTACCGAATTGGCTGAGGACCCGAGTTTTTGGATTCCCCTGGAGGACGGAACAGACAACGAGAACGGCTTGTGAACTGGGAAGTAATTTGTGAATTCCCCCTTCTTTCTCTGTGCACAAAAATCCCTAATAAACTCCCCTTTGCATTCTAGTTGTGCTACTGGTGCATGTTGTGTTATTGAACTTGATGACTTTGAAACCCCACACCCATGAGCCTGCTACAACAGATTATCAAAAAGGCAGTTTCAAAACTCAAAGCACATTTCCAAATGACTTAGTAAAACACAATCAAAGTCACTTTTTTCACTAAAATTCAATCAGTGTTTCATCTAGAAATACATGTTTTGCATTGCAACATGTTCATATTAAGAATTTGCCTTTCGCAATGCTCACATTACTTTTAATATGATAGTCTTATTTGGTAATATACCTTTCACTATTACTTAATCCAACTGCTCTTATTCGATAATCACAACCTTTTTGTAAACCTACACACTTTAAACTGGTTTGTCTACCATATACAGATTTGGAGAACTACAGAATTCCAATGTATGTTTGTAAAATATAAACGTATAAAGTAGGATATACAGTGAGTGTACAAAACATTAAGGACACCTGCTCTTTCCATGATCTTGATTGACCAGGTGAAGCCAAGTGAAAGCTATGATCCCTTATTGAATGTCACTTGTTAAATCCACTTCGGTGTAGGGGAGGAGACAGGTTAAAGAAGGATTTTTAAGCCTTGAGACAATTGAGACATGGATTGTGTATGTGTGCCGTTCAGAGGGTGAATCGGCAAGACAAAATATTTAGATGTCTTTAAACAGGGTATGGTAGTAGGTGCCAGGCACACCGGTTTGTGTCAAGAACTGCAATGCCGCTGGGTTTTTCACGCTCAACAGTTTCCCATGTGTATCATGAATGGTCCGAGGACAGACGCTACGTGCTTCAGCACTGGGTGGTACTGTTCTGTGAGCTTGTGTGGCCTACCATTTCGCAGCTGAGCCGATGTTGCTCCTACTCGTTTACACTTCACAATGACAGCATTTACAGTTGACCAGGGCAGAAATTTGACAAACTGACTTGTTGGAAAGGTAGCATCCTATGATGGTGTCATGGAGCTCTTCAGTAAGGCCATTCTACTGCTAATGTTTGCCTTTGGCGATTGCATGGCTGTGTGCTCAATTTTATACACCTGTAAGCAACGGATGTGACTGAAATAGCCGAATCCACTCATTTTAATTGGTGTCCACATACTTTTGTATATATAGTGTATCTTGCATTTTTTGCTATTGGATCAACTGGTTGTTGAAACAACTAAATTTAGAATGTATCATTAAGTTGTATTTTGGTGATTAAACCAATGTTTTCATGATATTTCACAGTAAACTTATATTTTGGATGAATGGTTGTGTGGTGAAAGATGTGTCTAAACAAAATGAATGCACAATGAAAGGTTTTGAATGTAAGACTGGCTGTGTTACAAGTGTTACCAGTTTGGAGTTTTGTACTAAGAGTTAAAAGATTCACCACATACTTGTGAAAATAGCAACAAAGCGAATGAAAAAAACTGTGAAACTCAATGTTTTATTTTAGGAAAGTTGAGAGATAATGTTTGTAAGAAGGCAATTGTAGGCCAAAATGTATTCTTTTAACTTTGCTGAAATAAAACAGAATTTTTAATGGTGAGCTTTTCTTTCTATGAGGATCACATTTTTTGGTTGCACCTCAACTCACGTTGGTTAAGCGCTCGCCACTTATTTTCACATCAGTCTAGATGTATGTCAGGCTTGGATTCGCAATACCAAAACGATTCATTCATGATTATCCATGATCATGGTAGCATCCACATTAATATAGAAGTGTTCAGTAACATATGGTACTCTTATTTACAATAAAAGTGACTCCAAAATGACACAATACATCATTTACTATTAATTTCTACTGGGCACAACATCATCTGAAACACAACCAAAGAAAACTGCAAATGCATGCTTGGACTATTTAATCAAATACTACACCTTTGACTACTTTAATACACATATCTATTTTACCATTTAGAAATTACAGTATCTAGTCCCCCCATTTGAGGGTGTCATTTATTTGGACAAATGTAATTATATGTATATGAAAATACCCTCAGTTGTAAATACGACATTCTGTACTGTTGCCTAATTATGAGACTTTTGTTCTACTTCTGTTTGTGTATGTCAGAATTGAGTATTAAAAAACTGCCACTGACTGTTAATCAGTAAGCTTGTCTGTCTCATTTCAGGCAATGTAAAATTGGGTTTTCCCACACATGGAGTTTATGAAAGAAAGTATGAAAAAGTCCTACCTTGAAAGTATACACCAGAGCAAACCTGTAGAATCCGTGGCAGACAAGTTTGATCCAAGGATGCAATTAAATCTTGCAGGGACATAACTACTTCAGTGCCTGCCATCACTGCAGTGCAGAACCCGATGCTGTGCTGTCTAGGCTCAACTGTGGTTTCCGAAGAGAGGTGCCACTGATCTAACAGTTGAAAGCAACGATTGTATGAGGAAGTAGGCAACCAGATATTTTCAAGTAAAGTTAACCTCTGCCCTGTGACACTAGCTTGTGTTGCCAATAAAGAAATGTGAACCTGGCTTTTACTTCTTTATTGTTTGCTTATTTTATGCAGCCATAAACATTTTATTATTTGCCTACAATCAAAAAAGAAAGCTTACAACTCACCATGTTTCCTATGGAAAATGTATGGTTCCTAGCAGTACAGTATTGCATTGTGGATTTTTTAAATTCTATTCATGTTCTTCTCTGTACGTGAATATATTTTTTATAGATTTCTCATTATCAGCTGTAAAGCAAACTGCCCCTCAGGAATAATAAACATTATATACTCTACACCATAACAGTCCAAAGGTCTAATTAAAAAACATTCTGCAAAATTGTATGGTCTGTGATAAATGGGAAGCTACATGAACATGCACCAAAATTAAATGTTGCACCGCAACTTCCTACAATTTTCAGTCTATAAAAGGAATATAAAACAAGGAGGATGTTGCTCTAGTAGTCTATGTTCTTCTGTCCAGTGGCTTTTCAATAAAAAATAGTCTATCCTATTGACTATTCTTGAAGCTTTTCAATCTGATTCAAGTGAATGAGCGATAATGAAAGCTAGGCAGAACTGTATGCGTTAGTGCGTGTATGTTCACAGTTCATAGTTGCCATTACATTTCAGTAGGTAACCTTTTAATCTCGGGTCGAATCAAGTCATTGTAGATAATGGAATGTATTACTTTCTTTTCGTCCATTTGGGCAGAGACAGAGATTTGGCTGTCAACGGATTAACCCCCCAAAAACTACAATTCCCAAACCAAGGGAACATTTTACCCAGCATTCAACGGGTTTGTGAATGGATAATGCTGCAAGATGGCGACAAATGCAACTGCTACAAACTTACCATCTTTTGATTGTCCAACATGGTGAGAAAATGCATTTACCGAGATATTTACGCTATACAAAGACATCAAGTGCATGCAAAATCACAAAACAGCATTACTTTTTTTTATTTTGTAGCTGGAAACGTATGTATTCCTTTTAGCCACGTCTTATTAGCTAACACATGCTAGCTAGCTGATACATTTCACTGAATGGTGTGCTTAGCTTTTGGTCCTTGTTCTTTTCAGGGCAGGCAAGCCCCCTCCAGGACTCCATTTGGACGTGATGAAAGGTGACAAAATGGTCGAGGTAAGAGCTTGGGGCTTCACGGGGCAAACATTTGAACTGCCTGTCTGTATTAGCCACACTCAAACAAGGGTAGATATTCTGTATTGTTCCTTAGAATATGGCTAATATCTTGCATAATAGATCATCCTTTACGCAACTGATGGGTTTACTTACATTCTGTACTGACCAACTGTACCAGCTTTATCAAAAGCTGTGATAGAGAACCATATGTGGTCCTACATGACGTAGTTTACCCATAAATGTCTATAGTCTAGACTGTCTACTTCAATAGAGTATACACAATATACAATATAGTCTACTTCAGTCTGTATACTTCAGTATAGGTAGCTAGGTGTCATGGTGTACTTAACTAAATAAACAAATCGATCATACATGCATGCACCAGATACGGACCCGACTGTGAGTTCCGTGACTGTTGGGTTTTAAAAAAGGTGCTACAGAAACCTCAGCCCTGATATTTAAGCTCATGAGTGTGAAGGTGCACTCCTGAGTTATGGCTCAGAGGCACAGTGCTTTAAACTGTTTCTTACAGCTGGAAAGGATTTCATTCAATGTCATCAGTGTTGTTAGCCTGGGTGTCTGGTTTTGATCTCTTGCCGACTCCTTATGGAATTGTCTTGCTAAAACAGCTTGGCGTGAGTGATGAGTTGGCAAGAAAGCAGAATTATATATGGGACCTGACAGGGCAATACATGTATTTTCTCATATCTGTTGTTATGATGGTGAATCCTTGTAGAAACTGATCATTGACGAGAAAAAGTACTACTTATTCGGGAGGAACCCGGACATGTGTGACTTCACCATCGACCACCAGTCATGTTCACGCGTGCATGCTGCCCTGGTCTACCACAAGCACCTGAAGAGGGTGTTCCTTATTGATAACAACAGCAGTAAGTGAACTGTCGTGTACATTAGTCTGTAAAATACTGTATCTTACTACAGCTAGTAAAAGGACTCAATGTAACAGTTGCATTGCCTTAGCCTTTATTCTACAGTGCACTCCTCTATGGAACTATTATGTTTTGTTGACTCTTTACTTCACTTTTTATAAACTACATCCCAACATGATATGTGGACTTGAAGGTTGTAAATTACGTTCTCAGCGCATGGTACCTATCTGGGACACATCCGCCTGGAGCCCAATAAGCCTCAGCAGGTCCCCATAGACTCCACCATGTCGTTTGGAGCGTCCACGCGAGCCTACACCATCCGGGAGAAACCTCAGAGCCAGCAAGGAACCAACGCCACCACAGGGGACAGCAAGGCCGGAGAGGACGAGGAGGGGTCTAAGGGCCTCTTAGGATTACCAGAGGAGGAGACCGAGCTAGAGGTGTGTCTTTGTGTGTCTTCAGTAGTTGTCTACTAGGGCATTTGTCTGGACATGCTGGTAAGGATGGTGTGTACTATTACCACAGTGGCTATAGATACACTATGTAAAGCAGGACATAGTGAGTTATCTTTTGTTCTGTCAGTGTCTTTAGTGTTTTTTTAGCTCTCTGTTTCCAATTCTGTGTGTTTAGACAAGGCTATTCCTATTAAGCACACGAGTGTATTAGCTTTGTTTCACTTCTCCTTTCCCAAACATTCATCCTGTCTGGGCTGTGACAGAACCTGACAGAGTTCAACACGGCCCACAACAAGCGCATCTCAACCCTGACCATCGAGGAGGGCAACCTAGAGATCCAGAGACCCAAGAGGAAGAGGCGGAACTCCAGAGTCACCTTCAACGAGGACGATGAGGTCATCAACCCGGGTAAGCTCTCTCTTCAACCCCATTGGCCTAGCACCAGTATCCCAGTATCTGTAGTTGAGGAAAAAGTGTTTCTGTGCCCGTTTTCATATTTCACAAAGTGTCTAAGAGACAGTTTATTTAATTTGATGATTTAAAAGAAAATATTGATCCTAGTTGAACACTCTCACTTTGAGATGCTTTGTAAACATGGACCCTGATTTACAGTACCAGTCAAAAGTTTGGACACCTACTCATTCAAGGGAATTCTCTCAACCAGCTTCACCAAGAATGCTCTTCCAACTGTCTTGACGTAGTTCCCACATATGCTGAGCACTTGTTGGCTGCTTTTCCTTCACTCTGCGGTTCAACTCATCTCAATTGGGTTGGGGTTGGATGATTGTGGAGGCCAGGTCATCTGATGCAGTACTCCATCACTCTCTTTCTTGGTCAAATAGCCCTTACACAGCCTGGGGGTGTGTTGCGTCATTGTCCTGTTGAAAAACAAATGATAGTCCCAATAAGCGCAAAACGGATAGGATGCCGTATCGTTGCAGAATTCTAAATAAATCACTGACGGTGTCACCAGGAAAGCACCATCACACCACCTCCTCCGTGCTTCACGGTGGGAACCACACATACGGAGATCATCCGTTCACCTACTCTGCTTCTCGACACGGTGGTTGGAACCAAAAATCTCTAATTTGGACTCACATCAGACAAAATGACATATTTCCTCCGGTCTAATGTCCATTGCTCGTGTTTCTTGGGCCAAGCAAGTCTCTTCGTATTAATGTTCTTTTAGTAGCAGTTTCTTTACAGCAATTCGACCATGTAGGCTTGGTTCATGCAGTCTCCTCTGAACAATTGATGTTGAGATGTGTCTGTTACTTGAACTTTGTGAAGCATTTATTTGGGCTGCAATTTCTGAGGCTGGTAACTCTAATGAACTTATCCTCTGCAGCAGAGATAACTCTGGGTCTTCCTTTCCTGTGGTGGTCCTCATGAGAGCCAGTTTCATCATAGCACTTGATGGTTTTTGCGACTGCACTTGAAGAAACTTTCAAAGTTCTTGATATTTTCCGCGTTGACTGACCTTCATGTCTTAAAGTAATGATGAACTGTCGTTTCTCTTTGCTTATTTGAGCTGTTCTTGCCATAATATGGACTTGGTCTTTTACTAAATAGGGCTATCTTCTGTATACCACCCCTACCTTGTCACAACACATTGACTTAAACGCATTAAGAAGGAAAGAAATTCTACAAATGTACTTTTAAAAGCCACCCCTTTTAATTGAAATGCATTCCAGGTGACTACCTAATGAAGCTGGTTGAGAGAATGCCAAAAGCTGTCATTTAGGCAAAGGGTGGCTATTTGAAGAGTCTCAAATATAAAATATATATTTTGATTTGTTTTACACTTTTTTTGGTTACTACAAAATTCCCTGTGTTATTTCGTTGTTTTGATTTCTTCACTATTATTCTACAATGCAGAAAATAGTAAAAAATAAAGAAAAACCCTGGAAATGAGGTGTCAACTTTTGACTGGTACTGTAAGTCATTTCGTAAACTGAGGTTGGGTGAAAATAAGGAGCTGTGTGCCAATCTAAAACCTGTTGCTTTACTCATGTATTGCATGCGGTAACTCAGTGCTTTTTGAAACCTTACAGAGGACATTGATCCCTCAGTGGGACGCTTCAGGAACATGGTGCAGACTGCTGTCGTCCCTATAAAGGTAAGCCACTAAAATGCATCTATTGCATGAGGTGTCAAGATCCTTTTATACAGTCACATTTCAATTTAAGGAAGCCTATAATTAAGAAAATTGCAATGATATCCCAGAAACAAACACTATACATAGCCTACAGATGAGTTACTACTCAGTCTTTGGTCATTTCCACTCTAGAAACAGAAAATGGAGAGGCACGGCTCACTTAGTATGGACGACGTTGTGACGAGGCGCATCCACAACTACACCTTCGGCGGCGGCCTTTACGGGGACCTGCCACCCACCAGCCACGAGGTCCACCCCGCCGGGGCCCCGAGTGGAGCCACTATCCTGGGGGGTCTCCCTCTACCCTTCCCCAACCCGGCCCCAGAGGTGAACCTGGCCCCGGATGCCCCCCAGCCACCTGTCACCCTCAACCCTGTCCCCGTTACAGGCCCCTATCTCTCCGAGGTCCTCAACGAGCCCCGCAAGAAAAAGTACGCTAAAGAGGCATGGCCAGGCAAGAAGCCCACCCCCTCCCTACTAATCTAACCCTCTCCCAACACTACGGCTCTTTCTCAATTCGTCTTTCCTCTATTCTTTACCACCTCATGCATTGTAGAAGATCCAAGGTCTCTCCTCTTGGACCTTCTTCAATGTATTTTGAGGAGAGGAGACGAGGAATCCAGGAAAGTCGAATTGGGAAAGAGCTTATGTAGTGGAGGCAGGGCTGACTCTCAGGGTATGGGCGGAGACATCAGGGACCATGACCCGTTGGAGGCGGATCGATTTTACTTATAAGACTGTTTTGGGGATTTTCTAGTTTTGTCAATGTTTTCTACGTTACTTCCTCATTCTCCTAAAAATTATCCGAAAGTCTTCAGTAGTACATTCCATGAAGACAGGAACACCACTCCTTCGGGAGATGAATGTTTGATGTGTTTTACAAATGAAGTCATGTAAAAAAGGCAGTACTTGGCAGACCAAGTCAGTTGGTCAGATAAGAGTAACTTGTGGCATAAATCGGTGTCCCATGGTTGTGATATTTTACCTCTAATTGATAGTCAGGCATCGTGCAGGGAAACAAACACGAAGCGGATGTAACTTAGGAAAACAGCCCTTATGTTGGAAACAAACATCATTATGTTCTCATCCAGATTCACATGGATTTATTTTCCATGCTACAGCACCCAATATTACAGCAGGTTTTTAAAGGACCTGTTCCGTGTTATCATTTTTGCTATGGGAAAAACATTGCGATACTGGTATCACAGCCTAATCGTTATATGGTTGGTCACTGTGAGTTCCATATTACGATCTCCACTTCCTTCAATAAGGTCTTGATATTTGTTTGAAGTCAATCTTTGGATGTAGTATTTTTGCCCACTGTAAACATGCGTGTACAGTGCATTCGGAAAGTATTCAGACCCCTTGATTTTTCCCCCACATTTTGTTACTTTACAGCCTTATTCTAAAATGGATGAGAAAAACAACAATTTCATCCATCTACACACAATACTCCATGTCAAAGCAAAAACAGGTTTAGACATTTTAGCAAGTTATTAAAAATAGAATGCTGAAATATCACATTTACATAAGTATTCAGACCCTTTACTCAGTACTTTGTTGAAGCACCTTTGGCAGCGATTACAGCCTCGAGTCTTCTTGGGTATGACGCTACAAGCTTGGCAGACTTTTATTTAGGGAGTTTCTCCCATTCTTCTCTGCAGATCCTCTCAAGCTCTGTCAGGTTGGATGGGGACTGTTGCTACACAGCTATTTTCAGGTCTCTCCAGAGATGTTCAAGTCCGGGCTCTGGCGGGGCCACTCAAGGACATTCAGAGACTTGTCCCGAAGCCACTCCTGCGTTGTCTTGGCTGTGTGCTTAGGGTCGTTGTTCTTTTGGAAGGTGAACCTTCACCCCAGACTGAGGTCCTGAGCGCTCTGGAGCAGGTTTTCATTAAGGATCTCTCTGTACTTTGCTCCGTTCATCTTTCCCTCGATCCTGACTAGTCTCCCAGTCCCTGCTGCTAAAAAGCATCCCCACAGCATGATGCTGCCACCACCATGCTTCACCGTTGGGATGGTGCCAGGTTTCTTCCAGATGTGACGCTTGGAATTCAGGCCAAAGAGTTCAATCTTGTTTTCATTAGACCAGAGAATCTTGTTTCTCATGGTCTGAGAGTCTTTAGATGCCTTTTGGCAAACTCTAAGTGGGCTGTCGTGCCTTTTGTGAAGGAGTGGCTTCTGTCTGTCCACTCTACCATAAAGGCCTGATTGGTGAAGTGCTGCAGAGATGGTTGTCCTTCTGGAAGATTCTCCCATCTCCACAGAGGATCTCTGGAGCTCCTTCAGTGACCATTGGGTTCTTGGCCACTTCCCTGACCAAGGCCCTTCTCCCTCGATTGCTCAGTTTGGCCAGGCGGCCAGCTCTAGGAAGAGTCTTTGGTGGTTCCAAACTTCTTCCATTTAAGAACGATGGAAGCCACTGTGTTCTTGGGGACCTTCAATGCTGCAGATTTTTTTGGGTGTACTTCCCCAGATCTGTGCTTCGGCACAATCCTGTCTCGGAGCTCTGCGGATAATTCATTCATCCTCATGGCTTGGTTTTAGCTCTGACCTGCACTGTCAACAGTGGGACCTTGTATAGACAGGTGTCACTTTCCAAATCATGTCCAATCAATTGAATGTACCACAGGTGGACTCCAAGTTGTAGAAACATCTCAAGGATGATCAATGGAAACAAGATGTACCTGAGCTCAATTTTGAGTCTCATAGCAAAGGGTCTGTATACTTAAGTAAATAAGTTATTTCTAAATATTTTTTTAATATATAGATTTGCAAAAATTACTTAACTTCAAGAGGTCGGAACTTTCTGAATGGACTGTACATTTATTTTTTTACCTGTTAAACTTGTAATGTGAAAACTGTTTTATACAAGAGGGATTATTATAGGAATTGACAAAAGTAGATCAGAGTTTCTGAAAAAAGATATGTCCATTTTCCTAAAGACTGAATAGGACTATAGGTTTATATTTTTACAGTGCTATCAAAATGAGCGCAGCGAGGAGAGAATTTAATGTTTACTCAGTTTACATTCACAATCAAGCTCAGAAATAAACCGTTAATAGACTGCGCAGAGTATATTTAAATACTGTCTTCCCATTCTAAAAAAGATAGCAGTATAACCTGTGAGTTGCAGCTCTGCCTGAATGTTAGTGAGTCCTGAAGTCCTCTAGATTTTACATATCGCAATGTAAATTGGCCTGATCTGAGCCACCGATAAAATGGATTGGTCACATGAGTTAAGACTGTAAGGTTCTCAGTTGGTGCAATTTGATGTTGAGTGTTGTTTTACAGGCCTTTTTGAATTGATTACATTTAAAATGTGGTACACATGGTCCTGCATCAAAGCACCCATAAAATGACTCAATGTAATTTCTTGATGTTCAAAGAACTGTGTTAGTTTTCACACCAGCAGAATACATTCTTAGGTTGCCCCCTTTACTGGTTAATGAAACATTTGTGGTATTTGAGAACTTGCAAAAGCCATGCTATTTGCATCAACTTTGTACAGATGGACAGACACGTGTACCCAGACCTTTTGTCCCACTTTCGGATGTTGGCTTTTTTATTCACATAATACACTGTAAATAAAAACTGAATTTTGTCACAAACATTGATTTTTGTGGGGTTTACAGAATAGTGTCGTTTTTACATGGTAGTAGGTCTATATCTTCAAACACCATGATTCAATTGGGATTTTGTCAGTTATTCTTTAATTCCAAGGATAGTAGCCATCTTATTATTAAATACCAGTATCTACCAGCACATTACATGAATGAATGCCAAGTGTTAAACCTATTACAGAATATTCCATAGACAAACATTGACCAGGCAGACTAATTTGTGAGGACTTTGAACACAGTCATCAGTGTTGGTCAGAGCATGCCAGTCTGTCGGTTATGTGGTGAAGGCCAGCCGACACCGCACTTAGTGTTTCTCAATCCATCAGCTGGCAGGTGACCCTTCACTCAGTGGCATGGATGCTAACTGTTGGGTGGTTAAGACTTCTTTACATACTCATGTGACACTAGCAGGGTTGGGGTCAATTCCATTTCAAATCCAGTCAATTCAGAAAGTAAACCAAATTCCTAATTGAAGAGAATTGGAATTTCAGTGTACATCCTGAATTGACTGGAATTGACTCCAACCCTGTACCATAGCATCTTGGGTGTATTTATGGATTGGAAAACACATTATTGCAGATCGAAATAGACTGGATAGAGCTGACACGATTCCCTATTCAGACTATTTCTGTTCTACGCAAACTTATCTGAACGTTCTGCAGCGTTACATCCTCCTGCACAGGCCCCTGATGTGGCACCATGCATTTCCGACCATCTGTTTTTCAGTTTTGTTCCCCAAATCACCACAAGAAGGAAGGAACGCATTCATATCACCACATGGTAGGACTTACCATACAAAATGATAAGTATTGTAAAAGGGATAGTTTACTCAATTACAAAATGACATTGGTTTCATTACCCTGTAAGCAGTCTATGGACAAGGTATGACAGCAATTCCTGCTTTGGTTGAGTTTCTCTGGCACCATTTTAGCATTTGTGGCACAAATCTCATTCATGGGACTGATATTAGAATTTTTCGTGCATCATGTCCAAGTCATCCAAAAGTATCTCAAATTGATCGTGAAGCTCAAGCTCACTTCTCGATTATTTGAACGTGTGAAAAATGCTAATGTCAGTCCCATGACTTGAATGGGACAGCGTGTGGAAACAGTACCAGGGAAACTAAACCAGAGCATGGATTGCTGTCACACCTGCTTACAGGGTAAGGAAACAAATATTATATCTCTTTAAGTGCTATGTAGATGCAAGTGACAGCGAGGGAAGAAGTGTTTTAAGTTACCTGAGGTAGCATGCTGGAAACACCATACAAAATACAAACTTGCGAGGTAAACCATATAGGCAACAACAAAGAGAAACCATGTTATAAGAACCTCTTATTATTCTTAAAGGGACAGAGGTACACTGTCCCTTTTAAGAGAATGCAAATGAATGGATTACACCAACATTTTCCTGAGTGGTTTGCGCCACACGTTTAATTGAAATACTGAGAATAACATTAAAAACTCAATCCTTTGTCTATTCCTTTTCAAAGGGGCATTGACTTACCATAGGCTATATGTCAAAAGGAAAAATGAACAACATTTAGGCAGTTAGTTGCTGGCAAAATATTAGTAACATAAATTAGTGTTAATCATCTTTGTAGAACACATTCTATATGGATATTTAAATAATTCTGAATATAGCTTTGAGAAGTTAATATTTGAAAAATTGTCCTTAAATCTAACTTTTATTTCCCATTTCCTGGCGAATTAGCATGTTAAAAACAAATTCATATGAACATTCCATAAAACAGTAGCCTATGCCGGATAAAACAAGTGCAACTATACATTCCTTATGGTTCAAGATTGACAGGTTTGATTTTCAGATGGATCCCATTGAGTGAGCGGAGCACCAGTCTTTGAATCATTTTTGGTTTCTTCATTGGGTCCTCGGTCAGCTGATATCGCTTGAGTGTCTGTGCCACCACCACCTTCATCTCATTCATGGCAAAGTTCTGCCCAATGCAGTTTCTATAGTGGGAGAAGAGGACATGGACGAACATGGACAACATATTGAGTCAGTGAAGTGTTATTTGTACATATCACTAATGCCAGTCCTGCAAGGTAGGCTATACATTTGAAAGCATTTATTTGTAGAACTACTATACATTCACCCTGTGTAATAAATAAGTTATGCAGTAAGACTATCAAAGGTTTATAGCTTTTTTACACAATAAAACATTACCATATCATCTGACAGAACCTATAGCTCTTTGAAATGAGTTCAGCCTGTGCCTACTCCACAGACCTATAATAACTACTGTTGTGTCAGAGGGGGATGGGATCTAGCCTGATCCCAGATCCGTTTGTGCTATTTTGCCAACTCCTAATTTCATTGTCATGCCAAACAAGACAGTACAAACAGATCTGGGACCATGCTAGACAACATATTTGTCCCCCTCTGACACAACAATTGGGGTTAATATAGTTAGGTTGGATCTAGGTCACAGGCATCAAGGGGCCGAAGGGTTCCAATATCCAGTCAGGTAAATGAGTAGCTCTATGCTTCCATCCTAGGCCCAGACTAGTAATATGAGAGCCAAACCCTGCTGCAAATGCTGCTCTCTTAAATAGTGGCACTGGTGTGGTAACGAACCTCGGGCCGGCAGAGAAGGGGACAAAGGCATGGGGTGATCTTTTTGCAGAGTTCTCAGGCAGAAATCGGAGTGGGTCGAATGCCTACGAGAATACAAAATAAAATAGTAAATTGAAACAGTGGGAAAGACTGTGCATAGGTAGACAGCTGGCCCCAAATATGTTGTCTTGTTAATAGTCACTGCAAACATGACCATATGAGTTGGCAAGACGGCACAAACAAACCAGGCTGGTGAGACAAACTGCCACCAGGCTTGTATAAAGGGACCTTGAAACAGGTTTCAGTTCCCTATTGTGTAAACCCTTAATCTTAAAGCGATAGATTAGACAAAATCAGACCCATGGACTTACTGCTAGGTCACAAGGATTTCATTACAAACTAACTCAGCAACAGCCTCATGTTGTTTCTTCTGTCAATACTGCAGACCTTGTCCTTTTATTACGCATTTCCTCTACTACTAATCATTAATTATATTAACCCAGTTAAATGTTCATGAGAAAATGGTGTTTATAAAGATGGTGTGCATACGTTAGGATTCTCCCAAACGGTCGCGTTCCTATGAATGCCAAAAATGCTGGTTCCAACAAGACAACCTAGAGGGAGTAAAGAGAGAGAAATTATATTTCCACAGTGTTAGTGCTTGACATCTGTTTTGTTTCCTATGGACAGAGTGATAATATTGTCCACGCTGCAAAAGGATCCATCCGCTGAGGCAGAAAGAGACACTATCTGGCAGAGGTGTGGACCCGAGTCATATGACTTGGACTCGAGTCAGACTCGAGTCACAAATATGATAACTTACAATTCGACTTTGACTTTAACACCAATGACTCGTGACTTGACTTGGACTTGAGCCTTATAACTTGACCTGACTTGATACCCTCCCCAAACTGACTTGATACCCTCCTCAAGCCCAAATGTTAAAAATGATGCTATTAAAAAAAGGTGTGCAGTGCATCAACTCTTCATTTAACGGATTACAGTTTGAATCGGACAGCAGCCAATCAAATTGTGCCAGCTAAGAAAAAGTTGTGCGTGGCAGTGCAGAGGAACGTCGGCGGGTGAATTCAGATGGAGCCCTTGGAAAGATGATACCCAAAATTAGTATTTTCGGATATAAAGACGACGCTGTATCAACAAAAAACGGATTGCAACTTGCAAAACATGCGGGAAGAAAATTAGACGGAGGCGCAACAATTTCCAACTTTGTTCGACATTTGAAGCTGCACAAAGAACGGTAAGTCGTGGCTAACATAGCCGACAGCTATATATTTTATTACTTTACTAGTGTATCATGTAGGCTAGCGTAACGTTAAATCAATGAGCCTCCACACAGTCAGTCAGTGCGGGAACGTGATCATTGCACCCACGATTGAGCTACAACTGGCTAGGCAGTTGGTAGCCTAAGTCCTGCCTGATGTTACTGCTGTTCCTAAAACCATTGACATACGTTAGCCTACTGTAACCACACAAAGAGTGTGTGTGTGTGTGTGTGTTAAGGTTGGGTGATTGTGTACAAGCCTACATCGCCCGAATGCGCCCCATAGCGATCCTCGATAGTCGATCACTATTGGGGGGAGGGATCTTTCTCATGGCTACCCATGTATTTCCATGGAAATATAAGGTTTATTTAGAAAGTAATAAATATATAGATATTTTTAAAAGCATTCATGATTTGCGTAAATGTAATATACTAACTATTACTCTTGTTAAAAATATGAAATGGTATTACATTTGGTGAAGAGCACATTATGACTCAAAGTTTAGGACTTGCGACTTACTTGTGAAACAATTTTTTATTTTACCTTAATTTAACTAGGCAGGTCAGTTAAGAACAAATTCTTATTTTCAATGACGGCCTAGGAACAGTGGGTTAACTGCCTTGATCAGGGGCGGAACTACAGATTTTTTTCTTGTCAGCTCGGGATTCGATCTTGCAACCTTTCGGTTACTAGTCCAACACTCTAACCACTAGGCTACCCTGCCGCCCGAAAAAATCAATGACAATGACTTGGTCGCACCTCTGCTATCTGGACAGACCTTTTTTTTTTGGCAGTAGTAAATACGATGAGAAGAACATGCTGAGAATGCTCCAACAGCACCAATTCATTTGACATAAAAAATACTAGGGTCCTGTTTCCAGGACAGAGATTAAGCCTAGTCCTGGACTAAAAAGCACTTTAAATGGAGGACCTGCAATGAACATTTTACTTAGTCCAGGACTAGGCTTAATGTGTGTCAAAGAAACTGCCACTAGAAATACATCATTGTTTATGAAAAAGATGAATAAACAAGTTGCAGTTAGTCTCTACATACTAACTAGTTGGTGAACTAGCTCTGGAGACAAACAAACATGAGTTAATATTTAATTTGTTATTGCCGGTGACTGAGGCAAAGGTTACAGAGGACTCTATTGCAACCACTTACAGCCTCATTTTAAGGCAGAGCCATTGTGCATTTAAAACTATCATTTAAAAAGTCCGGTGGGTGTAGTGGTTAGTTCCACTGCCTACAGCAAATATACCTACCAGTGTCGGCGTGGGTTTGATTCCGACACCACTGCCTGTGTGACCCACTCTCCTAACACTATCTCGCCTCAGTCCAATAAAATGTACAAAAAAATTCCCCTTCGGTACATCACAATGCGACATTTTTTAAATGTACACATTTACCTTCAGGCACAGTCCTCCCATCGAAGAACGTAATGGGTTTGGTTATCTTCCTGGACATCCCAGGTACAGGAGGGTAGAGGCGGAGGGATTCCTTTATGCACATGGTTGTGTACGGTATTTTACTGAGATCTTCCCTGAAGAATACAGAACATTTTCTTTATATCAATTCTCTTTTAGTAAACATGTGTGGGCTCCAATCTAAGAGGAAATACAGACCTGATTTCCCTTCCTTTACTCTATCTATATCTTAAATAAAGGAATGGCATTGGTAACTAGTTCCAAACATGGAGCCTATTGGCGATTGTGTAGCCCTTAGCTGCAATCAATGACCAAAAGCGCCCTCTTTGGCCTCATGGGTGGAATGTTATTCATATTTTTTTATCATTTCATAATTAATAAATATTCAAGTTTTTTTTAGGAAGAAAATCTGGTGTTTCTATGTCAAACCAGTTTGTTATATTTCAGTCCTCTGTGACGTATATAAAGTGTAATATTGGGATGCAAACTTAAAATGTAATACATTTCAACTCTATATCTGACATAGTACAGGTGTCTTCATTTCTTTAAGCCCATAACCATGTGTGTGAGGTGTATAGTTTTGTTTCAAAGTAGATTTGTTTAAGATTACCAAGAATCACTCCGAGTGACCCTGATTTAGACCAGTGTAGTAAATGATCCCAAAA
The DNA here is from genome assembly GCF_016432855.1 of Salvelinus namaycush. Taxonomy (NCBI): domain Eukaryota; kingdom Metazoa; phylum Chordata; class Actinopteri; order Salmoniformes; family Salmonidae; genus Salvelinus; species Salvelinus namaycush. Next base: position 6,482,017 of record NC_052343.1, on the reverse strand, counting down.
GTAACAAAATAGTAATTTATATATACTGTAGCTGCGGACTGTAAAATAACCAAATAAAACCTTGAAACTTAAATGCATATCTAACATACACCGCACAGCATGATCTCTGAACAATAAATCTGGACAAAACAGCCTTCCATTCCATGTCACTCTCCTCCAGCCAAATGAATGCATATCTAACATACAACATGACTAGGACAGTAAATCAGGCCCCGTATTCATAAAGCATTTCAGAGTAGGAGTGCTGATCTAAGATCAGTTTAGTCTTTTAAATCATCATGAATAAGAAGGGCTGGTCCTAGATCAGCATTCCTACTCTAAGGCGCTTTATGAATACGGGCCCTGGACAGTAGAACCTACCATTCCATGGTGTCCCTCTCCTCCAGGGCGCTGATGACCTCGTCCCTGCAGATTTGCTGGTGCTCCGGGTTGCAGGCCAGGCTGTACAGGGTCCAGGAGATCCCACTGGCTGTGGTGTCGTGCCCCTCGAACATGAAGGTGTCCACCTCCGCTCGGATAGCCTCATCCGACAGGCCCTGCTGGTCCTCGTCCTGGATTGAAAACCATCAGGAACAATCAGATCCTTGCATGTTCTTCCTTGTTTGGCTTCATTTTAATGGAAAAGGTATAACTCACACACCTATAGTGTTACTAGCCTGGTCCCAGATCTGTTTGTGCTCTTGCCAACTCCATTGCTCATTTTCAAGCCAAGCCATGTGTTTGGCAAGACAATGACTGACATGGAGTTGGACAGCACAAACAAACTGGCACTCAGGCTATAGTGTTACCAGTGGCATGGAGAAAGAATATAATGAATAGAAAATCAACTCCGACACACTGGCGATCTCGAGGCTACGATGAGTTTCTTTTCGAATTGGCTTTATTCAATGACATAATATACCATCGCCAATGTAGCCGCTTTAACTAATGACCTGGTTAGATGACTGCATAAATGGCATAATGGTGGATAATAGTGTAGTAGCGTAATAGAGGAGGTGTGACGTACTCTCGCGCAGAGCAGGATATCCAGAAAGTCCAGGTTTCTCTTAGCCTGTATCCTGCCCAGTTCCTTTTCGTCCTTCAAGGCTTCTTTTCGCTTTCGTATGATTTCCTCTACAAGCAGAGGGCATCAATCAAATTTTACATCAAATATATCTATAAAGCCCTTTTTTTTTTTTTACATCACAGATGTCACAAAGTTCGATACAGAAACCCAGCCTAAAACCCCAAACAGCAAGCAATGCAGATGTAGAAACATGGTGGCTAAGGAGAAACTCCCGAGAAACACATCATGGGAGAGCATCAGACATAGCAGCAGCAGCATAGCTCCTTCTTATGACATGGTTAAGCCTATAGCTGTACATGAATACAAGATGTATGCATTTAATCAATGGAAAATGCATACATGCATACTCGGCGAATGCATAATGGCGAATGCATAATGCTGTTTTTTTAGGGTATATTTGCTTTGTCAAATTCACACATCTAAATGTTTTCAGGGGTGAGACTTGCAGGCAAAGGGGATTAAGATCACCATTCCAACCTTCATTCACAGAACGCACCTGTATGACTGTGTGCAACATTGCATGCTTTCCTGTATTTGTACCCATGTGGGCTAAGTTGGAAGATCCACTCGCTGTGGTAGGGAAAGGTCCGGAAGCGGACATTCACCAGATCACTGAGCTCGTACACAGCCTTGATGTACGAGTTGGTTCCACTGAAACGAGAGAAAAACAACAGAAAAGTATAAGTTACTTCCTCTCAATCATTGCTGATAGGCAGGGCCTTGGGTTTTTTCCTGATCATGTGATCTGGCCCGAAAACCTCTGGGCCCGTATTCACAACAAGTCTCTGTAGGAGTGCTGATCTAGGATCAGGTCCCCTCTGTCTTTATATTCGTATTAATTATGATCTAAAAGGGAAATCTGATCCTATATCGGCAGTCGTACTCTGAAACTTTCGCGAATACGGGCCCTGGGCCTTAGTTAAAGGACAAGAAAGAAAAGCGTTAGTATTGGATTGGGGCTTACAATTTATATAACATTTACGCTGACAAGACAAGATATTCAACATGGGCAGATGTACATGGCAGATGATGCAGTGGTTAAAAACATTTAACTGACTGACCTCTCTCCCCCTTGCACTGTCTGGCAGTTAGTGTTGGAGCTGAAGGCACACTTCATAATGCTGTCCAGTGTCATGAGGCTCACATGCTCAAATAACTCAAATGACTCGTCGGATTTTGAGTGAGTCTCCCATTTGTCCTGGAACAGAAAGAGGACAGACATAGTCAACTTGCACAAGATGGACAGTGACATATAGTACGTCACTCCCTTATTAAATTACTCCTTTAGCTTGTTCATGGCATAATTTCCCTCCAAATACAGTTGTCAAACTATACAGCATTCTAATACAGTTGGCAGAATATGTAACGTTAACAGAAATTCCCCCCAAATAGGCTATGGTTGTCAATCTATACAGTAATTAGGGTAGAGCTAACAAAACGCACCAGCATAGTTTGGGCAGAATCAGCCATCAGTTTGACATAGGGCTTTAAAACATCGTAATGGAAGCCAGGGGTCAGGAGTCTTCTGTGGCGGAACCATTTCTGACCTTCAGACACCAGTAAACCATCCCCTAGAGAGAGAGAGAGCGAGACAGAGAAAGACAGAGAGCACATCCTGAGACACTCATATGTTGTACGTTCATGCAAAAGAATAGAACTAAAGAATATACTTTATAACCATAACTGTATAATTGCCTAAGTGGCATGGGTCATAATGTTATTGAAAACCAGAACTGCACCCAAAAAGATAAATATTAGAAAATGCCTATTCTTAAAATATCTGCAGTTAAATATATAGAATCTAACTTTGTTGGTTCAATATTTGTAGCATATGTGACTTTGGCAAAGACAATGCAACCTTACCTATCCACGGAATTAGAAATCTATATAAAAGGTCATCTTTGGGCTCTATTAAGAAAGAGAGTGAAACAGGTATTCTGTCACATGTAGTGAGATTCCATAGATAGACATTACATAGATGCAACTAGTTTAAATAATTATGTGAGTCTTGTCGTTCCAAAGAGACCAACCTGTTGATGCCAGGATGGTTTTGACGTAATCTGGGTGGTGAATATTGAGGAAGGACACAAATGGACCAAACCACATTTGAAATGCAAAGGGGTACGACTCTCCCCATTTGACAACCTTATACATATCGGTCCCGTCTTCTTTAAACTGCAAGACAACAGAGAAAACATGCACTTATAAAATAAAGCAGCAAATGCACGAGCATGACACGGAAACTTGCCTCTGAAGCTGATGGTACAAAGTTCCACACGGAGGAAACAATTTTGCAGTCACTCAATGTGCACGTTAAAGACATTCTCATTTTAACCTAACGTTACCTCTCGGACATGCCCGAAAAGCCAGTGTTTTGGTGGTCCTGGGAATGTCTCGAGCGCCCGAATCCATTCATTTCTTTTGACAATAAGTTTAGAGATTTTAAGAATTACATAGACCAGGCTAAATATTGCAACCAAGTGATGAATGCGATAGGACTCCAGCGTCACTTTTTTCAACGTTTCAAATAACTCCATTGCAATGGACGTCTACCTGCCGAGGCTACCATTGACAACTTTTACAACACAAGGTGACGGTCTGGTGAGTGACAACTGCGAGAAGCAGAAGCGAGTAGGGTGAGTGGTTTGAGGTCATTTAGGGGCGGAGTCCCGCCTGTGGGAACTAATACAGCACTGTCTACCAATTCTTTACCTTGATGTATCTAATCCTTGTTTATTTTTAAATCCATGATATCTTCAAATATTCTGCTCTGCATATATCAGAATCATGTTTTTCCACCTGACATGAATGATTATAGCGCTATATTATCAGGAGAACACACAACCTTGGGGAACACCAAGAAGAGGACACTGCTGGACAAAATACAACCAAATATTGGACATTAGCCATCAACCTCTACTATAATATAACTATAGATGATATACTGTAGTCAGGTAGCACATGTTGACTTCCTGTTAACCTTTTGATTGGCTATCCCTCTCTGAAAAACAACACAAAGGCCAAGATCTAGGCCGAAACATACTGTATCTATGCCAAAATCAAATCTAGAATCGGCTTTCTATATCGCAACAAAGCCTCCTTCACTCACACTGCCAAACTTACCCTAGTAAAACTGACCATCCTTCCGATCCTCGACTTCGGCGATGTCATCTACAAAATAGCTTCCAATACTCTACTCAGCAAACTGGATGCAGTCTATCACAGTGCCATCCGTTTTGTTACCAAAGCCCCTTACTGCGACCTGTATGCTCTTTTTATTTATTTAACCTTTATTTAACCAGGAAGGGCTCATTGAGATTTAAAATCTCTTTTTCAAGAGCGTCCTGGCCAAGATAGGCAGCACCAAGTCATTACAAAAAATGACAGACAGACAACATGAAAAACTACAAGTAATCTAGTAAAAACCATTCATGAATTCACAAGAGTATTAGTCGCCTGGCCCTCGCTACATATTCGTCGCCAGACCCACTGGCTCCAGGTCATCTATAAATCTATGCTAGGTAAAGCTCCGCCTTATCTCAGCTCACTGGTCACGATAACAACACTCACCTGTAGCACGCGCTCCAGCAGGTATATCTCACTGGTCGTCCCCAAAGCCAGCACCTAATTTGGCCGCCTTTCCTTCCAGTTCCCTGCTGCCAGTGACTGGAATGAATTGCAAAAATCTCTGAAGCTGGAGACTTACATTTCCCTCACTAACTTTAAACATCAGCTATCTAAGCAGCTAACCGATTGCTGCAGCTGTACATAGTCCATCTGTAAATAGCCCACCCAATCTACCTACCTCATCCCCATATTGTTTTTATTTACTTTTCTGCTCTTTTGCACACCAGTATCACTACTTGCATATCATCATCTGCTCATCTATCACTCCAGTGTTAATCTGCTAAATTGTAATTACTTCGCTACTATGGCCTATTTATTGCCTTACCTCCTCACGCCATTTGCACACACTGCATATAGACTTTCTTTTTTTCTATTGTGTTATTGACTGTACGCTTGTTTATTTCATGTGTAACTCTGTGTTGTTGTTTGTGTCACACTGCTTTGCTTTATCTTGGCCAGGTCGCAGTTGTAAATGAGAACTTGTTCTCAACTAGCCTACCTGGTTAAATAAAGGTGAAATAAAGAATAAATACAAAAAATCTAACAGCATTTGCAACGCAATGGAACCAACATTTCCAATGAAGGCTGATAAGCCTAGTGACTAATGACATGCTCTTGATTAACACATCAGCTTCCGCCTTTGGTGATAACGCCTTGCAAGAAGCTGCATGCAAACCCGCTGATGGAAAATGGAGATACAGATGACATTAGTCAAGGACCCCATTTTGTGTCACTGACACCTACACCACAGCCTATGCCATTGGTTCTGAGGAAACATCTGTGTGGGAGGTGTTTGTAAATGTTTATGTAAAGCATTATTTCTTATTTCTGTTTCATACCGAGTCAACTGTTAGATTTGTAACTTCAGCTTAATTTCCTATAGCTTTAAATTACCAACATTAAGTGGCAGTTTCGGCTTAGGCCTGTAGCCTACACATTTTAGAGCAGATTACTTGTAGTTGTTTTAAATACAATGCTAAAGTAATCTGCCTCAACAGTGTTCATTGTAATCATGATCGCTACCTCTGCCATAATTATTGTATTTATGGTTTGGGCCTCATTTCCAACATCAGGTAAGTGTCTGAAATTTACAAAAACATTAATATCGCTCAATACTTAGCTGAGTGAAACTACCTGGGGGTTAGAATTCTCACATATGTATTGGCCTTTATTGAAAATTAATAAGGCAATACAGTGTTTAACCTTATTGTACACTGTTATACAGCAAAACAATTAGTATACAGATGTACCACAGAAACTTTTAAAAATATGTTTTCGAATACTCATTGATTGAATTCAATTTCAATATTCAAATGTCTCTTTGGACGTTGAAAACCTGCTAATCAGTTTAATGAAATTGGACATGCATTGAGTGATTTGTTTAGACTATTTATGAAGCTGAATTAACATTATGTTGTTATTGTTTTCTATAGGCGTAAGAGAAATGTATAACTATTTCAATCATCAATCCATAATTTATTCATCCATAAACACTTTATAAACAGTACTTTCATGTAATGCTATTGTACTTCCTTATTGTTTTAATCAATCTGTTGTAGAATCTTCAAGTCCTCTTCGCATACCGCTTGGTAGAAAATTGTTGATACCCTGCTAGAGTAAGGAAAGTCATCCAGAATCTTTTATCTGGTTTTACAGTACGAACAATGCTGGTCAGCGCCGCACCCAGATTTTTCATGAGGATAAAAGTGGCCTACATCGCCTTTCCAAAGATTTCTGGCATAGAAAGAGTGTTTCAAGGAATCGTTCACTGGTAATCAGCCCTTTTACAGAGAAGGATCAAGGAATATACTCATGTGAATTGTATAAAAATGACAAGATGACATACGGATTGTCCACTTCAGTTGTTCTTGAAAAACATTAGTCAGCCTATTGTAATTGGAGATAATTTGCAAGCAGATTGATCGTCTACACTAAATCAGTTTACAGCTCACCCTAACCATCTATCTCTTTATTTAGAATCTTACATGCCGGTAATAGCCACTGTGCCAGGCAGTGGTTTTATGCATGAAGTAACAAAGAATGTGATTACCAGAACATATTACGCACTTGACTCCGCTCTGAACAACAACACCACCAACAAAAGCATAGGTGAGAACCAAAAGTTTTGAGTAGTTCTTAAACCCCAATCTCATTGATCTTCCACATGTTCTATAACTTCAACAGGATTGACAGATACTTCACTACCAGCATTTTCTGTAGTAACACTACGCAACACTGTTGCCTCTTTTACAGACAATGGGCCTACTCCTTCAGATAACCGAGAACCTCAATGGCTGGCATCAACAGTAGCTGGAGTCTCTGCAGCTGTGTGCCTTTTCCTTGTTGTACTGGCACTGTTTATATTATGCCATTTCAAATGGAGAATACTCACAGGTAGGAGAAATATTCCGTATTGTTATATTTGAAGATCACAAGATTAATACAATTGTTTGGAGATGGTATGCAGTTTGAGGCCCTATCTGTTGTAATGGGAATACTTAAAAAAAAAAAAATGTGTGTCTGTTTGTTCAAATGTTTAAGCTTCTGCCAATCAACTTCTCTTTGGTGGCCAGGGGACCAGCTTTGTAAGTTATCTTATCTAGCCGACATTACTATTATTATTCTTGTTAAAACGATGATGATGACTAGTTGCACAGCATTATGGTATTATGCACATAAATCTATGCATCTCCTTTCAACAGGAGGAAGAACTTACACTTGTTTATTCATCCTTGGTTATCAGGAGACTCCAACAGAGAGATGACATCAGAAATGACAATGAGTGTGTGTACAGTCATATCAGGGTCTAGGAACTAAGAATGATTCTACTTTGATGAGAGGGGTAATAAATAGCCTAAATCAAGTTTTTCTATTGTGCTCAGGCACACAAAATTCCAAAAAGGCCTACTATTGTTGTTGGGAATTATTTGTAGGCTTTTGAATGGTTGGTTTTATATAATCACATTATTGCATGACCTTTAGTTTGTATTTCAAACTTTTATTGCACTGTGTCAAGCACTTCTGTACTTAAAACCTTTAAACCACTGTAAAAAAAAGAAAATGAAGAAAGTCTACTCTTTATCTCAAAAAGCATAAAGCCTTTGTATTTAGATGTCTATACAAGTCATTTGTGACATAATTGTAAACAAGTTGCTGAAATGTGACATTTTGAACTCATCATCGATCCACTGAGTTGCTTTCAGAACACTCTACAACGTTTCCGTTCTTGAATGCTCCGTGCTCCAACCCGCTGCGCATGCGCGGATCTGGGTGAAACGCTAGATACTAACTAGCTATTCCTCTCCATCACACGGGCTCAATCAACTCTGTTCTGTCACTGCTGATAGTGGCATCTGTGTAGCGGTTGCTTTTGAACGTTTGTTTATAGCTGCTGCTTTTGAACGTTTGTTTGTAGCTGCCTAGCTAGCTACTTTCAATTTAACCTTATTTAGCTATGAGCTAACGTTAGCTAGGTTGCAAGTTAGCTTGAGTTGGTGCAGTGCAGATTGGGAAGGAAGAAGCAGATACGCGGCAGTTTAAGGCCAAACATAAGGCAAGTTTAGTGCATTTCGCATTATTTCTCAGTAACTATCTTACCGGTGAGTTGTAACACTTTCTGGCTGTAGTTTATTTGGCTGGCTAGCTAACTGGCTAGCTAACTTTGTTTGAATAAAATTAACTACTGTCTGTCTAAACTAGCTCTAACTAGCCTGCTAACTTAGCCAGTCAGAAAAGTTGGATAGGTTAGAGATGTATTCATGAAAAAATATATGTTTATAGTCACCGTTAGTCTGTAACACGAAGTGTTTTCATTTTTCCCATTGATCTAGTTAACGTTACCTGTCTGACACTGACGAGTGATGGAGGCCCCACCAGTGTCAGTGCTGCCCATCACGGGGGGCACAATCAACATGATGGAGTACCTGCTGCAAGGTGAGTCTGCCTAGGTCGAAATTCTAGCGTCTTCATTAGGGCAGGCGTACCTATTTGGTATTCTGTATTTGGGTGTCTGAAGTGTGGTTGGTTCTTGTAGGGATCTTGGAAAAAACATCCGGATCATATTGAATGTAAATATTGTAATGAAACAGGCAGGTCGGTAAGGTAGGTCTCAACCTTCTAGCATGAAGTCCAGCGAGCTATCGACTGTGCCGCAAAAACATGCTCGAGCGGCAGAGTCGATATCCGCGTTTATAAACCCAGTGTCGTTACAATATGTTAAGGTGAAGACCCCATACCAGCTCCTGTGCTGTGGCTTGGTCAACTCGGTATCAGTTGCAATTCAATAATTGAAAAGTTCAGTCTGTTACCATTGAGGCCTTTTAGGTTTTTGAATTGGCATTTCAATTCACTCTAAAAAGTCCAAATGACAAGTTACCCTGCTTTCAAGTTACGCTTGTAAATGTAACATTGCTGACACTGTTCTGTCATGTCGCCACTCAAGGCAGCGTCTTGGACCAGGCCCTCGAAAGCCTATTGCACCGCCTCCGGGGCCTTTGTGACAACATGGAACCCGAGACGTTCGCCGACCATGAGCTGGTCTACCTCCTGAAGGGTCAGCAGGGCAACCCGTTCCTGCTGCGCGCCCGCCGCTCCCTCTCTCACCCAACAGTTCCCTGGCACCTGCGCTACCTGGGCCAGCCGGAGGTGGGTGACAAGTCCCGCCACGCGCTGGTTCGCAACTGTGTGGATGTGGCCACCTCGCACAGCCTGCCCGACTTCCTCAACGAAATGGGCTTCCGCATGGACCACGAGTTTGTAGCCAAGGGCCACATTTTCCGTAGAGGCGTGCTCAAAGTGGTGGTGAGTAAACTGTCACGCATCCTGGTCCCTGGGAATACAGAGAACACTGAGCCGCTGTCACTCTCCTACCTGGTGGAGCTCAGTGTATTGGTCCCCGCGGGCCAGGATACCATGTCGGAGGACATGCGCAGCTTCGCTGAGCAGCTCAAGCCCCTTGTTCACCTGGAGAAGATTGACCCCAAGAGACACATGTAAGAAGGGGTGTGTTAAGATGAGCCTCTGTTGGCAGTCATGGACAAAGTGGTTTTGTATGATTCCTATAAGAAAGCTCTTTCCCACAGTCCTTTGTCTCTGTGAAACGCTAGATCTCACAATCTTGATGTGTATTTCGTACATTTGGAGCAGGACCACCTGTCATTAGGATGTTAGTAGTGTTTGAAAAGGACTTCACAGGAGGATTGACACAGCCAACATGGACATTGTGACAAATGAGGCTTTGAACGAGTCAATAAATAACAATGTTTCTATTCAGTGCTGAACTCTTAGCACATTGGTTTTGTGTGATGCTGATAGTGCTTTGTTCTGTGTTTCCAGAAATGCACAGCTATAGTGTTTATTAAACATGATTTTTCTCAACTCAACTGTGTCCTCTTGGTTTGCAGTGCTCAACGGATGCAGGTGCAGCAGTACACAACATTGTGGAATGTTCAGACAGGCCAGTTTGTTCTAATCTACATTCACAACATATTCTGACATGTAGAATAATGAATCATTACATTTTAAGTCATTTGGGCTCCCGAGTGTCGCACCGGTCTAAGGCACTGCATCTCAGTGCTAAAGGTGTCACTACAGACACCCTGGTTCGCTTCCAGTTTGTATCACAACCGGCCATGATTGGTAGTGCCGTAGGGCAGCACACAATTGGCCCAGCGTTGTCCGGGTTTGGCCGGTGTAAGCCGTCATTGTAAATAAGAATTTGTAACAGACTTTAGTTTAAAAAAAGAGCGACTTACAGGAGCAATTGGGTATGCCTTGCCTTAGGACACATCGACAGATTTTCCACCGGCTCGGGAATCAAACCAGCGACCTTTCGGTTACTGGCCCAACGCCCATACCTGCCGCCGCATCATTCCAGCTCTCATACCTGCCGCCCCATTATTCCAGCTCTATTAATAACAGTTATGTCTGCAACATTCCCCAAAGTTTGTCTAATACATGTGACCCTGATGACAGGTGCCATTTCCATCGTTTACCACTAGGGAGCTCTCCTACTCTATTTGTAAAAACCCGGACTTTCTGGTTAGAGCCAGTTATATCTGCACCTCCGATCATCTACACAGGAGCCGTGGTTGCCATGGTAATAATTAGCCACGAGATCTGCACATCTCATCCAACAACTCTAATTAGCTTTTTCAATTGCTTAATTATACATATACCTGTGAAAGCTTTCCCTTTCTTCTTCTCACAAAAGCATTGATTTCCCTTCCCCTCTCATTTCTCTTAACCCATTAGTACCTCAATGGCAACCTGAGCAGAGGGAGGCTCTTGTATGTACAAGACTTGAGGCCTCTGGTTGTTTAATCTACAGTTATTTCAAAATGGTCTTGTCTCCATTGTATCATCTCCATTCTTGGCTAGAGATCAGTTTTCCGCTGATGCCCTCCCATATACAGTGCATTCGGAAAGTATTCAGACCCCTTCACTATTTCCACATTTTGTTACGTTACAGCCTTATTCTAAAACTGATTAAATAATTTTTTCCCTCAGTGTACACACTACCTCAGCATGACAAAGCGAAAACAGGTTTTTAGAAATGTTTGTACATTTATTAAAACACAATTTGTTTTCAGACCCTTTGCTATGAGACTTGTAAGTGAGCTCAGGTGAGCTCAGGTCATCCTTGAGATGATTCTACAACTTGATTTGAGCACCTGTGGTAAATTCAATTGATTGGACATGATTTGGAATGGCACACACCTGTCTATATAAGGTCCCACAGTTGACGGTGCATGTCAGAGCAAAAACCAAGCCATGAGGACGAAGGAATTGTTCGTAGAGCTCCGAGACCAGATTGTGTTGAGGCACAGATCTGGGGAAGGGGTACAAAAAAATGTCTTCAGTATTGAAGGTCCCCAAGAACACAGTGGCCTCCTCCATTATTAAATGGAAGAAGTTTAGAACCACCAAGACTCTTCCTAGAGCTGGCTGTCCGGCCAAACTGAGCAATCGGGTAGAAGGGCCTTGGTCAGATGGTGACCAAGAACCTAATGGTCACTCTGACAGAGCTCCAGAGTTCCTCAACCATCTCTGCAGCACTCCACCAATCAGACCTTTATGGTAGAGTGGCCAGGCGGAAACCACTCCTCAGTAAAAGGCACATGACAGCCCGCTTGGAGTTTGCCAAAAGGCACCTAAAGGACTCTGACCATGAGAAACCAGATTCTCTGGTCTGATGAAGCCAAGATTGAACTCTTTGGCCTGATTGCCAAGCGTCACGTCTGGAGGAAACCTGGCACCATTGCTTCAGTGAAGCATGGTGGTGGCAGAATCATCATGTGGGGATGTTTTTCAGCGGCAGGTACTGGGAGACTAGTCAGGATCGAGGGAAAGATGAACAGAGCAAAGTACAGAGAGATCCTTGTTGAAAACCTGCTCCAGAGCACTCAGGACCTCAATCTGGGGCAAAGGTTCACCTTCCAACAGGACAGCGAACCTAAGCACACAGCCAAGACAACGCAGGAGTGGCTTCGGGCTAAGTCTCCGTAATGTCCTTGAGTGGCCCAGCCAGAGCCCGGACTTGAACCCGATCGAACATCTCTGGAGAGACCTGAAAATAGCTGTGCAGCGACACTCCCCATCCAACCTGTCAGAGCTTGAGAAGATATACAGAGAAGAATGGGAGATACTCCCCAAATACAGGTGTGCCAAGCTTGTAGCGTCATACCCAAGAATGCTCGAGGTTGTAATCGCTGCCAAAGGTGCTTAAACAAAGTACAGAATAAAGGGTCTAAATACTACAATACCAATCAAAAGTTTGTACACTCAGTGTCACCAGCAAACACCATCACACCACCTCCATGTTTCACGGTGGGAACCACACATGCGGAGATCATCCGTTCACGGCAGTTGGAACCAAAAATCTGAAATTTGGACTCATCAGACCAAAGGAAAGATTTCCACGCGTCTAATGTCCATTGCTCATGTTTCTTGGGCCAAGTAAGTCTCTTCTTCTTGTTGGTGTCATTTAGTAATGGTTTCTTTGCAGCAATTCGACCATGAAGGCCTGATTCATGCAGTCTCTGTCACGACTTCTGCCGAAGTCGATGCCTCTCCTTGTTCTGGCAGTGCTCGGTCTTCTAGCCATCATTGATCTATGTTTAATTTTTAATTGGTTTTGTCTTGTCTTCTTACACACCTGGTTCCAATCCCATTCATTATATGTTGTGTATTTAACCCTCTGTTTGTTTGTTGTTATGTTCATGTTTCATGGATTGGTGTGTGACGGGTTCTTGTACCCACATTTATTTTATTATGGACTTTGGTTTTGGAGTTTGTGTTTTAAGTTATTAAAATACTCCATTTATACCAAGTTTGATTCTCCTGCGCCTGACTTCCCTGCCACCTACATACACGACGTGACAGTCTCCTCTTAACAGTTGATGTGTATGTTACTTGAACTCTGTGAAGCATTTATTTGGGCTGCAATTTCTGAAGCTGGTTACTCTAACTTATCCTCTGCAGCAGAGGTAACTCTGGGTCTTCCATTTCTGTGGCGGTCCTCATGAGAGACAGTTTCGTCATAGAATTAGAGTTTTTTTGCGACTGCACTTGAAGAAACTATCAAATTTGTTAACATTTTTCGCATTGACTGACCTTCATGTCTTAAAGTAGTGATGGACTGTCGTTTCTCTTTACTTATTTGAGCTGTTCTTGCCATAATATGGACTTGGTCTTTTACCAAATAGGGCTATCTTCTGTATACCACCCCTACCTTGTCACAACACGACTGATTGGCTCAAATGCATTAAGAAGGAAAGAAATTACACAAATTAACTTTTAACAAGCCAAACCTGTTAATTGAAATGCATCCCAGGTGACTACCTAATGAAGCTGGTTGAGAGATTGCCAAGAGTGTGCAAAGCTGTCATCAAGGCAAAGGGTGGCTACTTTGAAGAATATCAAATCTATTTAGATATTTTTAACTTTTTTTGGTTACTATATAATTACGTAAGTGTTATTTCATAGTGTTGATGTCTTCATTATTATTCTACAATGTAGAAAATAGTAAAAATAAAGAAAAATCGTTGAATGAGTAGTTGTGTCCAAACGTTTGATTGGTACTGTATGTAAATGTGATATTTCATTTTAATTTTTTTGTATTTTTTGGGGGGTCATTATCGGGTATTGTGTGCACATTTATTGGGGGGGGCCAATTTAATACATTTTAAAATAAGGCTGTGTTATAACAAACTTGTTACAAGTGCACATCATGTCCAATGCTCAAACTGCGATATTTTGTTTTTTACTTACCCATAGTCAGACGAACTCATGGTTACCATTTTTAATCTCTGCGTGCAGTTTGCATATCATTAGTTTAGCGCATTTGCTGGAAGACTCCTGGTACAGTAGCCAGCTGTGGGGAAATAGACATTCGAACTACTCCGAAGCTGGGTGGTTGGTCATGTATAATCTTACAAAGCTAAACATACTGTAGTCATCGATATTTTATAAATGTGTTACTTTTACTGATCGTAAGAAATAAGAATCTATCCACTTCCTTATTCATTCTCCGTCGTATAGATATTGCAAAGTTGTATCTGTCCCATTATGGTGCCTGAGCGCACGGGCAGTGCCATTGAGACCGATAATGGAAAAGTAGGTAAGTAGAATAATGACCTAAATTGTGAAATCTCGCAGGTCACAGTATTCCATGTCCCTGCTTCAACTGAGCAGGCAGTTCAATGTCAAGTGACCCTGTGTGTGAAGTGGTGACTGTCTGAAAGGAGGGTTTGGGAAGCAGGTGGCTGTCTACTCCTTGATTTATTGGCATGTCAGGGTTGGTGAGCAGTTTGACGTTTATTGTTATGAATCAGAACTGTGCGTTTTCGGCTAGATGGGCCAGCTGCAAAGTCTAAATTGTCTGGTAAAAATGAATGAAAACAAAAATGGCCTTAATTTAAGGTTAGGGTTAGGGCCTGCCTTCCAACATGTCTGTCTCCACTTCCATTTAGTCTGTAATTTTTCAAATACAGCTCTTTTCTGTGCACAGTATTCCATAGTGGCTGATTTATCAATGAAAGTACAAGATAGAGACATAGCCCTTCTTACCACTGACCAACAACCTAAACCAGAGTCATGGCCCTAAGGACTGAGTCTGGTGTTTCTTGCTGCCTATAAAGTGAATTATATATTAAAGAAGCAGATGCCTCTTGCCCAGGGCTGTTTATGTCCAGCCCATCATACACATTCTGCTGGCATTATTCCACTTAAACGTGTGTTTAGTAGCCTGATCTATGGTCATGAGCCCCCCCCCCCCCCCGCCCTGGGTACCTCTCCTCCGTGCTGCCTGGAGAGCCCAGCCAGGCTAATCAGCTGCTTGGCATCGGGCCCTCTCAGCCATTGTGGATCCTGCCAACCAATGGCTTCTTCTTGTGCTAGTGAGTTAATTTAACTCACTGCTGGAGGCAGAGGCCAAGCGATGGAGCCTCAGTGTCTTAGAAAATAGAATACAGAGTTCCTCCTAAAAACCAGATTAGACAATGAGATAAATGTAGTAGCATGACATCTTGGGTTGCACACAGTCAATAGTCAATGCTCATCATGTGTAGTCAGTAGTAAAGCGCATAGCGATGTGTGGCTCAGCAGAAGGTTATGGGCATCTCATAGACGACCCTTTTTTAAGAAATATGAATCGTATTAATCGAGGATTTTCAGGATAATGCACTTGCAGATAATGTACTTATATGCCCATTGTAGAGGAGCATGGACATTAGCATGACCTTTCCACTCCTCATCTCACTCTCCATGACTCTAATAAGTGTGAAGTCAATGCGTTTTCCCCAATGCCATGTTCATGTATTTGACAACCAGAACACACATCTAAGCCACCTTACCATCTTCTGCCACCCAAAGAAACAGCCTAGTACGGGAGAATCTTCAAGGAGATTTTTATCATCCAGACAGTGTTTAACTTGTAAATAGGATTAAGCGGGCCAGTATCGTATTAGTTAAACCTCTCACTGTCGGAGCCCTCGAAACAGAGGAGAGAAGCTGTTACCTGTGCTCCACTTTTTCCCCCCTCTCCTTTCCATTCTGCTGCATTCCGTCTTAATTATAGCCTCTTGGCTCCACTCATCTTTGTGCCTCTGAGCATTATGTTCATACCAAGTAGGGCCCGTGCCAAAATCTGTGCCACAATAAGCCTGACTCCATGCCCAGGGCAGGAAGTATTTAAGTCAGCCTAAGTTGGGCCGGTGCCATGTAGGGGGTGAAATCCAGACTTGCCTACTCAGGAACATTCTTGATACTTGGAAAGGATCCTCTCTCCTTCCTGTGTCATTGGGAGCCCATATGCTTGGTGAGGGAGGCGAACTGTGACTGAAGAGGAGGGAGGCGTTTTCCTAGGACGGACATTGGTCTCCCCAGGGCCTCCTTGTGGCTCCTCCAACTTCCAGTCTTCCACTCATCCCAGTACCACCAGAGCGACAGGGGTACATGGCTCACTTATGTAAAGTTGTGAGGTTACTGGAGGTGGGAGGTGGGAGGAGGAATGATGGGTGGGTCTTGGCTGTGGGGAAGTGGGAGGGAACCCTTTTATTTATTTATATTTTTTGTAAGTGAATGAAATTCCACTGAGTGCTTCTTCGGTGTGTCAGTTTGTGCTGTTGTGGAGCAGCTCTCAGACCAGCCTGCTGCTGTGCTGCTTGCGGCTGAAATGGTTCGTTGTGGTGAACAGGCTTTTCTAAGATCAGCCACAGAGAGCTCCTGCAACCAGCCCTCCTGCCTCGGATTGTCTGGTATGGGGACCCGTGTAAAGCAGCCTGTCTGGCTACGTCTTCTGACAGTGACAGGGCCTCCCTCTGTCTCTCCACCTCTTCCTGGCCTTCCCTCTTCTCCCTCCTTAGGCGTGGTCCTCTTCCAAGCCTCTGGATTGGTTGCACTGTCTCTCATCACCTCTGATTAGTTTGTTCTTTGTCTGAGTAGGTGTTCTTGTTGTGAGACATGTTATGCAATGCTGGCCGAAACTCCATAGCTTGGAAATTGTAACTTTTCAGTTTCTGTGAAGAGTGGATATCCACTCCCCGCGAAAATCTAACTAGCATAGTAAAATAAAATCCCCATAAAATCTGTCTGTTAAGCTAGAGATACAGTATCCGTTTTTTTGTTGTTGCATGGGCTGCGTCTCAATCAACCACGTCCGTTGATGTCGGCCTTCATCATCTGCGGTGAAAGGTGGCAGAGCTACAGCGGTATTTGTCAGACCAGGAGACATCCTGAAAATCGGTCTTCTCACGAAAACATCAATAGCGTCCGAACGGTTTGGCCTAGCCACTAATATGACCCCTCTATGGAAAGGTGAGACTCTCACGAACACGTTGGTTGTTTTGCTCTAGGATGCCCACAAGACTCATCTGAAAAAGGGGGGTTCAATAATAATAATTTCTTGATTTTATATATCTCAATTATAGGACAGACACTTCAAAACAAACTTTATTAAAATGTATTATATTTTATTATTTATCTGTTCATCCATGTATGAATCTGTTATTCAATGCAGTTCTGTGGGCTAACAGCAGTAAGGCCAAATTCAATGTTTCGTCAAATGTAATTGTTCGTTATTTTTTTTATACCTAAAGGGGCCTTACATTTCTTACTCAAATGGCTAAATGATCCTTGGTATGACCATCTTAAAACAATTTCTTATGTTAGCTTAGTAGATCCCCCCAAGCTTAGACTCTGAGCGGTTAATTAATTATTTAAATTAATATGAATAAAATTATTTTATGTTCAGAGGTTTTCCTCTGTATTAGCAATATAATATTATGACTGTGTTTAATTGTGCAATATTTATTTCGTCAAACCGTGACACACTATGACACATCCTTCCAACTCATCAAGTGCTACATTTGACATTTACAATTTCACAACTGTGACTGCATTTTGTAGACATGACTGTGCAACTTTAAATGTACTTACTGTAGTAGGTGTGCTGGGTGGAGATTTGGTAGACAATCTCAGTTTGTACTTTAAATAGATGTTTTTGTGGGTTGGGATCTTTGTGGCCACTTATATCACTCAAGGAATATGTGAGCGTGCATAGGTTTTTATGTGTGCTGTCGATCCCTCAAGTAAACAATGCTATTCGATCCACCATCTAGTATTGTCCTCAGAACGAAAGCTTCTGCCAAAACCTTCAATCATGGAGAACATTGACAACCCCTTTTTCAGAACAAATAAATGCAATGTGAAGTAATTCACAGGTGTGTGTGTATGTAGCAATGACTGTGGGTTGGTAGTGTAGGCCTACCTATCTCATAACTGGTGCGTGCAGACATTCCGTAATGGCCACGACATTTCCCAACTACTCACCTGATCCTGGGTTGGTTACTTTACTAGACAATGGGCGGCAAGCCAACATGCAGTCTACAGGTCCACCCTAAACAATTTCAAGATGGACGATGACATTTTATTCCTGACGAATGAAAAACATTTAAAAAAACAGAAATGTAAAAGTCAATGCCCTAATCCTGAATCTATCCTGTATTCTATTGAACACTGTATTAATGACCAACCCATGTACAGTCAATTAGATGTGTCCATGTTTGTAATAATGGTAATAGAATTGTAAAGCAAGTTGTATTTATTTGGTGAAAAGTACAGTATTGGTCAGATATGTTGCACAGCGTTTGGATATATGTTTTCCATTCCTGTGTGGTTAAGAAATGCATTATGGGTTAGGCAGCCCCCTATGTCTATTTTTACTTTTCTGGTTTTATGTAGTTTATAGGGCTAGTGTCTGTTTTTCAAAAACCACTGACCCATATGTTTTGAGTTAGACAATGAGAATGAACACCAGGGTGTCTGATTTCTCTATTACCCTGACTGTTAAATTTTGTAAATCTGGATTACTCATGATGTAAATACCCCAAGTCTGTGATGACTCCTTTGGTTTTGTTCACCCTTGACTACTACTGTCAATGGCAAATGTGTGACGCAGACGCACCACCAATACAATTCGAAATTATCAGTCAAAATAAAGGATACTACATTAATTACAGCGTTCATCTGAATTAACCCCTTATGCAATAAATTCTTATGCAATGGACAACGTGGTCTGAAACGCGGTAGCCAATCGCATCTAAGCAACTGAGCAATGCGCCCGCCCAGCTGTCAATTTGATACATGAGGAGGCGGCGCCATACAGTGAGGCGTGGTCGGAATCCCCTCGGTCAATGTAGCAATCTGGTAGTTATGCACACATGGGTCAAACAGGGGCTGCCACTGGGAGTCTGAAATCCTCAACAGTCATGCCTGCAGTGTAGAAAGAAACAGGCTGCTGTAACGCATCGAAGCTTGGCAAATGCGATTTTAGAAAATTATGTGCTAAATTGTGTTAAACCTAAAAAAAAATCTGGTGATGAGGGGAATAGAGCAGAGATAATTGAACAGCATGTAGCTATTGCATTTTTTTCCAACTCATATCGGATTATAATCTGGGGTTACCTAATCTCTGGTAATCTGAACTAAATCTATCTAATTGTGGTAGAAAACTACACTCCCGCTGTTCTGGTGCACCATCAGAGACGCTTGGCGCGTCAGTTGGTCTTTTTGGACACCGTGCTGCCAAAAGGAAATTATCAACTGATTCTCCAAAACTGATCATAAGGACATTAAGAGAGTATATCTGCACCAAATTCTTTTAAGAGTGAAATTAAGGCTGATTGGAATCTGGAGACCAAAGGTCGCATTAAAACGCGCAGCAGCTGCTTTTCCAGAGATTAAGGACATTTAGCATATTTTTCATGTTGAAACATTTATTTGCCATGGATATTTTTCTACCGTTTTATGATGGGGTTGATATTATATGTGAGAGAGTTCGGGCCGGGGTGTTGTAAGTGTGTTCTGGGAGTAATGTGCGCGCCATCCAATGGCAGCATCTATTCCACACAACAGCGTCAGCACGTCATCAGTTCACATCTACGAAACGAGTTTTTATTAAATGAGGATATGTGAGGGGATCTGAGAGTAAGAAAAAAAAAAAAAAAAGTATCATTGCAATTGAATTCGTAATCGTTTGTGTGTGACTGTGGATGGATTTGCATTTGCCAGCCTATTCCGTGAAGACTGGAATATTTAATGTACGATGATCACACATCATCGCTTGTCTGTGCTGTCTGGACAATCCTGTTGATTTAAACATTATTCCTGTCTATGTTTTGGCGGATTCTTTCGACGGCTCTCTGCATCTCCATTCTCGTTATATGAGGTATCATCTGTTGCTGCAGCCGGATTAACTGACATTGTCATGCGTTTGGATTGACCCTAGCTGCTGGAGATGTAGGCAATCAGCAATTCATAATTTCCCCAATTGAACATGTTTTATTTCAGGTAAAATGGGAGAACGATTATTGTTACTATTATTGCTACTCTTATCGTTACATGCTGGTTGTGATAGCCTACTGCAGACGAGCCATTCAAAATCGTCCATCTCCACAGCAGCCGGCTTCTCTGAGATTTGATCGTTACTTTGTTGAATCAGACTGTAATATCCCCGTCACGAGACGGATTTCGGCTTGAAGTAGGTCTAGTATTGGAGACAATACGGGAATTGTGGAGGTATTGTATTTCTTAATAAACCCGGTTATTCCTTCACAACTGAAGATAAATGTTGATGATGGGGGACGACGAATTGGCTCATCAGGTTGATTCGGATTTCGAGCCGCAAAACCGGCCTCGCTCGTGCACTTGGCCACTGCCTTGTCCGGAGGATTTCCCCGAAGTACTGGAGGTCAATGGGGGTCTTCCACTGACCACCATCAAGGTGGAACCAGATGACAATCTAGCCGTTTCAGCGTGCAGAGCGGGGAGAATGGGTGGCACGCCGACGGAGCTGAAGCATCCAGCAGTCGCCCCTGCTCCCATCGGCGCGACGCACCCATGCTTGGCCGGCGCCGCACTTGACGTGACTGGACAATTGCGCAAAGCCAAATCCTCGCGGCGGAACGCATGGGGTAACCAGTCGTACGCGGACCTTATCACACGAGCCATTGAAAGCACCCCTGAAAAAAGACTCACGCTATCACAGGTCTACGACTGGATGGTCCGCTATGTGCCCTATTTCAAGGATAAGGGCGACAGTAATAGTTCAGCTGGATGGAAGGTAAGCGCATGTCTACAAATGTTATAATAGGAAATACTTTATGTCGATATTCAACACACCAGAAGTCTTAATCAAGACAACATTGGGTAGGCTATACCTGGGCTATAGGCTAAATTTTTGCACATATACTGTGTATTACATTGCCACATGTCACACTTTAGGGTCGTTACGCATGAATGGTGCCATGTAATTATCCCTCTCGTCAATGGCACCGATCGATATATTACTGTAGCCTACCATTGACAGCTAAATGGAATGGAGCTGGGTAGAGGTTGGAAGAGCACTGTGCATACCTTCATAATTCCATCTTTAGTTTGGCTACATGTATACAGTAAATGAGTAACCGCCCCCTTTTCAAAGCCTATGATCATGAAAATGCACACATGGCAAGCATTTTTATATTGGTTCCTTTGGTTTCTCTCCTCTCTCTCTCACACTATCTCTATGTGTGTGAGACGGAGAAATAGGCCCTAGACAGAGGCATATAGCCAATAAAAATCAATTTTCACTACAAATATTTGTTGTACACCTACTCTATACTCGCTTTTTAAGGTGTCACTTGAGAGACACTTGTAGTTGTAGCCGGTCAGCTGTCCATCGTGTAATACCCACTGGGCACACACTGGTTGAATCAATGTTGTTTCCACGTCATTTCAATTAAATTACATAGAACCGACATGGAATAGATGTTGAATTGACGTCTGTGCCCAGGGGTTAGGCTATTCAAAGGGTGCTTTTCTACAGACACGCACATACACACACACGCACGCAGAGGCTACCGCCTGTCTCGCCAGCAGCCTAGAGCTGCCTCTCCTGGATGTCTGCCCATTTTACTGTATCAGCCTCATTATTATACCGTCTCACTCATATCGCTGTTCTTCATTAATACAAGCTAATGTTAAGAACATAAAAATGAAATCCCAAAGTAACAAGGACAGTCAGAGGCACAAGTGTGGCTCTTGATATTGTACCTCTCAGAGAGGAGATCTTGAGGGCCAGACATGATGAGGTCACAGGTGGGAGCGTTATAAACCCACACCATGCCACTTGTCCCTGTAGAAGAACCCTTTATGGTTCCAGGTAGAACCTTTTCACCCGACGGAGAACACTTTTGGAATCCTTTCTTTCGTTGAGGCACGGTTCCAAAGGAACCATTTTGTATGAAAAAGGTTTCATGTAGAGAACCCTTGTCCCTGTAGATCAGAAGAACCCTTTTAGAACCTTTGCTGATATCCGTAGCAGTTTGAACATTTACATTTACATTTACATTTAAGTCATTTAGCAGACGCTCTTATCCAGAGCGACTTACAAATTGGTGCATTCACCTTATGATATCCAGTGGAACAACCACTTTACAATAGTGCATCTAACTCTTTTAAGGGGGGGGGGGGTTAGAAGGATTACTTTATCCTATCCTAGGTATTCCTTAAAGAGGTGGGGTTTCAGGTGTCTCCGGAAGGTGGTGATTGACTCCGCTGACCTGGCGTCGTGAGGGAGTTTGTTCCACCATTGGGGTGCCAGAGCAGCGAACAGTTTTGACTGGGCTGAGCGGGAACTGTACTTCCTCAGAGGTAGGGAGGCGAGCAGGCCAGAGGTGGATGAACGCAGTGCCCTTGTTTGGGTGTAGGGCCTGATCAGAGCCTGAAGGTACGGAGGTGCCGTTCCCCTCACAGCTCCGTAGGCAAGCACCATGGTCTTGTAGCGGATGCGAGCTTCAACTGGAAGCCAGTGGAGAGAGCGGAGGAGCGGGGTGACGTGAGAGAACTTGGGAAAGTTGAACACCAGACGGGCTGCGGCGTTCTGGATGAGTTGTAGGGGTTTAATGGCACAGGCAGGGAGCCCAGCCAACAGCGAGTTGCAGTAATCCAGACGGGAGATGACAAGTGCCTGGATTAGGACCTGCGCCGCTTCCTGCGTGAGGCAGGGTCGTACTCTGCGAATGTTGTAGAGCATGAACCTACAGGAACGGGTCACCGCCTTGATGTTAGTTGAGAACGACAGGGTGTTGTCCAGGATCACGCCAAGGTTCTTAGCACTCTGGGAGGAGGACACAATGGAGTTGTCAACCGTGATGGCGAGATCATGGAACGGGCAGTCCTTCCCCGGGAGGAAGAGCAGCTCCGTCTTGCCGAGGTTCAGTTTGAGGTGGTGATCCGTCATCCACACTGATATGTCTGCCAGACATGCAGAGATGCGATTCACCACCTGGTTATCAGAGGGGGGAAAGGAGAAGATTAATTGTGTGTCGTCTGCATAGCAATGATAGGAGAGACCATGTGAGGATATGACAGAGCCAAGTGACTTGGTGTATAGCGAGAATAGGAGAGGGCCTAGAACAGAGCCCTGGGGGACACCAGTGGTGAGAGCACGTGGTGCGGAGACAGATTCTCGCCACGCCACCTGGTAGGAGCGACCTGTCAGGTAGGACGCAATCCAAGCGTGGGCCGCGCCGGAGATGCCCAGCTCGGAGAGGGTGGAGAGGAGGATCTGATGGTTCACAGTATCAAAGGCAGCCGATAGGTCTAGAAGGATGAGAGCAGAGGAGAGAGAGTTAGCTTTAGCAGTGCGGAGCGCCTCCGTGACACAGAGAAGAGCAGTCTCAGTTGAATGACTAGTCTTGAAACCTGACTGATTTGGATCAAGAAGGTCATTCTGAGAGAGATAGCAGGAGAGCTGACCAAGGACGGCACGTTCAAGAGTTTTGGAGAGAAAAGAAAGAAGGGATACTGGTCTGTAGTTGTTGACATCGGAGGGATCGAGTGTAGGTTTTTTCAGAAGGGGTGCAACTCTCGCTCTCTTGAAGACGGAAGGGACGTAGCCAGCGGTCAAGGATGAGTTGATGAGCGAGGTGAGGTAAGGGAGAAGGTCTCCGGAAATGGTCTGGAGAAGAGAGGAGGGGATAGGGTCAAGCGGGCAGGTTGTTGGGCGGCCGGCCGTCACAAGACGCGAGATTTCATCTGGAGAGAGAGGGGAGAAAGAGGTCAAAGCACAGGGTAGGGCAGTGTGAGCAGAACCAGCGGTGTCGTTTGACTTAGCAAACGAGGATCGGATGTCGTCAACCTTCTTTTCAAAATGGTTGACGAAGTCATCAGCAGAGAGGGAGGAGGGGGGAGGAGGGGGAGGAGGATTCAGGAGGGAGGAGAAGGTAGCAAAGAGCTTCCTAGGGTTAGAGGCAGATGCTTGGAATTTAGAGTGGTAGAAATTGGCTTTAGCAGCAGAGACAGAAGAGGAGAATGTAGAGAGGAGGGAGTGAAAGGATGCCAGGTCCGCAGGGAGGCGAGTTTTCCTCCATTTCCGCTCGGCTGCCCGGAGCCCTGTTCTGTGAGCTCGCAATGAGTCGTCGAGCCACGGAGCAGGAGGGGAGGACCGAGCCGGCCTGGAGGATAGGGGACATAGAGAGTCAAAGGATGCAGAAAGGGAGGAGAGGAGGGTTGAGGAGGCAGAATCAGGAGATAGGTTGGAGAAGGTTTGAGCAGAGGGAAGAGATGATAGGATGGAAGAGGAGAGAGTAGCGGGGGAGAGAGAGCGAAGGTTGGGACGGCGCGATACCATCCGAGTAGGGGCAGTGTGGGAAGTGTTGGATGAGAGCGAGAGGGAAAAGGATACAAGGTAGTGGTCGGAGACTTGGAGGGGAGTTGCAATGAGATTAGTGGAAGAACAGCATCTAGTAAAGATGAGGTCAAGCGTATTGCCTGCCTTGTGAGTAGGGGGGGAAGGTGAGAGGGTGAGGTCAAAAGAGGAGAGGAGTGGAAAGAAGGAGGCAGAGAGGAATGAGTCAAAGGTAGACGTGGGGAGGTTAAAGTCACCCAGAACTGTGAGAGGTGAGCCATCCTCAGGAAAGGAACTTATCAGGGCGTCAAGCTCATTGATGAACTCTCCAAGGGAACCTGGAGGGCGATAAATGATAAGGATGTTAAGCTTGAAAGGGCTGGTAACTGTGACAGCATGGAATTCAAAGGAGGCGATAGACAGATGGGTCAGGGGAGAAAGAGAGAATGTCCACTTGGGAGAGATGAGGATCCCAGTGCCACCACCCCGCTGACCAGAAGCTCTCGGGGTGTGCGAGAACACGTGGGCAGACGAGGAGAGAGCAGTAGGAGTAGCAGTGTTATCAGTGGTAATCCATGTTTCCGTCAGTGCCAAGAAGTCGAGGGACTGGAGGGAAGCATAGGCTGAGATGAACTCTGCCTTGTTGGCCGCAGATCGGCAGTTCCAGAGGCTGCCTGAGACCTGGAACTCCACGTGGGTCGTGCGCGCTGGGACCACCAGGTTAGAGTAGCAGCGGCCACGCGGTGTGAAGCGTTTGTATGGTCTGTGCAGAGAGGAGAGAACAGGGATAGACAGACACATAGTTGACAGGCTACAGAAGAGGCTACGCTAATGCAAAGGAGATTGGAATGACAAGTGGACTACACGTCTCGAATGTTCAGAAAGTTAAGCTTACGTTGCAAAAAATCTTATTGACTAAAATGATATAGTACTGCTGGCTGGTGAAATAGGCTAGCTAGCAGTGGCTGCGTTGTTGACTTTGTTTGAAAGTGTAGCTGGCTAGGTAACCTCTAACTGGCTAGGTAACCTCGACAATTACTCTAGACTACACAATTATCTTGGATACAAAGACGGCTATGTAGCCAGCTAAGATCAAACAAATCAAACTGTTGTACTGTAATGAAATGAAATGTAATACTACCTGTGGAGCAAAGCGGAATGCAACTACTCGCTCCAACCCGGAAGTGCGTATCGTAGAGGGAGAGGCAATAGAAGTGTTGTTTCTTGTATTATTGTCTTTTGTGTCTTTAGAGGACTGCTTCACCTTAATGTCCCTTTTCCCCCCTTTCCCTTTTCTTCTGTCCTTATTTTGTCCCACTTTGTCCCTTCTTTGTCCCTTCTTCTCTTCTGCCAACTAGACACTCCTTGTTAGCTAGCTAGCTTCTTCCAGGAATGTCCCTAGCAACTGCCTAGCAACAGGTAAACAACTTAGCTAGCTAAGAAAACGGTATAATTTTATGAAAAAATTGTTACTTTTTCAAAAGCCTTTCTTCTTTGTTTGCTGCTTGTTTGGTCTCCTATTCAGTTTGCAGTTTTCTTTTGATTTTTTTTCGATGTACTTTACTCTAAAAAAACATTTAAATTTCAATATTTGTAGGAGCTCATCTTTTCAGCTGCTGCTGCTTAATTTGGAACTCCGGAACATGTGAACATTGAACCATGTGTCGTGCGTGCAGTGGGATCGACTATAGTATCCCCTCAGGTTTGCTGTCAATCTGCTGTCAGTCGTTCCTGTTGGTTCCCCTCTCAAGAGGCTGTTTTGAAAGCTACTGTCGTGGTCTCTTTTTCTGTCTGTGTGATCGCATCAAATCAAATTTGATTGGTCGCGTACACATGTTTTGCGGATGCAGTGAAATGCTTGTGTTTCCAACTCCGACAGTGAAGTTATACCTAACAAAACAATACAGATCCAAAACATGAAGAAATATCAGGACGAGCAATGTCAGAGTCCGGAATATACAATGAGCACACAAAACATTATGAACACCTGCTATTTCCATGACATAGACAGACCAGGTGAATCCAGGTGAAAGCTATGATCCCTTATTGATATCACCCGTTAAATCCACTCCAATCAGTGTAGATGAAGGTGAGGAGACAGGTTAAAGAAGGATTTTTAAGCCTTGTGACAATTGAGACATGGATTGTGTATGTGTGCCATTCAGAGGGTGAATGGGCAAGACAAAATATTTAAAAGCCTTTGAACGGGGTATGGTAGTAGTTATGGTAGCACCGGTTTGAGTGTGTCAAGAACTGCAACGCTACTGGGTTTTTCACACTGAACAGTTTCCTGTGTGTATCAAGAATGGTCCACCACCCAAGTCACATGCAGCCAACTTCACACAACTGTGGGAAGCATTGGAGTCAACATGGGCCAGCATCCCTGTGGAACACTTTCGACACCTTGTAGAGTCCATGACCTGACGAATTGAGGCTGTTATGAGGGCAAAAGAGGGTGCAATCAATATTAGGATGGTGTTCCTAATGGTTTGTCCACTCAGTGTACATGTATATGATGGTGTGTATAGACATTATGAACAGTATATGAATAGAAAAGGTGTATACAGTATATAAACTCAGCAAAAAAAGAAACGCCCCTTTTTCAGAACCCTGTCTTTCAAAGATAATTTGTAAAAATCCAAACAACTTCACAGATTTTCATTGTGAAGGTTTTAAAAACTGTTTACCATGCTTGTTCAATGAACCATAAACAATTAATGAACATGCACCTGTGGACCGGTTGATAAGACACTAACAGCTTACAGACGGTAGGCAATTAAGGTCACAGTTATGGAAACTTAGGACACTAAAGAGGCCTTTCTACGGACTCTGAAAAACACCAAAAGAAAGATGCCCATGGTCCCTGCTCATCTGCGTGAACGTGCCTTAGGCATGCTGCAAGGAGGCATGAGGACTGCAGATGTGGCCAGGGTAATAAATTGCAATGTCTGTACTGTGAGACGCCTAAGACAGCGCTACAGGGAGACAGGACGGACAGCTGATCGTACTCGCAATGGCAGACCACATGTAACAACACCTGCACAGGATCGGTACATCCGAACATCACACCTGCGGGACAGGTACAGGATGGCAACAACAACTGCCCGAGTTACACCAGGAACGCACAATCCCTCCATCAGTGCTCAGACTGTCCGCAATAGGCTGAGAGAGGCTGGACTGAGGGCTAGTAGGCCCGTTGTAAGGCAGGTCCTCACCAGACATTACCAGCAACAACGTCACCTATGGGCACAAACCCACCGTCGCTGGACCAGACAGGACTGGCAAAAAGTGCTCTTCACTGACAAGTTGCGGTATTGTCTCACCAGGGGTGATGGTCGGATTCGCGTTTATCGTTGAAGGAATGAGTGTTACACCGAGGCCTGTACTCTGGAGCGGGATCGATTTGGAGGTGGAGGGTCCGTCATGGTCTGGGGCGTTGTGTCACAGCATCATTGGACTGAGCTTGTTGTCATTGTAGGCAATCTCAACACTGTGCTTTACTGGGAAGACATCCTCCTCCCTCATGTGTACCCTTCCTGCAGGCTCATCCTGACATGACCCTCCAGCATGACAATGCCACCAGCCATACTGCTCGTACTGTGCGTGATTTCCTGCAAGATAGGAATGTCAGTGTTCTGCCATGGCCAGCGAAGAGCCCGGATCTCAATCCCATTGAGCACGTCTGGGACCTGTTGGATCAGAGGGTAAGGGCTAGGGCCATTCCCCCCAGAAATGTCTGGGAACTTGCAGGTGCCTTGGTGGAAGAGATGGGTAACGTCTCACAGCAAGAACTGGCAAATCTGGTGCAGTCCATGAGGAGGAGTTGCACTGCAGTACTTAATGCAGCTGGTGGCCACACCAGATACTGACTGTTACTTTTGATTTTGACCCCCCCTTGTTCAGGGACACATTATTCAATTTCTGTTAGTCACATGTCTTTGGAACGTGTTCAGTTTATGTCTCAGTTGTTGAATCTTAATATGTTCATACAAATATTTACACATGTAAAGTTTGCTGAAAATAAACGCAGTTGACAGTAGAGGTTGACCGATTATGATTTTTCAATGCCGATACCGATTATTGGAGGACCAAAAAAAGCTGATACCGATTAATTGGACAATTTTTATATATATATTTGTAATAATGACAATTACAACAATTCTGAATGAACACTTTTATTTTAACTTAATATAATACATAAAAAAAATCAATTTAGTCTCAAATAAATAATGGAACATGTTCAATTTGGTTTAAATAATGCAAAAACACAGTGTTGGAGAAGAAAGTAAAAGTGCAATATGTGCCATGTAAAAAAGCTAACGTTTAAGTTCCTTGCTCAGAACATGAGAACATATTAAAGCTGGTGGTTCATTTTAACATGAGTCTTCAATATTCCCAGTTAAGAAGTTTTAGGTTGTAGTTATTATAGGAATTTATTAGGACTATTTCTCTCTATACGATTTGTATTTCATATACCTTTGACTATTGGATGTTCTTATAGGCACTATTGTATTGTCAGCCTAATATCGGGAGATGATAGGCTTGAAGTCATAAACAGAGCTGTGCTTCAAGCATTGTGAAGAGCTGCTGGCAAACTCAGGAAAGTGCTGTTTGAATGAATGCTTACGAGCCTGCTGCTGCCTACCACCGCTCAGTCAGACTGTTCTATCAAATATCAAATCATAGACTTAATTATAATATAATAAACACACAGAAATACGAGCCTTAGGTCATTAATATGGTAAAATCCGGAAACTATCATTTCGAAAACAAAACGTTTATTCTTTCAGTGAAATACGGAACCGTTCCGTATTTTATCGAACAGGTGGCAACCCTAAGTCTAAATTTTGCTGTTACATTGCACAACCTTCAATGTTGTGTCATAATTATGTAAAATTCTGGCAAATTAATTACGGTCTTTGTTAGGAAGAAATGGTTCGCAAGAGAAACAGTTCACAACTGTCACGTTCCTGACCTGTTTTCTGTTAGTTTTTGTATGTGTTAGTTGGTCAGGACGTGAGTTTGGGTGGGCAGTCTATGTTTTCTGTTTCTATGTTGGTTTAAAGGGTGACCTGATATGGCTCTCAATTAGAGGCAGGTGGTTTTCATTTCCTCTGATTGAGAGTCATATTAAGGTAGGTGTTTTCACACTGTTTGTTGTGGGTGGTTGTCTCCTGTGTCAGTGTCTGTATGTTACGCCACACGGGACTGTTTTCGGTTTTGTTTGTTCGTTCGTTTTATGTAGTCAGTTTTCCTGTTATTGCGTTCTTCGTGTTTCATGTAAGTTCGTCGTCCAGGTCTGTCTACGTCGTTTATTGTTTTGTAGGTTGTTTAAAGTGTTGTCGTGTTTTTCCGTTTTGTAAATAAATATTATGTCAAATCGAAACGCTGCATTTTGGTTCAATCCCTGCTCCTCCTCTTCGGATGAAGAGGAGGAGGAAAGCCCTTACAGAACCACCCACCCATCCAGAACCAAGCAGCATAAGTTCGAGCAGTGGAACACGAAACAGGAATGGATATGGGAGGACGTATTAAACGGCAAGGGTTGCTACACATGGGAGGAGATCCTGGCTGGAAGGGATCGCCTCCCATGGGAACAGCTGGAGGCACTGAGGAGAGCAGAGGCAACCGGAAAAGGGAACCGGAGATATGAAGGTACGCGGCTAGCGAGGAAGCCCGAGAAGAAACCCCAAAAATTTCTTGGGGGGGGGGGGGGGGCTAAGAGGTAGTGGGCCAAGGGCAGGTAGGAGACCTGCGCCCACTTCCCAGGCTAACCGTGGAGAGCGGGAGTACAGGCAGACACCGTGTTACGCAGTAGAGCGCACGGTGTCTCCTGTACGTGTGCATAGCCCGGTGCGGGTTATTCCACCTCCCCGCACTGGTAGGGCTAGATTGAGCGTTGAGCCGGATGTCATGAAGCCGGCCCTACATATCTGGCCACCAGTACATCTCCTCGGGCCGGCTTACATGGCACCAGCCTTACGCATGGTGTCCCCGGTTCGCCTACATAGCCCGGTGCGGGTTATTCCACCTCCCCGCACTGGTCGGGCGACGGGGAGCATTCAACCAGGTAAGGTTGGGCAGGCTCAATGCTCAAGGGAGCCAGTACGCCTGCACGGTCCGGTATTTCCGGCGCCACCTTCCCGCACCAGCCCAGTACCACCAGTGCCTACACCACGCACCAGGCTTCCAGTGCGTTTTCAGAGCCCTGTTCCTCCTCCACGCACTCTTCCTATGGTGCGTGTCTCCAGCTCAGTGCTTCCAGTTCCGGCAACACGCACTAAGCCTCCTGTGCGTCTCCAGAGCCCTGTACGCACTGTTCCTTCTCCCCGTACTCGTCCTGATGTGCGTGCCCTCAGCCCGGTGCCACCAGTGCCGGTACCACGCACCAGGCTTATAGTACGTTTTGAGAGTCCAGTGTGCCCTGTCCCTGCTCCCCGCACTAGCCTTGAAGGGCGTGTCTCCAGTCCGGTGCCTCCAGTTCCGGCACCACGCACCAGCCCTACAGTGCGTCTCATCCGGCCAGAGCCATCCGTCTCACCAGCGCCATCTGAGCCATCCGTCTCCCCAGCGCCATCTGAGCCATCCGTCTCCCCAGCGCCGTCTGAGCCATCCGTCTCCCCAGCGCCGTCTGAGCCATCCGTCTGCCCAGTGCCGTCTGAGCCATCCGTCTGTCCCGAGCCATTAGAGCCGCCCGTCTGTCCCGAGCCGTTAGTCAGTCAGGAGCCGCTAGAGCCATTTGTCAGTCAGGATCTGCCAGAGCCGCCAACCAGACAGGATCTGCCAGAGCCGCCAACCAGACAGGATCTGCCAGAGCCGCCAACCAGACAGGATCTGCCAGAGCCGCCAACCAGACAGGATCTGCCAGAGCCGCCAACCAGACAGGATCTGCCAGAGCCGCCAGCCAGCCATGAGCGTCCAGAGCCGTCAGCCAGCCATGAGCGTCCAGAGCCGTCAGCCAGCCATGAGCGTCCAGAGCCGTCAGCCAGCCATGAGCGTCCAGAGCCGTCAGCCAGTCATGAGCGTCCAGAGCCGTCAGCCAGTCATGAGCTGCCCCTCAGCCCAGAGCGGCCATTAATCCAGAACTGCCCCTCAGTCCAGAGCTGTCTCTCTGTCCGGAGCTGCCTTTCAGTCCGGAGTTGCCCCTCTATCCTGAGCTACCTCTCTATCCTGACCTACCTCTCTGTCTTGAGCTATCTCTCTATCCCGGTGCTGCCCCTTGTCACGGTGCTGCCTCTTATCGTAAGGTTACCATTAAAAGTAAGTGGGTGGAATAGGAGGGTGGTCAGTCGTAGGGGGAAACGTAAGCTGGGATTGACTATGGTGGGGTGGGGACCTCGCCCAGAGCCTGAGCCACCACCGTGGTCAGATGCCCACCCAGACCCTCCCCTAAACTTTGTGCTGGTGCGCCCGGAGTTCGCACCTTAAGGGGGGGGTTATGTCACGTTCCTGACCTGTTTTCTGTTAGTTTTTGTATGTGTTAGTTGGTCAGGACGTGAGTTTGGGTGGGCAGTCTATGTTTTCTGTTTCTATGTTGGTTTAAAGGGTGACCTGATATGGCTCTCAATTAGAGGCAGGTGGTTTTCATTTCCTCTGATTGAGAGTCATATTAAGGTAGGTGTTTTCACACTGTTTGTTGTGGGTGGTTGTCTCCTGTGTCAGTGTCTGTATGTTACGCCACACGGGACTGTTTTCGGTTTTGTTTTTTCGTTCGTTTTATGTAGTCAGTTTTCCTGTTATTGCGTTCTTCGTGTTTCATGTAAGTTCGTCGTCCAGGTCTGTCTACGTCGTTTATTGTTTTGTAGGTTGTTTAAAGTGTTGTCGTGTTTTTCCGTTTTGTAAATAAATATTATGTCAAATCGAAACGCTGCATTTTGGTTCAATCCCTGCTCCTCCTCTTCGGATGAAGAGGAGGAGGAAAGCCGTTACAACAACAAGCCAGGCGGCCCAAACTGCTGCATATACCCTGCCTCTGCTTACACTGAACGTAAGAGAAGTGACACAATTTCCCTAGTTAATTTCCCTTGCCTGCTATCATGAATTTCTTTTAACTAAATATGCAGGTTTGAAAAATATACTTGTGTATTGATTTTAAGAAAGGCATTGATGTTCATGGTTAGGTACATTGGTGCTACGATTGTGCTTTTTTTGCGAATGTGCTTTTGTTAAATCATCACCCGTTTGGCGAAGTAGGCTGTGATTCGATGATAAATGAACAGGCACCGCATTGATTATATGCAACGCAGGACAAGCTAGTTAACTTCTTATGGCTGCAAGCCCGAGGTCGGTACACCTATGACAACATCCAGCTCAAAGTGCAGGGCGCGAAATTCAAAAAAATATTTTTTAAAAATATTTAACTTTCACACATTAACAAGTCCAATACAGC